>NW_024545903.1:4131785-4760000 GCF_018152505.1 Drosophila elegans | reverse complement strand
AATTATTAGGATGGTTATTAATACCAACAAAAATGTCCTAATGTGCACATATTTTTCTATAACTTATTTATTTATATAATTTTGACTGCCAACATTTTCTTTAAAAAGCTACGAGAAAAATATTCTTTAGATCAGCTACATAATTAAAATATAATTTTAAAAACTTGCTTGAGATTATGTAGGTCCCTTATATAATATTTGTAACCTACAGATTAATTTGTTTGTATTAAATAATTAATATTTAGAAAATTATTTAATATTTTTTAAAACGATTTTTAAAGACGTCCAATTTTTACAACTTTAATATTTAAAAATGAAAACTAGATTATTTGTAGAGGCCTTATGAAATCATGGTCTTCTTTTTAAATACTCCCTCCGGTTAAATATAAAATAATAATTAATGTGATATTATACAAAAAAATATTATAAAACAGTAAATACAAAATTTTAAATTCTCATTTGGAACCTTTGATTGTTTGGTAAACATAAATTGTCCCTCAAGACACTTATAGATATTTTATCTGCAGCGTGCCGACTAAGACAAGTTTTTGAAAATTGTTTAACTAAATGAGAATTTAAGCAAGAAAAATTATCTAACGACTACAAAAACTATTGGTCTTAAATTAAAAATTTTAAATGAATATTTTTTTTAAACTTACCTCTCATTTTTTCCTTAATGCAATTTAACAGAGCATATGCAATACCTTTCCATTAATAACTATATTTTTTGATAGGAAAATCAAAGTTTTTTTTTATACCGTAGCAGAGGGTATTATAATTTCAGTTATGTCCGTCTGTCTGTCCGTCCGTTTACAAACGAGTCTCTCAGTTTTAAAGCAATCTGCATTGAATTTTCTCAAAATTTTACTTTATAATTCAGGTTGGGGCAAATTGAGTCTTCCTAAAATTCTTTATTTTAACATTTATTTAAAGATTGAAAAATGTATTTTTATTGAGCCATTCAGTTTTTCTCATTAACCGACGAAAACTGACTGACCAATTTCATTAAAATTGGCTAAGCAGTTTTGAAGAATAAATATAATTTCGAAAACAACGCGTTATAACTTTCAAATTAGCGACTGGTTAACAGGCAAATTTTTTTATAGCTCAAAAAATGGTTTACATTCATAAAATAATAAAATCGACTTAGGTACAAAGACAAATAAAATACTTACTAAAATAAAAAGTTGAAAGTGGTTGTTAATTTTGGTTACATTTTTCAGCCAAAGAACTTAAAAACATTAATGCTGGCAAGCAGAATGGATTTTAACTAAGAAAGTTAATGTTCTTTTCATTTTTAACTTCGCTTTTATTAACAAAAGTACTTCTGAGATTGTAACAGCCTCGTAAATTTTAAGTGTTGTTTTCCTATTTTTGTTCACGTCAAACAACTCAACTGTTAATTCAGACTTGATTAAAGGTATATCAATGACGACTATGGGTGACTGCCACTGCGTTACCATTTATCCCACCAACCACCACATCAATTGGAAAGGTCCCTTAGGGCATCGGCAGTCAAATGGCAAAGCCAAACTTTGTCGTTGCTCGTTGGAATAAAGAAAATAAAGCCAATTGCAAATAGATTATATAAATGGCTAAATCAAAATTTAATAAAGCCAAGCGAAATGTGCACTCGCTGGAGCGGAGGAAAAGTAGGATGGTCGGATGTCACCAGTAGTGCCAGGTCCAAGGAATTTTAATAATGATCACGTATCCTGGCAGCGATTCCACCTTGTTGTTTTAGTGCACGTGCGCCAATTGCCAACACTAAAGGGATTCATTTGTGAATTACCCAATGCCAAAAACCGAGCTCCCCCCGCATGAGCAGTCAACCCCCACCTCACCAGAACCATCTCCACCACCACACCAGCGGGCCTAAACAAACACTGAGCCGAGGTCGAAGGCTGGGAATCAACGAAAACAAATTGCAATTGAGTCGGCAAAGGGCCACGTTGGATGGGTGACAAAAAGTGGCCACCGCATCGCACACCGGCAGGATGAGGTTGAGGATGAGGATTGGGATTCGGCTTCGGATTCAAGAGGGATACAGATACAGTCGCGATGCGCATTTGACAGCTCAAGCGGAATGCACACAGACGATGGCGATGAGGATGAAAGGCGCGGACGGGTCCGGGGTTACGCCCAAAGCCAAGGCAACGAGTCGCTACATGGCTGGTGGATAAAGGATATAGCGCTGGGTGGCTGGGAAAAAGTGAGCCCGAGGCCCACCCCATTTGCGTTGCTTAAAATGCCTTGGATTCCCATGAATTTCGACGGAATTTTTATTAAGTTGCCAATTTGGCAATTGGCAGAGTTGATCAAAGTGGCTGGGCAGATGCGGGGGTGGCTGAATATTTCCCTCAATTTCTGTGTGAATTAATTTCAAATTAGTTTGCCACATGCATTTCAGGGATTTATTGGATTTTCGCAGTCGCACACACAAAACACAGAGGGGAAACAAAGGGGTAAGCGCATGAAGGGAAGGGTTAGCCACAATCCCTTAATAGGCCTAATCACAATCGATGACCTGATCGGTGATTTGTTTGGCACATAAGCAGCTCTAGTATTGACCACTGTCCAGCTGCCACAAACTCATCTGCCACTTGGCAGTCCCTCCAGCCCCTGCCCCGTTTTAGTGGCCTGAAATCAGGTCAGGCGAACGCATATAAACACACCATTTCGATTCAGATTGTGATTTCTGGAATGCATTAATTTGTGTTAATGGGGAAAAGAAAAGATTTCCCGTTTGTTAGGGTTTGGAGTGCATGCGAGGTTTATTTTTAGGGGCCCACAATGGATACACACATGGGGCAAAGAGAGTTTGCCTGGAGATGGAATTTTCCATGGGCGAATCCTATCATGTTTCAGCTAAAACATTTCGCAGACTATCCATTGCATCCATAACTTAATATTTAGTCATTCACGTGCTGCCTGCAGTCGGTCAAAACGAAGGCAGACAAGTGGCCAGTTCTATATGCAAGACCCAAATATTCTATGCCAAATCCGCATATATCTGTGTCCACTTGCCAGACCGAAATACTTTCGGATACGCGCTCCATCGAGTATTGTTTCTCATATCTACAGGTCGGCTATATATCTGGTAGTCTCTGTCTGCCGCACTGTACGCCTCCAGGGCGAACAGAAATATTCAAGAACAGACCGTAGAGGCTAAGATAAAGAGGATTCGACGGCTAAACGTGTATATGCTCTCTTTCAGAATGTCTATACGAGTTTGGGGTGGACCCATGACGTTGGTAGATTTTATAAAATTTATAATGTTGACATTTGCTCCCCACAAACGTCTACTACAAACTTCTTCAATGCTGATATGTTAAACATATTTTCCAACTTAAATTTTTACAAAAAAACATATAGTTAATTGTATGATATTGTTGTACATTCATAATAAAAAGCTTATTATTTAAAAACAATTTTTATTTTCTTTTCGGAATTTAACTAGTACTTATATGACCGTAAGGACAGTTATTCCGCCTTCATGGTAAGATAAGAGACTAAATGCGTATGGAATTTCGATTTTTAAGCCCCACTACCACGAAAACGAGAAATTCAAAATTAGAGTTAAATATATAAGTAATTATTTTGTAATGTGAATACGTGTAGGAATTCATTGAACTCGTTTTATTAAGCCAATATCTCTAAGATTTTTTGCATTCGATTTTTTCCTGCAGATTTTTGATTGTTGTGCTGGGGTCACCCAAATCGATGGCATATATCGCCGGCTATTACCTATGCGAGGGAGGAGAGCAACAACAACGAAAAGTGACGCGGACATTTATGGTGTGCTCTAAAACTGATTCCCCATCGGCTTGCAGCACACTAACGCCCATGTATTGCCGCACCACAGCACTGGCACACTTGGACCAACAACAATAATAATCGAGGAGAATGTTGTTCGATAATTTCGGTTCTGGCCGCTGGTTTCATTTCGTTTGGATGGATTTATTTTTAACGTTGTTATTTTATATATACACGAAATAGAAGCAGCAAGCGCATAGAAGAGCAAAAATATATATTGAAAAAATGTAGAAAATTAGAGGATGAAAAAACACAAGAAAAATAACGCCAGCGCTTTCATCATCGACCAAACGGTCGCGATCAGCTGTATGTCGTCAATATGCGATACATCTCGCGATCGGGTGGATCGAAAATGTTCCTTGGTCGACTTGTGAGATGTGTTTTTAATTAAAGTAGGAACAATTGTGAATAGACAAATGGGATATGCGGATAGAGAGAAATTGGAAGAAAGATATATACATTTTGTTTGCCCCATGGCCATTCAGCTTCCGCTCGGACCACTCATGGCCATGGGAAAGCATCTTCATTAGCATCGCGATCGTCATGATCAGTGCGATCATCTAAGTGGAATTCACTCGGACTTGGACTCGGTGGTTTTTGACAATTCCTATTTATAGACCTCCCTCCGCTCTCTGTTTCTGTTGCTGTGGAACACTTGTCGCTTGTCTGCTCCAAAAACAGCCCCAAACCCTCGCAAAATCATTAAGGAATTTTAATTCGACTTCTTCAGTCGTCGCGCCCAGAGTGTCTGTGTGCATGCACTCTTTATTCAAGTTCAATTCAGTTGGACTTTGTCTTGCACTTGGCGTGCATCACAGTTTTGTTTCATTTGTAATGTATTTTTGGTTCGTCACCGCCTCCGCCCCAGCACTTCTGGGATATAATAATAGCACTTCTTGGGGAGGACGGAGCACATGTGATTCCTCGGCTGGCATTTATGCCATATATGGCGAGTAGTTGGCACCTACACACCCTTGCAATGGGGTATTTTCGGTATTTATATTCATCCGCCCAACTAGATGATTCATGCGCCGCTGATCTCTATCTTGCTCCCCTTCGGAAATGGCTCGGCCATCTCTCAATGTGGCTATCACTCAATCAATGAGTGATCTACAAATGTTTATTAGTTTTTCGATGCATTATAAGTGCAATGCCCCGGCCCGGATGCAGTTTGGCTCTCAATCAACTCTAGATTTGACAAATGGTTTTACCAAAAATTGTTTAAAAATTAAGACAATTTTTTAAATATTTCATTTTAATGTTCCATTAAATTTGATTTAAATATTAACTGAAATGTATAAGGACCTTAAAAAAACTGGTGTCTCCATCTGTACGGTTCGTTTTGCAGTGGGCTGTCGTTTCTGGCCGAGTGTCGGCGCCAGTCACTTGTCAAATGTAAAAAATGTCTTAGCTTAACATTGTTTTTCTAGGCATTTTGTGACTAGTTCATTAAAATAAGTTTTTTAACGTTTTCAGTGTCAGGCGGAAGAAAATAAATATATATGAACATGACTAGCTGCCATCAGCTTTTCAGTACAAAATATTAAATTATACAAATATTTATTTGGTTTAGAATAATATGTAAAATGTACTCATTGATGGCAATCCAAATCATAGACACACACCGCCAGATTAGCTACCGTCGCAGTCCGCCCAGGTGGCTGTACTGTGATAGCGAAGACGCGAATCGATAGCTTAGACCATATGTACTAAATTTATTGCTCACTGGTTGTATGAGATTTGAGACTACCGAGACGTATTTATATTTAATCTTCCATTTAATTAAATAAAAAATTTTGAAAGCTTAGTTTTTAAATTCTTCGTACATGAAATAAAAATGTAGGCACTTTTTGTTTGTATTTATTTGGAGAACATGAAACAATTTACAATTGGAAACTATTAAAATTCTAGCTTTTAAACGAGTTTTTATTTAGCATACTTCAAATACAATCTGTCTCCAAAATTGATAGGCAATTCTAAACGTTATTTATCCGATGAATTTGTTATGTTTACTAATCTTCTGCTCCTTGCGTTTGCTGGCATTTAATTTACAATTTTATTATTCCAGCTTTTAATTATTCAATTGTAGTCATTTTTGTAAAATAATTTTCATTTAATAGCATGATATGCGTTGGATTAAATACAATAAAAAACCTTGTATTGGCGATTGTCATTACCCTTAGCCCTAAACGCTCACCAACTACTAAGTGGCCACCATTTCCATTTCCCTCGACAATTTCAATGTAAACGCAGAGTTTTATTCCCATGTCTTGCGCTTCATATGCAAATGGGTGAGATTTTCCGACCAGATGTTGTGCGTGTGATAAGCGCACCTGATGTAATTGCAGGCAATTATCATTGCGCCGAGGTCCTTGGAGCGAATATTGACGCTCATGTGGGCTACGTTTTACTTTTCATATAGCTATGTAGTAGCTACAAGTCCTAAAACGAACACTCAGTACTTGCGACTACCACATAGCTACCCCCTGCCGTGGGCTACATGCTTGCATTTTAATTGCCCGCGGCGTTAATCAATTATGATTTTATTCGTTTCTGTATTAGATTGAACTGCGGCTACTGCACCTGTTTCAGCCCCTTCCCATGTGTGTCCTTTGTTTGCACTGCATTTAGTCGCTTTTAATTGCATTTAATTACTGCTTGTCAGCATTTTCTGCTCAATGTCTCCCGATTTTCTTATTAATCAAGTCATTAAGTAGCCTTGAACAGGTGATCAATGGGCCAGATAAGCACTCATAATTGGCCCGACAAGTTGGGTTATTGATTGCTGAGGTCCCCTTAGATTACCTCCCTGATTAGCTCCCCTGCTAATTAAACCCCTTCCCAGAAAGTTTTGGACATCTTTTCATAAACACGTTTGGTATTTATTATGGGCTTGTTTGCATTGAAGTTTTTAAATATTTTTAACGCAAAATTAATTTCATAAACAATAAAAAACAGCTAGAAAATAATGAAAAAATTACATTGAAATGATAATAATAATCTTTAAATTCAGCTAAACTTTTAAGCAGTTTAATTTGATATTAATAAGAAATACTTATCTTTTCATTACGATTTGCAAAAGGAAAAAGAGAAGAGTGTAAAGTTTGTTTGTGCCAAATTATTTGAAATTAAATTAATGATGATTTATTAGTTTGATGTTTCTCAATGTTGCAATTTAACCCCCTCCCCAGATAAACACAAACACTTTGAGCTAAAACTTGTCATATTTATTTTGTGCTAATATGCATTAGGAATAGACTTCTTCATCAGCCGTTTTTCTCTGAAGTAATTGAAATTTTACAAATACACTTTGCACATGTTAAGTCTACAAATACAAGAAACTGCTTCAGAAATAAGTCCTTACAACACGAAATTTACTAAACTTGGAACACACCTAGAAGATGATGACATAGGGGAATGTGGGTTTTTGATTGGAGCAGAACTTAGTTAGGAACCGTCGGGGGCTAGACAATGGAGACAAGGCCCTTGTTAAGGTTGTCCAGGTGCTCCTTGGCCTTGATCCTCAGCGTGGCGATCGAGTTGCTCCGCATGTCGGCAGGCGGCGATGCGGATGACTTTCCAGCCGGAGTGGGTTGTGGCGGAGGACTATCCCGCCCCACGTCCAGCAGCTCGATGTTGGCGCTGGCCGCGCATTTGTCCAGGCTGCTTCCCGGATTACTGCTGGTGCTTCCTGCGTCAAGGTCGCTGCTCAGGTCCCGCCCATCCCCGTTGGAATCGGCATTGCCGATGCTCAGGTTTTGGGGCGACATGCAGACGTCCGGGCCACTGCACTCCAGAGAGGCCGAGGAGGAGGACGACTGCGAGGATGAAACGGCGGCGGCGACGGCAACGGTCGTTGACGACGAACTGGGCGGCAGGCTGCTGTGCAGGGGCGTGCCAAGGGGGGTCACTCCGTGGTGGGGCGAGCCCAAGGACGTCGCATGCGGCGACATGCGTGACAGGTGCGGCGAGAGGTGCGACAGTGGTACGACATGATGACCAGCATGCGGGTGGGGCACTCCGTGGGGCGGTGGTGGTGGCGGTGGCTGCGGCTGACCATGCCCCCCGTGTCCTACGTGCGGGGGCGGCGGTCCGTTGTGGGCGTGGTGGTGGCCCATGGCCGCCAGACTGCTCATGGTCAGGTTTGCGGGCGCCAGGCTCAGCGGCGGCGTCAGATAGCTGGGATAAACCGTTTGGGGATGCGACAAAAAGCCTACGGGCAAAGAAAAAGAAAGAGTGGGGTAAATTCCTGTTGAGAATCGTAATTTTGATTTTAATTACTTTAGTAATGGGAGAGTAAAAACGTTAGGTGCAAGAATGGAAGCAAACTTCGGAAAGTAGCTGTCTATACAACATTGCAAACAAAATAAGCAATATTTTATAAATCGACTTAATACCGATCTAGTCCGTTGATTTTTAAAAAATTAAAAATTCATTTTTGAAATCTTAAAAACAATGTGTATATTATAGAAGGTGCTGTCCATAACGTCTTCATGATTTTCCTGGTTATCCAACTCGTCGTTCGGACTACAGTTTTGAATTGAGAGTATTTTATTTTTAGGTCGAAACGCCTTTAAAAAGTTATAAAAGCCAAAGGAGGATACTTAACTAATTTTGTTTATATATTATTTTTTTTATTTTTTTTTCCTCCAAAGTTTGTATTAAAAGAACGTTTTTTTTTAAGTTCCCTTAAAAATCAAACGTAAGAATTCACAATTTTCTTTTTTTTCAATACATATACCGACTGTTGTACTTTATACGTCCTTAATTGCATTTGTGCGTGTTCGTTGATAATAATATTTTAATTTCTTTAAACTATGTCCTTATATTCTTTTTCACAAATGTAATGTTTCTCCCCAAGTAGAGGGTGTTTCGTACCTGGCAGGGCACTCAGCAACGGCGGCGATAGCCAGGGATCCACAGGCAGTCCGGAGGCACCGCATCCTAACCGATGTGGCAGTTGGGTGAAGTGGGTCAGACCCAGGCGGAGACTCTCCGATTTCTCCTGGCGACGCCACTTGGCGCGACGATTCTGGAACCACACCTGAAGAAAAGCCAAAATAAGGAAACAAGAAGGTGGGTTAGCTAATTGGGTTGCTAGAAGGGATACAGAGTACGGAGCAACTTAACTAATCAGTTGACAAGAAACGCGCTAATTTAATCGGGCGTTAAGCAACAAACACAACGAGGAAAGCATTTTCATTTTGAGGAAGAGCAGGAGCGCGAAATTAGAAAACGGAAAGCAGAAGCTGGGGGGGAAAAGCGGAAAAAGCTCTACAAAAAGAGAGCCAGAGCTCCAAAAGAGAGAGTCCCACAAGACAAAAAGCAAAATGGCGGCCAACGCAAAATTGTTAATGAAAACACAAGCCAACACACACACACCTAAACAGACATCCCAGCAGATAGACCCTGCCATACACACACACACACACACCCACAGCCAGGGAGGCAAACAAAATGGCTGAGCAGCACCCACACAAACTCACCTACACACACGGCGAAAAGCACCCAGAGTAACGAAGGAAATGAAATAAAATTCAATTAGTTGCCTTGGCTCTAATTAGAATTATAGCAACAATGAGTGTGTATTAGTGTGGCTGTCTAATTAGTGGCAGAGAAAAAGAGGGGTATAAAAGCCATCTAGGGAAAGTTTTCATAGCCTAAAGCCTGTTTATTACCACCCCCCAGCTCCCACTTTCTGCCGCTGCCACGCTCAAAGTAATTAAATGCAATTTGCGCAAATTAATAAGAAATTATTTCTGATGGAAATTTCATTACCATGAAATAATGTTGTTGTTGTTGCTGTTTTTGGTTGCTGCTCCTGCCACAAGGACATAAACAACCATCTATAAGTATCTGTGCATCTGCGTGTGCGAGTGTGATGGCTTGTGTGCTCTGGTTTCAGTCGCTCTGCGGCTATTTAATTAAGTATAATGGTGCGTAAAATTATTTTCGTTGCCCCGAAACTGATTTCCAGTCTGCAAACGCAATTTCAAATGGTTTAATTAAAAATACACTACGCAAGGGGAACTTTAAAAAAATCTTTCCACAGTCAAGAAATAACCACTTGGAAAGCTTTTATTTAAATTTTGGAAATGATAAACTAATGTAATTATAAGCTTTATTAATATTATTATCGTATTTTATGTCTAGAAAATATAACACTTTAGTAAAATTTTATTATTCTCTGATCCATTACAGAAGATTTAAGTAAATTGACAAAACGCTTGAATTTAGAGTTTGCCAACAAAAATCAATTTGTTTTAAAGTTTGTTTCTATATATATAAGGTATATTTTATTTAACTGAAGATCAATGTTTGAATAAAAAGAAAAAGAAATTAATTACTTTAAATAAAATGTATATTCATACAAGTTAGTGAAAAATGTAAAGTAGAAAAAACAGCCATTAAGTAATAAGATCGATCTAAAAAAAACGAATTGCAGCAAAAATAATTTAATAACTTGATAAAATCAAAATGATCTTTAAAAAAAATTATCAAAGCTAACAATTAAAAATAAACCTCTTCAAATTGTGGAGAAAATTTTCAAATATTTTGTTGGCTTTAGAAATAGTATTTTATTTATAACTGTCGAAAACTCATTTCATGCTAATCAAAAGCCAATCAAATCCGTTCCAATTAGAGTTGTTCCTTGATTATCTTTGAATATCTGTCGGATATCAATTAGCAGAGCAGACAGGCAACAATAACAAAATGGCTCATGCCGGCTTCCCCTTTCCCGTTCGCATCCCCTACTCAAACAAATTGAAATCCCATTTAGAAAGTCTAATTTCCTGTCTCTCAAATCTGTACGAAGAAAATAAATTAAAGTTAGCAGCTTTAGGCCACATTCAGCTCCTCACGCTCAAGCACACACACACACATAATTACAAACACACTCAAGAGAGAGCAAAAGAGCAAAAGCATACAGGGAGATAGAAAGAGAGGGCCTTTGCTGGCTGTTATAATTTGAGTTTGTGCTTCTTCATTTTAATTAAATCATCAAAATCAATTTTGTAATTTCCATTCATGGCGCGCCATAATGAAAATCCCCCATACAAACCAAAACAGGGAAAGAGGGGGACGGGGGAACAAGAGAAAGCTCTCTCTCTTTCTGGCACGCCCACAAACATCATAATGACCTTTAGCCAGCACCGCACTCATCCACCCGAAAGTTGGCAAAATTGTCTGCTTTCATCTTTGGCTGTTGACGCTGTTGCCACCCACCACCCACCATCCACCAGCCAGCACTTTACCCATCCCCCTTTCCCATGACATGGACCAAACTCAATTTTCCACCCCATAGACACAAATACAAACAGGCTCACCCGCACACACACACACACACAAATTCACAGGCATCCCCATTTTCAGCCATTTTCAATTTTGCTACATTTAGCCGGTTGTGTCCTCAAACAGGACCTAACTACCCACCCACCCAACTACCCACCCACACACACACACACCCCTCTATCGAGCAGGCCTGCAGCAATTTGGCATTCATGTGGAGCACGCGACTCACCACAAGCACCCCCAACCCAGCCCATCAGGCAACCACTTTTCAACTTTAATCTTTTTCATAAACTTCACATTGGCAGCAAACAATTTGCGACCCCCAAGCACCACCCAAACCACCACCCCTTAAACATCATCATCTGGCTCTTCCTCTGGCTGTGTCATTCTACCATTTTCCTTGTCGTCTTCTTTAATTTTGTTCGCAGCAAAGTTTTGCCGTTTTATTGGAAAACTTCTGCCGCAAAGTGTCGTTCCACCCAAAAAAAAAGTTGAGAGAAGGAATAACCCCACATAGACGTAAAAGTAACTCACACAGCATTCAAGGCGTATACGCAATGTGCGCTCTCTCTCTCTTTCTCTCTTTCTCTCTCTCTCTCTCTCTCTCCCTCGCTATGGGCTAAATGGGTCCCTCTCTTTCACTCGCTGTGTGGCAGAAATTGCTTTTCGAATGTTTCTGACAGTTTGCAAATTGGAAAATTGACTTTTAACACACAAGAGCTTCAGCAGCTTAATAAAACTGTTTGCAACTTGTGGAGGGGGGGGGCTGGCGGGGGTGGGTGACTTGGAGGGGTGGTTCAATTGTTGCAGTTCGACTTGATATTACACAGACCTTGTTGTTGTTGTCGGATTATTCATACTTCCGTTTTTGGTAGGTTGTTCGGTCTTGTGACCAGGGATTCTGGAACAAATTAATTCCCAAAATCATTGCCTGGGATTGACCAAGAATACACAAAGAGAACCTAGGCCAGCTAAATATCAGGTTTATTGGAACTCGAAAATTGAGTAAGGTAGATCTTGCAAAACTTCGATATGAATGGCTTTTTGTTCAGAGTTGACAACCGAGGTATTGCTGGTACAATCAATAGTAACTTTATACAGACCTAATCCAGAAAGTTTGATTTTGATAATTTGAACGAGGGGCGAATTATTTGTACTTCATTAATATTTAGTTTGATATCTATTTAACTTGTTTTACTTTATACACTTTGCTTGACAATAAGAGTTTAATTTAATTTATTATATAAGTCATCTTGTAAATATCAGTGTTTTACGTTAAAATATCATTCACCATGGAGTTTCCAGTTAAAAAAGTTTAACAACGATCTAAAAAATGTTCGATTGTTATACAAAGGTTAAACATTTAATGGATTTGATGGGAATCGGAAAAAAGGAATCGCTGTAAAAAGTAAAAACACAAAAATTCGATATAAATTAATGGGGAACTATGGGTTTAACAGAAACAAGGTAGTTACAAACTGATGTGGCAATGGAAAGAATAAAAAGCTTCGATACCTTTTATCATTCCCAATGGGGGGCACCGGGAATCAGCTCGTGCGATCTAGTCACAACTCCCAGCTACCTATGGCATAATCATTACGCCGGGAACAGGACTATAATTATCCCAGTGCCGCCCGTTTGTCATGCAATTCAATCAAATTGATTGAAAACTCGATGCCATCGAATGCACTTTGTTTGAGCTGGTTCTCGTTGGCAATAGGCGAGCTAATTGCATGGAAGCGAAAATATTGCCCAGCATGGTCTGCAATTAGAGACCCGACCCTAGGGGCTAGGGGCTGTTGGTTCGAAAGTCGGGGCCGGACAGCCCGTTGCGTTCAAGGATATTGATAGCGGCGCCTAAGGTAATAACCCAAATGCAAACTGCATGGGAACTCCGGTCGCTCCTCGCGCATGCTTTAATTCAATTAAAAAATCCTCAAATCCCGGCTAGGGGAGCCTAATTATAGGGCTGTCTCGGTTCCAGACAGAGACAGACACGAATTGAATTGAGTCCGATTCATTTCTTTCAAGGGCTGTCATAATTCCAGCCCGAACTTGGAGGGACAAAGCCACAGCGTGGAGTCCTTGCCCTGCAAGTTTATGACATGTTTTTTATTCCATTGTTGGCTTTTAGTTCCGGCCCAGGACCCTCTGAAACGAACTCAGCCCAAGCCAGAAGCTCTGGCATCCTGTTTCGGTCGCTTTGTGCGATTCAGAACAAATTAGAGCAAAGACAAAAGCTTTGACGACGGCCACAATTCGCAAGATGTTTTAATTAGTTTAAGAGCCGACAAGCGTATTGATTTACACTTGATGCCGACGTTTGGTTTTTCGTTAAAAGAGATTGGGAATGGTGAGATTGAGGCTTACATATATTTATCCGCATATTGCAATTTAAAATTTTAAAAAATGAAAAGGAAATTAAATTAAATTTGCCAATTTAGAAAAAATATGAAAAATCAAAATTAATTTAGTTGTCAAAGAAATAGTAAGTATATAGTATCGTATATTTTGCTTACACAACGAAGAAATATTCATAAACTATGGTAAGACATAAAACTTAAGTTTCTGGAAAACACAATAACAACTATTATCAACTATTATCATTAAATTTATAGCAAAGAAAGTTCGGGTTTTTGAAAATCACAAATCCAGAAAACGAAATCCCCTTTAACATCGCCTTTTCAGCTTTTCACACTCCCCTCGCCATTGCTAATTGCAGTCTTATTTTTCCACCGAGTGCCCTGTAATCGAAGGCCAAACACGCGACAAATCTTGATTCTCTGACAGCCGCAGACTCGAACAGCGACTCCGCCTCAAATGTCGCCATGGGAAAAGTCGAGGAAAGCGCTTCAAGGAGAGCGAGCTGCCAATCCGACACCCACTCGATCAGGTCTCGGGTTTCCTTGGGATTTCAATTGTTCCGTGTGGAACTGACTTTGACCAAGGAAATAGAATGGGAGCAGGAGCAGGAGCAGGGGAGGATTGTTTGCCGGGGCGTATTTGCGCGTAGCCACGTGGCACCCTGTATTTAATTAGCTATTTATTTACTCGCTGACATGCCGGGCGGCATTCCAAGCGAAAGAAACGAGCGCACGCACAGTTAATAAGCAGTTAAATCGGCTACAAAGGACGACAAATACCAGGCTCCTGGCGGGGTTGCTTAGCTCAACTGTCACACGGGATTCGGGGCATTTGCCGGCCTTGGTCCCTGCCACTTCCAAGGCACAGGGACAAATTTCTGTTGACGCATTTTTAATTTGCAACAGTCGAGGGCCCTGAGGGGATCTGAGCAGTTGCCACGCTCAATTTGAATAATTTCTGGCGACACATACATATTGGGGTGCACTGCGAAAAAATTAAACATTTTGATCACCCATTATGTACTGCTATATAATCTGAGTGACACATTCTTTTTTGAAATAACAACAGTCAAAGTATCAAACAAATAAAATAATTAATGTTGACCTTAATAAATTTCAAGTGACATTCCAAAGTTATTCTTTTATTATTAACTTATTTCGATTTGTTTTTAAGGACTTTAAGTAAATTTAGGTAACTATAAAGACTATAAAAGATTGACATGTCTATAATAGAAGTTTTATGAATATCTGTGTTAAGTAGTTGAACGGAGAAATTCCTCAAGGCTAAGTAACATTTAAATTTAAAATTTGTATTTCTTAATATTATATTCTTGATATTATAAAATGTATAATAGCATTCTTTCCTGCTTTTATAGAAGTTTTAAGAGCTTTTCCTCCGTGTAGGGCGGCTTAGTTTTCGGGTTCTGCCGCATTCAAAGTTTGTTCTCTGATAACTTAATTATAATTTGCGTGCTCTCGAAAATAATATTGTTATAGTTATAGTTATTCCACCTGCCAGCCGAAGCGAAATTTGTTTAGGTGATTAATTAGCACGTAATCAACGTGAATGAGCGGCCGAGGCCAGAGCTTGGAAAATTGTTTAAGTGTTTTGTGATTTATGCAGTCGCAGGAGGAATATGTTTGGGAAACGCATAAAACCAATTAGCAGGCAGCGGGAATTAATTAAAAGCGGAAAAGCGAGCCGAGAACAGAATTCTGAGTGCGGAGAAGTTCCTTTTTTGTGGCCCCATAAAAATGATGTCTGAAATTATAATAAGCCGCTTGGGCCTGACATAATTAGCGTACATATGTGGCCCGCCGCTCTCATTCCAGCATTGTCAAAATAAGCATTTATATAAAGCTGATTAAGTCGATTTTACGTATCGCATGCATGCCAGTACCCAAGTCCCCCCCATATTTCTACCTGTCTTACAGATGGGCTTGGAAATTCTCTGTTGTTTTGTCGGGGCTGAGCATTATTTTGATTGACTGTGGATCGAAATTGAAATTGTATTGTTGCTGCTAATTTGACAACTTAAGCCCAATGCTCATTTAAACTGACAGCAGAGAGGCATCAGAGTGTTTTAAGGGGATAGGGGATATAGGGTTCATCATTCCCTGATTACACAATCCAAAATCAAAGTCATAATTGAATCTCTCTCGGAACGGAAAACTGGATTGAGTGCATCCTTGACATCTGACACAGGACTGGGCTGTAATGCAATAAAAACATAATACTCGAAAGCACCCGCACTTTATCCTTTATCCAGTTGCCTTTTGACTCCGAAAAAAAAAACGCTCGCTGAAGCGAACAGATGTGCAACTCATTACAAAGCATTTAGGCGTACAAATTGAATAATATTCATAATGTTCCCATCAGCGAGGGGTGTGATGGCCTCTCCAAATAAACCGCCCACCCATCGCCAGCCCATCGCCATCCCCTTTTCCACTTGACACTTGAGGACTTTCGGGACTGGCGGAACAGCTGCTCTCCTGACTGTTTTCTCAGAGATCCAAGGATTTTGGCAAAAGCAATTTGCCGTAAAAAATGCCCTGACAAAATGGGAAATAATTTCATTGTAATTGTAATTGTCTTCGCTTGATTACATTGGTCTATATTTTATTTCGCTCTAAGCCAAACAAATGGAGTGGGTGTTCGGTGTTGGGCTCTCAACAAGCAATCCACGATGTCAAGTGAGGCATGAGTATATTTTGGGGGTTGAATTCACCTAGATGGAGGGTGAACTCGATGGAGGGTTATATGATTTATAATTTCATTCCGTTTGATTTATGCATTTATATTAAAATGTGTTGACAGGTTACGGTGAATTTGAGACAACTGAAACCAAACTAAAACAAATCCCCAGCACGTGGCCCGACTCCACACCCGATTCTGATTGTATTAGCCATCAGATGGAGGGCGTAGAAAAGCGCAATCATAGTCGATGAAGTCCTGGAAAAGCAAATACCGAGCACAAGGACACGTTTCGCAGCTTAAACGGTGGAAAGGATGCTCTGTTGAAGCGCGAGCTTCGCATGAAAGGCGGCCGCGTAGTTGTAGGCTGCTTTTAAACTCTGCCCCAGGCTCAGACACTGGAGACAACAACACCCTTTGGCCGGGCCGGGCCAGGACATCAGGCCAGAGCCAGAGCCAGTCCAGGACCTTGACGACATGGAGAGAGCGGCGCAGAGCAAACTCAATAAGTCGCATAAAAGAATGAAATTGGATGCCAGCGCAAACAAACAGCAAACGATGCCGACAATGTGGTCCTTGCCAGATCCTTCGGCATCTCCGGCCTGGAATTCCTTTGAGCCGCCCGGCAATTGCGTCGTCATCTTCCCGATTCCCCTGCTCTGCAGCTTCTGCCATCCACTATATGCGCTCCTCGGTTTGGCTTTCAAGTTTAATTAATTGCGACACGGATTCAGCGTGGGCGTGTCCCGATCTCAAAAGGCTTTCTTCTCCTTTTTCGAGAAGAGCTTCTAATGAGGGTTAATTGAAAGCGGCAAACTTCTGTGAAGAGTACGCCGCCTCGATTTTGGGCTTCCTCTTGCACCCGTAACCTTTTCTTGAGCTTAGTCAACTGTCTTCAATTAGAAATGAGACGACCCATTTATTTGTGGTTATTAGAGGTGGACGCGTGATCGAAATAATAAATCTATTCATGCGAACCTTTTTGGCAGCTTGCTTCACGAACAATTAAAGCACGTTTCAAGATCAAACATAATAAAAGTCTAAAGTTTTAATCCCAGGTAGTATTAGCTTTATTTATAAAACAAGTTTAATTTGGAAATGTTCGTGAATTGCTCGTAAAGAAATTATTTAATTTTATTTATTTATATATTTTAATACAATTAAAAAAAGTGACTTTACTAAACTCGCTGATATTAAAGTTCATCCACATACTAAGGGTTCATGTTTATTTTACTTAAGCTTTGATAAGAACTCCCTGGAATGTTATGCTTATCCGCTGTTATTCTTTATAAAAGCCATAAAGCAATCTTATTTGCTTGTAGAATTTCAACACCCCCTTATTCCTGACTGTTTGTCAACCCCACCCGTGCCACCTAAATTGGCCGTCTCATATCAAGTGCTTGAAAGTTTCCCTCAAGTTTTCTTTTGTTTTAGTTGACAGTTGATCAAAATACATTTTAATAAACGGCAGATGTGTAACACAGACCTACCTAACCCTACTTAAATAAGTTATAAGCCCGAGTTCCGGATAGGGCAACCCCCTAATTCAGTCGGTTTTTGTGACCTGACATTTATTTACCCTTGCGGTGGCTTTGTTTTTCTCCTCCTCTCCTGCCCTTCGTTCTTGTTGTTATGCCAAGGTGGCATAATGTGTTAATTGCTTTGCCAACACCCACCCCCAACACCCCCAACACCCTCCGCCCACGCTAACGGCACTTGAGGGCAGCTGTCGCTTGAGCCCGATGCATATTTTATTCACCATTTAATTATATCAACGGGAGTGCTTCAAAAAAGTGAAATTCAAATATTCATCACTGGCCAAACGGACACAAATCAGGACAAGTGTCTAATAAATGGTCTTAAAAGAGCCGGCCACTCCCCAAAAGTCTCCGTTGAGATTGGGGTCCTGGAGAGACGCCCTCATGACAATAAGTTAAATACTTTTGAAAGCTTTTCCCCCCCGCACGTTTGCAACACCCAGTGGGACCAGCCTACTTAAGCATTCAATGGCTTTATTCATTCGATTTGATGACCTGCACAGGACATTCTAGTTCCCGATGATGGCGATGAAGGAGCTTGTTTGGCAGTCGGGCCAGCGATCGTTTTCATTATTAGATTTGTATAGGATTTCATGGGGCTGGGGGCACGGAGCGGGTCTAAACAAATGAACCTAATATGCATTATTATTATGGCATGTGAAAACGAAAGCGTTGTGGGAGTCGAGGATATGGCTTGGGTAGTTGTCGATAAAACGGTCATGCAAGCAAGCGAATGCCAAAGTTGAAGTAAATATTCAATAAAAAATAATCGAAGCAGAAACCAGAACGAAGCGAGCACACAACGAAATGAGCATAAAAATGTGGAAATGTTGAGGAGGGAAATCCGAAATCAAGCTCCGACTCAAATCCGACGGCGAGGGCAAAGACGCAGGCCAAGTGGAATGCAATAAAAATCTATTTTATTTGTTAGTGAAATGACATTTTTATTTGTTTGCTGTTTATGCACATCCACTCTGGCACACTGTCGCACACACACTTACGAATGTAAAGGACGCCCCGGGCTGTGTGTGTCACGTCACACATGTCGTATGAGCAATATATGCAGATAAATAAACTATTACACAGGATTATTATTTGCTTTGGCGCAGGATATTTTGACAGGTTTACGATATTTAATCATTTGACTATGCAAAATAATTGACACAAACTTTTGCCTCCGTCTTTTATCTTTGTTTATTTTTGCTGCTAATAAACCCAATAAAAATGGTCGTTGCACATGGAAATAGTCATGTTTATTTGCCTAACTAAATCAAGACATGCAGGAATTCTGCTCCAGCCAGTGACATATAGAAACAAATACTATATCTTTTTGCCATCCAACCCCCATTACGATTCGATTTTCTGCGCTCGGCCATGCCAAATTAAGTTTTAATTAAACTCTTTTGGCCCCCGGTTTAATGCGGCGTGTGATTGAGTCGACTGCCGGCTTTAACCCTTGACTGAGCGCCAGACAACCCTCCCGATGAACCACACTCAGCCCTGTCAGCCAGTAATCCAAACAAAAGTAATTGTCATCTTCCAGGACATATGTTGCGGCTCTCAGGGTCTCGGTGTTTTAGGGGAAGAAACGATACAGGGCCACGGCAAGTGTTAATGATCGTCTAGCTATGCTTTTTTTGGGCGTTAATCTGCCGTTTAATTTACAGGCTTAACGCGTTTTGTTTTGGTTACCATCGCCGATAATCCCCGAGCTGAGGCTGCTCAGACCCTTGTTTAATGGTTGTTGTTTTTACAATGTTTTAGTTGTCTTACGGGCCGGGCCAAACCACAAAATGACACAATTTCAATTGGACTTGCATAGTTGGGCCCTCGTCTGCCAACGAATATTGCCATTTAAGCAGCAATCAAACAAGCCACAGAGAAATTCATTCCATTGCCATACACAAAATGCAAAATCCAATCAAACTTTTTAAACAAACATTTAACAAATCTATTACAATGCAATGACAGCAAGCAAAAACGAAACCGACGAAAAGTGGGCGACCAAAGCTAAACCCTGAAATGAACTCATCTAAACGAGAAATTCTATTTGGTGGATGGCTGACTGGGTTTGCAAAGAAACAACTCAGTCAACTTTGGTTACAATTTTTTTCCTCTTATTTTTTTTTTTTTTTTTTTTTTTTTTGGCCAGCCTATGTGTGCGGGTGAGTGTGTGCAAGCAAACTTAATCAAAACAAATTTCCACCTTCAACGAGTTGCACACCAAGCAATTTCCCAGGCCCAGTCAAAGAGCACAAAAAAAAAAAAAATAGGAAGCAAAGGAGTAAAACGATAACTAGAACTTCATGCAAACTAACCGCAAATACGATTACAAACACACAGGACGAAGGACGATGGCGGGGGCGAAGGGGCGGGGGCACTGGTGCACCCCACTAAATCGAAAAAACCAGTCAAAGGGTTGGAGAGCTCGTTTCGGTTCCTGCTGGCATAATTTGAATTCGTGTCAATTTGACAAAGTGACACATGAGGGCCAGGCCCAGAAGGAGAAATTTTTATGCGATTTCGCTTCATTACTTTTGTATTCCGCCTGTGCGGTCGGGCTATGGATACACCTATAAATACGTACGGCATTTTCGGTATTTGTTTATTTATTTATGTGCTGTGTTGTGTTGGAGACGCCGACGACAGTGTCGCCAACTCTGGCTCTGTGGGCACGATAATGTTTAGTCAATAAAAATGATTTGTCGGCTGAGGAAACGAAACGAAATCGTGAAATTTGATATGTCCTTTGCATTTACATTTACCGGAGGGGAATCCTGCTTGTACTCCTTCGGCTCCTCTTTTCACCCCCTCTCCTCACTCCAGCGGTTGGAAAACTATGCCAATCGCTTGGTCCACTCTATAACTTACAGCAGCCGCAAGTCGAAGTCCTTTTCCCACTATCAACCAACTACACAGAAAAAATAAGATGAAGCTTTAAGATACGTTTGATTGTATCTCTAAATATATATTGAAAAAAACCCCGTTAAATTAAATTAATAATCCTATTATTATAAGAACTAAGAAATGATTCAATATTTAAGTAAAGTAATAAATAGTTTTCCTCTTTTTTGTTAATTTTTAATTTTTTAATGCTTGACGTTAGTAAGTCTTTATAATTCCCAAGTTCTAATTTTTAATATTCCATAATTAAAACCCTAACATCCAATATAATAATCTAGCCAAATGTAGTAACATGCTTGACATATTTTTTTTTGTTGTGTATCACCCACTGCCGCCCATCGATAGTTCCTGCTGCCGCTTAAGCGTATTTTATGCTACACCGCTGTGAATGGAATTTACGAGGCGCCCTGCCCGTTCACGTCACAATTTGCCACCCGAAACGAATGGCTGCCAGACATGGCATCCCGCCATATCGCCACATTTCCACATTGCCACTGCCTCAGTGTCTCCGAGCATAAAAGCGCATAGTCGCATAAAATGCATAATTCTCTCCAAAGGAAGAAAAGGAAACTTATTGAATGGGCCACAGACCAACTTGAGAACTCTTTCGGCGTTGTCATTTCGCTATTGAGACATAAATTGTTCCATGCACTTGGAGGCAAGTTATGCGCAAAGTTTGACAATTATTATTGCTCTTGGGGGGCAAGCGGTTAGGGAATAAAAATCATAAATGAATCACTAAAGGAGTTATGGTGATATAAAGGTATTTAATTCCTCAAAAAAAGTCCGTTCGACTGAAATATTTCTAAATGATTTGATGTTAAAATTTACTTGTATGTAAAGTAGATGGAAGAGTTAGTTGCTCAATAACTCCCAATTGGTGAAGAAGTCAATCAAAAAATGCAAATATCTAGCTTTTCTTTCATTAGGGATCCTCCGGCCATAAATCCCTGCCAACCATTGAAATATCTATGCATATCTAGCACCTTGCATTTACAAGGGCTTTAGATTCGAGGGGATGGTAAACAGCGGGTACAACTTAATTTCGTTAAAATAAATAGCAAACGGAAATTATTTAATTTCCGGACCCTGGCTGGCGGTTACTCCAGTTGCAGACACGTTGATTGCACAATTAGCTGGGGAGCGGGTGTAAATCACTTCCATATACCAGACAAACAGGAGATACGGGAGCAATGGAGATGACTCACCTGAACGCGAACCTCCGGCAGGTTCACCTTCATGGCCAGCTCCTCGCGGGAATAAACATCGGGGTAGTGCGACTTCTCAAAGGCACGCTCGAGTTCATGCAGTTGGTAGGTGGTGAAGGTGGTCCGGTTGCGCCGGTGTTTCTTCTTGGCGCAGTTATCGTCTTGGCCTGCCGATAATAGCAAATAATAACTATATTCTCTTTGTTTTATATTGCATTTCATTATCAATAAAAAATAAATGCTCCTAGAAGCACAATTCTGTATACGAAAATAATACCTTTGCTTAAAAATAATTGTAAATCTATATTTTGAAGTATTAAATATTTGTAAAAGAATACAGCGAAATTCTACATAATCGAGAAGGCAACAAAAAATGTCCTATTCTGGTAAATCGAAGATGATAAAGCATGGGTTATACCACGTAGATTAAAATATTTAGCGCTCTTTTGAATCTGTATGAATCTGTACCCACCCTCGTCATCGCTGCCGGATGTGATCTTCTCGCCCTGCTCGCTGCTGTTGGTCTGGTTGAGGTCCTCGCTAGAGGCGCAGCTGCCGTTGACCAAACTGTCGCTGTCCGCATTTAACCGCTCGCCATGATCGCCGGAGTTGTTGCTGCTGCCGCTGGGATTTCCGTTGCCGTTGTTGCTGTTGCGAAAGTCATGCTGAAAGCCCTGCTGCTGTTGCTGCAGTTGCTGGTGGTGGTGAGACTGATGCTGCTGCTGTTGCTGTTGCTGTTGTTGTTGCTGCTGCTGATGATGCACCTCCTCCAGGCTGCGAGCCCGAATGCCGTAATTGCCGCCCAACTGGCCGTTGGCTAATTTGGGCTCATTATCATCACAGAAGACGCCGGCGGACTTGCGCTTGGCGGCCAGCGGACCACGTGGCGCCGGAGTGGGCGGCGACGTGACGTCCAGTTGCAGCTTTGCCGCGTCATCGTCGTCCTCCTCCATGTCGCTGGCGGAGGACATTGAACGCTCGTCGTAGCCAATCTGCGACGGGGCAAGAGACGCCGTCTGGGAGTCCAAGAAGTAGGCACCCGGCGGCGGCGGAGGAGGACCCGCTCCAGTGGGCGATGACTTGGCGTATTTGCCGTGCGGGCTCTGATTCTGTTGGTTCTGCTGCTGCTGCTGCTGCTGCTCCTGCGCCTGAGCAGCCAGGGCGGCCAAGTGCTGCTGGTGGCTGCCAAAGGAGCTGGGCGGCAAAGGGTTAGGTGGAGCGGAGCCAGAGGCTCCGGGCTGCAATTGATTGGCCTCGACCATCTGGTGCATCGAGTTGAGGTAATTGCCCGCCGCCTCCTCCTGGTGCCCGTACCCATGACCATGTCCATGTCCCTGGCCGAATCCAAAGGCATTGTGGTAGCCAAAGGGAGCGTGTCCGGGGTGCGGGGGATGGCTTGAGTGCATCGGATGACCTGGCTGGCCGGGTCCCATCTGCTGTCCATGGTGCAGGGACGTCGAATTCGCAACCTGGGCCTGCTGACTCCCCGGCGGAGTGGGGGGGCCGTAGGGCAGGCCACCGCCGTTCTTCGCGTGCTGCTGCAGCATGCTGGCCATGTGGCTGTCCATGCTGCGCAGCTGCGTCAGGGTCATGCCACAGCGCAGATCTGTGGCATCCTCGTCGCCCAACGAGGGGTCAATGGCGCCTAAAATGGCAAAAAGGGTTAAACAGAGGTGAGAATGATTTAAGGAAAATCCTGTGTAGAAAAGAGAAGAATTGTTAAGTTGGTGGTCTGGAGCAGAAATTTGTTGGTTCCAGTTAAAACCAAAAAAAATTAATATCCATAGTTTTGTTGAAATAAGCTATTTAATTAATTGAGTTTTTTGTATTTAATTTCTTAACCTTTTTATGGACGACATTAGCAGTTTATTTTGAATAGTTATATATTTATAAAATAAATATATCAGAGCTTTGCAATTTGTAAGATTCAAATTTACTTTAATGTTAACATAACTAAATAATAGAAAAGATGCCTTTATAATTTAGAATTAACATAATTACAATATTCATGTCTTTAGCAAAAAAAACACATTAGAAAAGAACTTAAAAAAAAAAGGAAAACGTATTTTTCAAAGCCTATAACTTAAGAATCAGGGTATTTACTTCCTAGTTCAATGTTGCAAATCATGAAAACTTTTGTACTACTTAGATCTGGAAAGGCACCAATTAGTGCCACAATATAGGGACTTACATCAATTAACCCTGGCTTTATATAGTGCAGACACCATTATTAAGTGTGTAATTAATAGATCACGAACAATGGCTTATGAGGTTGGAGTTTCCCTTCTCCCACGCATTCTGCCACCTGATTCGATTTTAATTAGTGTGCCCAATGAGGCGGGAATAGAAGTCATAAGGCTGTTTTCCAACTCGCTGGCTAAAAGCCCGCGCAGCCCGTCTAATAACAACGTGTTATTTAATTTGGCGGTTGACGGGGGCCAATGGAAGCCTGCGACCTGCAGCGGGTCAAACCTGTTGGCCGCCCACCCACTAATAAACGGCTTTCAATTAGACGCCCGGTATTTACAATGTGAGGCAATAAAAATTCTCGGAAAACAGAGTCGGAACTCGGTGGATCGAGGGGGTGGTGAGGTGGTGAGTTTCAGATGAGGCGGTATCGCTCCCTAATGGGCGTTCCAACCAGCGCTTTGGCATATCACGTGACATGCAAGGAAGTCATTAGTTTGGGTTTTAGGTCTTTAGGCGGCGATGGGAGTTCTGGGCTGGATTTTG
This sequence comes from Drosophila elegans, assembly GCF_018152505.1. NCBI lineage: Eukaryota > Metazoa > Arthropoda > Insecta > Diptera > Drosophilidae > Drosophila > Drosophila elegans. The sequence goes on along the minus strand of NW_024545903.1, from coordinate 4,735,450 downwards.
TGTAACCGAATTCAATTTCTATGTTAAATTGCCTTTTGGGGCAGGGCCGTTGCGTGGAATCGAAACAAAACCAATTACCCAGTCAGACTGGGAAGTTGCTACTCGAGAATATCTGTAATTATTTGATAGTCTTTTGGGTAATTGCTTTTCGATGTAAGTCCGCTTGGAGCCCGTTTCGCTTAGTCGATTGTCTAATGTAATTATGCACCACATCGTTCCGATTCGGCTCAGTTCGATTAATTGGGTCAACATTTTGGCTAATTAACTTTAAACAGCAGCCAAACGAAGATTGTAAATGCCCCGAATTAACCTCTCCGAGTGTTTTCACCAATCAATCGAAATTTACACGCCCAGCGTGCGTTTTATTTTGAGCCACTGTGGTGCTAATGAAATTAACAACGAAATTCGTTTTGAAAGCCTCTGCAAATGAAGTAGCACAAAAGATGTCGGAATAGTTTTATCCGAATGTGAGCCACATGAGGCGAGAGCCAGTAGCCGCACCACCCGACCCTCAACCCCCCTAAAACCCCTCGATCCACCTCAATCCACCAAAAAGCCACCGCTGTGTTGGCCCACACGGAGTGCGTGAGTTAATTGCGTGTGCAGCGAAAAATAAAAGGCTAAAACAAAAGTTTTCTGCCTATTTTAAGAGGGGCGGGGGGACGATTCTCACTCTTAAGCAATTGGCCCAAGTGTGAATGATGTGATGGATGTATATCGCAGGGAATATGTTATACTGTGACAGTAAATCAGTAGCTCTTGTGACAGGAATCAGAAAGTAGTACAATTTATGTCTGGTAAGCTTACACATAAACGGTAAGCAACGGAAATTTATCAATTGTATATAAAAACAGTTAAGTTTCAGAAAATGTAAGTAAATACAGTAATATTTAATTTAACATAATTTACGTTTTTTATAAAGTATTTATATGCCTCACCCAATACTCGGTATCTGTGAAGATACTAAGTCTAATACCAGGCTCACGGGCTAAACTATATTGTTTAAGTTTCAAAGATAAATCTATTATTTATTAATTACCCTAAAAGGTTTTACAATAATATTGGCTGCTTTTCAGAAATTTTGTTAATTGAGTTGCCTAATTGAGTGTCTCTAAAGCATATAATATATTGAGTAATAATACATTCTACAACTTTAAAGCTCCTCATCAGATCCAAAAATAAACCAAAAATCCAGTTTTCTAATGTTGAATGAACCGCGTTTCGAGCCACTTCCCATTCACCCAGGTTCGATGGCTTGTACAGAGACGTTGGGTATTCATTCAGTGCCAGCCCCGTAACAAACTGATCGACACATCAATTAAGAAATGATTTCCGTGCGCGCTCCATTAGCTTCAAGAAATTTAAGCTAGCGGATGTAAATTTGCCTGTTGTTAACGCAACAATATTTGATTATGAATTGGAAATGCTTAAAAACGTAGATAGCTACTGAGAAAAGTTCCTTCAGCGAGATGCTAGACTACGATTAGAATAGGGGCTCATTTTGCTCTAATTTGGCTGGTTTTTTCCGAGGAATCCAGTCCAATGTGAGGGATAAATTGACGTTAATCGCGTCACTTCGACTTCGACTTCGCCCCTGCCACTGTCCCCTTGTCGAAGTCTAATCCTAATGATGATTTGACAGTTTTCCATTGTTGGGCCAATACTGGGCCATTAGGCGGCCTAATTGATATGTTATTAGCCACGCAGCGTTTCTAAAAGTCATGGAAAGAACAGGTAGGGGACGAAAGGAAATGCACATTTCGGCTGGTTTCTTGTTCGCCGGAAGATCTTTGCAGCCAGATGAGAGACGCGATATCGGATTCATATCAAAAAGCGAAACAAGCCATAAACAAAACTGTCAATCACAAGTGCTTGTTTACAGGGGGCAGGGGTGTCTTGGTGGCGGGGGGATGTTATGAAAAGTGGTAGAAGCCACAAAAGCGGCTAATAAGACGACGCCGACGCACGGCCACAGACACGCATTAAAATCATTAAGACGCCTTAATGCTCAATTTAATGCCGCGTCAACTGCTTAACAGATCTCGTGTAGATGGATCGTGAAGGGGATCACTTCAGTCAGTCTCTCCCCGTCTCTTTCTACCTCCTTGTAGCTATCTCTTTCTTATATCATGCTCTTTCTCTCTTTTTCTTTAAAATCATCTTGATGGTAACGATGCAGAGCAGGCTTCTTGACCAAATGCACTTGTGTCTACTGCGCTTTTAGTGATTGTTTACATCTCAATCTCCCCTCTCACTCTCTGGCCCTCTACCTCTCTCTTTCTGCTGTGGGACGCCGCCGTTGCCGCCAGCTGTCAGTTTAAATGCTTTTTGACGGCTTGTGTCTGGCCGCCAGTTTAATTATGGCTTAAATGCGAAACGCTGTGAGTTTGCTTTGCAGCTAACCCCCCAAAATCCCCAGCTCCTTCGATTGATCCACCCCCCTCTAATTAGCCTGCTTCTAATTAATTTGCGGCCATTTAACCCACGCTCTTGTTGTTGCCGCTCAGCGCCATTTTGATTTGCTCTTGCTGTTATTGCTATTGTTGTTGTCAATTTGTTTATCACGCTGTTGTTGTTGGTTGTCGAAGCTCTTTAGGAGGCTCTTTACCATTTTGGGAGGTGTCTATTGGTGTCTGTTTTGTGCGTTTGTGAAACCACTTAATTGAATTAATTGTAAATGAACTTGCTGTTAATTGTTTTGGTTTTCTGTTGGTGAATGGAATGAATGTTGATTTGGCCATTTTGGCAATTTCTAATTGATTTTCATAATTTGAGAAAGAGCAATTCAAGTTTGTTTTATTACAGTCCAATAAGACTTAGAAACTAATATATTTCAACAAAATGGAATCAAATTGAAATGTCTGCAAGCAATTTATAGAGCGTCTAGTGATATTCACGCAAATTCAAATTAAAACTCGCATTTAAAGAAATTCATAATGTAATCAGTACACCCAATTAAACATGAATTTTAAAATATTGTAGGAAAAATGTATCAATATGATGAGTATTCAATGAATGCCAAAGTATCAAAATAAAATTGATGTGGTTAAAAAAAAGGCCTAAGCTACATTTTTAGACTCTTTCTATAAATGAAACTAAAAAGTAAGGGGGTTAAATAATTTAATATTGAATTAATACTTTTACTGTAATACTGTTATTACATAACTTATTATTTAAGAGAGCATTGTATATTTGTATTGGATACTAATTTTTACGGATTTTTCTATTGTTTAACAATTTAAGACGCAGTATCCTAATTTTAAGGTGTAGTATTTTATCTTATGCACAAAAAACATTCAATACCTTCGCTTAAATGGTAATAGGAACTCCCTAATTTCTCACCTAGCCTCTTGGATGATCCAAGGACTCAGGGCTAAGGAGTTATGGGCATAACCATAATCGCAGCTATATCAATGCCCTCCCATTTTTCGCAAGTCGCTGCCAATTTTAGGCATGGGCGATGGGCGTGGTCGAGACGCGGGAGCGACAATCGCTTGCCGGCAATCAAAACACAAGCGAAATGAATTATAAATGACGTGCAGAAGACTATTTTTGGCACCTGGCTGACGGGGAGGAGCCGTCGCCAGCTGGCACTACAAATCCCCACTATAATCCAGTTAAAAAGCCTTCAAAAGTATTCACTCCCCGCGCAACTAATAGAAGTTTAAATTGGCCCCAAAACCGTGTGGAGGGGGGATTCTAATCCCATCTATGACTTCCTTTTTGCCGTCGTTTCGGTTTCTTCGCGAGCGATTACCGCTGACTGATTGCTTATCAGCTGTCGTGCATCTCGAGGCGTTGCCAAAGTGCCAGTCCCGACGCCACCACCCAACCACCCAACCACCCACTACCCCATTCCCCCTGTCAAGGCTAATACAATTTTGCGATTGTGTTTGTTGATTCCATGCGCAGCGAACGGGTAATTGAAATCGATTTGACCTTTGTGACAGCGCTTACCGATCATCGCTAACGGGCAAATAATGCCCGGTGGCTTTAGGCCCGGCTTGTGACTTACCATCGCTGACCGATTCCGCGTTTCGACCAGTGCCATTTCCAGTGCCATTGCGATTCTTCAGGCCGAGAATGGCATCGATTGTGTGGCGCGGCGTTAGCGTCTGTCCGCCCGATCCGAACTTTCTGGCATTATCCTTGAGCAAGTCGTTGCTATCTGCGGGTTGAACAAGAAAATACAAAAACACATTTTTATATGCAGGGAGTGAGACCCGAATTAAAAGCCTGTTTGCCAACAGTTTGCCAAAGTCAATTAGGCGCACGACAGCCCAGCGACTCTATGCAAATTTGTCAGCAATTTTGAAAGTATTAAAATTTAGTCCAGTCCCCACATACACACAACTTTATTTGCGATTTTAACGAGCTAAAAGCTGTAATTGCTACCTGGACTCGCGAACCCCCCCTTCGCCCTCACCTAATGGCCAGTTGTCACGACGGCATGCTGGAAAGTAGGCAACATGTTGCCTGATGGTTTTATGCATTTTTAACGAAATTAATACAAACTGTGCCAAGTGGCGACTGGCCGCGGAAGGTGCAGCGGAAAAATCCCTTTAATTGCCCCGTCTTGCAATTAGCTTTTAATTTTTCGCTCAAATTTTCCGCTGTGCATGTTAATGCACAAAAAAACATTGCTGTGAACACGCACACACTCAGGCATTCATGAATGTCCGTGTCCGCCAGCAATTTGTGTTAATTAAATCTATAATCAAACAATTGCAAGCCTTTTCCGGCTAAGGCCACACATGGAAAAAATGTTCAACACTAAATCGGTTGGCCAAACGGAACTTAAATAATAGCTGTTAGAAATAACCATTGGACTATGAATATATTTAGTTGGATTTGTATGAGTGAATGTACTTTTTTATCAAGTTTTTTAAATAAATAAATAAATATTTATTTGGAGATTTATGAATAAATGTATTTTTTTATAAAGGTGTATCAATGCATTTTAAATTAATACAAAAAGTTTACAAAAACCTTAGTTAATTTTCATCAAGCAATTAAAAATTAAGGAAGGGAGCAAACAATTCAATAGATTTTACAATTCTATTATATGTATAAAAAGTGTTATGAATTTAATATAAGCCGTTTGATACTGTTTTAATTTCCAATTATTAATTATTTTTTCAAAACTAAGTTTATGTTCAATTTTATAAGAGCCAGAATATGTTTAGATCAAAAATATAAACTAATATCTGTGTATATTCCAAATGGTTTAAAACCAGCGAAAAGTGTGCCTATCACTTTGTTATAACTTGTGAGAATTGCCGTCGGAATGTGTGCTCACCTTCCGTCGAGATCACAGTATTGTTGTTGGCCAGATGGGCGGCGTAGTGCTCGTGGAACTGCTCCAGGTTCTTGAACTTCTCCACGATCATCTGCAGATTCTTGGCATCCCTGACATTGCCGAGCAGGTGGCGCAGATGCTCCAGCTGCTTGGGCGGGAGCTTGTGATTGCCGCCGCCCTGCTGCACCAGCTGCTCGAAGATGTGCTGGAATGTGGCGGCGGTGTTGTTGCTCGCAGCGGAGGAGCTGTTGGCCACTCCGCCTGGACCACCTGGACCACATGGACCACTCGATCCAGCTGATATCGCTCCTGGCTTGGCGGCTGGCGGCGCCCCAGGCTGGCCAGGAGCCACTTCAAGGGCAGGTGGCGTCGAAGCTTTGATATCCATTCGATACTGTAGAACAAAAGTACTTTTTTCGGCAATGATATGTTTAATCACAGTTGAGGCAGCCACACACACACAGACACACACACTGATTGTATTTAATGCACTTCCAAGAATTTCAGTCACTTTTCCTCTGGCTAAATGTCAAGCATTTTACAGTCACAAGCGGGAAAGCTTCAGCTCCGAAACTACCAACTACCGAAACCGTTGCGCACCGAGCCAAGGCAGAGTTGGCAATAAACTCGAATTCAGCGACTGTGGCCCGCTGACGGCTCGAGTTTCCAAATCGAATTGGAAACCGGTTGAGCTCGCCACATCTATATATAATCGGTGTTCCTGTGTGTGTGCTTCCGAGGGGCGGAGCCATCATGGGAGAGGATTCGAGAGCGGGAGAGAGTGCGCAGGACTTGCGGGGTGGCTCGCTCGCTCTTTGGCGGCACGGGTCAGAGTCGTCCTTCCCAGGCCATGCGATCCGGAGTCCAGAGTGTAACAATGAGTTTTCAGGAGACCCCGGCCAAGTAGTTTGTTTGTCGGCTTCGTAATAAAATAAACTAACTGCACTTACTGCCCTTCGACCAGCCGTCCTGGGCGGGGTGTCCTTGCTGAGTCCTTGCACTCTTTCGCCCTGCCCTGGAATTATGACTTTGGTGCCACAGATTTTTCGACCACAATTCCATCGGAAAACCATTTTGGGCTTAGGCCACAAAGTGTGTGACTCGTTTAGTCTCTCCCTCTCTCCCTCTCTCCCTCACTCCCTCTATATCCATCGGCATTTCCCTCTCGCTCTACATCTTCTCCCAAGGAGAATGAAACCTAAAACGGATACATAAGTGGATTTTGTTAATATCCTGCTATTGTTACAAATTTGCAAGCTGATTGCGGCGAGCGGCATTTGTCAAGGCAATAAACTTAAAAGCAATCGGCAAGCAGCTGAGGTCACGGAATTTATTATGCCGGGACTAAAGGAAATAACTCTCTTGATTAGCACAGTAAATAAATGCGTTTATTAAAATGGAAAAGAAATTTATATATTTTTTCAACTAACTAACTAATATTTATAAATTGTGTTTTTTTTTTTAAAAAGAGCTCATCAGAAAACAATTTTCAACATATCTGTAAGTTTTTAGAACTTTTGTAATTGTTGCAAGCCATAGCTTATTTATAAATATGTTTAACACAAGGTTAACCGTTCAAAAACTTAGGGTTCAGAAAGTGGTCTGTTGTAATATATATTTTACAAAAACCAACTACTTGTCCTCACTTTTATTTTCCTTTTTTTTTCCCACAAAATTAATTTATGCCAGGAACCAAAAATAATCGTCATAAAAAATATACTCGGGTTATTTGCAAGAATAATAAATTATGTTTCGGTTTCCACCGTGGCTAGAAAAAAATGTAAAGATTTTTATTTGTTTTTCAATTGACTGACAGAAGTCATTACAGTAGTCCTTTAGAAACAAAAGTTTCAATATCATTCTTTTTTGGTTCCTTGTTTTCTTATTTCAAATGAAATCGACATAGGCGCACAATAAAATCAGAATAGTTTTAGAAATACTTTTGAATAATGCTAAATGGCTGATTACAAACAATCCTGTAACTTTGTAAAGGTAGCATGACAAATTGGGTGTAACGATGGAATGTTATTTAGTCTAATAATTTTGCTTTAATCTAGTGAAAACTACTATTATCACCAAAAGCTTTAAGTTGAAGCTTAAACCTGTTTAAAAATTTAGTTCATCAGCTGATTAGCTCGCTAAAAACGCATTGGTCATTGTGGGTGAGTCGCCTGGAACGCCCCCGACCACTTCCGACACTTTGATTGCCAGTCGAGTAATAGACGCAGTCAGCTAGTTTAGCCAGCCATTAAGCGTGGCCAATACCATTACCATTTACATTTAGCCGGCATCTCGCAGCTTACCTGTTGTCATGAGTTGTGGTTTTTCCCCTGAGCACGACTATTTCATTTCAGCCCAGTTCATTCAGTTTCTCTTCTAGCTTCGGTTCAATTTGCCCGTTTACGCTATCTTCCATTACACGTTAAATGAAAATGCCAGATAACCAGCGCTCAGTTCACCCATTTTACCCGCCCACCCCCCTGCCACTCGGTTTGAAACCTCCTTTTGGCCCAACGATTCGATTTGTGCCAACTAATGAGCTCTTAATGCGCGTTTATTCTTACGCATAACGAGCTTGCCAAACGTAATTACGTCCTAGGGATGTATGTGTGTGTGTGGGTGTTGGGGAGAGGGAGAGGGAGAGGGAGAGGGGGACTCTTGTGCTCTCTGCCTGGCTATCAGTGTGTGTATCTGTGAGAGGCTGCCATGTTGGCGCGATGCTTAATTGAAGTGGAGCGTCAGACGGACAAACTGTATCTGGGGTATCTCCGTCTGTTCTGTAGGTATGTGTGTGTGTGTGTATCCACTTAAGCCCGCATCAGTGTGAGTGTGAGTCCTTGCATCCTTTTCATTTACGCCACATCCGCAACGTTAACTCGCTGCTCTGCCACTCCGCAACTTTTCGCCGCTTCCCCCTTTTTTGTTTTAAATTATTTTGCTTTTAATTTGCTTTATTATGTGGCAATTTCTCCTCCTTTCGCTGGATTTAATTAGTTTGCTTTTATCGTTAAGCAGTTAACGGCGACTTTCCGACAAAATGTATGCTGGAAGAGACATTTTGGCCAAATTAAGCATACGCCCGGCTGGCAGGGGTGACATCTAATTGATGGTTCTGCGTTGCCATTGCTGATATGATCTGATATTATCCGTCAGATGTGACCGAACAGCACATAGCTGAATAGTCTTATCAAACTGAGAGCCTTTAAATCTAAATCATTATGCGCCTGCGTAAAAGTCTTAAAAAAAATAAGAGGATATTCTGCTGCTGTAATCGAAAACCAGTTTGTTGGTCTAACTTCTGGCTCCAGGTCCTCCTCTCAAAACTAGAAATCTGGCTCTCTCTGGCCAGTGGGCGTGGCCTAAACCAGTCGCTCTCTTTCCCGCTCTCTTCGAACGTTTGTGTTGGGGAGCGCTTCGGCGCACTAACCCAACTCATACACACGCACTACGGCCGCGCTCACACATGCACACACAGCGACATGCCTTGTGGTAGACCATTGAAAAAGTGATGAAAATAACTCTCTGTCACTTTATTGGCGCTTAACGAGTTTGAGTTGATGAAGAATTTAATTTATGATGCTGCTCACACCATCAAGAAAAGCGAGCAGCCCCGAAAGAGATGGCAATACAGGAGGGGAGAAAGAGAGAGAGAGGGAGGGAAAATGGGTGGTAAAATGAAAGGGAGGTAGCCAAAAACCGCAGAGCACAAGAGGCGGAGAACGAGAGAGAGGGGAAAAAAGAAGAAAAATTAATGAACTCGTAACTGTCGCTTTTGCAAATTGGGCTCTGAGAGTGTGCAAGTGTATATGTGTGTGTTGCACTCAGACCCACACACTCACACACACACAGGAGGAAACAGCAGCCGTCGCTGCCGGCAGACGTCAAGCTTTGATGATTTAATTTTCTGGTCTTCTAATTTAATTTTATTATAGAAATACAGACATGTGTGTATGTGTGTGTGTGTGAGTCTGAGGGAGAGGCACTTGCTTGTGTGAGTGTCTCACACCCTCACAGACACACATGCAAATTCGTTAATGGAAAATGGTGGCGTTTAATTGAAAAAGGAAGTTCGCCAAAGGGCTGAGCGAAAGAGACGGGCGAAAGAGGTGCGGGGGGAGGGAAAAGGACTCGGCAAGAACCGAGTTTTCCATGAAAATTAATTTCATGTGTGCGACTGCCTTGCTGTCTCTTTCCTTGCAGACATCGTTTTGTTGTTATTTCTTTCACCATTTTTATCTTTAATTTATTTTTTGCTGTTTTTGGTGCGGTCACTGTTGCAATAACAATTTTCAATTATTTGTATTTGTTTGTATTGTAGGAAAAAAGAATTGAAACAGAAAGCGAGTAAACAAGAGCTCTGTTCAGTTTGCTCACCCACAAAGTTAATTGAATTAAATATTCCAGCGAGATAATTACAAAATGGCGTTGATTAATCGTCAGCCGCCATATTGATTTTGCCAGCAACAATATTTAATGATTAACAATTAACATTGAACAGGGATTTTTGATGCAGACGCTTCAGCCATGCCATTCCATCCTCTTTGTGCCTTAATAAAAGCAATTAAAATTCATTAGCTGCAAACACACAAACACACACTCGCTAGCAAGGACTCACACAATCACACACTAATGCCATCATGCGCTCGTTTTCTCAATTATTCATTCAATTTTGCATGCCACAAAAGCAAGAGCCAAGGCAACTTAGCAATCCTCCAACCACCTACCATCCACAAAGCTCTGCGGAGCATCCTCCATACATATTCATGCGGCTAAATGAAAACGGCAACACTTAAATGCAATTTGCCTCAATTTTACCAGCAGCCAACTCAGCTCTCCTCTCCTTCCCTCTTCTCTCCACCGACCCTTTTTTCCCGTCAAGCATCTTGGCTTAGAGCGTCTTAACGTCTTTTCATGGCACTTACATCGTCATTCTATTCGTCTAATTTCATTTTCTTGCACAAACTGCTGTACTGCTGAGGAAAATTCGTTGGGCTGAGCTGAGTTGGCCAAACTGCCTTCGGTTTATTCAGCTACTAGAGGAGTTGGATTCTGGCAGACTGGCTGCTTTATTCTAATTACATTCAATTAAATATGTTGATTGATATGTTTGTTCTGCTGCGACTTCGTCGATAGAGTTAACGACTTGGCGAAAGATTTTGGTAAATGAGGCATGATTTGGCCTTTGTTTGTGTTCTAGTTGTATCTTTAGCTCAAATAAAAAATATTCTGCATAGATTGCTTGTCGCAGGCAAAACTTTTCATTTTATAAAGTTGGTTAATATTTTGATGCAACGCAATTTTACAAATGTAGAACCATGTATTTAGAGTATTATTAATATTATATAAATAAGTTATGCATAAAGCGGAACCAAAAAATATTGAAATTATATTGACCAAAAATTAAGAATTTGGGACCGAAAACACAAACACAAAAGTACAGCTAATTTATTATACTTTCAATCGAGTTTAATAAAGAAACATAATTATAGTTTTTCAAAATACAACATTTATTTTATAAAATCCTTTAGAAATGCAGAGTTTATTTGGATTGAATAAATTCTAAAATGTCGCTTGTCTACTTTGACAGATAAACAGGTTTTCAAACTAATTAATTGCATATTATTTGCATTTTTGTGTTTCATTTTCACCTAATTACACATACATAAACGCACAAACTTCCACAAGCATGATGAGTAATTATTGCCATTCTGGGAAAAATTGGATTAATTTTCTAACAAACATTTTCATATTAATTGAACATTTTGTGTGCAATCAATTTGCATATCAAGCATTAATAAATGGAATTATCCGTTTTTAATTGCATTTCTCAGACAAAAGTTTTAGTTTTTGGCCGAAAAATAAATTGTTTTGTCCACGTCCCAGGCTGCAGGTCCGAAAACGAAAAGCGCGACCGAAAAATTAAGCTTTATTTGTGGAAATTGCAATTCAATTAAGTTTTCAAAACATGCAAATTGCAAATGGGCGCACAGCACAAATATTGACAGAGCACAGAGCCCAACAACAATAAAAGTGTGGCCCGAAACTTGCTTGTATAATTTCATTAGCGTTGATTTGCAGCAAATGCAATTGCAGTAGAATTCACTTGGCCTGCCATTGATTAAACAAGTTGACATGGAGGTCCACGTCCGAATTGGAGGTCTCAAATCGAATTGGACCCGGGGAGGTATCCGGAATAAAAACTGATTACAGGCGAATGGCCCTGGACGGGCCGAAAATTTCCATCTATGGTTAGGCGCCAACTGATAATTATAGTCGTAAGCCTGGAAACTGGAACTCTGATTGCCAAGCAGCAGCTGTAATAAAGGAAGGGGAGGGAGAAACTAGGACAGGAGATGAGGGTGCGTCGCCGCAGGAGGCCCGAAAACCCAATCCCAGGTCATTCCCATTTCCATTCCCGTTCCCATTCCCATTCCCTGTGCCGTTGCCAATCTCAATCCCAATCCCAATCCCTGGGCGAATATGTCCGCAACAGTTTCCGCTGCACTAACGAAATTACAGTCGCAGACTCACACGCACACATTGACAGAGCTGTGTCCTGCGGCGATTGTGCGCACAGGATGCGGAACAGGCTCAGGACCCTGCAAACGGCTAATGCTAATGCTAATGCTCTTTGAACGACTAATTAGTGAATTACTATATAAGCAAACTATTTGCCCAGAAAACGGCAACCCCAAGCAAATTGTGCAGAAGACTGTGCAGGACCTGGACTACAAATAGAGCGACCGCCAGGACCAATTAGACTCAACTTGGTGGTAATGGGGTCCCGGTTGTCCAGTCAAATGGTGAACGTATTGGTCAAGCTTTTATTGTTGGGCCTAAAGCAATTTCATCGAGTGTTTGCTATTTGAACGAATGTGTGCGATCAATATCAATATTTAGCAACCAAAAAACCAAAGTTTTGGTATTGATTTCGTGTGAGTATAAATCTCACGTGAATTCATGAAGTTTTTAAAAATTATTACAAAAATGTATAACACAGTTTTATGATCGATGTACTATATCAATAATATTTAAAAAAGTTTCACAGAAATTGTTAACCGCTCATTTAAATAGCAGCAATATAATGATTGATTTCTAACTGATTGCAGAGAATTTTATGGAGCTAAGTGGAGCATGCATATAAGAAATTTTTAAATGAATATTAGAGCCAACAAATCGATTATTCTTCATATTTTATGGTTTATAAGTTTTTGATCGATTAATCCAAAACTCTTGCCTAAAATCCGGTTCGGAAGCGGTTAAGGTAGACTATGCGATCCTGGAGCGGCTGCACTGGTCTTGCGTTTCGTTCGATCCGAGCTCCCCGCCGGTTCCTCAACTGCCGGAACTCGTTCAGCTGGCGCTCGCTGATGGCCAAGGACGCTGGGTGCACCCACCATTCCGCGCCCCGATGACACGGAGGTTCGGTGAGGGATCCATGGTAGCTGTAGAAGTTTGTGTAGAAGGCCGGCATCAGGTAACCGAGCGGAAAGGGGGGCACTTCCACCGCCTGTCCCGCCTGCTGGACAGCCACGAGGTGCTGGACAAGCACATCGAAGAACGGATTGTCCTCGGAAAATTGGAACAAATAGGAAATAACCAGGAGGCCCTGACTGGAGACGCAGCCATCCTGAAAGGCATCTGTGTGGAGGCACTGCATCTCCAGCGGGCTGTGCCGATGGTCCACTGTATGCTCCGAACCGGATGAATTGCTCCAGCTCCAGCGGAAGGAGATCTCCCGGAAGTCGAAGCGCCCGAGAAGGTCACCGCCATCGATGGAGGGCGTGCGACCGGGAAAGACAGCTCGAAGGAGCAGCGTGTGCCCGTTGTTCTCCAGGCGAATGCCCAAGGGCACATCATTGTAATTGGACCATATCAGGGGCGAGTTAAAGTAGCTGAGCTCCAGGCAGTTCCGCTCTATATTAATGGGACTCTGATTGTTGCACGGCACATCCCAGGTATGCGGACCCCTGTCCCATCCGTAGTCGTAGGATTCTGGCGAGACGCGATGGGTGCATTCCAAATTCCTGGTGGGGCCTCCAAGTCGATCCTCACAAGCGTCTCCTGCTCCCTCCTCCTCCGATCTGGTCTCGCAACTGTTGGCCATGGCGAATACCGAGTAGACATTGAACAACACCAATAGGGCCACGCAAACGGCCAGGATCAGCTTGAGCGCATTGCTGTCCTGCAGACGGAAGGATAGCTCCTCCAGCCAACACGAGAGCTGCTTCCACAGACCACAGGTTAGGCACTCGTTCATCCTTACAATTGCAAAATAAAATGCGCTAAGAAAACTTGGAGGGGAATGCTTACTCCATTGGATGACAGCCAAGTACTGGCCTTCCTGGTTGAGCGGCAAAATTGAGAACATTTCTAATTAAACCCGCTGAAAAGTTAATTATTTTGAAAAACAAATTGGGCGCGCAGCAATTTTGTGCGAAAACATTTGCAATTTGTTCGCATTTGTATTTTGCATAAATTAATTACGCACAAAACTCTCTTCGGCGGCGGAAATTGCTTGCACAAATATCCTGTGACGCTCCTGCGTGGACGTGGACATAGACCCTCCTGTCGCCTGCCGCCTCTCGCCTCCTCCCTTAACCCTTCTCTGTTGCATTTTGGGAAATTAATTAGTTTTGTATGTACAAAATAGGCGAAATGAGCTCTAGGAGCCAAGCGGAAATTATTTCCAGCTCTCCAACACCTTTTGTACTGCGGCATGAGCTACACAGAAAAAAAAAAACCATAGAATGACTGATTGAGTAACCATCCCTAGACAAATGGTTAAATGGATGTTTTCTCTCTGTGCCATGACCATGTTTGACTTATGGCCTGTGAAATTCGAGACTTTTCGGCCATCTCTGATTAGCATAAAGTTATCAAAAGGCAGCCACGCCCACCGTGCGGGGTTCAAGGGGTGCGTTCCCACTGCGATTCAATTATTACATTTTTCTGATCAATTCGTTTGGCTTTGATTTGATTTCATTTTCCTGCACTTGTGCAGGGCGTTGACGTCTGCCAAATGTTACAAATCGTCCATGCCTGGCCTCTCAGGACCTCCTCTCATCTGCCGGGTGTCCTGGTGGTATCCGTAGTATCCGTCGTGTCCTGCGGCACTCGAGCTGCACGCAAATTGACGGGTAAGCATGTGGCATAAACGGAAACACTAACATCGTTAGGCGAGTCCTGCCAGAGGGTGCCAAAATAACAAAATACAAAAATAACGGAATAACAATCATAACCGTTTTTGAGTAACCAGGCCCCGCGGCAGTTGTTTTCATTTGTGACCGAATGACTCGATTTTTATGGTCGCTTAGGGTTAATTGAGGCTGCAGATTCGGTTCAGGGGTTGCTTGTACACAACGTTTGTTTTGGTTACAGGGCTTTAATATCCGGTACAAGGGCTCTATTTAAGTGGTCAAAATTTATTTGATCGACTTTCATAAATCACTGTAATATTAAGATTATACCATGTTTACAAGAAAACACAGAACTTCATGGAAAAAGTAAGTGTATCGTTTATATATTCTAGTGAGTTAAGGATTTGGAGTACAACATAATTGGTAACAGCTTTATGTGGACAAAAAATAGTAAATTAAAAAAATATAGATATAAAAAGTTGTATTTTCTTGCAGAAATCTGACGATTTTATCATATAAGAATATAAGTCTGCTTATGGTTTTATTTTTCGCAATATTTTTTAAAACATATAGCCGCCTGTTTACTTTCTTAACAGGGAATTAATCACCTAAAAAAGGAGTAAGACTAAATAAGTTTCCTGAATTTTTCCCAATTGACCAAGCATCGATTTCTGCTAACAATTCACTTAGCTGCAGAATACAAAAAAACGACTGCAACTGCAGCTCTGAACACCCACAAACATGCCAAGGAAATTTCCGTTTCCGATTTGGAAAACTTTGTTAAAGCGACGCGAAAAGGGAAGCAAGAAAAACGCATCACACAATTTCTGTGGCTCTACCTTTCGCTGCAGGATAATGCAAACTAAGTTGGTCTCACTTTGAATTCGATTGATTTGTCTGGTACACGGCTCGATAATATCCTCTTAAATCACTTAACCACATTTGCCGATTACTGCGAGGAGAAAAGAATGTCCTTGGCAGTCGGGCGCAGCAGGAGCCTTGGCTCGGTGTAAATGTTCACACATTATTCGGATGCCCGGACAAGAACGAGACAATTACTGGGCTCCGATAACATTGTTTAGTGGGATTTTCTCCACCTCGGCAGCCATCTCTGTTGCACACAGCTGATAATGTTAATATGCGCCGCAGGACATCAAACACGGCGCAGGCGAGGGATCAGGACGAGGTATTGAGGGCACTCAACTTTGTTTGGCCAATCCGCTTACGCTTTTGTATCCTTCTCTGCTTTGGAATACTTTCCGAGGGTCAGGATTATCGGCTGTGTGCGATTGTTAAGTGAACAACGCTGGTTTAGGTAGCCTGAGAGAGAGTCTTGTCTTGCCAAACCGCAAAAACATTCCTCAAGATCGTTTTGCGGTCATGTTGCCACTGTATTTCTCGCTCTCCGCTTCTCAGCTGCCTGCGAATGTGATCCTGATCCTTATCGCAGCATGCGTCCTTTCACTATTTTCGTTTTATTTGTTGTTTTCACAGCCTCCGGCCGCAGTTGCCCTCATTAGCAGCTTAGGGGCGTTGCCGTGTTTTGCTTGCTTGTTGACAGTGTTTGCTACTTGCCCGACTGAATAATGTCCCTGTTTCAGCCTGAAAGACACCTCATTGAAAGCGAGCACTTCCCTTCCGCCTTTGTTGCCTTCCCGAGAGGAACAAGAGGTTCCAGTGAGACGGATCCATTAAATAATAGTATCATTGGCATTTACAAGAACAGTAAAACGCCTTCAGGAACCAGAGGGATGGAAACGGTTCGGGGGATGATTGGTGGAGGCAATTCGAGCGATTGCTATCGCTTGTCAGCTAATTTAGTATCCTATCGATCGATCTATTGAGCAATATAAAATTGATTTTATTAAGACCTTAACAGAATGTACTCATCTAAACAACGGTTGCTGCTGTGAGAATAAAAGTCAAAGTTTAGTTTAGTTGCATACACGCACAATAAGGGTGTACTTATCTTTATCAACGTTACCAATATTAATATACAACATTGAAAAGGCCTTATATTTTAGGATATGTTTTTGGTAGCATACTGATTAACTAAACGTAAATTCTGACTTGTTAACGTAAGATGGCGTGCTGCGCTAAATTCAAAACAACTATTATACAAACAGATTCAAGTTCTAATGCACGAATTTGTTTCGGTTTATTTCAGAGGTAATCAAAAATCAGTAGCTTGGTCTTAGATGTTTGTACCTAAATAAGGTAAAAATAATACAAAATCTTATAGGATTTAATAAAAAAAAATCAAAATGAGTTAAAAAATAATCAAGAAGTTGCTCAGTGGTTAGAAAATCCACCGGAATAAGATAGAACCAGTTTTGATTCTTACTGGGTGGAAAGCATAGTTATTTCTTTTTGTAAGCTCACTGCATTACAACTCAGTATAAGTTTTTCTGAATTGTAGTCGGACCCAAAGGTGATTTGGGACTTGAATTCGTTTCCCATTACTAGTAATGCAGATTGTATTCATCCTGCATCAGAAGACGGGCATGTCTAAGGCAAAGTAATCAAATCGCTCCTGATATTTGGAGGTGACAATTTTCGCCGCTCTGTAATAATATTAAACATTGCCACTGGTGTCAACAATTCGGACTACATAGTCCTAGCGCCATCTAGCGGTTAACCAAAAGGGCGCTGCCGTTCCATTTAATGTCCAAAGAGGGCGCTGTGACGACTGACGGCGGCAGATTGAAGTAAACATGAAAGCACAAAATAATTTTACAATACCAATTGACAGTATTGCCAACTTAGCTTTTTTACAGTCATTTCTACAGTTGCTTTTGTGGCCATTTCTACAGTTGCTTTTGTAGACAGCCAAAAAATTTTTAATTTACGGCTTTATACAATATATATAAAGCATAAATCACATTTGTAGACATTTAAATAATGCCTCATCAAAACTAACAGAGATGTTTTTAAAAAGTCTTACTTTTATTGGTACGGTAATTAAAACTATTTTTATATCGATTAATTTTAATTCGATTATTTCAAGTTATTGCAGATAAGATAAACAACATTTCGTCAAGAAAACATCCATTAATTGATTTTTCATAAGTAATCATAACATAAAATACATAAAAATAATACATTTATTTTATATGCTTTGTTTTATTATTTTCGAAGTTAAATTTAATATCAAAAAATTTAATTTAAATTTAAACCCTATTTAAGTTAAATAAAATGGCCCATGCTTATTTTTATCAAAAACATTAACCAGAGTATTTACAAATCCGTTTAAGCGTTCTTTGTCGTTAATGTAATAAGTGCATGGTGCAGGTAAAAACACCTGCTACTTCCTCCTACGTCTGCTTATCCTTCACGAAATTTCTTGATTGAAAAACAATAAAACCAGTTGCTATTTTGCATAGATATATAATATTTTAGTTTTAATCGGTTTTAGTTTTAGTCTTGGTGCTGAATTCCCATATTTGTTTAACTTTGTACTGAAACTGGCCCAAAAAAAGGAAAACAGAAAACAAAGGGAAAAGAGTCAAGCCCAACAAATGTTAAGCAAGAATAATGCGTTACACGAAACTGCACTAAGCTCAACATTTTCGGTTTTACGCTGCTCAGAGTTTTTCTTATTTATCTATCTTTTATGCGCCTCCTTGCAGCGCGAATCGAGTGAAAGGCAGCGACAAAAGGATGTTTTGGAGGAGCAAACTTTGAAATCTACTCGCTCGTTGTCAGTCAAGGAGACCAGAAGCCTTTTTGGCCTAGACAAATTGCCCCTGAGCTCTCCAGCGGAGTCATCAGTCAGAGTGGAGGAACAGATGAAATCTTTTTGGGTCCCGGACACACATAGCCATAGGAAAAGGGCATAGGACGACAAAAAATGGACTCCATCCTGTATATGGCCATGCTAATTATGCTTGTCCTGGGGGACTGCCAACTGGACCTGGGCCAATTAAATGCTTAAGCTGACTTTCGGGTTCGAGCTTGTCATAAATTTTGACTGATTATGCGTATTCGTCTTTGTCGTCGCCTTTTGCCACTGCTTTCACTACCCCAACGACTACCGTCTCATCCTTCGACACAAGTACTCGTGACAACTGAAGAAATTTCTGCGGCAACAAAACCCTACCTCCCAAGTGTCCAACGCAATTCATCATTCAATTAAATTGACCGCAAAGAGCCGCATCTCATATCGCTCAGTTCGTCGACATCGCCTTGGGTTAAGTTTTAAAGTTGCCCAAAGTCAAATCCTTTAATGCGCTGCCAGCCGTTGCTGCAATCGATTATCCATTCAATAAAATGCCGCGGCCCGAAAAAAACTTTTCCCCCTCGAATATCCATCGTGCCACCCCCAACCCTCCCAATTTGGGGGATATCTTTTGAGGTTGATTTATGCGCTGGCTTAAAAGCGAATTGTTGTGAGCTGCTAACTGGAAATCTGTTTGACTGCACGTACTTGTTGGTTCTCCACATACATCCCCCCATATCTTTCCCCGGCTTAAGCGATTGCCAAACAACGTCAAAGAAGCGTCGTGCATGCTGGCAGAATCCTTTGCATTTGAGCTGCGTTTTTTTATTTTTTCTCAGGCTCTTTGGTATGCCGGTCCAGGCATCTCAAGGATTTCCCAGCTGTCCTAGTCACAGTCACTATCTGACTCCCTGGCTTTTGCCAAAGTGATTTACGACCTGCTCATGCCAAGCATTCAAAATTCGGTGTAATTGAGACTCCTTTGATGATTAGTCCCTGCTAAACACTGTGAAATTGAACCTCTCTACGCAACACAAATATTTTTTTCCCCATAAACTAATTTATCTTTTTGTTGGCGGACTCAGAAACACCATTGATTAATTAACACACTCGAAGTTTTTATATTTGCTTAACGAAAAAAAATGAAAAGTGATGCAGAAGCTCTAATAAGTGAACCCAACACTGTATTGAGATGTTATCACGATTTATTCGGCTTGTTTACTTTATAATACACTAACCAAAAATATCGTGTTAAAGGCTTATGGTTAACGAAGGAACTAAATATGTGTAAGCTACTGGTAGAATTTATAGCTCTTAATTCAAGAATGAATGGAGCTATTCTTGATTCCGTTTCTAACGATCTAATGGTCGACAGCTAGTGGCTTTCTTTTGATGCTTTCGTAGTATTAATTCAAAACTATCCAATAGTTTATGACAAATTGTTTTTAGTTTAAGTTTTTAATTTTGAAATTGGCCCTTTTTTTATATAGAAGCTTAAGGAAGATGTCCGGCGCTTTATACTTTTTTATTCAATTAGCAATTTACAAAAAAAATTATATATTGGTTAAACTAAATTAAGTTTAGTGTTTTTGTCGCGAAATTGAATTTTGAACAAATGAAAATAGAAAACAATCTTTTTATGTTTTTTTTATGTTTTATAATAGAACAAAACTCAAAATATGATTCATTATATTTGATTCCTAAAATGCAAAACATACACGATTCAGTCTTTTTATTAAACTGGATTGATCATCCTAATCAACGACTTAGTAAGTCAGCGAATTTTTCACAAGATGATGGCCGTATATTCTCGTACAACGGCATAAATAATGAACCTCTATCATTCAAAAATGAGTAGTATCATGGTGATTTCAATTCATCTTAAAGACCAACTTGGCCTATGCTAAACTTCTGTACGATCGCATGCCAATTGAAAAGACAAGAGCAAATTAAGATTTTAGATTTTTCTAAGAAAAATCCAAGCTATTATTTGAGTGCTAAAAAAATTAAAACTTATGTAACTATTATTTGAGATAATAAACACATTAAACGGTTCTTCCGACTTACAATAGTTGTATATATAGAGAAGTTTCTAAATAACGATGACTTAGTATTAAATGCTGTTTTGGTTACTTTTAGTCATAAAGTTGTTTTTTGACATACAAAATAAAAATGGTTAAATAACCATTATTTTAAAGGTCTTTGTTAAAATCAAACGAATATTAGTTTAAAGTAACTTTACAATAAAATAATAATAATTCATTTTTCAGTCCTTAACATTTTTTAGTTAATTTTTTTAAATTAATTTTTTTAGCTCCACGATTCCACTTACAAATGCTCTATGTTTGTGCATTCTTTTTGTGGTTTCAATTTTAACTTTGAGTTTTTAATTAACGCCCTCGAATAAGCTTTATATGTGAGCACGAAGAAGGGGCAACATCAAGTTGTGGACGACCAAGAAAAGGCGGGAGGTTTTAAGGAAGTTAGTGGGGAGTGCGGTATCCGCGGACGGAGAGGGGAGATCCTTTGAATCGCGCGGTTGCCATGACAAGTTCTCATTTTGCCAGGCATTCCGTTGTCTGGCTAATTCAACATTTGTGCAGCATGCAAAATATTATCAAAATTCCGCCGAAAGTCGGAGGGGCTCTCTCACCACCACCACCACCACCACCCACAGAAAGCGGAAACTAATAAACGACAACAGGTGAAGCTGGGCGCTGACACGTGGCAGAGATGCTGAAAAAGAATTTGAGGGCAATTTTTGGAGAGTGGACTTTCGGCAATAACTGTGGGCCAAGCGCAGGTTGCCAACGCGACCAGCTGTGTAGATAATAGTTGATGGCTGCGGGGAAGTCGATCCTGGAGCGGCATCGATGGGCCGCCTATCGATAGGCCACAGGACTTGTTATCGCAGAGGGCGCCAAAATGGGCTATCGTTCTGGGGCCCACAATCCCCGAACTCCCTCATTCGTTGGTCTGATAGCTGAGGGCGTGGCCAATCCTACGCACACGAAGTATACCCAGCCCGCTCTAGCAACCACTGCCGAGCGCAGCCAGAGCGAGGCAGCATGCTTGCCTCGAAAGCAAGATGGCAGTGGGCTCGGGTAGTTGTCTCTTTCCCTCGCCCATCTGGGTCGTTTTTCGTTTTTTTGCGATTTTTTCCAAATCAATGCAGGAGATAAGCCCGCTGGCAGCTAACGCCCGACTTACCCGTCAATTGTGCGAGGGGGTGGAGTGGCGATTGAATTCGGCGCCAGTGCGCAGTCGTTGTTGTCGAAGTTATCAGGGCCCGGAGTCAATTCGCTTTGATTTTTTCGCACTGCCCTCAAATGCAAGCGAGTCCGCCTAGGCAGCGCTACGTTTCCGGCGTTCTGCTCCGATCCGATCCGATTTGATTCAATCCGCCTCCGTTTTGTGTCAGTAATCAGTAGCCGTCGCAACCAGAGACCGTTTCCCGAATTGATTTAAGCAAAGCATAAACAACGAATAAAAAAAGTGAAAATGTGCCAGAAATCATCCAGAAAAAGCTATTAATTAAACAGTAAAAACAAGGACGAAGAACCACGCCCGGGGAAGTGGGAGAGCGCCGTGTCCTCCGGCGGACAGTGTCCGGCTGTCAGTTGGTCAAACAGTTCATCAATAAACGATTCGACTTCCGTTTCATTGCGTGTCCTTACCTGTGCATGTCTGCGTGTGCGTGTATGTGTATGTCTGTGTGCTCTGTGTGCGTGTGAGCTGAGGAAACTTTGCAACTTCCGGCCAAGTGACTTCGATTTAATTTCTTTGGCTTTTTTATGGTCAAGGCAATTAATTAATTTTACTATGGCAATTTGATCGTCTGCTGAACTCTGACCCCTAACCCTGTGGCACACACAAAACAAGGAATCAGAAAAAGGAGGAGGAGCCAGGTGAGTCCACGGCAAAATTAGCAATAAAAGTCAATGCAAAATACCCACACAATTGAAGGTCTGCAAAAGTTTCTGCGGTTAAGGAAAGTGAAACGGATTTAGTTTCTCAAGTAAATCGCACATTACTAGAATTGGTCGAATAGCTGCACAACTGACGAGGGTCAAAGATTAACTTGAGGACATTTACACGACGGTATCAATTGGAATTGTTAAGAATATTACTAGTTAAGCCAGTAAGCTGGCGAGGAAAAATAAAATAAAAACCAAGATTCATGACTAAAAACTCAAGGTTAATTAGCGACTAACCCAAAATGCTTTTTAATGACTGAAACCCAAGACTAAAAAAGGCCTAACACCTTTAAAGCTTAACATCTAGTGAAAGCAGTGTAGTTTTAACAATTTAATTTTATTTATATAAATTACATTGAACAATAACATAATTTTACCTTTAAGCTTCAGAATGGCGTAGATAGGAAAGCTAATTAAATACACTTTGGTCAGCCTAACCAAACTGATATCGTTTCATAATTTACTTCCAGCCACACTCAATTCCACCGAACAATTGACATGTAGTTCGCACCGAAGGTGAACTCCAACGTTCTGTGATAGACGAGTATACGAGCAGCCAATCCCCTTGGGATTCTGCCCCCCATCGATTCTCGATTCAATCAAATTGAATCCCGAATCAGACAGCGAATCGAAGGTGATCTTGACTTTTGGAGCGGCTATCAGAAACAGCCGCAAACTGTCGACTCTGTCGATACGCAACTTCTCGGCAAACATGCTGAACAATCTTGGGGCCAATGTGCTGGGTAAGTTTTGTGCCCCTCGATGGGGATGGAGGGGTATAATAAGGCGTATAATATTGTAATTAAGATCGGCTGGTGAATTGCGCTAATTTATAATAATGTGTGTATTAATCCATCCCATCCCATCCCATCCGACTGGCCATAATTAAACTAATTTCTTGAGCACACCCGCAAGCGTATGTTCGTGTAGTTACTTCCGATCTTCCGATTGGCATCTCCAATGTCTGCTAAATGGCCTATAATTGAGACGTCTAACCAGATGGCGCCAGGTGTCGCGTGCATTTAGCAATAATTAAGTTGTATATTTAACTAACTCGGCAAACCTTCTCCCATTCCGATTCCCAGGCCCATTTCAATGGCGTGGGTGTGGCTGTGGGTGTGGGTGTGTGTGTGTTAATTGATATAATTGCTCTTTTAAATATGCCGCAAATTGTGAATTACATTCGCACATCGCCCGGCGCACGCACATAATTATCAAACTGTACTTGTGTCCGCATATTAATATATTAATAAATCTGTGCATATATATATATATATTTATGTGCTGGCGAATAAATTATTTTTACCACACTGTTGATCAATGGTTCAAGCACTTTCAATTTTGGCAATCAATTTGTTGTTAGCCCGCCCAACACTACCACCAAATGCAGTTTGCTTGCAGCTTCAACTGCAACTGTAGCAATAAATGAGTTATGGCTCGCGTTTTTATTCAATTTTTATTGCCAGCCCGTAAGCGATTCACCGTTGCATCCTTCGAAGCGTTGCAATTAATTACTTTTATTAATTTATTGCCATTTTTCACGCGCCAATTGTCTCTGCTTGGTCCACGCTGCGTATGCGTAATGTCCATAGTTGCTGGTTAAGCGAAAGAGAGTTATTTTATTGAAAGCAATCGACATGGGTTCCAAACCTGGCGCAAATATATTACCAGTTTCGTAACTATTGAAATATTTTGGCTGTCAAAGTTGACTTTAAAAGTTTCGTGCTTAAAGTTATGCTCCTCCCCTCCTGCCGACCACCATGTAGAACTATAAATATCAATGACTCGCAGTGCGGAATCCTTTGTCCAAATCCTGCCTGCAGTGCTGGAGTCTGCCGTAATAAATTTCGTAAGCCTTTTTCGTAGTTCCGCACAACAAACGGAGGCCAAAACATTTGCATACTGGGTGCGTGGCCTAGTGGGGGGATAGGCGAAGTGGAGAGCCCCACACAATTAAGAGCAATTTGCATGCAAAAGAAATGGCAGAACTTTTCCGTGTGTCTCCCACCGTTTGTCTCCCCGACTAATGCTTAATTTGCATGCAGCGAAAGAAACTTGAATGGCGTTTTATTCCATTTTCGGTTGGACTTTTTCGTGAGCCTCGCATTAATTAAATTAATTTCATGATTGCATTTGTAATTTGCGCAGAGCCCGCTTTGGTTTTCCCCCCTCGCAAAATATCTGCGTGTGCTTCGCTTTGTGCGTTGGCATTTTTGCGGTGGCCTGCGCTAGTGAAATATGTGCTTATACCCCCAATGCCCCACTTCTCCACCATCCGCATCCGTTTTGCATTGAAATGTTTTGCGGTTGCTGCGGATTCTGTTCCCTGTTGCGGTTAGTTGTTGGAGCAGCCTAGATTCCATCCTAGATTCGAACCCATGTATGTCCTGGGAAGCAGGCTGCTAAAAACCGCACAATTTCCAAATTTCAATAATTATGCACATTGCACATGCAACTGACGGGGGTGGTGTATCTGGGTGCAAGTCCTCTTCTATCCCATCGTATCGCATCGCACTGCATCGCATCGCATCCCATCCTGGACGGACCGTTTCACTCCAGTCCAGGTCCATATATTTTGCGGGAGAAATCGCGTTCGCTCCCAAAAACAGACAAACTGATTTGCGCAAATTGTGCAAATTGCTTGCGCGATAAATTCATGTTTGCCAATTTTAATTAATTAATCGCTTTGTGCGGTTTTCATTTCGGTTCGCTTCTCTTTCTCGCCAGACCAACTAAAATGTCCGCTTCAGGCCAGATGTAAATGTATCTGAGTGCGACTATTTGTGTGTGTTGGTTACTTGGTTTCGTGTGGCGGTCCACTGCTGCAATGTTTACAGTTTCGTATTAACGTTATCGCAGTTTTGGCCCGGTCGCAAATGGAGGGCTAACTAAATTACGATGATAGATTACAAAATTATGCCCTATTAGCGGTGTCGTTATGATTTCGGAACATGTTTAAGTTTTTAAGTAAATTTTGCGGTTTACACATAGTTGTTGGCTGGTCCTATTTGGCAGTTTGACAAAATTGTAAATGCGTACCTGAGCAAATATACCTTTTTATCCAAGTAGATTTAAGTTCACGATAGATAAAACACGATATAGATAACAAAAAGAAATTTTAATTGTCGAACTGTAAGTGTTTGTAAGTCAATTTCATTAAAAATTGTTTTAGCAAGTAATCATGAAATAAATACATCCGGTAGTTCGAACATATTAACAATTTCCATTGGTATTGCCTAAGATAAAAGACTTCGAATAAAATTTTATCTTTACACATTCCTTAAAAATACTCTATAAAATATTTCTTAAGTTCAATCGACAGTAAGTAGTGTTAGAAAAGGCAAATAGTATGATGCCAAAGTACTGCTGCAATAAGCTGTAGTTCCAAGGAACTTTTGCCCTGAATGAAGAACCTGTCATCTTGATCTGCATACACAATGAACAGTTAGGGCTGCTTCTTTTTAATATTTATGTGTTACAACTGTAAAAGGCAAGGTGAAAAAATCAAAGTTAGGCCAACTAACTAACTAGTTGGCCGGCGAGGGTCGGGGCTTGGGTTCGGGCCATTGCCAGCAAAGTGCGATTTCGAGAAGTGGCGCTATTTTATGGCTCCCAAACGTGGCCCAAACACTCTTCGCACACATGCACACACACGCACACACACACACACACTAGTTTATTTGGGCGAGTGTGCACGAATGTGTATGGCTCTGATTTGAGAAAACAGAAAACAGAAAACTGAAAACAGAAGGAAGCGGGAACAGTTGGATGTTAAAAGTCGCACTTCTTTGGAGCAACGGACCAACGGCGATGATGTATGTATCCCGCAGTCGCAGATACATGTTTGAGATGTTGCCATCGAGCGTGAATTTCGAGATGGGGAGGGATATAGAGTCTCGATGGAGATATCGCACCTAACACCGCGCCTTAAATTTACTAATCACGAGCAGCGTTTTGGCGCAGCTCGCTGCTCTTTCATGAGCATTTAACCACCGCTCTGTGCGTGCTGCGTAATGCTCTAAAAATATGTCAGTGAGGTGCTGGCAGCGACTTTCATCGATTGCTACAGTTGGCCACAATTGCAGTTTCTCAGCCGAGCTTGGAAACCTCTGCGGGAGAACAGCAACGAGGTGGGGAATTTGGGGGTGAGTTGTCCCGATTGGGGACGTCACCATCTGAAAATCGCTAATGAACAGTAGCCGCACTGGGTGTATGTGTAAAAATTAGCACTTTCCGGGCAGCGCTTTAAAACGCGACTGTTTGGCAGCAACAACAACAAAGCCCGCTTCAGGGAATGTCGCTCGGAGGAACTCCATATCTTTTATTTGTTGATATTTATATTTATGGTTTTATGTGGCGTCTCTAGACCTGCACTCGTTCACCTGTTGGGCGGTGCGTTCTGATACCCGAATACCGCTCCGGATCTCTGACGTCCGAGGGTCTGTGATGTTTGCCGAAATTTTAACAAGTCCATCTCGAAAACAATAAAAATCATTGAGAGCCGCCATTCCCGCCACCGTCGACATCAAAGTCGGCAATCGAGAGTGATGTCGACTACCTATGCGCTGCCGTGATGAGATGAAATTGAAATGGACTGCATCCGCGGAGGAGACTGAGGACTAGGAGGTTTTCCACTAAGTCGCAATTTGCATTTCGGACTCGCTTTCAAAAGAAATTGCACAAGGCCAGTGGCTAGTGGCCAGTGGACAGTGCCGCCTACACCTTCACTTTGAGCCCAATCGAATGGGCATCGTGACGGCATCGCGGGTCTCCCAAAAGGTTACATCTCGGGGACGAGAGTTCGCATCGACCGGCGATGAGTAAATGTTCGACTTGTAGCAACAGTTGAGCTCGGGCAACAAAGGGAGTCGTCGGGTAGAAAGAGTTGAGCCCGGAGTCGCTCTCGCACGTAGATGTTAAAAATTCCAGGCGTACGATGAAGATGACTCTCCCGTGAATCGCAGATCCCAAACCCAAAACCCTTCCCTTCCCATCCCGTTCCCAATCCCAATCCCAATCTCTATCCCATGCCGCGATATACACGTACAAATAAGATGGAAATAAAACGAAACAACGTTACGTAGTCAAGTGAGGCAAGAAGGTAGGAAATGAAAAGGGGTTAGCACTTGGCGGCTCTCTCAATTTGTATCTGTATCTGTATTTCAACCGTTGCTTGTATCTGTATATGTTTGTTCACCTCCGTTTCAATCTGTATCTCAACCTGCGATGGTATCCGTGTGCTTCGCACCTCAGCTTGTTCGCTCTCTCACGTTCGTTACTGTTTTTGGCATCTTTTTCCTTCTGAATGACAGGTTGTTGAAAAATTCAATTTATCCGATCGCCGCAGTTTGGTGCGAGCAATCCTCTAGGTCGTTAGCTCATCGGTCCCCAGTTCGCGCAGC
The DNA here is from genome assembly GCF_018152505.1 of Drosophila elegans. NCBI lineage: Eukaryota > Metazoa > Arthropoda > Insecta > Diptera > Drosophilidae > Drosophila > Drosophila elegans. Next base: position 4,707,914 of record NW_024545903.1, on the reverse strand, counting down.
CAGCGAAAAACTTAACTTGGTTAATTAAAAGACAAACGCTCTCCGATTGAGCGGAACAAGTGAATACGGACTCATGTTGTAATTCGTTTAGAGATTTAACAACAAACTCAACAAAATATTTGCCAACTTCGTGTGCGTGTGTGCGTGGGCATTCAAGCCCTTAGGTTTGCCCTTCCATCTGTAAATTTTCGAGGGGTTTTACAATCAAATTAAAATAAATAAATAAGCATTTGCTTGCATTTACATTACGACGTATTGGATTCACTTTGGCCGTTTTATATCCGTTTGAAGCGGGCGAGTTTGGTGATTTCCTTCCAAAAAAGAGTATCCAGGCAAGTACCAAAACAAAAGGGATAATCTGCACCTGTAGGGCTTTACAACAATTCCAAATCATCCAATGCAGGCCGAAGGTAATCAGATCCAGTAACCATTCCACCGCGATGAAAATCATTTTTCAGTACAGAAATATAATTCGATAAAGGTTCAGAGACTAGTTGGCTTTTAATAAGTTTGTCCAGGCTAACTGAGTTGGATAAAAATATATTGAAAATTGATGAAAAGTGTGACTAATGTGTAAAAGGCATCTAATATAACAATTTGTTAAAATAACTGAATTTGTAAGAAATCTTTTAATTTAGCAAATAGAATAATTGGATTTAATAAATTGTGATTACCGTAGAAAAAAACGGTTTTTCATTAAATTAAAATTAGTTTGCAGGCAAAATTATTGTTCATTTCTAACCAAAACACTTTAGGTGCCACCGACCACCAGCCGCTTTTCTGTTTATTTATTTATTTAAATTATTTTAGCAAGAAGTTTTGTCAGATGTTATTAAAATCTAAAACTCGTTTTCTTGCCAAGGCTTATCGGATGTACCCTTTAATAATTACTTCAAATAAGATGGGCTAAAAATAATTGCAGTATGCGATTTTTGTTTTGAAGCCTATTATGAAGTATTTTTCTTTATTTTGTTTTAATTTTTCTTATTTTTCATTAAGTATAACAATCAAATAGTTTTCTATTGTCTTTTCATAATACAATTCACAGTAATAATTGGAAACGAAAAAATAATAAACGAAATAAAACTCTTTAAATTAATATCTTAAAAATAAAAATCTTGCTTATAGTCAACTTTAAACCCCCTTTCAGGTCCCAAGGATTGTGATCTGCCAAAAGCCGCGCTAACAGCGCTGCACGCGGGCGTCAACAGTTTTGGCCAACTGCCCGTGGGTCCCAACTTGGCCGAACTAGGCGGCGGTGCAAGCGGTGGATCCTCTGGCGGAGTTCCGGTGGGCGGAGGAGTGGCACGCCTACACATTTCAGGCGGATTGTGCGACAATTCCAATGCGCTGAACAGCGGAAACGGAAACGCTGGCAACGGGAACGGCAACAATAACGGCAACAGCAACAACAACAACATGCAGCAACAGGATCAGGTGAGCAGGCCAGCGCTATATATAGAGAGAGAGAGATAGGCAGAGTCCTAGAGAAGGGAGAAATGGAGAGATATAGCGCCTAGCTTATACGATACTTTTTTAATAATCCATGTTCTTTTCGATGTTTATTTATTCCTTCAAATTCTTCTCTGCTATGCCAAAAATCCAAAATCAAAAATCAAACAATCCAATTCGATCCGAAATTCGATCCGAAACGAAAATGCCAATGAAAATCTGAAATTCCAAAAACGTGAATGTGTGTGTTCTGAATTGTGTAATGAACCTAATTAAATGTGCCATGAATCATATTCGTACCTTATGAATCATATCCGTAAACTATAAAACAAAAGTAAGTGTACTTTGATTTCCATACTTAGAACCGTAGAACTCCTATCCTAGTCTAACTATAACTTCTGTAGCCCGTAAACCCTAACGTAGTGCGTAGCTTGCATTCCTAGTCTGGTAGTTCGTCAGTGTTCTAAGATCCGCTCGCAAAGGTCAACCCTCTCATTGCCCCTTCCCCTTTGGCCGTGTCTGTCTTGCAGCACCTGGACAAAAACAAGCAGAAGCGCCACCGCACCCGCTTCACGCCGGCCCAACTGAACGAGCTGGAGCGCTGCTTCTCGAAGACCCACTACCCGGACATCTTCATGCGCGAGGAGATCGCCATGCGCATCGGACTGACCGAGTCCCGTGTTCAGGTGAGATATATACTACATAATAAATCCAGTACTAGTTAGCTAGATATGAAATTCAATTTCTGGGGAAAGAGTGTTTCAGTCTTGAAACTTGTAACATTTTCAACATCAATCAAATGGTTACCTTAACAAAAACTTGGCTTCATTAAATTTAAAATTGAGAGGAAAGTAACTCTACAGTGAAAATAATAGTGAAAGAATAAACATATAAATAACATAGATGTCTGAAACAAAATAGTAGAGCATTTACTGTACGACAGATTGTGATGCTTAAAAGTATTTATGTATTTGGGAACATTCGATGTAAACTTTGCTGCCTTTTTCTAAAATCATGTTTAAGATTAATTCAAAAATTATTTTTGCGAGTATTAATTTATATGTTATACAATGGGATTTTTTATGATTTTTATTTGAGAACTTAACAAGGCTATTAATTAGATATTTAACTTCTGTATTATAGGAAGCAAATATGGCATACATCTTGTTTATTGAACATTTCAATTTAAGGCTTAACATAAGTTGTGATATTTTAAAAAGCGTGTCTGCTCTGTATGCTAACTTTGCGTGGTTTGTCGTGCGGCTAGACAAATGTCAGTGGTCGGAGCTGTCGGAATTTCGGGCTCAGTTCGTTTTAGGACCGACATGACATTTCACTTGTGTTGCACACAACCGCAACGGACGTTTGGATTTTGGTTTTTCGGTTGCAGTCGAAAAGTTGGGGAGAAAGATACTCTTTGCCAGCTTGCAACAGTTTACGAGGCTCTGGGCTGAAAGTCGCCGCCGAACGCCATTTAAGCGCCCAAAATTATACTTTATTAAAGCACATAAAGTCACATTTAGTCGGCCATTCAGCCACACCCACACATTCAGACTCTCCCCAGGATGCTCTTCGTTTTTCCCTGCAAACTTTGTGCCACACACACTCACACACACACACACACACACAATGGGCATTATCCTTTTGTGGCTGGCACAGCTCCCCTGTGCTGCTGCCATTATCCTTGTCTCTCTTTCGTCGCCCCATCTCAATCCCCATTCCCGCGAAGGTCCTTTTTGCATGCGGGCGGGCTTTGTTTATGCGACAATCGAATTTACTGCTTCATTAAATTTGTGTTTAAGCTTCCGCTTCCGCTTTCACTGCTCGCATTTGCTCTTTTCCTGAGATTTCTGCTCCGAGTGCTGTTGTGCAGTGCGAGAATTGCTTTGCGGTGGAAATGAATGCCGAAAACTTTGTCTTATTGGCCCCATCCTTGTGAAGGCCACTAGCTCTCGCTCTAGCTTTGGTTCTGGCTAAAACAATTAGCCATGAGTGAGCAACTCAGGCGGCGACACCTTCATGATGATCCGGCCGACATTCTGCCCTCCGCCGGATGTGTCCTACTTTGATAAATTGTTTTAATAATTGCGTATCAGTGTTGCCCGTTAATGCTTTTTTCCAACCACTGCTCCATCCTCCAGATCCGGTTGTCCAAAAGGACAATGCAATCACCTGCCAGGGGGTAAAGCCTGCAGATGGGGGTGAGTTCGAAGCTGAAGCTGTTAGAACTGCCGACGGCTTTTATTCAGGCGTTTTTTTTTTTTTTTTTTTGTCCAATGTTGTTGTAGTCCTGCTGTTTTAATGCTTGATTTTGCGTTGTCGTTGCGGCTTAGAGGATGTCAGGCCGTTGGATTAGTTTTGGGATTGCTGTTTAATAAAATTAGCATATAAATTAAGTTCGCAGTCGAAGGCGAAATAAAACATTTAGAGCTTCGAAAATTTCACACTTTCACGGATATGTGGATATGTGTGTGTTCGCCGAGGTCGGACCTTCATTCGATATGCACACACACGTCTGGCCCTAAATCAATCTACAAGGATTTGCAGCTAATGACGGCATAAAGACAGCCGGTCCGACCCCTCGCAGATAAATGCCCGAAAATCGCTTGTCCGTATTAGCCCCGAAAATCAAGTCAAAGTTGTGTATGTTAAGAAAATATGGGAGCGGGCTCAGCAGGTGCATAAGTTATGAGGCTCACGTAGGCCTGACTGGCTGAGCGGGCACACTCACGTGTGTGCTGCCAAGGAGCAGCATTTATGGTAAATATAATTTAATAAAAATAAAAGTCACAGCTAAGCAGTTTTCCCTGCTTCGGAGGATGGCTATTTCCAAATCGGATTTTCGCCAGTTTTGGGTAAATTAGAATGGCCGAGACCAGCAGGAGGCAGCCCCGGCAATTGGTAATTTGTGTTTTCACACCGCCCAAGCCAGTGGGCGGCATTTGTGCAATTTGCCCGGCACAATCTGTTTGTCACACGTGACATCTACGCGGGGGGCAGATTCCTCGGTTTTTCGGGGTTGGCCCAGAAGATGGCCCACCAAATTGACTTATCATGATCTGGCATTGTCAAAAGCACTGTTTCGGCTTTGTCTGGAGCGCTGCAACATTTATTGGTTTGTTTATTAAATTGTTGCAACGGAGTGAGGTCTAACGGAGGGTCGAGCGACGGCTCAGCACGTGTCTGTGTGCGTGGGTGGGTGCCGGTGCACTAAATGAATTTCTCACATGATTAATTTGCCTGGCAACCTGGACAAAAAATGGCCGGAAAGGAGTCAGCAAGTAATCATTCGCTTGGCAACCGTTTAACAACAAGATTTTGTCTAAAGTATTAGTGCTCTTGTGTCAAATACAATGCGAAATATGTATATGCACCTTTCACATTACAATTTTGACACAACATCATGTTTGTATCTTCATTTATATCTTGTGATAAGCCTTAAAATTATTAAAAGCGTTCTGAAAAGAATTTGCTTTAGCAACCAGTACTTTTACGATATGTTTATTTGATTAGTATTCGTTCCTGCCACTAGTACAGTGAACATTTTATTAACTTTGTGCTTGCAACTAATTTCAGTAAGTGAAAAATTTCGCAAATTATTTTCAGCCAAATTAGAACTAGGCGCATAATTCTGAAAACAAAATAACTAGTGGCCAACATCTCACACAAATGTTGTTTTAGGGAATTAGATGATACACCACTCCAAATGTATACTTTCAAATGAATTTAGATTTTTGTCAAAAACTTCTCGAGCTGGCAAAACGATTCTTGATTATTATAAAAAGTAAAAGTGTGTCCTTGATCAGGATCATCAGTAGAGTCAATCTAGTCCCATGTTTGTAAGGTCTCTGGATGAAACATACCCAAAAGTATATTGCAGTTAGTTCATAGCAAAAATCCATATAACTTTTTGTTTTTTAACAGATGCTAATATAACTTAATATATAAAGTTAATTATTGAACATCTTAAGACATTTCTAAACTCAATTTTTACTTTAAAAAATGTTAAAAATACTATAAAATATCAAAATACTTGGAGCCGGTAACTTTTCATGTGATTCAGCAAGAAATAGGAAATATCGATTGGCCTAAGCCACTGGCGAAGCAGAAGCGAGTCCATTCCCATCCAAGAAAAACTCATCGGCCTTCCCACTGTGAGCGCTGATAAATTATTGCCTCGACTTCAGACAGAACTAATTTATTTGCTGAGCCGCTTAATGCCCCTCTAATAATGGTCCCCCGACTGCCGAAGATGCTGTTCACTGGAGGTGGGCGGGATTTCAGATGGACCTATGTGACGCGCAGCCAATAAGCGAATATTTCGCGAAAATTAGTCGAAATATTCTCATAAAAAGTGAGCATCTTTATTAAAAGCCCTTTGGGGAGAGGGGAAAAGGGGTCAAGGAGCCGGAGACACTGTAACGAGTATTTTCCAGCGAAGCACTCGAAGTGGGGCCAAAGGCGACTGGGTCGCGTCTGATATAACCATGGCATCGCAAATTTTAATTAAACTTTAATTGAAATACCAAAAACGAAAATATGCAGCCAACGGAAAAAAGACGGAAGGTGGGACCAATAAGAGAGCTAAGCGAAATAAGTGGGCGGTCTAAATTTAGCGAATGCTTTAAAAACCAGACTCGACTCTGGCAGGGAAGTGAACCAGGAGGCGTGTTCTCCATAAAATGCACATAAAGAGCATCAAGGAAATCTGGCACGCATTCTGTTTATGGCATATGAAGCAATTCCAAAAGCAATTTCGTTGATACTTTTCATTGAAATGTTTGTGTGAAAATGGCGTGCCAAAGTGCCGGACCGACTTTGCAGGTTGCCAAGGGAGCGGGTGCGGGTGCGGGCTCTATCTGGGGATAAGCTGGTCCAAATGCTGCTGCCATTGATAGAATGACAAGAGAGTCCCCACGACCCGAAAAAAAAGGCTGAAAAACTTTGTCAAGAAGGAACAAAGCGAATCCGAGGGGAGCTTCGGCATGGAGCTGCGCATGCCCCACGAATGCAGCGAAATATTTTCGGGGGTTGCATTGGCCGACCACCATCCCCCGAACCCCAATCCTCTACCCCCAAAAAGAGGATGCAGTTGCCCCGGCAACCCACTGAAAACGAAATGGCAAAATGAAAAACACAAGTCCCAAAAAATCTGGGAAAACATCTAAAACTATTTCATAAATCAGGCAAGTCACAAACTCGGCCTGTGCCACCCCCAGAGAGAGCCCAAAGAATTGCTTTGATGATGTCTATCAAAGGACACATTTCCCCGAAAGAGACGGCTAGAGTGGGTTGCGGGAGTGTGGGAGAGAGACGGCCATAGTGGACTCAGTCCCGGCGGGTTGGAGCCCCAATCTCTGGGGTGGGTGGCTTTCTGGGGTCGCGGCAAGTGTTGTTGGGGCTGACTCGTAAAGCAGGATTTAAAGGATAACATAAAATAAATCGACTAGCATTTGTGTGTGTGTGTGTGTTTGTGTGTGTGTGAGAAGGAAAACAGGGGGCAGAAGTCGAGACGGCATTTTATGAATTTATACGCATTTTTTATATGCTCAGGAATGAAAAGATATTGGCCGAAAAGCGATTTCCATAAACCACTCAGAGCCGGAGTTGTAGTCGCAGGATATAAAAGCGAAGATAGGACCAATAATGATAATAAAAAGATGCTCGAGCTCTGAAGTTGAAGTCGGAGAAAGAAAACAAGGAATACAACGATGACATCAAAGGACGGCAGCCAGGGGACAGTTTGGTGTGGACTTTGTTGAGTGGCCATTTTATATTTCGGTTGCCTGGCAGCCTCAAGGGGGAATCGGGGCACATCCTCCTGGAGTGGGCTCAAGGAAAAGCAATATCCTGGCCAATTGATTTTTGATTATGTCCCAACAACAACAACAACAACAAGTACAACAGCGGCATAGGAGAGCGAGGCAATAACTAATCTGCAATCGGCAGGGCCAGCAAAAATTGTCAACGCAAACGAGCCGAAAAATATTATTGCACTTTCTGGCTTTTGCCAATCAACCGTTTATTAAGAGATGCTCTCCACCATCCGTCCCATCATCCACCAACCGACCCACCTGATCCAACTTTCCCAACTAGCTGGCCCGGCAAATAATATTTGCATTGGGGCTAATCGAATTTTGATTGTAATTCTCTGCAGAGCTCTCGCGGCTCTTTCCCGTCTCTGATTGATAATTTTGAAATTGGCTTTTGAAGTGCGGCCTTCTGTGGCAAAGTGCATTTCTATGTAGGCTTCGATATGGTTTCTCTGTCACATGCAAATCACGGCGAGCAGAAAAACCCGACTGCATGCTGCAACTTACCTCTCGACATCCTTTCGATGTTATTATCCTTACAGCTGTTTAATCAGCCATTAGGCATAATGCGCAATTAATGTTGCATAACGAACCGAGCAGATATCGTAAACAAGTCGGGAATGAGGGGATCATCGTTCAGGTCGTATATATGACAGAGCAGACCATTAGGGCACGGAACTGCAATCATAAGCAGGCTGAGGGGGGAGGATGACGGCGACACAATAAACAGGTTCATAATAAAAAGCCGTTGGGTCTTTGACACCCACCCCATCGTTATAATGCGATATAACCACATCCACAAACACCCCGGCAAGGCAGAGAACCATCCACCAGCCCATAAAATCAAAGCAAATCACTTGTTATCCCATTTCCAGCCACTGTTCCCCGGCCGTGTAATTTAGCCGATACTTAATTTCTGACTTCTGCTTCCATTTGCTCGCCCCTCGTGAGCATTTCTGGATCTACGCCTGGATCTGGGTGCTATTATCTGCGGCCTGCCACAAGAAATTGCTTTTTCATGAACTTGACTCATTTATTATTTGCAACAGTTGCCCGCCCTTTCCCCTGGTTTTGTTTGCCTTTGGCCGGTGGCGTCTCTGTCTTTGTTGCTGTTTTTGTTTGTGTCAGTCCTGAAGTGAAAATTAAAAGTCCAAACATGAAAATGCTTTTGTATGGAACATATGGCTGAAATTTTTTGGGCCGCCAACTTGTTTTGGTTTTCTATTTTTTGTCTGTCTGTCTGTGCAGTCTGCAGATTGAAAGTTCTTTTGAAAAGTTGAGAGAATTGAGCAGTTAGGCAGACGAACAAATACAGATTTGTATTGTTAGAGAATAAGAGGTTGTTTGTATTGGTATTCATTAAAACTCAAATTAATAAATTAAATGAATAAATCTTTGATTTGTTCAAATATTTTCAAACATCTGTTATATGAAGAAAATAAAGAAAAAATATTTTTTCAGATTTTCTTTATAGATTTCTTGAATTTTTTTTTTATAAAGTTAGTCATATGTCAAATAACAACAAAGATTAATTCATAATATACTTTACTTGTAGAATAACATAACGTTTCCTAACTTAATGATAAAATTAAACAAATTCGGATATCAATCTTTAAATTAAATATATACAGTAATTTTATACCTCCGTTAGTAAAAATAGTAAACATATATATTTTTGTAATAGGTTTATTAGCTTATTCATTTCAATATTAAAGTTGCGAACAGAATTATAGCCATTAAGGGTAATGTTTGTTTGTTATTTATTACAATTTTAAAAATATTTTTAGATTTAAACTTTAACCTTTAACTAATGGCTCAATTTATGGACTTAATTTAATCATTAAATTTAATTTTTAATATAAGGTTGTTCTTTTAATGTGCGAAAGCAACATTATTTGAATAGGTTTTAAGAATGTATTATTTTGCTTCGCAAATATCCAAAGAAAATACCCCTTATATGGTCGCATAAAAATGCGTGTGATTTGACTTTTTCATGGAAGTCAGCCACTCAACAGCTGATAATTTATTCATAAGGGTGAAGCTTAAAAAATTACCGTTAGACCCACAATTTAACGCGACATAAGGAGCTATTTTTTATGCTTCAAATTGGGTGCAACTGAAGGAAGCCGCAAAGGAACCAGGAGTAAAAACAAATCAAAAGCAAACACTCCCATACACATACCCATACAAAGTGGGATTGCCTGGCACACACCCTCAAATATTGTGAATATATATATACGTACACTTTTCAGGCAGACATAAAAAATAAATGTTTTGTTTAACCGACATTTTAACGCCTATTTACGTGCCGTGCACGTCATGCACGTTATGCCAATTTAATGGCTCGCAGCCTTAGACCAAAAAAGCAGGCAATGACTTTTGGCTTTTTCTTCCTCTTCTCCCCCCTGTCCGCCTCTTCTTCTTCTGCCTATTTCCGTTCGTATTCTTCGTGTGGGCGTGACAGTGTGTGTGTGTGTGCGAGAAGGGAAATGCTCTCACACGAATATGGCTAGCAAAATAAAACAGCAAGCTAAATTTAATTTACCGAACTCAATAGGCCAGAAGGAGATGGCAATACGAATAGAGCCTGGGAGAGAGCGAAAGAGAGGGAGCGAACATAGACCAGACAGTCAGACATTGTCTTAAATTATTAAATTAAAAGTTAATGAATAGAGCAACGCATAAGCACGTAAAAAACATAAACAAGTCAAGGTCGCCGACACGGCCCAACCCCCTGGAATACATATATACACACCCTATTATCTCACCCTTGCTCCATCCATTATCCCTTGCACAATCTGGCACATTAGCGTCCCTGGTGTAACATCCAGAAACCCAGTGATATTGCAACTTGAACAACCTGCGATAGTTTCAGTTCTTCTCGGTTCAGATGGGTGCACAGAGAGAAACCGATTTTTAAATCCCTACACAGTTTCTTTAATCAGAAAATGATTATAATTAAAATTTCAAAGGAATTTCCGAGACAAAAACATTGTTGGTTTTGGTGAAGTCTTTTAAAACTATAAATGTTTTCTACAATGCAAATATATCATGTATGTTTGAAGATTATTTTGCAAAAGAAAGACTTAAGCCATTTTGACAGAAACAAATTTCTCATCAAAGCTTTTTTTTATATTATTTTTTTTCAACATTTATTTATTTATTTTTTTTTTCAACAGTTTTGAGTTTATAAGTTTACATATTCTTTATAAAAAAACATACTGAAAGTTCAGCTGAGGTTACCTTATATCAAAACAAACTTAAGTTCGAAAACATTGAACAATATGTTATATCAAAGTGTAGGTTCATTTTATCAACAAAGCGTTCTTAATGCGACACTCTTATTTTTGAATTTAGATCGATTTTTTCACCGCCTGAACTGGTCGGATTCTGGTTCCGTCTGTCCTTGTCCGACATATGACAAACCCACTGGGGACCATCAGGCCATCAGAAGGCCTTACAAGCAAAGTTACTTTGCTCGAAACTTGCCATTTTTCTTTCTGGCTCTCGCGTCGCCCCCTTTCTCGCTTGCCTTCTCACTCGCTCCCTCGCTTTTGGCCCGCTGTTTTGGCCGTATTCCTTTGCCATTAGTCTGGCGCACTCAGACAGAAACAGAAACAGTCGACGCCGACGCCGACAGTCGGTGACAGCTCAAGATTGGCCACGAAATGCTGGGATTTATAAATGCTATATATCCGTACATACGTATGTATGTTTCCGAAGGTGTGTGGTTGGGTGTGTGTATAACGGTTAAGTTGTCAACCCGACTGCGAGTGATGTGGATGCGAAGGCCTGATGGGTTGGCAAAACCGTTTCCATGTCACTAATCATTCATCGACTGGCACTTTATTCACATTTTTTGTAGTACCGCTCAAGGAAGGCAAAAAAAAGTAAACTTAAAAGGAATACCGGAGCTGAAATTTGAGAGCTAGAATTCCGTGCAATCTGCAGTACCATAAAGTACATCCTGCCCCTAAATGTAGGCAACCCTTTTCGCCCCCCCCCTGAAGGTTGTCTGTACTAGTGTAAGTGTGAGTGTGAGTGGGTAAGAGGTAGGAGGCTAAGGGTTGTGTGCTTGTGTACTGCCTTGTAAATGTCAAAACCTCAACGTGTCTACGTTGTTCGGCTGCGCTGTTCTTATGCATATGGAAATGCCAATTTGAAGCGAACACATCCGACATGGGCCTCGACCTCTCCGGCCCTAAGACAAAAGCGTATCGAAGGTCCAGCCAGGATTCGCTGACCGAAGATGCCAAATTGTCGGGGAAGTGGGTGGGCGGCCGAGGAATTTACATATGGAATTTATGCGCATGTAAATCTGTTTCTGATTCTGCGAGAGTGTGTGTGTGTGTGCCTGTGTCGAGACATGTTTTGACTGTCACGACGGTAATTGATCTCGATTAAGACCGTGTTTGTAGGAGGCAGCAGCGCCGGAAGAAGTCTGAAGGGTTGGGTAGGAGTGGCCCAACACGGCGCCGAAACACACGCACTTACAGGGCTGTCTCAGCAACAATCATTTACCTGGGAAACCCCTATCAGAATATTAAATGTATCTTACTAAGGTTGGCTACCCAATTATATATTTATTTTTTATTTATGTGGAAAAGACAAATGTTTAGATGACTATCTCATCTTTAAATTGCCTCAATTAGATATAAAAGCACACGAACTTTTCTAATTCCAAATTTTTAGGGAAATAACTTCGATTGAAATCAGGTATCTGTGTTACTCAAAGATTTACCTGAAATCAAAAAAAAAAATTTAGGTAATACGACTAATGTAAATTATAGGGCTACTTCTTTAAGTTGTGTATGTTTTAGTTATACCAAAGTTGAAGCTTATTTTAATTACGCGCACAACTGACTAGTAATAATGAAACCAAAAATGACTTCTAATAACTTGGTTAATTTGATGTTGACATCTTTTTCTTGCCTGAGTGTTGAGTGTCTAGGTAATCGTAAAACTTAGATACAAATATCTAACCTCTCACCCCTTTTCGTTGCAGGTCTGGTTCCAGAACCGTCGGGCCAAGTGGAAGAAGCGCAAGAAGACCACCAACGTGTTCCGCACCCCGGGCGCCCTGCTGCCCTCTCATGGACTTCCGCCGTTCGGGGCCAACATCACCAACATCGCCATGGGCGATGGCCTCTGCGGCACGGGAATGTTCGGCGGAGATCGCTGGAGCGTGGGAGTTAACCCCATGACGGCAGGTGGGTGATCCATAGCCCTTTGCAAAGGCGCACCTAACTAACTATCCTACCATCATCACCCCTTACTAACTGCTGCTTTTTTGGAACGGGGAATGTGGAATGTGGGCGCAGGCTTTGGCCAGCTGAATCAGTCGTCGCCACTCTCGTCCTCGCTAAACAGCGGCCTGAACTCGGGCATTAACATGGGCTCCGCCCTGGGAGCGGGCAGCTACCAGCACTACGGCCTCAACGCTCTGGGTAGGTGTTGTGTCAGGCCCCGGTTCCGACCCCCAAGAAACCTCTGCCATGATCACATGCCCGGAAATTTTCCATCTGCATGCGACTGACAAAAGCCAAGCGTTGACACTTTTTCGCCTGCCATGTTTTTATTTTTGGGGGCTTTGTTCGGCTCTCGGCTGTTTGCTTCTGGCGATTTATTTGCTTAGCTTTCGATGCCATTCAGTTCCAGTTTGAGTTCCAGTTTGAGTTTCAGTTTGAGTTCCAGTTCTGCCGACAATTGACCAAACACGACGCAGAGTCCGCGTCTCATTTCTTTGAACTCATAACACTTTTTTTCGGTAGCCCAAAAACATATGCATGCGTATGGGTAGTACCACATAGTATCATTTATAATGCCCCGGGTTGCTTGTTTGTTCGATCAATTAACAGCCAGTCGTTTAATTTTCAGGAATACCCAAAGGCATTTTTTCATCTTCTTTATTTGGTTTCGTATAGTTGTGCTAATTGACATTTTGGAGACATGTTCATGTCGATTTTTTATTTTTCGGCTCCGGCTACCGTCAGCAAAGTTTTCATTGTTACACTTTTTGTTGAAGATTTTTAATTTATTGTGCTCTGCGCACAAAACTCACTGGGTGACATGACATAACGCCCTCAAAAGTTCCGACTATGAAAAAGTCTTATGATATATGTATGTAAGAATCTTGTGGGCTTGTCCGAAGTTATCAATCAAAGTTTATTTTAACCAATACAGCGATGTGTATATTAATACCTTAATTAAAAAAACCAATTTATTGGTTAATTTTATGATTTTTTTCGGATATTCTTTATAGGCTGTTTTAGGTTTAATACTTGTATGTCTTTGTATGAACTATTTGTTTTATAATGTCTTTTAAAAATAACTGTATTATTGGATAATGTTTTTCTTTTCATATACAATATATTTGGAACGTATTAAGTAAAATTCTAAAGCTCGCACCTATAAGCCTTTTAAAAAGCAATGATTTATATTTTTTGTCTGTGCGCGTTAAAGAAGGGTTTCTAATTGTGCTTCTCGTACTCTTTCCCTTCAGGCGACTCCATGATGTACCAGCACAGTGTGGGCGGGGTCAGCTGTGGGCCCAGTGGTTCGCCGAGCGCCACCACCCCGCCGAACATGAACAGCTGCTCGTCGGTGACCCCGCCGCCACTTTCCACGCAGCCGAACTCTAGCCAAAACGAGCTGAATGGCGAGCCCATGGTGAGTCCACACTAAAAAAATAATAAGGGGTTAAAACATTTATATAACAGATGTTGTTACTTAGAGTAATAGTAAAATAATCTGTATTTAAAAAAAAGGAAGATACGTTTCATATATCTCTAAGGCTCTAATATAAAAATGAAAATGTAAAGTACTAGTCAAAATCTTAACTTACAGTCCAACTTAGCTCAAACAATAACAAAAATAAAAAATATATAAGGTTTTTTAATCATAAACAAAGTTTTATCTTGTAAGAATACTTTTTAAATTTTAAGATTTTAAAAAAACTTGGGATCTAAAACTTTTAAAATTAAAACAAAACTTTTTAATAGGTTAATCATTAAAATAAGAAGAAGCTACAGAATATGTGCTTTAATGATTTGGTTATTGTTCATTACTATTATATAAGATTTGTTTTCTTAACTTTATCATTCAAATAGTATTTGATATATGTTTATTTTATCATCTAACAGAAAATGTTTTTTAATAAGTGTTAAGTATATTGCATGTCATGGCATTGTTTAATTTTTTAAGAAAATTAAGTTGCCGACTTCAGCTAAGGTTTTTTTTTTATTTCAAAGCCGTTTAAATATATACTAGAAAGGCTTTAAAATGTAAAATCTTTAGATAAGCCCATAAATATATGATTTATATATAAAGAGTATATGACATATATGTCTCACACATCTCACATGCATGAGTACAATCTAAAATTTTCTGCTATTTAACAGCCACTGCACCAGCAGCAACAACAGCAGAGTCACCAACAGCAGCAGCAATCTCACCAACAGCAGCAGCAACAGGCTCACCAACAGCAGCAGCAGCAAGCTCACCAACAGCAGCAAGTAAGTCACCACGGTTCGTGCATCGGCTATATTCGTTTCACCATTCTCTACCCAACCACAGATGGCGCCACCGACACCCACTCTTCGACCAGGTCAAGAACTTCAAGGTGGTGGACAAGGCGACGCAGGACTTCCGCTCTGCCACCAGTCCATGCAGTCGCCGACAGATGGCGCCACCGATGACGACGTGTGGCGGGGACACAGCATCGCAGCGCTGCGACGGCGGGCTTCGGAACTCAATGCCACCGCTATTCCATCCTATTTACATCACCACAATTATGAGCATCACAATTCGGTCTACTGAAATTTGTTGAAGAGCTTCGAAAGCTTTTCGGATTACGGGTTCACCAACTGCGGAGGTCCCGACTTGGGCTAGGATGTTGTAATTGTAAAGTTCGTGTAACCGGCCGTTGGGGATTCAAAATGCGAAACTGCGGCAGCGAAGCGTTATAAGATAACCAAAACCTAGGCTTAGGGCATTGTACAATTTATGTGTTTGCATTATTTGTTTCATGATTTCCAAGATTAAACTTAAAAGACTATAATGAATGTAAACCATGTATACGAGAAACGAAGCTTGAAAAGGCACTAACGATTGGAAATCCACGATTACGATTACGTGTGTTTTCGAAACTAGCTCCTAAGCCAACTATGAAACTATTCCCGCATGAATATGTAGACACTAGACTTAACATTTGCCGTAAAGAATACGAAAACTGTAAAAACTTGATCGCAAGCGAGGATAGGAGGAAAAGAGTCCTCGGGGCGGCACAATAATTTTTGGCAAGGCGATGTACCCGAATTCGCGCTTAGTTCGTATGTAAGCATATTTATGCCTAGGTGTGTATGTAAGTAGATCTATTCTTATGTAAGTGTTGTTGTTTTTGTGTATAGACAGTATCCTTCCATTCCGTTCCGTTGCTATCACTTGATCTAACCATACGATACAACCCATAGAATATCAAACGAGCAGCCCCAACTATAGCAAAGTGACACTGACGCCGCTCAAGTCTCAACCTAAAACCGTTTCAGAGTGCACGCATCCAATGGATTACTTTTACGATTACCAATTACAAATTAAACAAATAAAAATACAATTATATACACATACATGCATACGATTATGGCATACTTGTAATAGACTTCCTTGTATCGTTTAAGCCTAAATTTAATTCCAACTAAAACAAAAAACGAAACACAATTACTATGTATGTAATTATGCGTATTATTAAATAGTAAACTAAATTAAAAATTGAACGTGATTTGCATACATGAGAAGTGGAGGTGGAACAAAAACTATTTCATGATGTGGTAATTGATATCAGTTGACTGTCGAAAACATTGTTGCTGATTGGAATATGGATGGATGGATTTTTTGTTTTGTAAAAAGGACACCTATTTTGCAGGAAATTATAATATCTATATGTTTGTGGGGCGAGCGAGTCGATCATTGAGCGTTTAAGCTTTATTTGTAAATTGATAATTAAAAAAAAAGAGGAAACACAAAATAATACAAGTTAAAAAAAAAAGATCAAAAACGCAGATTTAAAAGATGACACTCAAATTTTTTGTAGGAGAAAATTCTTGAAAAATATTTTTTTTTAACGGAGAATAACAACGGCCAAAAAACCCAAGTACAACACAACTATGACTTCATTCACCTGTTTCCTTGCCTTTTTATTTTACCGCAGGATGGAAACTCTACCTTAACTATAAAATGTATATTTCCTCCTTTCAAATAATATGACTATTGTGTTTATAAGCAATTTTAGCTGTAAGTTTCTTTGCCTCTATCATTGCCTATAAGTTATATCACAGGAAAACAGAAGACATGGTCCATCGCACTAACTTGACTTAAACGCTGAATAGAGAAACAGTTTGCCTAATGTTAAAAGCAAAATAAGCCATAGGAAAGCTTGCGACCTTTTTTGTGCTAATAGCATGTAGGTATTTTTAAAAATATTATTTTTCAGCATAGCTCTCCTCAATGGATCCGTCCCCTTATTATTCAATAGGGGAATTGATTTGGGGAATATTTTGATTGTTAGTTGTTTAGTTTGTATTTATCAATTGCAGAACCGTTGGGGGGTTGAGTGTGGGGCTTGCATATTTCTTCGTTCTAAAGAATCGGAGATTGACCACTGCCCACATTTTGCCGCCTTTGCTCCCTGATCCCCTTGCAGATGCAATTACAATAATTGAATGGGATTGGGACGACGGACAGGCAGATGCTCAAATGTCAAATAAGTTTAAGCTGAAAATTGGCAAAATTGATAAAACTTTGACAGTGTGCACATACACAGCCACAGCCACAGCCACGTTGATAAGAGTCTGGTTTATGAGAGTGTGTGGCCTGGGGGCAGGACGATTTCCATTGGCCGTGACACCAGTCCTGGCCCAGTCCGTCTGATTGGGGTCAATAAGGGGCAGGACAGCATGAGGGCAGGCCGGCATTCGACCGACTGGATGCATGGGCTTATAAATTTTATAATGCTGCCTGACATTTGACATGCACATTGTCACGACAATTGGCCCGTGGAGCATGCAGTTGGACCCGTAACCAGAACCCGAGTCCGGATTCCAAACCCTAAACCTACAGCCCGAGGCTCCAGCCGGGGAGCAAACTTAATCACACTGATGGCACTTTTATGCTATCTGTTCGGGTATGTATATTCGATGCAAAAGCGCACATAAACAATTTAATAAAACGGGGTCAGCACTGAGAAAAACTAGTCGTTTTAAATTTATTAAGGTTTCTAAGGTAGTTATTATTAATACTGGACATGCAAAAATATATATAGGTAACAGTATGTTTTACAATTCCAACCAACCATGCTAACAGTTGATCAGACTTTAAAGATATCAATTTTTTTGTCCTATTAAAATCTATAACATTTCTAGAAGATTGTGCTACATTTTTAATTTTATCCGAGATACAGCTTAAAAAGTTGTACGCTCATTGCTTTCATTGTCACTTGAACCTTTAAACGGATTTTTTTTCTTGAAACTGTGTTTTTAAAGTCGGTAATCAAGATGTGTTGCGAACTACTCAACCGATCTTAATGAAACTTTTCACAGGTCTTTGAGATATAATTTACAATTAAAAAAATAAAAACGTCGAGAAATTTTTACCAAAACTAGTATTTTTGTAAAAATGTTTGTCAAAAATACAATTTTCACTTTTTTTCCCTTGTCCAATACCTAGTTTATGGTCGTAACTATTTCTTACTTCTGATGACCCTGCAAAAAGTTCTGCTGTCAATGCGGAGAGACCTTGTTTCCAAGTTTTAAATATATATTATTTTAAATATCACAAAATCTTTAGTAAATACGTATATTTAAAATAAATAAGGTTGAATAACAAAAATATACTGAAAAGAGACGTTTTTCGTAAGAGGAAACCCATGTAACCCCTTAAGTAAGCATAAAATACTCCATTTATCCATTACAATTTTATTGCTTGAAGATGTCACCAATGAAAAAACGTATAATTTGGTGAAATTTTCTCACTGTGCCATTTGGGCGAACGACAATTTTATATTCTGATGTGGAAGGTGGAGAGGAAGTCGGGCGCCCGGAGTATAACGTGCTCGAACTCCAAAATTGATAACTTGCCATCACCATCGACGTCGGCCTCCTCGATTACCTTGTCGGCAATCTGCTGGTGCTCCTCCGGACTCAGCTCGTTCTTGGTCATTGTTGTCAGGCAGGACATGAGGTCGGCATGCCCGATGAAGCCGTCCTGATCGAAATCTGCAAAGTTATGCCAGACATAAGTACACACAAGTGCCAAGTGGGTGGTTTGGTGGGTTGTTCGGTTAGGGGAATGGCGATGGCTTACAAAACTTGACATTTTCTTGCACAAAAGTCAAGTGATGTGTGCCAAACTGAGTTTGCCTAGCAACCTGCCACGTTTGAGTCCTTCTGGCGCTCAGGTAATCGCCTGCTGCACGTTTCAATTTGTGTCAATCTAATAATGCACATTGAAATAAAGTGTACCTGCCTCTCCACCGCTTGACTTTTGGGAACTACATAGTTAAGCAAAAATTTCAGCTGCACTCGACCTGAGAGATACTTTGCATCCCATATTGATCGCAGTCCCCACATTCTATGGACTTCGGCCCATTAATTTTGAGTGCCAAGTGCACAATCAATTTGCACGAAAACTTTTGCCCCATTTATGGTGGCATTTTTCGGATTCTAATTTAAATTTCAATTAAAATGCTTATTAGAATTTATGGCTGCCCTTGAACTTAGGTCCTGCAACAGCCGTGCACAAGCAACAATAGTCGCCTGGAACGGCGCCACAAACTGCCGAGCCGCGAGTCACGAGTTGTATGCCACACTTGGAGGCCAGGGCCATGTGCCACACAGATCCCTTTCACCCCAAAACAGGACAAAAAGGACCAGCACACACTCACGCACCGAGAGCAACTACACCAAAAGACAATAAACGCGGGCTGTGGAAATGCATAAACAAAGGCTCAAAATGCTGGCCAGCAGCTGGAGCTGTGAGTGTAGATGGAGCTGGAGCTTTAGATGGTCTGCCCCTCGACACCAGTGATGGCAGCCATGCAACCAGGATAGTTCCGTACTTTCCACCTTTTCTGCACACATTGAGAACGATGTTTTTTCTGTTTTAGTTGAACTTTTGGCAGACAACAATTGAGAATTGGCAGGGATTGTTCTAAATTGTATTTTGAAATTGTAACTCTATATTTATGTTTCTCAGATAAAGGCAATATTTGCGTTAAGCGCTTTAGGAATTAAAGCTATGGATTTATTCTCTCTCTTTAGAGCTTAGCAAGGCAAAAACTGTACGAAAGTATCTAGTTGTTAAAGGTTTAAGGTTTAGAATACGCATTGCTTTAAAAAATAAACCCATTGTGAAAAGGTAATATAAAACGGAGATGAAATTTAAATTTAAAAGCTGTACAACTAATTGGCTTTGTAACTTTCTTGGAATGAATGTACATTTCTTAAAATGAATTTTACCTATTCATTTCTTGCAGCAAAAAGCGAATTATAAAACTGAGTAACAGCTTACAAGTATTTAATATCCTCAAACTAAGTCTTCTTTTGCAGGGCACTTTTTTCACAGTTCACTAAAATATTGTCTTTTCCCATCACTGGCTGCAGCCAGTTGAAAATGGGAGGAGCGCTTACTTACCATAAATTTTGAAAGCGTAGAAAACTTTAATGTCCCTCGGCGCCTGCTCGCTAAAAACGGAGAGGGCGTCCAGAAAGTCCTCGAAGGATAAATTGCCCTGGCCATCGCGTGAGAAGGCCTCGCCTGTGAAAACGGAAAATTGCTATAGTCTTTTCGGGGTAGGGTCGCTATTTGGCTTTGCTTTGCTTTGCTTATGCAGGCATTTGGCGGCCTGGTCCTTTGTTACGAATACGCACATATTCGCCGGCGAAAGGGATTCTCACGCAACTCGGGCATCTTCTCAATGCACTCGCAGGGAACCTTAACACTCGAGGCCTGACCTTCGGTCATTTGGCGAGGCACCAAATCCGGCCGCAGCTCACGAAATCGTTTATGCACGCTGTAAAGTATAGGACAACAAAGATGGGGAATAATCTTCGGGGACCGAAGTTGGCAATACCCTTGAATAGTGACTTTCGACTAACTAAAAAGTATTAAAATGCTGGCAACTGCTACACTTTCCTTAATAGGAAACTTCTGTTAAAATAATTGAGTTGGAGGTATTCGAATAACTTTCAGAAACGTTATTTTAAATGTAAAGACTACTTATTTCATTATTTCCTTCATTTAAAGTTTAATCTACATTCAATTTTTACTATTAATTTCAAACGATCGATCAATGCACAAAACTATTTGTCTTGGCGTCTTTTCTTAATGCAACAGTTCAGTATATTCTTAGTTGAATAGAGCTGTGATCTCAGGTTAAACTACTCTATTGGCTAATTCTACTTTAAATAAAATTATTATTACTTAATGCAGATTTAAAAGAGATCGATCAATAAACTCAACTATCTGACTTGGCGATGCTGTCTGAGTGGATACTGCCCCAAAATGGTAATCTCCTGTGAAAGGGTATAGAAAGTGATGCGATGGCGGGTTCAAAGGGCGGAGCCATGAAAGGCTTTGTGTTTCTGAGTGTCTGTCTGCTGTGGGCTGTCGTGTGGGAATTTTCCTCTGCTTCCTGCTTTTTGTTGCCGCCGAGTGCCAAACAAAAGGATGCTGCGAACAATGGCAGCCGGTGCTCTGTCGCCGCCATATGAAATGGAGTAGTTTTGGCTTATTACGGACATACAAATGGCCTACCGCAGGATCTCCTTGCGCGTGAAGAACGTACAATCCTTTCCGAAATGTGGAGCAGCGACATTGCATTAAACCGAATTAGTTGGGTGGTTCTGATCAACTGATTGATTGCTCACCTGGTAGTCGTCCAGTTCCTGCTCCGTAAATGTCACAACTTTGTTGCCCATCGTTTGGTTTTCACTTGCGTAGCTGCCAGCCAACCTGGTTAGTCCCGAGCGTGAATAGCAACTGACAACGTAGCCGAGTGAGCCCGGGTGTCCCAGCACCAACTCCCATGGCCATAACTTTGCATAGCTCCACAGTTCCGCGGCTGCGGACACATCCTGCGGCGCCTGGCCAGCGTATGGCGCCCGCATTCGCATGGAAATTAATTAAGGAGTGTTCAGGCGCGCCACTCCCCCATCTGTCCACCTGCCCCACAACTATACCCACACCCTCACATCGTGGCTGTCACAGGACTGCGCCGTGTATCCTGTGGCTTGTTCGCCGCTGCTGCCTTTTTCGCTGTCAAGCTGTGGCAAAAACCGTTTTTAGAGGTGCGCCTCAACAAAGTAACTACAGAAATATGGAAAAACTAAGCCAAGTCTATCTACCGAATAAAGGGTACCTAATAATCAAATTAGGCGAATATCTAATGGCAAAATAAAAAAATTCTCATAGCTCGGAAAATCGAAGGAACAATTTACTAATCCAAATTTTTTATACAATATAGATTTTTTCTGTAAGTTGTATAATTAAGTACTAATTTGTCAATGTCATGTTAAGATTCTAGTTCGTAATCTGCCAGAGAAAGT
Source organism: Drosophila elegans (assembly GCF_018152505.1). Taxonomy (NCBI): domain Eukaryota; kingdom Metazoa; phylum Arthropoda; class Insecta; order Diptera; family Drosophilidae; genus Drosophila; species Drosophila elegans. The sequence continues at coordinate 4,686,052 of NW_024545903.1, read as the reverse complement.
TTGCAAGAAGTAAAATTTTTTGGAAACGTAAATGCGCTTTCTTAATGCACTGTTAATTTTTCAAACAATTTATTTTTCCTTGAGTTAATATTTTCTTAATACAAAAGTTTTAACATACAAAATTAGAATTCGTACCAAATTTCTTTTATTGACAAATCCTGCCGCCTTGTTTATAAAGCAGACAAAATACATGATTAACATTTGCTTCCTTACAACAAGTTTTGCTAGTTACCAAGTTAAAATCCTTCCAAAAACAGTAAGACCTCGGATTAGCTTCGCTCCCGGCCAATTAGGCAGATTTAAACCAGGAACATGGCTCAGTCGTAGTCAGAATGTCTGACACTCTGAGCGCTTAATAGTCTAACATTCCGCCTTTCACTTACAACCACTCAAACAATCTCAACATACCCTTGTCCCCAATAAAAGGGCATGAAAAAGAACTGCAAAGGCAGCAGCAGAAAAAAAGAGCAACCTAATTTATATTGAGGAGAAAACTGTAGCACAGTTTTGTGAGCTCGACAGTCGATGCGTGTGGCTTTTAGTTGGGCGTAAAGTTTATTAATTAATTTAATGCTCGACGGCACTTTTCAATTTCACGTGTCTGCGCTATGAATTTATGAAAGTGACTGTCGGGCTTCGGGTCCAGATCGAGCACAGTGAGCTTGGTTAGAAAGTGATGACCCAGCAGGGAGACGCACCACGGCTGCAGTGGAGATGCGCTGGAAAGGATTGGGGATTGGATTAGCACCGGAGCAGCGGGTGGCGGCATTGTGTGGCCATTACTTACCACTGCCCAGCCGGGCAATCGGTTTCACAATCGATTTCGATTTCCTGAAACGTCAACATAATCGAGCAGTCCAGAGCCGTTGCCCCCAGCATGTAAGCCTGCTCTTCATCCGGCTCGAACTCCGCCTCCTTGCGCTCCTTCCGCTCCTCAATGGAGGTCAGCAGGCCCCGGAGCGAGTTGTAAGTGGGCTGGCAGTGACCGGCGTACCCGGAATGCCACATGAAGTCAAAGTGGCTCTGCAATTGCCAAGAAATGTTACTCGCACAGCACAAAGCCACTTGGCCGCCATCCATTGGCCATTTAGCCGCCTCTTCGAATAAACTTTCAACTCCCTGACCACCTGAGCACTCGCAGAAAAAACAGGGAACTAGCTAGGGGTACTAAACTTTCGGATACTCTAGCAAAATCTTTGGCATAAGTTATTTGATAAAATATAAACTAATTGTTGAAAAATAATTAAATTGGTTTTCTTAATAAAGTTAAAAAAGGATATTAACAAGCAAAATCGGCAATCGAATTTAAGTCCCCATTATCTAATGTATGTTCCCAACTTTAAGAGGTAAACAATGCGCTGTTTCAGACTTAAATTACTTGCTGCAAGGGCATAAAAACCCACTCGAACTATCTGCAATTGCCAAGGTTCTCTTAGGGCAGGAGAAATAAACAAATCCTGCCTGACAACGGAGTGGGCGGTAGTTTGATTGGTTGGCTTACCTTTACCAGCAATTGCAAATTTAAAATTTTTTGCAGCACACAATTGTTTGGTAAGCGAAATATTTCCGCTTTGTTGATTTGTGCTTGAGTTTGATTCGCAGGCTCACCCTCACCCTCATTCTCATTCCGAATTCGGCTTTCATTTTGAATCTCATTCCGACTCGTACTAGGAGTTGCCAGTGTTTCCGTTTCCGGTTTTTTTTCCGTCCGACTTGCCGTTGCCAGTTGGCTTCTCAATGTTGCTCCTGCGACCGTTGTTTCCATTCTGGCCATTTTTGTGTACCTTTGGGTCGTGGCTGTTGCAGCAGCTGTTCTTGTCCGTGTCGACGATTGACCAGCAGTGACAACAGGGGCGGCTGCCCTGCCTCCACACTGCAGGACAACATTAGCGGCGCCAATTCCAGCAGCTCCGGCTTTTGTCTCCGTCGCCGCAATTGAAACGCGGCTCTTATTCAGCTGCTGCTGCTCCTGTTTCTGGTCTTGATTGGGGCTCTCTGGCCGGTTGGATTCCGGGTCCTGCACAGAGGAAAATCAAAAGAACATAATCCCCTTATTGTCATCTCTATGATTTCAATTTATTTTTAAGAAGTTAGCAATGCGAATGTGTTTAAAAATATTTAAGTAGAGTCTTGGTTTTTGAGTTAGGAAGGAAGTTATATTTAAAATTAGTAGGGACTTTAAGTTACTTTCAAAGATATTTTATTACCACAAAATAAATATATATATAAGGTTCTAGAGGAATCTATCATTAGTACGGAATTAAATCAAAATAAACTACATGTGTAAATAGTTTCATATTTGTTTCATAATCTTTGTTAGGAAAAATTCAAAAGAATGATTTGATTAAGGCTATTAAGTATATGTTTTAAAAATAAGCATAACATTTTTTTCAATATTTACTAATGAGAAATTGGTGAGAAATTTACTTAAACCCTAACTTACATTCTTTCAGTGTAGCTCACCTCGTATTCCCTGAGCAAGCAGGCCACCAGCAAATGTTTTATAAGCACCATAATTTCACTGGAGAATTTCAGAGATTTTATGGCCATGGCGATGGCGTTGGCATTGGTTGAATTTTGTTTGTTAGCGTTTTCAATGCGCATTCCCATTTGGTGTGGTCGTTGTCAACGTTGTGCCAAAAGGTGTTGAAGCGACACAGCCACCGAAAAACACAGCCAAGTGGTTGAGGGTGGTGATGGTGAGGGGTTGAGAAAAAGATGAAAGCCAGGTGAATTGGGATCGGGACAGAGAGGATGCTGCCAGGAAAATGGCCACGTTGGCATTTGGCAACCGAGAATTTGTGTTTGGCTGTTGCTTCTTGCATTATTTATTGAATATTTGCGTCTTGCCCGAATTGTTTGAGAGTTTTCCTCCTGCCCCAGATATGTCAGACAAGCAATAACTCGAAGAGAAAATAGTTAAAAACAATGAGAATGATTTATAACTAAATCAAACCCAAATTCTGCATCCCCTCTGTCAATTTTTAGAATCACAGAATTACATCTTCATCCTGCGTGATACTGACTTACATGCATTTCCCCTTTTTTATACCACCAAATCGTATTTATTTAAAAGTCAGCCCCACTTACCCGGGAAAGACAAGCGAGTGCAATTCATCGAAGGAAATCGAATTCGCGTGATCGCCATAAATTAAATTGCCGTTCTGGAATACACGTAAATTATTTTGCGGGCAGGCGAGAAGTGCATCCAAGGCATCGACCATACGACTGGGTGCACTAAAAGCAGAAAAAAGAACCGATGAAACTACATCAGACAACATGTCTCTTTTACAGTGCAGTTTATAATAATAAGGCCTTTTTCTACAATAACAAATTTACCACGTTTCATCTTTAAGGCAACTCGAATTAATCAAAATGGTCTAGTTCTAATTCTTTTAGTAAATTTTATCATAGAATAAAAAATAATTTTTAAACCAAATCACAAAATCTTTTAACATTTTACATTTTTACGAAACTAATTAAAAAAAAGTGATATATAAATTTACTTCAAGCCTACGACATCAATTAAAGATTTTATGTAATGCAAATTTCTATTTAAAAATTAAAATTGCAAGCTAACTTAAAAATACATCAAAAAAGAAAAAATTAACATCTGCTTGGGCCATATAATTCAGTAACATAATACAAAAAATATTCTACTTTTGTCACGTGCTGTATTTATGAATATTACTATTAAAACTGATGTATATCCAAATGGGTTGCGTGAAAGATGTTGGCCTCGAAACAAAAGCAACAGAATTGGCAACAATTTTCGAATGGCAGCGGGCAAGGAGCAGGAGCCATAAAAAGCGGGGTCAGGGCCAAGGGAGGATGCGGAGCAGGCGGTAAACCGGAATGAAAGCGCAAGCAAATTGAATTTTGTGCACGGATGCACGCATGACTTGAAACAGCGGGCCGCAAATAAACGAATGAGTGGGGCGAGGACTGGAGCTGCAGGACTGGGATTGCAATTGAAGTGGACCGGGGGCCGTCGGGAGCATTCAGGCTCCTGTCGTACAATAAAGCAAAAGAACACCGAGACCTGGGGCGAAAAAAAACCCGACACAGAAGCAAAAGGAGTGGCAAACAGTAACCGAAAGTGTTGGAATTATGAAGCACGACAGGACACGCAAATGGAGCAGATTGAAATTTATGACTCGATGTTCGTGCCAAAAGGAGCGACGGTCCGGTGCCTGTTCATTGTTCGGCCAGGTCCGGAGTTCGATGACATACCCGGAGAATAGATCCAGCGGACAGTAGTGGCCCAGACGTTTGATTTTCCCATTGTGCAGCTGTCGAAGGGAGTGAATGAAAAACACTAAAACGACCTTCGTTATCGGCCCTCGCCCACCTCACTCACCTTCAGTAGTTGCATGCTGCAAAAGCGACACCAGCACTTGTCCCGATGCCCGAGCTCCTCCTTTACGTCCCTCTTCTCTTGATTTCGGGGCTCCTCCTTTGGCTCCTCCTTTCGCTTTGTCTCTGCTCCTGCCGGTATTAAATCAAATAAATCGTTGACATCACTTGCCAACTGGAGCCAGCCTTGTTTGGGTTTTATTTCGATGGCATATGTATCGCCCAGACGACGGACACCACTCCTCGTTCCATCTCCTGTTGTGCCCTTTGCCTGCAAAATTATATCGTTTCGCTTATTTGCCCTTATTTCGTCCCGGATCCCTGATCCCGATCCCCGACCCCATCACCATCCCCATTGCCATCCCGGGTAAATGGAGTGGAGTAAAAGGAAGGTGCCGGCATGTCCTGCCATGAAATATTATGCCTGCCGTGTACCGCGAACTTTTGCCCCGGCGTTGATGCCATTTTGACTTGAAAATGCAGCGACGGGAGTGCGGCACGGAAAAAAACCATCATGAATAAGGCCACTATGGTTGGGGATTGGGCTCCACGGACAGGTTATCGCTGCTCCTGCTCCTGTTGCTGCTGCTGCTGCTGTTGTGACATAAAACAAAAGTTGCTGCGCTGATTGTATGATGAGTTATGGAGCCAAAGACCGTCGCAGTTCTGCTCTCCATTCGCGCTTCCCAACTTGAAATTGAAAATTAACATTTAAAGCCGCAATTAAATGGATTTTTTTTTGAGCTCTCACCTTTTTCCTTAGTTTTTCCGGCCGCAATTCGCTCTTGCGCTGGCACACAATATGGCGTTAGTTATGGTCTCGTTGTACCATATACATACATATGCACATACATATGTACCGCTTTCAATGGCCCTTTTTTCTGCCCCTGCTACACTAGTTGTTTGTTTCCTTTGCTAGCAATTTTATTTTGGTCAATGCTTTGGCACCAAAGCCATAAATTCAATATGTACCCGCCGACCACGGCGAACAAATAGCCAAAAAGTGCAAAAAAAAAAGTAAAAGCGGCGGTGGGCAACTGATCGAACCGGGTAGTACCCTGAAGTCCTTTCAGGGGAATCCCCCGCCTCACATTTGCCCCAGGCTAGCTAAGCTACCCGATGGCTGTCCGATTTAGAGGACGCAGGGCATATAATAAAAGTTGCAGCTATGGCGGCACTTTCAAAGCAATTTCGGCATCTTTTATAACCGCACAAGCCCAAACCGAACGAAACGAAACGAATCGAAATGACCAGTGGTTATTGGACATTGGACATTGGTGGGACAAGGTTGCGAGTAACACCAACAAAGTGTTTACACTGTTGCCCACTTTAATTCAAAACAAAGAACCGTTGATTTATGGGCCTTGGCTGGCCGGGCTTTAGCTCCGAATTTGGATGTCGAGGGGGCGGGTGGTTCTTTCGTGGGTTGGTTGGTCAGCCGGATGCCTCGGCACAAAGGCAAACTAAACCGCAGCAGGAGCAGCAAGAGCAGCAACATCGGCGGCAGCTTCAGCTAACGTGTTCAGCACATATGGCCAAAAATGCCAATATTGTCCTTGTACAAAATACACAATTTATTTGGTCAGCGGCAGCACGACTTCGGCCAAAAACAGCAGCCTCAGCATTCAGTCCAATCCAAGAGCAGGAGCAGGAACTGGAGCGGGAGCGGGAGCAGGTGACGACCAACTCACCTGTAAATTGGCAAGTAAAACATCGAACGTGGCAGGCAATTGGGTCACATCTGGCAGCAGCAGACCGAATGGCCCCACAAATTCCTTATCCAGACGCGAAACTGCAACGGGTAGAAAACATATGGAATGAGAATCGGGATGAAGGGATGAATGGGGGGCTGTGGCCCAATGAATGTAAAGTGCAAGCGCCAGCATCCGGCGATTATTGATATATAGACGCCGCTGGGTTAGACTGCGAAGGTGAATGATAAATCGCTGGCCAGTTCTGCAGCGTGCAGCCTGTTGCTGGCTGCCGGGCATAAGCCCGATTTTGATATATGGCCACGACCATGGCGTCCGCCACTAATCAGTCCCATGTGGACGGACTGCTGCTGCTGCTGCCCTGGAAACAGAAACTCACACAGAAACTAAAACTGAACTGAAAGAATCTTCCCTATCGAAAACGTCAGTGGTAGGAACTGACCTGGGACGATGGAGCACTAAAACGCTCGTTTATGATTGATTGCAGTGGCTCTGAAAGGCAAAAGCAAAAAGTCGGTTGCAGCCAAACCTGATGAAATACAAAATTTGCTTCCACAAACTGGCACAATGAAGGTCCGCTTAGATGGCGGTAAAAACCACTTATTGGTGAATAGATTTTCAGTTTACACAGGGAAATAGTGCTATTTTGCATCAAGAAACTCTAAAAACTGTGACTTGCATTAAATAGGTCATATGCATAGCAATCAATCAATTTCATCATTAAAACAAACTCTTCAATGGAAAATCAACACCTGACTTTGCACACCATTTGGTCTACAAGCACTTAAAACCCAAAATGTTATTACTAAATTAAGTTGGCTATTTTTTGCGCAGTGCACTTACTCGGTCTTTGAGCGCGTATGTGCTCGCTTATCCACAATCTATCGTCTTCCTTTGGTATGGCAACAATATCCGCTCCGCAGACAAACTCATTTCCTAATAGACGGCGCATTATCCCGATATAAGCCATAAAATCCGGCATTGTCAAGTCGCCATCTGGAGATGGAGGATGGTCCAGCAGCAGCAGCAGCAGCAGCAGCAGCACAGGGCAACATAGAGAGAGAAATGTGGATAAATGAAATAAACACATTTGATGCAATGGCCAAAAGATGCACAGAGATAGAGAGATTCCCAAAGGCAGCTGGAAGTGAAAAGGGCAAAGGGCAAAGGGCAAAGGGAGAAGGAAGTGGGCGGTGGGTAGTCGTGGGTCGAAATCCAGCCAAGCGGGCAATAACCAAAGCACAATACTCAAATTGGCTGGGAGTTGAGAGCTGTGAGATGGAGCAGCAGCTTGTCTGGGTGTTTGAAGTTGCACGCAACCATTTCCTGTCCAACAAAAAATGGCAAATGTACGGCAGACCAGCTAACAATAACAGGCGGTACCCAGCACTTGCAAAAAAGTCGGACTAAGTGTTAAGTAATCGTAATTTTTAAGCCCGAGTTTTGAATAAAAAAGCCTTATGGCTCTGCTTATTCTTAAGTTAAACTGTTAAATAAATATTTATTAAAACAAAAGCATTATATAATTAAGCAATTTCAGATCACTTCACTGTTAAGAAATCTAAAACTATATATATAGTTTCTCTAACTCTTTAATTCTTTCTGCTAATAACAACTATCATATGTAGTTCAGGCAGTTTAATTTAATACTGGATTGTGAATTAAATATGCAAATTACCTATATAACACCTAGTACAAATTTAAGACATAACCATTACGACAAATATATTTTTTATAAATTCAACTACAACTTCATGGTAAATTTAGCTGATCAAGGAAGGACAAGACTAGTAAATGCTATCTGGAAAATGCATTTTTTTTTAATTCTTACAGTATTTTGTGTTCTAAGGTATACATTTTTCATTGTGCACATACGAACCTTTTTCAGCCCCGACTCCAGCGGATGGGTTGCCCTGCCCTTCCGGCCCAGCGACCTCATCCTGCTCATCCTGTTCATCCTGCTCATGCCGCTCCTCCTGCCGCCGTCCGCTGGATATCATTTTTGGCAAACGTAAAACTTTTTTAAATTGCGGCAAGGCGAGCACCAAATTTGCATTACCCTCCGCCCGATAGATCAACTCAATTTGGCGCAGTTCCATCGCCGCGGGCAGATCCAGCAGGGCGTGCAGATTCTTGGCCGGCCGATGTGGCTGGAACTGAAACTGAAACCGAAACTGGGGCTTTAGCTTTAGTTTTTCCCCGACGCCGGGTGGAGCCTGGGGCGCTCGTGCAGCTGTCATGGCTTATGCGCGGGTGTTTTTGGTTCGTTGCCGTTGTCAAAATGCAACTGGCAACTGGCAACTGGCGCCCTCGGATTCCGCCTGACCTCTGACCCCTGCTCGGTCTGTGGGGCGCCAGTGTTGATGATTGCCGATTGTGGCTTGTTGTGGTCGACTTCTGCGGCTTTACTATTGTTATTGTTTCAGCCCCTGCTCCTGCTCGTATTGCTGCTCCATACTATTTGTCGTGTCGTGGCCACATTTATGTACATTTATTGACCGGCGATAAGATGCAGCAGCCAGGAAGTCGTCGTCGCCGGCTCACAAGTCAGGTCACTAGACGCTGAAACAGAGAGGAAGAGATGTTTTAAATGGTTTGGGGGCATTTTAAGAGGTACTATCTTTGGCAATATAAATTGTACACGTTATGCTTGCTATTAACATTTAAAAGCTGATATCGACATATCTTTTTGAAAAGTAGAATTTGTTTTATAACTATAACTATGTATTTTCTGAATTCTTTTGGTGTTATTGTAATTTCTGTGTTATGCCATTGGCATAATTTTAAATCATTTATAACACATACAAGTGAGTTTATTTTTGTTAAAGCCTTGTTTAGTCGTGTTCTAATTGAGGTTTACAGACTTGAGTCGGCTTAAAAATCAAAATATTCATAAGTGTTGTTTGGTGGTTTCCAATTCTAGGGATACGATGCCAAGATTGCTTTTAATCTTTTTTGAGATTATGTATTTGTATCTCTGCCTTCTTGATATATATTTTATAACATTATTTTTCTTGACCCAAAACAGCTGCCTCAAGTCACCATACATACCTTTATAATGAACTTTCGCGTTGAATTCAATCGCAATTTAATGAATAAACTGCCGGCATTTTAAGCGCAGATAACAAATTTGTGTTTTTTTGAACAGCTGATCAGCTGAGATCATTTCCAGTGTGTGCACACCACCAAAGGAAAAATTCCAGCCCCCTTACTTCTAGTATTTTTTTTCTTTTTGCCAGTGTGACCTTTTGTTGCCAAGAGCGCCTATTTTAAAATTTTAAGTACAACACAATATAGTCTGATTTAAATTTTTAAATAATTTTTATTTGTTGAATCATTTTGTTGGGGTTTTAATCTATTTAGTTTTTGCGAATGTACTGAGAGCGATCCGTTTGAATCAGTGTGTGTCCGCCAGCATTCAAGACTTGGGTGGCTGTATAAAAAAATAACTGATAAGTGAAATGCGTTTTATAAGACTGCTGTTTTTAAACTCACCAGCCTCTGCCGTCGTCAGAGCCGCAATCAGCGCAAAGAAAAAGCCGCAGATCTTCAGACAGTTCATGTTTACAGAGTGAATTCAAGTTCTACTTTGACAATCGATCTTGCGAGAGTCTGGCTTTTATAGCTTGATCCGATGCAGTGAGCGCTGATTGGGGGCTTGGAAATCCGGAATTTCCATTGGGCATCAAAATACCCCAGGGTCACAATTGGGAATTGAACGCGATCTGAGCTGATAATGCGCGTGCAGCTGATATGCGGCTATACTTTATTTGTTCCTCCATGATAATAAAGATTTTAAAGGGGTAAATTGATTATTTTTTTGATTGATTTTGTAATTTTTACCCCTTAGTACAAATGTATTAAAATGATTATAAATATATGATTAAGAGTTGCACCCTCCGTTAAAGCAAGGCTACCATTTTTTTTAACAACACTTAAGCAAATACAAACAAATTAATAGTAAACATATATATTAAACCACATTTGCAATGAAAGCTTGAATAAACAATTAAAAAAGTTAAAATGTTTGTTACGCTTTTACAAATTTTAAATTTAAAAAATACTTTAAATTCAAAAATTGTAACAAAATAAAATTATACGTTTTGATTAGCTCTGAACATACGAACGCGATCTGAAATGGAGGCAATGCACTTCCTTATCTGAGACAAGTTCGTAATCGAAATCATAAATGCATTAATATAATCAAATAATTTGAAGAAGGGCATTTAAAAACAAATAATATTATCTTGTTATTCACTGTAAAATTTTTTCCTAAAATAAAATTGTTTCCTTAAAAATAGGTGTGGACCCCTGACGGGGATTAACTCTTAACCATAAAAAACCGAAAGTTTAGTTGTAATAAGAGTGCCTTGAAAATAAATTACATACATTACTAATTCAATACTTAATAACATAACCCTTATACTTTTAGTTTCATTTCTATACCGAAGAGTCTAAAACTTTAGCCTAACGCCTTATTTTTAAGCCACATAAGTTTTATTTCGATACTTTCGTGGTAATAGTTTAATAATTAACATATTAAGAAATTGTTCATGCCCATTAGTGTAAAATTCATGTAACAATCATTTAGTTTCTACGATAATTTTGTTTGTGTATAAATATCAAATTTTCTAAAATTTGAGGTTTTATTTTTAAATTTTGCCAAAATTTTCCTTTATAATTTCTACCAATCGGTCACCAAAGCGTTTATAAATTTAAGCAAAAACAAAGTGGTTAAAACGTTTTTTATTATCTTTTATGTATTTTTTTTATACCAAGAACCTAATATAATTTCGACTTATTTTCATTGGGAAACCATTAACTGCCATTTTTTCCAGAGAAACTACAATAAAAGGGTATTGTAAACACACAAAACTGGATTGCATATTGCGCTGTTTGCGCGCAGTTCCAGTTATTCTGATAGTCGTTCGTCTACGTGTGCTCGTATGCGAATGTCAATAACCAGCGCTAATTGAATTGCGTAGAAAACCCAGACAGGTTCTCGCTTCACATGAATCGCCAACATCATCGCCGTGCATCAACAACAACAATCGAATCTCGGATTGACGAGTGAAAAGATTAAGCCGATCTTTTAACCTGTGCAATCCCCCAGGTTGGAATTGCCCAGATCGCTGACTGAAAGTTCTGCTATAAAAGAGCTCCCGGTCTGCAGTGGGGCATCAGTTACTCAGTTGTACACCAAAGCCAACCAGCAAACCAACAAACCACCAAACCACCAAACCACCAAACCACCCAAATCAACATGAAGTTCTTCCAAGCCGCTGCCCTCCTTCTGGCCATGTTCGCTGCCCTCGCCAATGCTGAGCCCGTTCCCCAACGTAAGTTTACATTTGTAAATGTAAAATTAACTCAAAATTAAATATAATTAAATATAATAAAAAATAATTAATATTGCAGCCGGAACCGTGCTCATCCAGACCGACAACACCCAGTACATCCGCACCGGTTAGGACTTGGGAATGACTTCGAATTGCTTAGCTATCCTATTTTGATTTTCAAATAAACAAAATTAAATAAACAAATTTGCTGTTGTTATTCAATTTGTTTTAAAATTACTTTTCCTTAAAACGGAAAATGTAATGATGAGTAAAAGTGGTTAAAAGACTTAAATAACCATGTTCTTAAAGCAAACAAGTTTGGGGTTTTTGAATAAGCATAACGTCCACTAAAGATTTCCGAAATCATAAATATTAAAAAGGGGTTTATTGATCTCACAGAAAGTGTAGAGTAGATTATTTATAAGAAGCAGTTCCAAGAAAACAACAACATTTTGAATTGTTATAACTAAGAGTAAAAATTATACAAGGCGTGATTTAAATACTCTAACAACTTTGCTATCCAATCATAAAATTTGTGTGATGTTTTAAGTATTTAATACTTAAAGGTTAAAATAAACATGATTATCTCAATATATATACATTTCTTATATAAAATAAGCTTAAACACAATCGAACCGATCGTTCTTTTAGAAGCTATCTGTATTTTTGCGTTGCAAGCTTCTAGCTAAAATTTTGAAACTCTTTGCTAGGGAATAAAACCTGAATTCGTTGAGTGTAAAAGTGATAAAGCTAACCTTTATAAACAAAATGTTGATTTAATATATTCAACGGAACACTTGTTGATTGATTTGTAGGAACGTGCAAATTAATTTTAATAAAAAACAAATATTCAATAAGCAATGCACTCCTAAACGTTGCTTTCAGTACAAATATTAATCAATTAAAGCTTGATTATTTGTATATAAAGTCAGCCAATTTGGTGAAATTAATGCCTGACTGCTGATGTTTTTAGTGCTGCTACCTGTTTGATAGAAAATTGTAGTAAGTTCGAGCTCATCGCCCCGTTCAAGACTATCAATTAAATCTCAATAAATAGTCAACAAGCAGTACACTTGTAAGCTTTGCTGAACTGATAGCAATTATTTAACAATCAAATAAATATGAAATTTGTTTGTTTGTGATTCAAAATTAATTGTACAGTTCTATTATTTATTTTTAAAAATTTTTTTAATTTCAGCCCAATTTAGTCAAATAATTGCCTTTCACTTGGTCTTACGGCCTGACCTCTGACGTTTTTAGTGCTTCAACCTGATTGATAGCAAATTCACACACTTCGTCAAAGTCTGAGTGCATATATGTAGTATGCGTATACCTTAAACTTGTTATTCGCATCTAAATGAAAATTGTTTGGAGCTTGTTTTAATTGTTTGACTTGCAAACTGCTGACGGCTAAGCGGCAAAGATGGGTTGAGCTGGTTGAGTTGGATGAATGGTTGTATTGCCATTTGGACTGGAACTGTGGCCACTCGAAACCAACAGCCATATTTATATGCATGCAAACGAGACGGGGCACAACTTGAAACAATTTCACCAAGCGAAAACTATTCGGTTGTCCTGTTTGAGGCTCAGTTTCTGTTTTCGGCTACTCTCCTTCTGCTCCTTTGCTCGCAGATTGTTATACTTTCTGCCGAGCCCACCGCCCACTCCCACTATATGGTTCGTTACATTACATCAACAATTATTTTAAACTTTCGCCGCAAATATTTCCTACGCTGGTTTCTCGGCTGAAATAAATCGTAATAGGAGTTGCCAGTTCAGAATGTCTGCCGGCGACAAGGTGGGGCGATGGAAAATAAATATATATTCTTAGCCGCCTGGACCTGGCCAACTCTAAAGCTAATCCTTTTGATATTCGTGCGAAGGAGTGCCGTAGCCAGGAACAATTTACGCCACCGCTTTTGAAGTAGCCAACTATGCAGCCCTTCCGTTGCCTCCTTTTGCGGTGGATGTGGGTGCAGGTGATGGTGATGGTGATGGTGATGCTGAAGTTGATGGTGCTGGGCAAGTCAATAAGCGAATTCTGGGCTTCCCGCTACAACTCCCCCCGGCCCGGAATTTAACGTTTTGCTCCTGGCCTGAAACGTCGGTTCCGGTTGCTTGCCGGCTTCCCATTTCAAAGCGATTTTCAGCGAAACTTTTTAGCCAATCAGCATTCGATTCCCATTCTGGCCAGCGGGCGTTTATTGAAAATTAATTTCGACAATTTTCGCAACTGTTTTAGCATTTGCAGGCAGGCAGCGAGGCATTCTCCGATTTATCCCTCTGACCGAACGAAATGAACAAATTCCCCAGGCCAGCAGCTCGTGCATTCTCCGCTTTGGACTTTGACTATTTGCCTGGCTGCACCTGCAGGCAGTCGGTCAAAGAGGCAAATAGTTGGCCAGCATCCGGAGTCAAAGCTGATGGACTGCTCATCAGGTGCGAATCACGAACTGAATTGCTCGACTGCTCCTTTGGGAACGAGGACACTCGAGCTCACCGCACATCCATGCAGGAAGCTCCACATTTAAAAGGCACTGATTGGAAATGCAGAGGTTTATTTCCATCACGTCTACTTTTATCGTCAATCTCTGTAACGATTCTAAGATTTTCACCAAATTCAGCATACTCGATTATAACGAGGGCATTTTTGCACAGGTTGTAGTATATATAATTTTATATTATCAAATGTAAGATACCTTTTAAAATATTTTTTATTAAATCGTTTTCAACGGTTACGCAACTAAAAGTATGCATTATTTTAGTAAGTGCTGACTGAGATTAATTGGCCTCAACAACTGAAAGCTGAAAAAGACCACAACGCACAACAAAAAAAATAAAGTCAATATTACTAAATTTTGTGTTTGAAGCCAGCAGCGCAATAAATCAAGCGCAATTTACTAAAACAACTGCGTTTTTTTGAACCGCCGCTGGCCATTTTCTTTATACTATATTTTATTAAGAAAAACAAAATGTTTTAAAAATTGATGTGGTTACTTTTTTTCGATAAATTTTGCAGATATTTAAGCGATTTATAAAGTATATCCTAAATTTATATGACCTTTTTTCCAAATAGTTTGCTTGATATACAAGCGGCAATTATGCATTTAAAATATCGTGCAATATTGGTTTAATTATATATTGGAATTATTTGTGGATTTATGGCAAAAAATTCCCTGTTTTGGTAATAATAATAATTCTCAGTAATGGAAGAGCACAGTGCGGCTGCCCAGCGGCTGTGGCTCTCGTACATTGCTCCAGATCCGGCTGCCATCCTTTCGCCGCAGGACCTCAAACTGGGCCAGCTGGTGGGAGTTGACCCCAGTGATCTGGGAGTCGATCAGCCAGATGGTGGGCAACACCACCTCTCCGTTGTCGTAGGTACCATGGTAAGTGTAGTGACCTCCGGCGAAAGGTCGAAGCAGTGAGCCCAAGTCGAAAGGCGGCAGTTCAATCGAAGATCCTGGCCGCAGGATCCATTTGAGGTGATCGACGATCTGCGTGAGTGGTTCGTTTTTAAAGGGAGTCAGCACGAATAGGTATGATATTGTCAAATATTCACTGGTTCCCTTTTTCTGGGGACATCGATGCAGTGCCTGCATCTCCAGGCTGAATCTCTCCTGCCCTATGGAATGCTCGGACCGCAAGATGCCCCACTTAAATATTGCCTCCACAAAGTGGTAACTACCGCCCAAATTGGCTCCACTTAGGTGGGGCAACATGTTGGGAGCAGTGTAAGTCCGCAGGATCGCCGTACTTCCATTGTTTTCGAGAACCACCGCCATCGGAAGATCCTCATAGTTTGTCCAACTCAATGGCAACTTCAGCTGCCTCTTGATAACCTCGTTCGCAATGTTAATAGGTGAGGGCTGGCGATCTAGCATCGACTTAAGTCTCATGTTTTCCACCGCTTTGGCCACATTCTGAAAGATAGTGCTTCCCGCTCGAATATTCAGAATAAAAGCCACGGCCATTGTGCAGCTAACCAGCATCATAATTAACGACGAGTCCTCAGCCAGATCCATCAGTAGGCCGAAAAAGTCCATGAACTTTACACAAATGTAGTCAATCTTCGGAATCCGCATTGCTCGACGAGGTACGTTTGGTCAGATACTGAATGGCAGTTGTTAGTTAACAGAAAATGTCAATCAAGGAACATTAATTGGTATTTTGGTAAGAAGCTGTCGAGTTCAGGTAGCTTAGACTGTTCTGTTTTGCAATTGTTAAAATTAATATTTTTAAAGACCATGAAAAGAAGAACAAATTAAAAACAACATTAAAGTAATGAATAACAAGAATAGATAAATTTTAAGACGAAATTAGTTTTTAACACACTGTAAAAAAATGTTATTTTAATTCAGTGTTTGAACAAATTAAAACTTTTGCAAATTATTAAATTAATTTTTTTGAATGTGCTATTGCTGAAGATTTATTTGTTTTTTTTTTTGTCTGCCTAATACTAAATATTAACAAATTTAAAAATCCCCCATAAAAGTAAATTTCAGACAAGTATTTAAAAGGTTAGAAATCCTTTGTATAAAATATGTCTTAATTAAAAAAAAAGCTCTAGTTTGTCCATGAATATAACAGCAGACTAGACTAGTAACTTTACTTAGAGTGTTAAAAGGCCCAATGATCCAAGAAGCAGCCTTTTTGCACTTTAAGCACTCCATTGACGAGTGGCCAGCACCAAAGGGATCATTGGAAATCAGCTGCAAGTGGCATTTAACCAATGCTTAGTTTACCCTTTCAATTAACCAGCTAATCGCTCGGTTCAGTAATCAACTAATTACCCAACAAGCCGGAATAACGCTAGGGCCCGTCACTTTGAGAAATGAATATTGGGCCTAAGCATAATGTAATCAAGACTTGGAGTGCAAGGCGAGTCAGGTGCAAGTGCTCGGGTATTGGACAAACTAACCGAGAGGCTTGCAAATGATGGCCGGCCACTCGAAGTGGGTCGAATTATTAATTTGCAGATGGCCAACAAAACGGATAGGAGGATAGGTCAGTTACACATCTGACGGGCCCATTTTACGACTATGTGCGTCCAAAGTTTGGTTGCTCCGAAGTGGGCCATTTGGGGCACATGAAATTGCGACCCCCACAGGCCATGAATGTGGCATCCCATTGTTTGGGCCACGCTGGGCTGGATGCTATATGCTGGATGCACTGGAAGCGCTGAGCCATAAAGCAGATAGGCCCAGGACAAGGCCAGGGGACAACGACAACGACAACGATGTCGGTTTATGTGCCAGGCTTTGTGCCAGGACACACAAACACACACACACACACACACACAGGAGCACGGGCTGGCAAACTCGAATAAATACCTAGCAAACACAGGACTCCTCGGTGGCGTGGCGGCGGGGCATCCTGCATCCTGACTGCCAAAGTTCTCGGCGCGTGCTTCATAAAATAGTCATAATGCATGTTTTTATGAAATATGAAGTGGCCGAAAAGTTGCTGCCCAAGCACAAGCCACCGAAACCCACCGTAACCCAAAAACCTCGCCACCTCTGGCGTCTGCTGGCCTATTCGGTGCATAAGCCAAAACCAAAATGTAAATATTTTGCCATGTAATTATTTGTATACAGGACTCGAATCTCCATTTTATGTGTGTGTGCGCTTATGCAGGGTCTTAAATGTATTAGTGGGGCCATTAAAAGTTGCCAAGTCGCCTGGGAAAGCCAACCGAAGCAGTGAAATTGCATTGGGATTTCGGTCTCGGCTTTGGCTTTGGATTTCATAAAATAATCATTTATTGCCGGCAGCATCGTTTGCTGGAAGGATTTAAGATTGCTACAAAATCACAGACAGGTTATGCAGCTATATATGCGACGAGCAGCTTAGAACTAATCGGGACCATTTTAAAGCGGACATTCTTTATATGGTCTGAAATGGTGCCTTTAACAATATACCAGAATCAATGTACCCCTTTGTTATACAAGAAATGGGCATTAAAATAGCTAAATACCATTGGCTCGAACCTTAAATATTTTCGTACTCCTACATTTTCCCCTATTGCCGCTTTTCTAATACCGGCCAAAATGTCGTATTTTCGTTTGATGTACATAGCTACAGGTAAAGTTCTTTACAAAGAGGGCAGGATAGCGACCTTTTGCGATTGACAGGCTTATGGGTTTACGCTCAGCTGAAACGGTTTTACGGTGAGCTGGGGCTGGGGCTGAGGCTGTGGCTACTGTCAATATTAACTGCTGCCCAGTAATTAAATTGCGACCATGGCAGGCACACAAAAACGGTCGGAAATTATTGCCCCATGGTGCAGGTTTCGTTTATGGCCAACACACCACCCAAAAGCTTGTCATCGGCACTCGAGCCGAAAATGGAGCCTGGAATTGCTGCTGTTCAGTTCGCTCTGGCGATAACTTTTGACACGGCAATACACAAATATCGCTGCAACGAGGTGAGTTGACATAAGTAGGAACATAATAACGAATTTATTGGGCCACTTATTTGCACTCTCCTGGGTAAAAATATATTGGGGCAACTTTTATCGCTGCCGTAGCGAAACTTTACCGGTTGAAAGCAGGGCTAGTAAGTTGGGAACTTACTTTCTTTTTCCACTCAGCGCTGCTCGAACAGAATTAGCAAATCAACGTGATGTAGTTGGGGGGTCTCCGTCCAGGTATTTTGACTTTTAAGTACAAAACAATTCAAACGAAAAATTAGGAAAGTTTGTGTTTGACAGAATTTTCCTGGCTACTACGGGAATTTATTTTGCCGTGCGTGTGCGGTCACACTAAAACCAGGGTTGTCAACTCTTTGGGTCACAGAAAACCTAAAATCTAGCCTTGTAAAAAATCTAGAAATAGCCAGCAAATTTTGTATGGTAACCCAAAAAATCGATACATGGATATTTTTTTTCGTCAAGTATTTTTGAGAATTTAAAAAGGTTGTTAAAAAATGTATTCATTTTTACCCGATGGCACTTTATAATTTTGGCAGCAAGGCTATAAAGATTTAGCGCAAAAAAGAAACTAAAAGTTTTTTTTTTAGTTCTATAAAAAGTGTTTCAATTTTATTTAGAGTGTAAAATTTGGGACAAAGTCCTTGGTCTTAAACTTCTTGTCTCATTTCGCTTCTAATGAAATTGGCCTTGCTGCGAGGCTGTCGGAGTAGCGAATGCTATCCAATTTCTGCAGCAAAGAGTTATTAATTCCAAATTCTGCTAGCCATTTCCACCCGCGTCCACGCTCTCAATGAAATTGCTTGTTTACTTGGAATTATGCAAATTTCAGTGCAATCACAGAAGTGACGAGGCCAAATGACAAACACGAAGGCAGCTCCACCTCCTCATCGTCCCCCTTTCTGGCCAGTTGCATTTCGTCTCTAAGCCCGACCCTGTGACTAAAATCCCCTTAAGTGCTTGCTTTGGTTGGAAATTGAAAAGAAATTATTATAACTTGTATTTGCATTTCGCTGGCTGGACTTCACCGGAGATCTGCAGAAAGATGAGAAAGCGATGGGTTCGACCGCTTCGGGCGCAGTTGATGCCAAAACTTTTCGGGTTTTTCGGGCAACAAAAATCGGGGCATCGGACCGAAACGGGAAATGTATGCAGTGTACGTGCAGTCGGGAGCGGAATTTATTCCCCTTCTGCCCATTTGATAACTGCGATGGATCTGCGTCGTCCTTTCACAGGACTTGTTATTAAAAAACTTTCGCCGAGTGCGTCGCATGTTTGGTTCTACTTCTACAGCTTCTACTCGGCTATTTTCCATCTTATTTTTCCTTCCTCGTCGGCGAAAGTTAAAGTTCAAAATTAAAAGGATTAGCACGGGGCGGGGCAACACGGGGTTAAGAACAACTTTGTACTCTATTTAATGCTAAGGTTATTTTTTCAGCACGCAAATTTTGGGCAGGAAGCTAAGTTTTTTGATTGCAAACTTTCGATGTGACTGCATTTCTTTCGAAATGAAGAGGCTGTGCGAACTTGTGGAGAGCCCGAGCCCAACCATGCGCGGATTCAACGGTGAAATGAAAAACCGCCCAACTTGGTGTACTAAAAAAATTTGATCTGAAAACCCCCCTCGATCCGACACTGGGCCCAGCCCAAGCAATTTTTTGCACCTTAAGTGGATCTGGGATTGTTCTGCCTGCTGCCGAATGAAATCTAATTCAATTTCTAATAATACCCGAAGGAGAGTGGGACATAACTTTCGCAAGACTTGCTTTTGTGTTGCTAAAAACTTTTTGCACCCTACGCTTTACTGCACTCCATATGTGTGTGTTTTCATTCGGGTTTCGAAATTGAAAAGCAAAACTTGGCCTGCATTTGAGCCAATGGAAACTGCATTTGTATACAATACATTCGAGCTGTCCAAAGTTCAGGGTCCTTTTCAGAGTGTGTGTGTGTGTGTGTGTGTGTGTTTGTCGCATCAAACTGTCAACACTTTGGCTTTGACTCGAGCTCCGGGATCGAGAGCTTCCTTTACCGCTCCCCCAACCTTTTGTTGTTGCTTATCGGAGCGCAAAAGTTTGCGTTGGAAGCTGGCAAAGTTTGAAGAACTTTTTCTCCTCCACCAGCAGTAGCAGCAAAAACTATTAAAAATGTATCGACTCATTGGAGCTATGGCTATTTTTTAAACCAAGCTTATCGAATTACACGTTCGACATGGGACTAAAAAGGCGGCTAAGTGATAACCGTGTTTAGCCAACTTGAGCGTTTCATGTGTCTGTGTTTTGTGACTTGTCAAAGGGGAAACAAGAGAAAAATAGCAAGCAATGCACTTTAAGGAAATATCTTGTGCTAAAATTTCAGGTTTTTGATTTAGAAAATTCGGCTAGGTCCATGCTGACTCACACTGGCACTAGAAAAAATACAGCATTCAAAGCAAACAAATCGTATACTTCATTTTATTACCATTAATCGGAAACATTTAATTTTTGGAAATGATTTTAACGAAATATAAAATCGTATTTCTTAAAAGACCTGATCTCAAATGTCAAAATCTTAAATAGAATGCGTCATGAGGCCTTCATAAAGTAAAGATTAAATTTATCTTCCCCTATAAAAACGCATTTTCAGTTTATTTAAATATATCTTAGTGTTTTGAAGCTATAAACAAATTTATATTTTCCAAAGGCTGTATTAATCTAAGGTCAAGAGGAGTCTCATTTTTTTTGCTGTGCAAGAATGACTGCAAATCAATGACAAAATGGAGAGGTGCAAGTGCCGGGCACAAAGCGATTTGCTTGCCAACTTACTGAGCCGTCCTCCAGAAGGCAGTTATGCCAGGACACGGCTCCTGCAGTTTGTCGATGAGTCCTCCCAGAGAACTGGCTGGAGCACCAGGAGTGGCAGGGATCTGGGCACGGGGAGGAGGAACTGGCCATGTCAATGGACGAAAAGTGTCCCTGTCCCTGTCCCTGCTACGTGACTGACATTAAGTATTGTCAGGGCCCTTTCTCCCCCGTTCCGCTCTCAATTCTTTTTTTCATCTATTCGCTAGCCACGTTTATTACTCTTGCAAAAATCATGCAAATGTCCTGGCCAAAGGATGCCAGGCCGAGCTTATGGTCGATTTCCAGCAAAGCAAAGTGTCCTCTAATGGTAATGGGTTCTAAATGCGCCTTTCAACCTTGCAAGCTGTTGGATCCTCGGATCTCTGGACTCTCGCCATTCGGGAAGTGCCATGGCGAAAATAATGTGTCAAAACATAAAAGGGGGTCCAAAGAGACACTCAACTTGAGTGCCGCAGTGGTAACTGCCGAATCTCAAAAGTAAAGTCTGAAAAGATTCGAAAAGTGTCTGGTACAGTTGAAATTTTAAGTTATCCTTAAGGTCACATTTGGAACTGTTGAAGGGAAAATAGGGAAATAGGCTAGCATTTTCACAAAGTATCTGGATTAAGTTTTAAATATTTGTAAATATTTAAGTTACTTAAAGTCGTTAAAGTATTGAACCATTTTTCCCATGCCTTTTTCTTTAGCAAACCACTTTGCCAGCATAGAATGATTAAAAATCTGTTGGCCATAAACTCATTGAATATTTTAAGTTTGCAGAATCGCCTCTCCTTAAATCTGCGCCAATCAATTCGCTATCTTGGCCTTTCCCACTTCCATATTTCCATTTCCAAGCCCAGCACATCTTCATTTACATTTTATTCTGCAATTCTCTCATTTTTTCTAGTGCACTATTCTTTCCTAGAGCAGACTCTGCGCGATTTTCAATGAGGAAAACAAATAATTTTCCTGCTTTCATTTGCAGCATTTTCTCTGGAGCTGATGCTTTGCCGTTCGCTTTCCAATTGCCCTTGGCGGTGGCGGTGCACGGTGGAGATAATCGTCCAATTTGATATTACTTTATAATTCTATTAGTTTTGTTAGATAAGACCCATTATTCGTAGACTAAAAGGGTATATTGTGATCGTTAAAAAGTATGTAACAGGGTGATGGAAGCATTTATGGCCGTTTTAGGTATATATTCTTGATCAGAATCAGTAGCCGAGTCGATATAGCCATGTCTGTCTGTTTAACCGTCTGTCCGACTTGTCCGTCTGTATGAACGTCGAGAACGTCGGAAACTAAAAAAGCTAATGATTTGGCCTGCAGATCCTAGTTTTTCCTAAGCAGCGAAAGTTTTTTTTCAAAATGGCCACACTAACATCCACAAATAAGAGATTTATTTTAGATAATTTGATTCTCAAATTTAGAACAAACTGCATCCAGCTCAAAAGCCATTTAAACTAGTTTTTCGCAAATGAGTGCTGTAGAGCACTCAAATTGAAAACCAAGTTCTTGATAGAGAACTTGCGATAGAAAACTTAAACTCACAAAATAGGAGCAGCTGTTTTGTTTCATGTCTTTTTAATTATATTAAAGGGCTATGATTGCGAGTTTTTAAACCAAAATAGTCCCTGTGGATCCGCGTGTGGTTTGATTTTCTAGTTTGACAGAAACTAATTAATCGGGAACCGAGTACAAATTTCCCCCACTGTGCGATGGTTGTGACATTCAGTTCCACTGCGGTGGATCCACCGTGGAGTGCTTTTGCCGTGGACGCCAGCACCAAACGCTCGAAGCTCTTGCTGCTGGTGGCATTAATATGCAAAGTATGATATGCTGTTGAGCTGCGATTTGTTGCACTCGATTGGGCGAACTTAAATTTACATGCAAATATTGAAACGCAAGCCACGTGCCACACAGCGGTGAGGGGGAGGGGGAAAGGGGGAGGGGGAAAGGGTAAGGGTAAGGGTTAAGGGCAACGGAGAGGACAAACATTTGCAGTTCATTAATGTTGTGCTAGCAAGTGTCATTGAAATTGGATTTGTCAAATCTAATCGCATTATTATTTGAGCATCGTCAGAGCTACTTGTGGCGCATTTCGTCTGCTGAAGCAGCTGAAAACTTCAGTTTACACTCGACTATCCCGCATATATGCGGTTCTGTGCACTCAGCAGAATAAGGCTATCGTTGAGTAGTAAATACGATGTTTTACTTTAATAAGGGAATGCATCTTTGGCATCTTTGATTTGATTGTAAATTGTCTATCAGTGGAACAATAATTTGATCGCTTAGCCTAAAAATAATGTTTAAATCCTTGAAGTCAAACAGAAAAATAAACAAAAACCAACGCCAATTATCAAGAATGGCTACTTTGTACGGCAACATTATAGACACCTGCTACTTTGTGTGTTTTGCCATAAAGTCGCGTGATAGGTTTAACTATTATTAAATCCGGCAATTGAATTTTCACAGACACAAACTAAAAATAAATTTAAAAAGAAAGTGGTTTAAAAATGTAAGGAATGCATCTCTTTTTTCATATTTATTTTAGTTAAAGGTGTTTTATTGTGAAAACCAGAAAACGTTGTTTCTGAGTGTGGAGCACTCGCATTGCATTTCAATTAGAGGGGCACGTGTGTGGCCCTCCTCGTGGCCCGCATTTGACATTGTCCCCGGCCAAGAAGTCACCTGGCTGTGGAGCGCGTGCCTGGCCAAGTTAAGCGGCACACGACCTGCGGGCAGTGCAACAATTGTTACCTGTTGCCGGTACACGTGTGCCTTAATCCGCTTCAAGGCGGAAGGCGGGAAAGGTGATGGTGTTAAAGAGGTAACGTGCTGGTTTTTTTTCCACCCTTCCTCCCTTCCTTCCTCCCTTCCTTCCAGTGACTTAATCCGAGGTGCGAAAATGCAATGAACTCGGAAAATATGCTCGGCATCA
This sequence comes from Drosophila elegans, assembly GCF_018152505.1. Lineage (NCBI taxonomy): Eukaryota > Metazoa > Arthropoda > Insecta > Diptera > Drosophilidae > Drosophila > Drosophila elegans. The sequence continues at coordinate 4,662,455 of NW_024545903.1, read as the reverse complement.
ATGGATACTCATTCAAATGCCAGGCATATGCCGCTTAGTCCTGGATTTGCATGAGTTAAAAAGCATTTCAATATGCCTGCTGAAAGTTATTTCCTATATTGAAATACATAAGGAGGCATGCGAGGCATTCGGACGGCTGAAATCGCACTGGCTTTAAGGTGGGTCCTTGAGGAAGGAGTTGAAGCAAATAATCAGGTAGCTAGGATACACAGGATGCGCGTTGTTTCAAGGCAAACAACCGCACGCAGGCACACAATTGGCCTTGGACTTTACTGCACTTAACTGGCCAAAGTCCGGATAAGTCCTGAGGCCCTAATGTGTTCCTCATGGCCTATTGAACGCACGGCTAATAGGATTGCCGAAACCTGGATCCTGAACCCGATTCATGAATGGACGGACGAGAGGAAGTTGTCTAATCTGTGAGCGCTCGCCTTACGCTTTTGCAGCTTACACTCGCATTTGCATTTGCATCTGAATGCAGTTTTAATTATACAATACCTCCTACGGCAGGGTCCTGTATCAGCAACCTGTCCCTGTCTATGTCCTTGTCCGTGTCCGTGTGCCTTGATTGTATATGTGTTTGTGTTTGTGGGTGGCCGCCCCGTTCGTTATCCTTATGTTTTATGCATGCGGCAACTGCGCGTTAACCGTTGCCGGTGCAGTTACCGGTTCTTAGAGTCGGCAGTTCGCCCGCTCTTGTTATCCCGCTGACCTGCTTCCGCTTGTCCAGTGTCCAGTGTCCTGTGTCCTGAGTCCTGAGTCCTTTGTCCTCTGTCCCGATTGCCCTTGCAAATGCATGCAAATTTAAACAGTGATTTCTGGCCATTCAATTGACATACAATTTTCCATTCCCTGCCAGGGCCAGCCAAACCAACCACCAGTGATGGCCAGAGCCTTTCTAGGTTTATGTGTCACGATAAGCTTCTTGGTACTTCTTATCTGAGGTCCAATGCCTCATAGGTGACCTGAATGAAATTGTTAATTAATATTTCGCCTACAATTTACTTGTTGGCTTCTAATATTTATTTTCTAAAGCATTTAATAGCTGACTTAATATAGCGATAAGTGCAAAACCAGTGCATTTGCCCCTCGGACATTTTAACACCTTTGTTGAAATTCCATTTTTAATAAATTTAATTTTGAATTTGCACCATTTTGGCTTATATCCTACCACTTGTGGCTGTTAAACACTTTATTAGGTGTGCTAATGAAAATTATCCGTGAATAATAATAACATAATGATGCATAAATGCTTGCTATTTTCTGCTTTAAGTCCTTTAATATTTTGAATTCTAATACTTTTACCTCATCCGTAAAAGGGAAGGTAATTAATATGATTTAATTATTTGTCCGTCTTAATGGGGTATATTATAATGCATAGACCATGGCACCTCTACCAGGTAAAATAAAACGTTAAGTTTTCCAGCACTTGCATATTCATATATCCTAAGAGGGAGCTGAATATATAACTCCGAGTGGAATTGGAAGCGTTAATCAAACGCTAATGAAAGTAAATCCTCCTTCGAGCGCTCAATTTGTTAACCTGGGGGCGAGGACTGAATCGGGCAAATAGTATTATAAAAATACACAACGGTAAACTTCGCTAATTACATCAGGAGTAGAACGCAGTCGTTGTCGAGCAGTAGAGCGAAAAATAAATTGCACCACCCACAATCACACACACTCACACACTGAAAAGGATGTAGAAGGATTTAGCCGAGTGTGCTGGTGGGTGGTTTTGTTTTGCCGCTGGGGCAGGTGAAAGTTGGCTATAACTCGTTGCCGGGCGCAAGGACATTGCGCACATGCGACGCAAGCAAGGACGTCAGACCGACAAGGACGCTCAGGGTGACGCGACTGTGATATTTTTACCGCCCACGCTCTCCAACGAACTCCAGAGTCCAACCTCGCAAGCTTGCCAAAGAACCAAAAGCTTGAAAACGTACAGGTATTAAAAAAAGCCGGAGTCTTACTTATTTCAAGGACGGTTTTCAGCACGCGTGTTTTAAATGCGGTCTGGACTGCGAGGACTGTTCATAGGAAAATGTGTGCTCCACATCAGGCATTCACTTAATAGACACGTTCAATGGGTCGAAAACGGAATATGGAATACTGTTAGCTTTTCGTATACAGAAAACCAGATTCTTTTACAGATTCACAAATTAGAATTTCAATTCTAGATCAATATTTGTATAGAGTTTCTTTCGAAAATACTGCATAATTTGCAAAGCTAAGAACGGAAAGCCTTGAGAATGAATGGATGGAAATGGGATACATTGAAGAGGAGAAGTAAGGAAGGGAAATTTTTTAGTTGCATTTGCCTTTTCCTGATTAATGATGGTTGCAATGGTTCGAATTTACTGGATGACTCCGGACGGAGCAGTATGTGGCAGGACTTGGGTGTATTGGAGTGTGCACTTAACCCACTGACAGAAGCAAAAGTAAAAACTTTTTCGTTTTGCTCCAATTGCCTGCAGAACTTTAAATGCGTTTTTTTTATCAACTTACCCCGTAAATTCTAAATAAGAGAGCTGTGTTGGTAAACAACATTTTTGGGTATTCCCCACTGGAAATGTAATGGATATAATGAGAGGGATACAGGAAAAATGTAAGCCAAACTTGATTAAAAATCGAAAGCTTAAGATTATTTTTAAAATGTAAAAAAAATTACTACCTTTTCAACTTGGCTACGAGGCCAAATAGGGTTTAGACTCATCATATTTAAACATCAATCACAATTTCATAAAAGAAATAGATCCTTGATAAAGGACTGTGAAAACATTTTAAAAGGTTAACACGTTGTTGATTTATCAAAAATAAATAATTTGTTTAAACCCATTTATATACGATCCAAATTTAAATTACCCATTATGATATTAATCTTAATCATATCTGCAAATTATAAAATAAGTGTAAAACCTATGGACAGGGTACAAATATATTCGACCCCAGGCCAAGTCATTCTTCCTTCCTGTTTTGTATCTTTTTTTTTTTTTGAAAGAGAATTACTTTCACAGTATTTTTCTTTGGCTGTTAATGCTGCGTAAGGATGTTGCCAGCCGAGTTGTTGCTATTGCTCTGTATTCATTATTTATACGCAGGTCCTGGCAGTCAGAGGCTTTTTGCATTGTGTCTGAGCTAATAAAAACGCAGCAGCAGCAGCAGCAGAAGCAGCAGCGAAGTTGTATTTTCTAGTTGAATTGAATGCCTGCGGCTAGCTGTAACGTCGTCTTCAGAGCGCAGGAATGGCTCCTGGCCCCCAGGATTCTTCCTAGTTCTGCTGAGTTTTATTTCCCCTTCTTTTTTTGCCAGCAAAAAGTTTGTCCTCCGGTCAGCAGTGCGTTTTGACCACGACCATGTCTGCATCTTGTGCAGCCAATGAATTGAATTGTTGCTTGTTTTCTGTTTTCTGCATTTTGTTTTTTGCCCTTTGCTTTTGTTTATGCAGGCAGAGCATAAATTTTCTAAGGTTTTAGTTTGCGGAAAATTAATTTTTTTATCTGTGCTCCTGCTTTTGCCGTATTTGCTTTTATTATGTTTTATGTGCTGCACAGCCAGAAAAGAAAGGAAACAGAGGAAAGTGGAGAGAGTGGGACAAAGTTGATCACAAGTAAATTAAAGTTTTGTTTTGTTCGTCTGCCTGTTGGCTTAAATAGCCGGCAAAGTGTTTTCGTTGTCAGCTCAACTGGCCCGGAACGAGTCAAAGGGGAGCACATATAAAAATTTCAAACTCAAAGTAGCAAGCTTGAATAAAGTTGCACAAAGGTAATAAAGTAAATTAAAAAAATCAAAGTCAACTGAAATTTAGGAAACAAATGTGTACAAGGAATCTAAGAAAAAATTGTAATTTCCCTAATGTTATTGAGCTTCTCTCGTTAGTCCTTTGCATAAACTCAAAAGCACTGCAATTAAATTGCAATTGTTCGCGAGTCCCATTTGTCGGGTTAATAAGCAATTATGAGCCATCAATTGGCAGTGGCAAACAAGCCCGACAAGCCTTCCCTACGAGTGGCTCAAAACAAAGAAAATCCGCCGAAATGAACAGTTTAATTGGCTACGTCGAAATCGTGCACTCACCAACGAATCGTGCACTTCTGTTAAACTTTTATACAGCTGTGCTCAAAAATAGAGTTGTATTTTAAAAATTAATCACAAGTTTAGGTCAACCAGAGTGTAATATATTTGTTTAACTTCTGTAAGAAATAGACTAGTGTCCATTAGATATCATCTATGAGATATCAAACGTTGCAAGTTATTCGGAAATTATATCAATAAGATACCCGATCATTCTTTATCATATTTGATAAATCAATATATTACCGAATTGAAACATACCCTTAACACAGAGGAAAGCTCTTTTACTTTTAAATGTGTTTAGATATTTTTCTTATCAAAAGTGTTTGTTTCTCAGAAAACCAAAATGACTACTAGTAGTCTGAACACAGCTGTATGCATAAAGAGGCACTTACACACATGCAACTCCAAAAGCGGCGACAATTGTGAATGGCTTTTGTCGATGGGCCAGGTGCCACAGTGGCGAGGCAACAATCGCTGGTTGGTCCTGGGCAGGAGCCTAATCGGAAATGGCGATTTTCCGGTTCCGTTCTGGGCCATCGTTAACGGGGCCCATTAGGTGCATATGTGCGAATTTTCTAATTAAAATTTTTTGGCAACTCATTTTCCGTTGCTGGAGCAGCAGTGAGCAGGTGCAAATCGCATAATGGTCTGGTTGAGGCGTTAAAGCGAGTGAAAAATCAGTAGTTAACACAAGTTCCTGAGTGCTTTGGCAAATGAAATGATAATTGCATTTGGATTGCTAAGTGCAGACCAGTTAAAGACAGCTTTTTCTAATGATTAACACGCAGTAGGTATTTAAGCTGCGATACCGTAAACAATTATAACTCATAAGGAGGCTTTAAATGCATTCTTAGTATTTGTGTTATTGTTTTTCTTGTATTATTCGCATTAATTTGTATAATTAATTATATTATATATAACATTTAAAGTAAGCCCTAAACAGCTAACTAGCCTCCGGTTTTGACGAATGTTATTGTTAGTACAACAATTTTCAATAAGTTCTATAATAAGCAAATAGAACAAAGCTAATAATGAGTGAATTTAAATGGCCAACTAAACGACATTAACAATGGCCATAATAGCAGCTTCTCAGAAACATCTTATATTACCATCAAACCCATTAGAGCAGCGCTTATGCTAAATGCTTTTAATATGCCATTGGGGACCGAGAGTTTCCCCACAATTACATACATACATGCATTTGGAACCCTTAAACATGTTATTAAGCATATGCGTAGTTTCTTACAGTTAAGTTCTGCCATCGCCGCCCTTGCACCAATTTGGCCCAAAGCGAAAACGCTTTTGAATCAAGTGTGTAGATGGTTTTGTGGCCAGCACACAGACAAAAGGCGGTTTTGAAATTGCAGTAAAATAGGACCTCCTCACTCCATCAAATTCATTATGCAAACGGGTGGGTGTTTGTTTATGCACATGTGTGTGACTGCAGACACACTTAAACATATGCGAACATCTTAGGCTCTCTAATTAATTGTTAATGGGTAATTTGGACGGATTATTAGTGCTGTAACGATTTACAACGACGCCCAAAACACATCTCTCACTTGTGAATTATTGAATGGCAAATGGCATAATCTCATTTAAATTATTCAGCCATGCATATTGCCATCATCTGTTCGGCCGATTTCCCGTATATAATTTGCATAATGTTTTTAAAAAAAAACAAAAACAAAACAAGTCGTAGATTCAAGTTGATTAAGGTAAATAATGTGCTTCATTTTTTTAATAACTTCAGTCATGTAAGAGAAAAATTTGTGTAGCATACTTTCTTAGTACAACAATTTTGGGGGTAAAAGGGGAATTATTATTTATAATACAACTAGATTCCTTTGATTCATTTTTGTAATTTTTTCTGGTATTTCTTCAGACTTTAACTGCAATCTATTCGGGTTCAAAGAAACTTACGTAAATTGCGACATGTGTTAAATAAGTTCCAATTTGAAGTTGTCTATTTGAATTATAACGAACTAAAAATTATAAGGACTCCTGCTGAATTTAATTTTTACCTTGCTCCTAAGGGACTTTTAATTTGTTTCAATTACAGTTGAGATTTTCTCGTTCTTTCGCTCAACTTTTTGTTTTGATTCTTATCCTACTGTCAACACTTTTATGGCAAATTAAATTAAATCATAATTTCAATTACCAGAAAATTGACCACAAAAGGCGGCCAACGGTCATTACTCTGCACACAATGCTTTCCCGCTCCCGTTGCCGCTCAATTCATTAACACTTCAAAGTTTTCTTGCCTCAATCCAAAAAGGAAGAACGGGAAAGGGAGATGCAGAGAAAAAGAGTGGGGGATAGCACGCAACAACACTTGAGGCGTTCGTTAATTTGTTTGACGAACAACAAGCTGCTGTCGCATCTAAGGTTTTCGCGTAGACCCCTCCACTTCGAACATTTCCTACAGAAAAATTTCGCAGCCTCCGGCAAAAGGCAAACAATAAATAAGCGCAAAAGAGCTAGAGCTATTCTGCGAGCGAGATGGCGAGAACGAGAGCAAGATATATATAGAGCACCCACAACCGGAAGAAACTATTGTTCCGGAAAAGTATGCCCAGCTAGTTACGGGCGAAAAAAAGCAAAAATAATTTCGCACAAACTTTTCTGTTTAGTCAATCATTTTAATTAAGTAATTTTTTTTCGCGTTTTACTTGTCGTAAAAGTTTTAATAGACGACCAGGAGGGGTGAAAGGGGGTGGGTGGTGTGGTTGCTTTGAGGGTCGGAAAAATCCTCAACTGCATTTTGCGGTTAATTATAATGTTGGGCCTGATTACATTTGCCATGTCGGCGTCCACGACTCTCGGACTCTTTTCCCTGGTTGGTGACTTTCAGTTAATTGCCGAGATTTGAAGTTAGTTAAATGTGGCCCAAGTTCTTTGCAGCCGCCCTTGTTTTGCACCCCATTCTAGTTCAGGTCATCAAAAGGCTATAAAAAAGTTGCTCGAAACTTTTATTAGCTGCTGATCAGACTTCGTAGCCACTTTTCTGCCTGCCCAACTCTCTCCAGGTTGTTGCACATTTCTGCCGACCGCGTAATTAATTAAGTTTAGTTCTTGCACCAAGCGAATTTAAGCGAAATCAATAAATCAGCCTGGTCGATGCAAATCCGAGTTTTTCACTCAGCCCCAGGGGAAGAACTATCTCTGGCACGCCCACCGCCCCGAACGTCCGTCCGCTGATGTTGAGCAACTTTTCGCCCGCCCACATGAATCGAAGTTTAAGCCACCAGCCCCCCAGGTGGATGCACCTTGCATTTTAAGTTCCACCCGAACATCCATCCCACTTGTCCCGCAGCCATACGCTTGATTTCCTAACTAAGCACGCAAATGAAGCGTGTGCCCATCAAGGATGCGACTCTATCTCTCTGCGGTTGCACATGCCAGTTATACATATACAGCTGGGTGCGTATATATCCACCTGGCGAAGCGGGCCGAGGCAACAGAAACCAGGAATAGTGGCACGTGCAGGCGCAGGGAAACAGAAACAGTCGGCGAGAAATGGGGAAAAGCGAGCGAATGGAGCTAAACTTGTGTTTAATCGTTGAAATTATACAATTCCCAGACAGTGGGCAACGACTGGAACAGTGGTTGCAGATTCGCAGATAGGCATGTGTAGAATAAAGAAACTAAACCTATGATTTCACATATGTTCGTTATAAATAAAGCTCTTTCATAGTAACGGAAATAATAAATTTGTATAGAATTCCATTACATGTTTTTTTTATAGCATAATTTCCAGTTTAAAGGGTTATGTGTTTGGTATCCCAATTAAAGACTGGTAAAGTTTTTATGTTGGTTTTGAGTAAAATAATAAAATAAAAGAAAGCTATATTCAAAACCAGCAATGACCCACTTTTGGCCCCCATATGTTTTAACAAATCAATAATTTATATTTTTCTGGAACTTAAGTCACTAATCAACTGACTTACAACTTGTATTTAAAGAAGCCACTAGCTCTTGAGCGGAATACACTTAATATCGTTTCGACCAATGTCAGCATTCAGGCCAAGCCAAGCACACCTGACAATTTGGCAGTGCCAACTGCCGCCTAAGTTTATTAGAAGCGAAGCGACGGGTGTGGGTAAACAGAACGTGCTGGGGCAATTAGCAGGTCGCACATCAAGTTCTGACACCTCCCAATAGTCGACTGCGATGTCCCATATATATAGGCCAAGCCACACTCGCCAAAACTCAGTTGATGTGTGTGGAAGTTTTGTTTGGTCCAATCGACCGGCTAACAGGAATCGAAAAACCAGCAGGAGAGCCCAATGGCGGCCACCAAGTACGACAGCTTCGAGAAGATATGGTCGGGCCCGAAGGACAAGGAGTACTATGGTCCGGATATGACACTCGGCGAAGTGGCCCTGATCATTTTGCGTCTCTACTCGGACAAAGTGATGCAGGTGTTCGATCCCACGGGCGAGGAGCTCACAGGTGGTCAGCTGTTGGAGCAAAGTCGCCGTTTGGCCCACGCCTTCCAGCGCCTGAAGTTGCAACGCGGCGATGTGGTCGGCATTTCGGCCAGGAACACCACTTATCTCACTGAAGTGGTCATCGCAGCGCTGCTCAATGGAACACCCATCAATCCACTGCATCCTGACTTTGACCCTGGTAAAATCTAGTGAACATGAATACTTTTAATTTAGACAAATTAAAATGCAGACATAATCCCTATTTTCATGCTTTTCATGAACAAAAGATTTACGTATATAAACATTCACATAACTTCACTCCCAGAAACCACAGCCTATATGTACGAAATCACAAAACCCAAGGTGATATTCTGTGATCTGGACAACTACCAGACCTTGACCGCGGTCAAAAGCAGTCTCAAGTTCAAAACGGAGATCATCCTGCTCACTGGAACCCTGCCCGGAGTGCGCAACATTCAGGATCTACTGGCAGATGGTGGCACTGGATACGACGAGAAAACACTGTAGGTAGATCTCGTCCCAGACGACGTTTGGAATAACCCTTAAAGCTGGTCCCAATCTTTCAGCTTTGCCTGCCCGCACTTGAGTGGCGATGATACGGCCTTCATCATCACCTCCTCGGGCGTAACCGGTTTGCCCAAGGGCGTAACCCGTTCGCATCGCAGTCTCCTGAACAGCGCCAAAATGTGAGTAGTACCTAGTTTCTTGTTGGTGAAACAAGTTATCCAAGGATCGTATATCAGCCCTCAGCTCTTCACCTCGGAGACAGTGCTGTTCTGCATCAGTCCGCTCTACTGGATTAGCTGCATCTTCACCCTGCTTGCATCGCTGGTCAATGGATGTCGCCGGATCATTACCAATCGTCCCTTCAGTGTGGAATACTTTGCGGACCTGGTGGAGCGACACCAGGTGAGCTTCGTACTCACAGTGCCCCACCACATGGCTCTGCTGGCCAAAAGTCCGGAGCGACAGGAGCTGGCTGCCAAGATGCAATCCGTGCAGTCCCTCGTGTGCAGTGGCTCGAAGGTTCCTCTGGGCATCTGGCGGCAGTTGTACGAGCTACTGGGTGCCGACAGGTTTGCCGTGCTCTACGGTCTCACCGAGTTCGGAGGTATCTCCAAGAATGTGGGAGGTCCGTTGGGCAGTGAGGGCAGACTGCTGCGAAACGTCCAGGTGCGACTGGTGGATGGACACGGTCAGTCCTTGGGTCCCAACCAGACGGGTCAGATCCTCGTGAGACTCAAGCTGCGCTGGGGCGGCTACTATCACAACCCACAGGAAACCCAGGTGACGGTTACGCCCGACGGTAAGTGGCTGCTCACCGGGGATCAGGGATACTTCGACGACGACGGATGCCTCCACTATCAGACCCGTGACACCGATGTCTTCAAATATAACCACTTTCCCATTTACCCCAAGCAAATCGAGGACGTAATTCTCCACCTGCCAGGAGTCCGTGAGGCGGCTGTCTTTGGGATTCCCGACGAGGTTTCCACCAATCTCACAGCCTGTGCTGTGGTCCGGGATGAAAATGAGCTGGGTGAGCAGGTAACCGATGCGGCTGTCAAGGCCATTGTGGAGCAACACCTTAGCGAAGCATTCCACATCCGAGGTGGAGTGTTCTTCGTGGACGATCTCCCGAAGACGCAAAACAACAAGGTGCAGCGCAGGAGAATCTGGCCGGAGTTGAGTGAGGCAACCACCCATCTGTGAGGTTATCTTCTTATTGAAATAAATGTCAGCTGTTAAAACAAAATCTGGTGCTTTATAAATGTAAACACAGTGACTCATCCGAAGAGTTGTCCAAGAAATTGAAAAGTTTCCATATCTGCCTTGTCTGGTGGATTGCTGGTTTTGATTAGCGGGATCCAGAAGCGGGCCCGACATGCCAACGAGCAAATCAGCATCTATTTTGGTTGACACTTGGCGTGCCCGACTAATTAACAGCTCCGCTTTGTTTCCCGTGCTCCGAGTGCCATATAAAACTCAAACGAGGCGCAATAAAGCACTTATTCGATCGTCAGTCGTTAGGAAGCAATATGAGCTGCGAGGTGCACTACGATGCCGCTTCGCGGACCTGGTTTGGACCGCGAGGCAAGGACTTCTACGGTCCGGAGATGACCCTGGGCGAGATCATCATGCGCGTGCTGCAGATCAACGCCGACCAGGTGATGCAGCACTGCGATCCCACGAGCCAGGAACTCACCGGCGGCCAGTTGGCGCAGCAGAGCGCCCGCATCGCCCAAGCCTTCAAGCGGTTGGGATTGCGGAGGGGCGATGTCGTCGGTATCTCGGCGAACAACTCCACCTACTTGACCAGCGTGGTCATCGCGGCTCTTCTCCGGGGCATCCCCATTAACCCACTGCATCCGGAGTTTACAGAGGGTAAGCCAACTGGTGTGAAAAATGTCGATTGATTGAAAAGTTCAAATTAAACGTTTTTAATTTTTTCATATTCTCGTCTTGTTGAAAGTAGGTATTAGCATAAGCTTCTGTGTTTATCTAATGATGTCTACCGTTCTGCTACTTGATATTTACTTGCTACAATAGCAAAAAGGAAACATTTTGAATGGTATTAAGGAGTTCTACACCAAACAAAAAAGCTTTCTGACTTACAAAATATAAAAATAATAAATTAAAACAAATTAAACTTGTGTGCTAATGCTTTTGGTAACAAATTTCAATTATATTATTCGCTCTAAAATGTACCTAAATGTGCCTTTTCAGATACCGTCAAATATATGTACGACATCACCGAGCCGAAGCTTATCTTTTGCGATGTGGAGAATTATCATATAATAAAATCGGTCAATGAGAGATTGATCAATCCCGCTAAGATTTATCTGGTCAATGGACAACTAGAGGGAGTGCTTGATATCAGCGTGCTGCTCAATGATGACGAATGCATCACAGCTGCCGCGTAAGTGTCTTCGTTCTTCATAAAGAAAAGAAACATAACTTCATAACTTCATTTTAGTTACGTGCCCTGTCCAAAACTGCATGGTGATCATACGGCATTTATTGTATGCTCCTCGGGAACTACGGGAATGCCCAAGGGTGTAACGCGCTCCCATCGCAGTTTACTCTGCAATTGCAAAAAGTAAGTAATGATGGGTTGCGTTAGCTAAATTTGAAAACTAGGGTTGTCAAGTTATTTTTTTTTAACATTCGTAGCACAGCTTATCAAAAGTAACTGAACAACAAAGACCGTTCTAGAATTCCGGGAATTTTGGCTAAAAACAAAAGATTTTATCCCTTGTTTATAAGAATGTCGTAATTCGTTTTAATATCATTTAATTGCAGTCCAAACACCTACACCAGAGACAGCGTGCTGCTCTCGTTCAGTCCGCTCTACTGGATATCGGGAACCATAATTCTGCTGGCCTCCCTGCTCAACGGCTGCCGTCGCATCATCACCAATAGGCCTTACAGTGTGGAGTACCTCCTCCAACTGGTGGCTAATCACAAGGTGACCTTCCTGTTCCTGGCCTCCCACCAGATTGCCCTGCTCTCCAAACATGACAGCGATCTGATGGAGCTTAGGGCTCAGCTTCAATCGATTAGGGTTCTGATTGGAGCCGGATCCAAAGTGTGCAAGGCTGTGTCCCGACGAATGTACGAGCTGATTGGAAACCAGAGGTTCATCGTCGGTTACGGGCTCTCTGAGATGGGGGGACTGAGCAAAAACGTGGGCGGGCCGGTGGGCTGCGAGGGCAAGGTCATGCGAAATGTGCAGCTGCGCGTGCTGGACAAACTGAAAATGCCTCTGGGCATCAACGAGGTGGGCATCGTCTATGCCCGTTTGCGGTACAAGTGGGAGGGCTATTACCGAAATCCGGAGGCCACTAAGAGAGCCCTCAGCTCGGATGGCATGTGGTTCCGTACCGGGGACATTGGATACCTTGACAGCGAAGGCTACTTGTACATTCAGACACGGGACACGGACGTCTTTAAGTTCAACAACTTCCAGATCTACCCCGAGCAGATCGAGGAGTTCATCCTTAGGCTGCCCGGTGTGAGTGAGGCCTGCGTCTTCGGAATCCCCGACGAGACCTCTACCAATCTTACTGCCTGCGCTGTCGTACGGACTCTGGGCCTGGAAGGTGAGCGCCTTACGGCAGACCACATCCGAAACATAGTAGAGCGCCACTTAAGCGGAGCTTACCACATTCGAGGGGGAGTCTACTTTATCGACAGTTTGCCAAAAACTCCCAACGACAAGCTGCAACGCAGAAAGGTCCTGGGCCTTGTCCAACAACTGAAAATTGAAGCCCAATAAAAATTAAATTAGTACAGATTAAAACAAAGTTTTTCAATAATAACAATTTTAGATTAAACATTCTCCAACTTAAGAAGTACCATACAATCGACAACATTGTTCCACTGTGCGTGCTTAAAGGCTGATAGCTAACTAATGCCGGGAACTCAATGAATTCAAATCGAGATTCAAATTGTAAAAGCCCTTTCTAAGGCCTTGCAAGGATGGGGGTCGACTTCTACGTAGCTGGGAGCCCTGGGACCCTGGCCATTGCCAATGACAAGCAATTTGTTATTTGTGGCACCCCTGCGGCTCCAATTCCAGTTGGCCGGGGCGTAAAAACATCGACTCGGACAGATATTCTACATAAAATGAATTGAAAAATTAAAATTGCAATATGCATGGGGCAACGGGCAATGGGCAATGGGAGATGGACAAAACATACATATTTTATTGGTTTCTGTTTCTGTTTGGGGTTTTTAGGACTTTTAGGATCGAAGCCAGTCTGCACAAATTCAACATTTGACAAATTCCGAAATGAAATGCTGGACAAAACATGATTCAATTTGCCTTTTTCCCTTCCGTCGCCGTAGAAACAGCGTAATGGCATCAGTTAGCTGGAGGGAGGAGACTAAGCCCAATGGCCATATGGTCCTTTCGGATCGGGCGGACTTGGCCTCCTGGTTCGGTCTCATTCGGTTTCTGTGGCCGTCTGCATGCTGCAACTAATGCGGATTATCCCGGGGCTTTGCAAACTGCACCCAAGGTGTAAATTTGTGTGCCAGGGATTTGCATGACCAGCGAATAACTGAATGAATCAAGGCAGGAGGAAGTCGGTGAGCGGATGAATGAATGGGTAAGTGAATGAACGAGCTGAAGGCGAGTGAGTTGCTTAACAATTTCCGCTTAGGGGATAAACCAAAGGAGGTCAACATCCCTGTCTCCCTGTCTTCTAAGCCTCTTTTACTTCCTGCATTCGAAGGTTTAGTTTTTTTTTTTGGCCTTCCCCTAATAACAAGTTACCAAAAAACTATTATTTTGTTTTGGTATAGCCTATTTGAGAGTTTTCTAAATTTATAGTAAGTTAAATGAATAAGAACGCGAAGCATAATGCTTACTAATAATACGCGTTACTCGTAGAGTAAAATGGTATAGTGTATTCGTTGAGAAGTATGTAATAGGTAGAAGGAAGCGTTTTCGACCCAATAAATTATATAAATTCTTGATCAGCATAAACAAAAAATGTTACCATTCAAGGGTAATAATAATAAGGGAAAATCAAGGTTTGGTCTCTAGAGCATGTTGTCGATTTAAATTTGTAAGCCAGTATAATTTGTAAAGCTCCACTGTTTAAAGTTTGTTTGAATAAAAGTCTCAGTCAAAACCTTTTCAAATATTATACAAAAAATATAACAACTTTTAATGTAAATATTTTCCTAAAAGAATTTTGCTAGATTATTAAGTTCATTAATAATGTTGGAAAACAAACTTCATTTCAACTTGAAGCTTTCAGAATTTGTGTATCATTGCAAAAATATTTTCCTTTTTTTTCGTTTTTATTACATACGACATACCTTAATCTCAGAATACATTTTTCAACAAATCTGACCACACGTTTGACTGAGAAATTCAACTTTAAATTTATTTGCTTTCCTTCAGTGGCTCACTTTATAAAATTAAAATTTTCAAGTCGACAGAAGAGCGGTCAAGTGTCCCAAGACAAAAATGTGCGAAAACTAAAAAGGCATTCTTGTTTCAACTAAACCGTATCTTTTAAATGCCTCTGCTGAAACTATTTGGCTATGCAGTCGCATTTGGCCAGCAGGTAAATATTATGAATATATAAGTAGCATTGTTTGCATTTTATTTGCTCTGCATTCGACAAATATTTTCAGGAAGCGAATAGTAAAATTGTATACTTTAAATTTTCATCAAGGAAATGCGCAGCATATGGAATCATGTAAACAAGAGCAGCCATAAAACCAACAATAACTGTACCGACAAGTACGGAAAGTGCAACAATAACAGCTCCGAACCCACTCAACCTCAACCCATCTGAATTCGGGACATATAGAAGTTTTCTTGCAATCAAACAAACATTTTCGGTTGTACCCAGGGTGGATCTGCAGAGGGCACAGCCAGAACACGGAATACCCCGCATATGTCCTGCGCCACTAAACATGTCCTGTGCCGCGATCACTCAACTCGCACATCTGCCGTGCGTTGATTTCGCCCTTTGGAGGGTTGAAATGTTTGGCCAGCTCATAGTGGTGGCAACAATTAAAGCCACACAGCAGTTGGGCAAAGGGCCGTTACTTTCGATGGTGCTCATGGCACACCTGGACTAAGGGAGTTGAAAAATCTACTGGCACAAGCCCATTCATTGCAAACGAAACTATGAACTTGTTTGTTATCATGGGTTTTATGTTGTCAGTTTGGTGCTTGCTCAAAAAATATCTGAAAGGGTATGGAAGTAATTTGGAAAATATTAGTTTGACTTTGACGTGACTGTGTTTATTATTTTCATGTTATAAAGACACATTTTTTACTTATCTTTTATTAGATAATTTAAGTGGCCAGAGAACACTATACATGACCAATTTAAACAACTGTACTAGGTTTTCTTTACAATTAACTTTAGTTCTTTAACAAATAGTTTTTAGCTTTTAAAAACTAGTTACCTTGGATTCTTAATAAATAAGGATAAAAGGGCACTGGGAAGAAGTTCCTAGTAAACTAAATAAATATTTACAAGATTAATTTGAAATTCCGAAAACTTAGTTGGTTTAAAAATTGTTTTATATGCAAAAACGAATGGTTAAAAATTGGTCAAAAATAAAGACATAAATTTAACTTAATTTAGTTGGTATTCTTTTTTAATGTAAAAACCTCCCATTTTCTTACATACAAAAACAAGAAAGAAAGCAAACTTCGGCAAGCCGAAGTTCATATACCCTTGCAGCTATCGCAAGAATTAAATATTTTTGAAAACATTAAAATTATGATTTACTTGCGTATATGTTTAAAAACATTGCAGCTATGACGATTTGCAGCTTAATTAATTGATTGTTCTTTTATATATTTTTATTATTTGTATATGAGCTATATGATATAGTCGTCCGATTTTGATGAAATTTAAAACATAATTTTGAAATATTTAACCATTGCTATATGTCGAAGAACTAAAAAAAAAATTAAAAAACAGCAAAGTTATAATTTTTTTTCAAGTATTTTTCCGATTGTTCCTATGGGAGCTATATGCTATAGTCGTCCGATTTTGATGAAATTTTAACCATAATTCTGAAATATTTAACCATTGCTATATGTCGAAGAACTAAACAAAAAATTAAAAAACAGCAAAGTTATAATTTTTTCAATTATTTTTCCGATTGTTCCTATGGGAGCTATATGCTATAGTCGTCCGATTTTGATGAAATTTTAACCATAATTCTGAAATATTTAACCATTGCTTTATGTCGAAGAACAAAACAAAAAAATTAAAAAACAGCAAAGTTATAATTTTTTTCAATTATTTTTCCGATTGTTCCTATGGGAGCTATATGCTATAGTCGTCCGATTTTGATGAAATTTAAACCATAATTCTGAAATATTTAACCATTGCTATATGTCGAAGAACTAAACAAAAAATTAAAAAACAGCAAAGTTATAATTTTTTTCAATTATTTTTCCGATTGTTCCTATGGGAGCTATATGCTATAGTCGTCCGATCCGGCTCGTTCCGACTTATATACTACCTGCAATAGAAAGACAGCTTTTGGGAAAGTTTCATGCAGATAGCTTTAAAACTGAGAGACTAGTTTGCATATAAACGGACGGACAGACGGACGGACAGACGGACATGGCTAGATCGACTCTACTAGTGATGCTGATCAAGAATATATATACTTTATAGGGTCGGAAACGTCTCCTTCACTGCGTTGCAAACTTCTGACTGAAATTATAATACCCTCTGCAAGGGTATAAAAATGTTAAATGAGGTTTTCTCAGGTTCTAGTTTGAGATTCCCTTAAGAGCCGCAGAAATTGCGCAGCGTGAGATACGTGTAATAGCAACTACAGAAACCACAATAGGTATGTTTGGGACGTGGCTGGATGCATTGCAAATAGGCTGTGGTGAGGTAATATTTATCTGCTCAGGGGCCACATTCAAATCAACTTCAAGTCCATGCAATTTTTATGCCCCCGCCCCTGAGCCACTCGACCACTCACCGCCCATCGGTGGGCCTACACGTGCATCTGACTTGTGGTCTTCCTGCAGGATTCCCCGAAGAACGGCTCAAGTGTGCGGTGCGTGGTCCTGGCAATGGTCAGGGACATCCCGTCCGTGTTTGTCGGTTAATAAAATGTGTGTTTTTGTTGGCCTGCGGTTGCCCAAGTTCTTGCCGCCGCCCCCAGGACGACTGTGCATACATTTCTCGCCCTTTATTGAGCTTTTTATGCGATTTCCCGGTGTCGACCTGCTGCGGTTGATGCTTTTATCTGCTCAATGTGCTCGAGCGTGCCCTGGCTGCCAATGAGGCATAAATTCTTGATTTCACGCACTTTTGATTGATGGCAAAGGATGTGCGAAAAGACCCCCCAAACACAGAGAAAAAAGAGCACCGAAATCGGTCATTAATTTAAACACTTTATATAAAAAAGGCTTATAAAAGGTGTTATTCCACACTTGAAATGTTTATTGAAATTCTTAACATTTGAGCATGTTGTATTATTACAAAAATTGCCTATTTAAAACGAAAACAAGACAAGAATATAATATTATTATATTATATTAATGTGGTCATAATTAAAAAATAATTATTTTAGTTCGGATATAAATTACAACGTTTGGTAAAGAATTTTCTGTGTGCACAAAGGGAGCTAGAAAAAGATGCTGGTTGAAAAGTTAGGGGCTTTCGTAAGGCTCCTTAAAATCCCCAAAAACGGAACGGAACACACAATATTACAATCGGATTCTATGTAAAAGCTGCGGGCCCCAAAAGATAAACAGAAAATACATCCTCACACAATAGAATCAAAATTCGTGAATATTTTGTGTGTTGGTGTGACAAAAGTAGGCATGATAAGATTTTGAAAGAAAAAGGTGTCTTAAACTCAGCAAGAGCCACAAAGTATTTAAAGCGTGTACCCATCCGGGATTAGATAAGCCAAAGAAAAACATTTGCAAAAACATAAGTAAACTATAACCGAATTACCATTGCCCTAATTTTAAATTTAAATTTAACTAAATAGTTAAAGCTTTTTTAAGCTTTACTTTTTTTAAAAACAAATTGGATGGACTAAAATAATATATAATAAATATAATATAAATATAAATAATAATATATATAATAGTTCAAAAATAATAATCTGCAATATTTATTATTAACATTTCTCATTAAGGAGAAAGAACCACAGATTAAATGTTTTCCATAAAGAAATGTGACCAATAAAGGCAGAGTCCCGAATTCCCATGCTAATGATTTCTTTGGCCGACTACGTGAGGATCTGCAGCTGTTGTGCTGGCTTTAATTTCCTTGGGACAGGAAGCCCACCACCGGAAAACTTTCTTGGCCTGAATGGGAGCACAACGCAAGCAACAACAGAAGCTGTAGTTGGGAAAAAAGGACGCGTGTCCTAACGCCAGCCAGCCGTCTGTCTGGACACGCTTCGCAGCGCCTACGCAGGATAACAGCGAAGGTCCTCGGGAATAGGTGCTGGCATAGGGGTTGGGCGGGGTATGTCTTCGGGAGTGGGGTAGGGAGGGAGTTCTTGGCACACGCCGCTGGCGTCGCAGTTGAGCGCCTCTTGGTCAGGGCCCACTGAATAATAGTTCACTTTTCATCGCAGATAAGGAAATATATAAATAAGCATTCACGAGTGGCAGATCCACCCCTGCCCCCAGAAGCCCCTTTCTCATTTGCCTCTCTGCTTCCACTTTAACCCCCCCTCTCTCTGTATGGATTATAATTTCTGCAGACACGCAACCGAACGCCCACAAACGCCCACGTTTAGGCAAAGGTCTACTTGGAAAAAAATTATTAGTTCCGTAAATTCTTCATTGCTTAAAAATGAAGAAAGTCCAGTAAATGATTAAAAAATGTGTTCCTAAAAATGTTTAATCAAATAAATATATTTTTATTGAAAAGTGCCAAAAAAATTTTTTTTTATATTTGTACATAAAGTTAAAAGGTTCTTCAGATAATTACCTAGATGTAACTTCTCAGAAACTTAATTTTGAGTCTATTTATTAGAGTGAGCCCCTCAAGAACCTAAAATTCTACTCGCCGTGTAATACGAGGAATTCATCATTAAATTACTTCTGTTAAGAAAAAGATGAGGAAGGAGCCACAGAGTAGAGTGGAAGATGGAAAAATCATTTATCCTGCCTTGGACCAAGGCTGTTGAAAGGAGCGAAATTTTCATAGAATATTCCCGCCATGTTTGTCATGCAATGCGAGGGAAAAACAAACGCCCCGCCTGCCAATTCCGAACGAAGCTTAGTTCATTTGCTGGCAGAAAAATAAGCTTGCCTTTGCTTTATTTAAGCAAATATTTGATATGCTCCAAAGCCCTGCCCTGCCCAACCCGGCGATGCAGCACAGCAAACGTTGAAAGCTTAAAGCATAAATCAATATTTGTCACAGCGAATGGGGAACTCATCACATTCAGCGGGGTTTTTAATCGCATACAGGAATGTCGGGGGTGGGGGGTTGGGAAAATAAAAGCAGGGACTTAGAGCTGCCTGATAAGATAGGCCAGGTGAAGTTGGAGTTGGGCAAACAATCGGTGCAGTCTGATAAGATATCTTAGCTCTCGAAGTAGAAATGATTACGAACTGCTCAAGCAAAGATTTAAGGTTTGAAAAAGGGATACGAACTTGTATTCAAATTAAACTCCATTTTCCGTTTGTATTTATTTGTTTGCAGACACGAATAAACCAAACATATTTTTTCATCGGGAGAGGCAACACAGCGAAAAGAAATTGCATTTTTATTGCAGACCGCATAAAAGAGAACATGGGAAACCATTTTTTCCTTATTTAATCTATAATAACTTTCTGATTGCGATGATTCGCGGTGGAACGTAGAATAAAAAAGACATAAAAAATGTACAACATTTATGCGTTTTTCACCCAATAAAAATTACATTTTTATTACTAGTAACAGCATCAGTAGCAGAGTTGATTTTGTCTTTGCTGTCCATCTGTCTTTCTCAATTTACTGAAAAAATGTGCATTGTCTTTTTAATAGTTTCAGTGTTAACTCTTTGAAAATTCATTGAATATATACATAATAGATTTGCTTTTATTGTATTTGTGGAAAAGAATACCCGTTGACCAGCAAATTAAATGCTTGAATTCAACGAAATCTCAAGCCAGTTACCCAAAAAAATATATATTCAAATTGAATCTTTGGTTTTTTATGCAAGTGCTGTCAAACTTTCACGCATTTATAGAAAAAATACTAATATTTCTGAGCTAAGCGGGAAACTAAGAATTGAGATATGTATATATTTATATTTATATTAATGTTTATATTTATATTTACTAATATTCGGGCTTTTTGTTATTGTTTTTTTTTTTTAAGAGAAAAAATATAATTATGAATAAATTGAAAGATTTAACTAACATTCATCGGTGAAATTTAATTTTAATTGGTATTCGAGTAAAGTGGCTTAAAACTAAATGTAGAGTAACAAAATATTCAGCTATAAATTCAAAGATTTAACTAGCATCGCAGAACTTTTAAACGTGTCGCAAACATTATTAGGTCAACTTTTTCTCGTTAAAATTGGAACTAGGTATTTGTAAATATCATAGAGATTACTATTGTTATCCAAACGACTCTTTGTGCTAACTCTTCCTGTAAGGCAGTTCGGAACGGTCGGGTCCTGCAGCACTTAAGTAGGTTTGGCAGCATCTAAATTACATGGCCCACTGGCTGGCTGGCCAGATCCTGGCTTACATCCGTTTCTGGCCATCTGGGTCTGGTCTAGCTGAACTTGTTCAGTGCTGCTGCAACTACATTCAATTAATTTTACACGATGTAGCGAAAATCCAGCCCAGAAACATGAAAGAATATCCTGGTGGGCGGTGGGAGGTGCAGCCAAACTAACGATAATTTTCCAACAGCAAGAGGATGGGAGCAGCAGAGTGCAGGGGGAAGTTTAAAGCAAAAACTACGTTGTAATAACATTTTAACGATATTAGCACGAAAAATGTGGCCCGGCATACAAAAGCGGAAAGTGGAAAGCTTAACGATGCTAAACGAGTGCAGTCTGTGCGTGTTTGTGTGCGACAGAGAGGGCCAGATGGAGTGAAAGAGAGGCCAAAGGATGCGACACTCACACACACACACACACACACACACACACACACACACACACGTGTAAAGCGAAGGCTGTTAGCTTCGCTTTTGCGGCTGCCAAAGAAATCTGCAGCGCAAATTGTTCAAATATTTTGGCTTTGCCACGCACACAATCACATGCAGACCCACCCCCTCAACCCCCTTGGTGTCTGTTTTCTTTTCGCTGTTGGTCCAAACAACAATGGGTTAAAGTGGAGTTGGGCGGCGTAGGGGTGGGCATTGTTCAAATGCAACGAGTTGTTACATAATCCTCGCTGCCTCCGAAAACATATGTTATTGCAGGGGCCCCCCTTTTTGACCCACCCAACACCAACCACCAACCACCACCCACCTCCTCTGAAATCCCCCCCTTCCCCAGTGAGCAGCCGCATAATGGCAAAGTGAAAAGAGTTTTGCTTTCGGCGGCCTTCTTAAAGCGCCAACTCGCGAGCTGCCATCGTATTATATGGCACAGCATAAATCCATTTTGTACACTCAAAAACCATAACGGTTAGTTGTGTGATTTAATAAAAAACCAACTAATATGTTAAGAAATTGGCAAAGATATAAGTTTATGTTAAACAAAAAAGGAGTTTTAAAAGCCATTAAAAAACGACGGCTTACACTTATTTTTAAATCAAATCGATAAAAGAAAAAAAGAAGGAATTTAACATTCAAAATAAAGTTAGGAAAATTTGTGTATTTGCTAATAAATTGTTTTCATTCAAAAATGTAAAAGGCAAACATTTGGGTTTGGTTTTAAGATAGGAATACAATTTTTAATAAAGGTCTTCCCTTGACATTCCGTTCTTTGTGCTTATTCTAATAGTAAGTTGTGTCCTGCCTTTACCAACTTGGAAATTACAAGCATTGAAACTTTCTTTAATTTTAAAAATTGTTGCTAACCGAAAATTGTTAGTCACATATTGCATTACAAGGAAGTACAAAGAATTTGCTGAGTGTTCACCGCCGTTCCTCCATCCCCACCCCCTTATCCTTCCACCTTCGCGCCCACAACATCTCTGTCACCATATAGCCATCTCACTTACACATTCGGGATGCGTGCACCCAAGTTTATGCAATGTTTTTTCGCTTGTTTTGCGGCATTGTCAACAGTTTTATTCTTAACCGACCACGCCCCCGCCCCGCCACCGTTTTCGACTATATCCTTCCACTTTTCGCGCTCTTTCTTTCGGCTTGTTAATATAAGGCAGACGCCATCGCCGCATTGTTGTTCTTCCAGATAGGCCAGCTCCGCTCTGTTCGTCCACACTTATAAATTGTGTGATTTCCCCCCAGCGCCAGTTTAAACAACAATGTGCGTCAAGTGAAGCATGTACAATGTACATGAGTGCCTCGTCCTGCAAGTGTGAGCGTGTGTTTGTGCGAGGCGTTAAAACAAAAGTCAACAAAGCCGCTCCGCCAGTGTCTCTGTGTGCGTGTAAGCTACTTAAATAGTAAATTATGACAATGCACACACAAAGACAGCCGCAGCAGCAGCAACAGCAACACCAACTACAACAAGCGGGCTGCATCCACCGCTTAAGACCAACATAAACGCGTTGCATACTTATGTGGGCGCCGAGTGCCTTTGAACTTTGCCCTCAGCATTGGCTATGACTTAATAAGCAGCCCACTCGAGAGCAAGGACGTCCATGGTAATCCAAGAGTATGCAAGGGGATCGGGATAAAGCACATACACAAAGTACGGTCACGCCCGAGAAAGGTGGCATGTGGGGCAAACAGATCAATTAACTCAGTTAGCTAAACATATAATGTTAAATAAATAAAGTTACTATAGAAACGCAAGAAATCAACTTTAAATTTATAGGACTTAAGAACTAAGTTAAACTGTTCATAATTATTATACCATTGTAAAGAATTCGATTATAATAGTTAATACTTGCAGCACAGGTCTATAATATAAATCAAATTACAAAAAATATAATGCCTTCAAACAATACGATGGAAAACTTATTGTAAAATTGTTTTCACATATTTTTAAGGTTAAATAGTCTCTCACAACGTATAATATTAATTCAAAATTTTCTTTGCAATCAATAATTCGGTATATTTTTATAAATCTGGTTAATATACTTTCATATCCTAAAAGATTAACAACATGATGTTTACAAAAGTGTTCAATATTTTTTGTTTCGATTTTTAAAAAAATTTTAATTTTTCTTACATTTATTTCTATTCTAATACACTTATACATATATCTTTATTACTTATCAATATTTGTAATCCTTTTTTATGCTTGCACACGTTTATTGGTCTGCGGGTCAAGTTGGTTTTAAATAACTTACTTTTTAAACACTTAAATTGGCTCTTAAATTGTTTAGTAATAGTATTTCTCAATAAAATTAAAATTAAATAGAATTTTTGATCAAAAGATTGCAAAGAGAAAATACAAAAATTCTTATTTGTACATTATTTTCTACTACTTTTTGCCTCACTTTTCAATGACCAAGCGATCAATTAGCTAATGCAGCTGTCGAGTTGACTTGGCGCAGTCTTTTTACTTTTGTTTGCTTGTGCGAAAACTTTGAAAAGCTTTTGGACACGCTCCCAAAACAACCACAGCAAAGCAGCAAAGCAGCAAAGCAGCAAAGCAGCAAGTGCAACAATGTCAATGCACTGTGCTGGTGATAAGAAGTGCAGCTGAAAGTTTAGGGTTTCTGCTGGCGGTTCCGCTGCCACGAACATCTAACTCAAGGTAAACAAGCGGGCTCCCAGCGACTTGTTGCTATCTTCTATCTTTCTTTGGCTGTCGCGATTTCGCTGGGTGTCGTTAAATTATTTTCTTTACTGCTGCGGCATGCTCTTTATATTGCTTTCTGATGACACAGTCGCGGCGATAAGGAAAGCAGCTCGCCGAAAAGCTGAGGCAGCGCGAAGTGCAACTTGAGGCGCCTGCGGAGGCGTCGAGTTTCCTCTTCGATCCGAGCTATTGAATGTTTTTCTTACTCCTCCTATTTACGATTTCCGCAAACTTGGCACTTTGAAAGGTGAGTCTGCGACTGTCAGATACAGAACTTAATCACTTGGCGATCTTTCACTCTCTTTCCCGCTGACACACGAAAACATCGCGGGTGACTCACGACAACCAAGAGTGTTTATTGTTTTTTTCAAAAATATCTCTTTGAACTCATGCTGCAAATATGCCGCTGAAGCTCAGCTTGGTCTCTGCTTGACTTGGAGCTTTGCAAATTGTCATGCGGGAGTTTATTTATCTCTTTATTTGAGTTTTAAAGTTTGTTGTCTATCAGAGAAGCCCATGCTGAGTTCCATTGGTCTAGTATAATGTTGGACCGTCAGAGCTTTGGATACAAGAAAGTATTATGGTGTACACAAGCTAAAAAGTAATTTCAGTAGTTCTTCTCAGCTTAGTTACAATAGCACTACATTGTATTTGGTATGTAGGTGCTCACTAACCTTTTGCTTGGGCTCTAAAAGTTTGGTGGCTATCACGAAAGCCATCGATAAGTTACGATGGTACTTTTATCACTGCTGCTTTATTTACAATTTGGTATGCAACTGTTTGTCCACGTTATCTACTGGTTTTGTGAGCTTGGTGACTGTCTACAGAGCTAGTGCTGGGTTACCTTTGAGTAATGCTAAGATAACAATAATAGTTAAATGCCATTCAAGTGGGTATTTGGCAATTACTAATCAATAGCGCAGAGGAACCTATAGCAACCCCATTTGTCAAAATAAATCCATAGTTCTTTCGACACTGGCCCACTTAACAGTATCGTAATCTATCCCTTGTGCCAGTTTGATAACATTGGGCTATGGGTAAACTGAGTTATGCATAGGTAAGGTTATGAACTCGTCTTTACCAGCAGCGCTACGCCATTAGTTCGGTCTATAAATAGCTAACAAATGCATTTGCCCATAAATTTTCACCAAGGCAGCATATCGAAAACGCTGGCCCATGCGATAATGCTCGACTTAATTACACATGGGGGTAGGAATGCGACAGAGCGAGAGGGTAGAGGGTAGTGGGTAGGGGGTAGGGGGTAGGGGGAAAGGAGACCGATGCAGGGGGTGCAGACAGCTGGCAGACGACGCGACTCACAGTGCCACAAATGCACTTAAGTTTTCTTCGCTCTGGGCTCTGCTTTTTCGGGGAGGAAGTCGTGGCATAAGGCACACATCACTGCCAGCGAAAAGAGAGATCAAGGGAAGTACTATGGTACAATATGCGATTGAGCAACGGTACGCTAGCTGATTGCAGTACCTCCTCGATAACAATAAACGATAATCCTGAAGCAATTTATTGAATAATTTACTTAATTTTAATAACTTGCTTGCAATGTGACAATAGGAGCATTAGTTATTGATTTTATTAATGCTGTTTTTAATTTTAGCTATTTAACAAAACATGAAGGCTGCAATTACGCAACACTATGGCTTGTCTTCTTTCCTTTTTCACATCCCATCTGCTGCAGCTAAATCACAGCAACCCTTAGGAAGTGCCCACTGTAGGGCAATTGCAGACTAGCTCGCGCCAAAGACTGGCAGCAGCTGCCCAGAATTCGGGACTCAGACTCAGCCATAGTCTCAGAATCTAAATCTGAATCACAATCCTTGGCAGACGCAGACTCATTCGCCGGCTCAGTCAATGCTCATTCAACTCTGGGGATAATTGCTGCCAAACAAAGTGACATTTCTCCCTGACAATCCTTTGTGCCGCTGCCTGGGATTTGGACTCATTCTTCACCGTCATCTGCAGTCGGAGTTGTGTTTGTGGTTGTAGTTGTAGTTGCAGTCATACTTGTACTTACAGTTGTTGTTGCTGTCATGCCGTGCAAATTCAGGCAGTTCGACAAAACCGACTAAAGGACAGACACAATTTATGTTTGTCGAGCGCAGAAAGGAAATAAAACCACACTGATAAAAGTGCGATGTTGTTTCTAAGATTTAGAAAATATTATTAGGTTTTTTGTATCTAAATTAAAAACATTTTTTTTTTAAATGAAAATAAAACTTTAGTTAAGAATCCCTTTACTGCTGAGGACATTTTATATGCCTAAAGCGTGAAATGGATAACGCTTTTTAATGATAAATAGTAAATTTGAAATTTTTTTAGTAGTATAAATTGTTTATTTATTATTTTAAATCTAAAATCCATATCCTAAAAAAATGCAATTATTATTCTCAAATGAAAAAAAATTTTTTTTTGGATAATGCATTTTTCTGTGTTCTTCTCAGACAGCTGTGCCGGCTGAACTGAGTTGAGCTGAGCTGTGAGGCTCGTGCATTTCGTTAACGTGACAAAAATACATTGATTACATTTTTTAGCTGCACTCGACTCGGAATATGCTTTCTTGGCCCTAGGATCTGGGCTCACGTCCGCACACTTGGCACATTTGTCAGCGCAACGCCGCCATGTAAACATCTTGCACGTAGAATCCGGGTCCTTGTGCATCCCGGTAACATGGTATAAAAAGTACGGAGAACGGAGTCTTCGTGTCGCACAGGGTCTTTGAACTGACAAATTACATTGACAACGAATGGGGGAAATTCCATTCTTGTGCACTCTGAACTCCTTTTGCCCCCAATACAGTCTCTTTTTGTGAGGCTCCACACTGAAAAGTTTGGGGGTCAATGTCATGCCATTTCATATCAATAAAAAAGTTTAGCTCTGCTGTCAACAAACAAATAAAATAAATAAATGTCAATAAAAAGCCAATTCGTTTTTAGTTTTCAACTTGCTGAAAGCTTTTACAACTCACACAATTATCAGTCACATCCGAATATTTAGTCAGTTCAGTTTTTTTTTTGTTGCATAGGAACAGTTAAACGACATTTGTTTTTGTAACTATTTGCATTGAATATCCCAAATATTTATTACTATAATAAAATGTTTACACATGTTTATGTAACGGTTCAATATAATATGTTTATATGTTAATGGTTGTCTATTGTTGATCTATTCTTGTTAACTATTTAGGTATGAATTCTGGGCAAGATAGGCAATCGACCATTATTTGTCCCAGTGCACTTCGTTCATCAGTTGTTTTCGGTTTTAATTTGCTTACTTGGCTTTTTATACCCGCCCACCCCTCCATCTATGCTCATCAACCCAACTGTTTTATCCACTTTCGCAATTTGGAAATTGCTTCAAATTGGCAAAGGCAAAAACAGAAAACACCTCGTGGGCTGCTCTTAATTATTTCTACCGCCTGTGGGCGATCTCTTAAGTCTTTAATAATGTTTGCACCAATTGTTCAATTGCTTAATTGCTGAAGATTGCTCATAATTTCAGAGTTACAAAAGTCGTATTTGTGTCAAATTTCCGTTTTATGAGCCTTGGTCGTTCATGAATGGGCGATATTTACTGGCCCCTTAAAAGTTTAGGTAATCTAATCAGCCCCCTTCGAAGTTAACAAACAAATTTCGAAGCGGAAATACCGAAGGGTTAAAATAGTCGTAGAATGTATTTCCACGATGATAACACCCCTAAGATAGCGCCAAAAATTCGCATTAAATCAGAGAGCAACAATAACAATAGAACCCAATCAAAAAAAAAAAATCTGAATCTCAGGCAGCTGCGCATGCGTAGCAAATACGAGAGAGAGGGGGAGGAGAGATCGCACCTTTGAAATTGCTACCGAACAGCTGGCTAAAAGAGAGTGAGAGAGCGGGTGATAAGAAAGCGAAATAGCAACAAAAACATAAACCACCACCAACTACTACAACAACGAACGCGACAAAGCGAACAATGCTCTTCATTATGCGGAGCGTGTGTACATTATGATTAAACAAACAGAGAGAGAGAGAGAGAGAGTACGAAGAAAGGGAGAGGGAGGATTGCCGGCGAGAGAGTATAGCACACCTCATATGAAAAGTAGCTAAAAAAAAAAGCTGGTTCAAAAATTAAAAAGCTAAACATTAACAAAGCACAAATAATTGTTTCTAACCTTAGATTATATTTCTTAACTGATTCTATTGGAATTCTTAATAAAATATCTTTAACTTTTTGCAGACCTTAGTTGGAATTGTCATAGCACCTTATTTTAAAATAATTATAATTTCTAAATATTAGTGTCTGGCTATAAAAGAGCCTAGCTGGCTGCACTGCCTACCTTGCTCACCCAGGTAATATGACTCCGCCGGCTCTCTGGCTGTGGCTCTGGCCGAGTCGGCCACCCTCCCTTGGAATCGGAAGTCTATAGCCTCCTCATTTCATTTCATTCGACTCCCAGCACTCGAAGAACGCAGACGCGCACGTTGTGATCGTCGCGAGCTACTTCTGTTCGTTTTCGTATTATTCGTTGTCGTATCGTTCGGGCTAACTTGTTTATTAAGTGTCGCATTGTGTTTACCGTTGTGCAGTGTTAAACTATTTACGCTTTGTCTTGTGGGTGCACCACCCCACAACGCCCCACCACCCACTCCACTGTCAAGATTGCGGTGACCAAAAATAATCAAATGACACGTGCTTGAAATATAAATTTTACTATCCATCAGTGGCGAGCAAAGCAACAATAACAGAAGCCAAACTTGGGATTACCTCGGCATTGTTTATACAAGAAAACGGTAAGTTTTGGCCACCATAAACCGCATATGGAATGCCATCAAGACAGATAACTGTTTATTGCCCCCTTTGACCCCAATAAGCTTATCAATAAACACAAATATTTAAGACTACGCATACATACGCCCCTTGTAATTACACATGCTTTAATACACAAACTATAAGTTATTTATTCCTCGCCCATTTATTGAACTCATAACCCAGCTATGCGGCTGTTCTTCCTCATTCTTGGCTATATTGTTTTTATTTTTTTATTTTCGAGGACTTTGCTAAGCTGGGGTTTTATGACTCAGGAGCGTCCCAAAGTCGACAAGCCGCACATTGATTTCTTTTTGCCGTTGTCGCAGTTCGTTGTTTTTTTTTTCGTTTCTGGTGTGGCTTTTCTCTGAATGTTCTTTATAACGTAGATCCCCCCGATGAGTCACTCGAGAGCTTGGGGATACCGAGTGGATACATAACTGCGAGATATATAATTGGGGGCGGCAGTGGGTAAAGGTGACTGATCAGGTTGATGGTGAATGAAATGAGCTTGGGGTGGTGGTGACTAAGCCCTGGGCTTTGGATAACAATAATTGGGTTAGGCAAAGGAAACTGGGTGTGATACATACAGTCGGTATAGTAACATATAAGGCAGCTGTGAATGAATTCCAACGCATAGCAGCCTACAGTTGACATTACAAAAATACTCTCAGGAATTCGTTATAAGACCAGTTTGCATTCTAACGCATTTC
Source organism: Drosophila elegans (assembly GCF_018152505.1). Taxonomy (NCBI): domain Eukaryota; kingdom Metazoa; phylum Arthropoda; class Insecta; order Diptera; family Drosophilidae; genus Drosophila; species Drosophila elegans. The sequence goes on along the minus strand of NW_024545903.1, from coordinate 4,633,039 downwards.
CATTTCAAATTAGTTGCTTATTAATTTGTCAAGTATAGCAATTTATTTAAAACAGATAATGAATTTAAAAAAAACTCTGACGAATTGACATTTTAGTTCGTATCCATTATTGATAAATTAACTCTTCTGCTAGTTGTTATAAATAGAATTAGCTTAACGTAATCGTAAATCTATACCAATCTCTCACTCATATAAGCTTTTCCACTTTAGTTTTTAAATTGTGCACCAAAGCGCTATCTTCACTGAAAACCAACTCACTCTTTCGATTAGTTTTTCAATTCTTGGGGTTAATTTAGAATGCCTAAGATAACCACTATGTACGCTGGAATTTATAATGTTAGTCCATCGATTTCAATCAACCGCAATCATAAATGACCAGATTTCCCTAACTCCAGTTTACCCAATCCTAATTGTAATAATCAAGGGAACACCGCATAATTGCACTGATCTAGTTCCAGTTTAAGAGCGGTCTGCGGTTTCGGTTCTGCGGCTGGGATGGCTCCATTAGAGTGCTAAACACTGGCCATTACACCGGTCATCGGGAGAGGTGTTATTAAGGCCTGCTCCCCCGACTTGAGTGTCGAAAGGAAACCAGTCCGGAGTCGGAGTCACTCACCTGTTGCCACTCAGAGATCGATATCGTTGACAATTGGTGTCGATGGCCACAAGAGCAGAAATAACAACAGCGATATGCTGCTACCGTTAGATGGGAAATGCCAAAGCAATGCTGGTTGTCTAATTAAATGGGATTAATGTTTAATGGTTTAGTTTATTGATTTTCCATTGAAGAACAATGATGTGAAATGCCAGAGAACGTGGCAAATGGATAATGCACTAGCGATTCGTTCGCGATTGAAATCGTAATCCATTTGCCAACTCCTTTTGTTTGTGCCGTGTCGGGTTGACATTTGCAACAATGGCAAATTGTATTTAACAGTTTATGGCAAATGGAGAGACTTGAATAATTGCAAGCCTTTAATCCAAAATCATTTCATCTCATTCATCCATATTTTACATAATTAAATGATTGTTCAAAACTGATTTATTATTTAATTGTTTGCCACTCGAACGACAACAATTAATTATGCAATAAAAAATGGGAAATAAATAAATAATAATAAAATTATAATCAGTGCAACAGCTGCCAGTGAGAAAAAGATGGGGCGGGGTGCGGTACGCGAATCAGCAATTAAAATTTATTACGCTTATTTTGCATTTATTCCATTTTAATTTGTCGTTTAAATGTCAAAACTATTAAAATAATTATGGTCGATGGAGGATTACTCAATGGGCGCTTTGGTTTGGCATTTTCCAATCGATTTTGATTTGGTTGGGTCTTAACTTTCGTTTAATTAAGCGGATTTTCGAAAGGGGGAAATTTACCTTCGAACCCCACCCCGCACACCTGTTTTCCAACTTTCCCCCATTGACCTCGTATTCAATTTGTTTGGCTGCTGACCCCATTGAGCCAAGTTCAGTTAACACTTAACCACCCCGCATATTAACTTAATTAAGATGATTAACATTCTCAGTGTAATTTCTGTTTTTCGTTCGCCGCTCTCAATTTTACGATGTAATTTCCAATATATTGACGGTCATTGCGACTTTATAAGCTGACCAGAACTTAACTTTGTTATTCAACTTGCTTCCCTCTCTCTCTCGCCTTTCTTTTGATTTATTTATTATGAAATGCTGTTGATAACGAACCATTATCATATCTCTTAAGCGATATGACAAAGAGTTCCGTTGCTTTCTTTCTTCGTTTTGTGAGTTTGAAATGCATAAATTATGCGCTCCAGCTCTCTTTTGATTTCCAAATTAATTGGCGGATTGTCACACACTTGGGGAATAAACTTTAAATTCTATTTGGCTCGAAACTTGTTTGTTAACAACTCTATTTGGCATTTGCATATGAATTTCGCCTACCTTTTGTGCCTAATTAGCCGGCAAGCCAGCATTTAGATGATTACCCAAGGCACAACGAACTCTCCAATTTAATTTTCACAGCCACGACGATCCTTGGGCTGAATTTAATTTACATCAATTTTTACACTATTCAACACACCCAATTAAGTGCAATTTGTGGCCAGGGCATTCGTAATGAGGCGCACTCATCTCAGCTATTTCTCCTCGCGGAACCGGATTGTTAGCTAAACATTTTTTACATTTCGCCTTCGCCTACTAATGAGAGGCGTCTATTTGAATTACTCATGGCTGGCCATAAATATCGATTAAGGGGCGGTTTTTCAATCAATTTAAGCGGTGTCCGGGGGGCGGGGTAGTGGTAATGAGACCGACGACCAACAAAAAATCCCGTGGTCAAGAGCAGAAGGTCCGGGTCCGGGTCCTAAAATTCTTCCTTGCCGGCTTCGCTTACTAATCCAATTAGAATTACGCCGCCGGCTGGGAAATCGCCTTTGTAGGTGTTCCTAATAAGATTTTCGCTGCTCAGGCGGTTTCCCGTCCACAAAAATTAAATTAATATTTCGTCTACAAATTCAGACATTGTTCTTCCAAAAATAGAAATAAAAAGCGTCGGTTTTTTTTGTCTTTTGTTCGAAAATTACATTTATATATTTGAGTACAAAGCTGAAATGTTAATGGAGACCATTGTTAATCTTCGCCAAAGCTTAAGTAAATTCAAAATTTCTATATAATATATAAAAGTAAAAAAAACACAAATTTTTTAATGAGAAGAAAGTAAATTTTGTCTGAAATATTTTATTCTTATATTATTAAGAAAGTTCTTGTTGAGCTAAAAAACTATTTAAACCAAAGTTGTAGTCTCCAGTGCCTTTCATATCCACCAAGCTTTATAAGCTGTTGTTTCGATTAACTTTAAAACCGTATTTTGTGGTTCAAAAAAATTTTATGGTGGATTTAAAAATTATTTATAGCAAGTGTTCTTTGTGTATTTCCCAACACTGAATTCATCCGCCGATCAGCGAAATTAGGCACTTGGTGGGTAACTTGGATAGACGCAAGCGGTGGCTCAAATAAAAACATCGATGAACCCCGCCAAACATCGATAGGTCCGATAGTTTGAAAATGTCGATGCTATCGACGTTGGAGTCGAATTTTCCCCATCTCTATGCGCGAACGACTCATCAACGAACATTTTTGCTTTTTGCGGACGTATTTTTATTTTTTCCCTGCTTATAAGTTCGCGAAGTGGATAAATCGAAGCGCAAAGGCTGGAAAACCGGGTGAACTTTTCCAGGCCGGCGCGTATTTACCGGTGATCGCTAATTCGAGTTGAAAAATGAGAAAGTGCGGCCGCTTTGAAGTGGAATTCGTCTGTTGCCGCACGACGACGTCATCGCCAGTCACAAATACACACTCGCACACTAATAAATAACCAGGTGTGCATGGAGAATTCAAATTCGTTGGGATCTTTGTAAATTATGAAAGCAATTTATCAAGCGGAAACTGGAAATCGAAAGAGCTGGAAGAAAGGGGAAGCAAAAGGAATAACAACAACATCGACGATAGCGGAAGAGGGAAGGAGAGAGCGCGAGAGATAAACGCGCCTTGATCAACGAATACACAAAGTGAGCGAGACAGAGAGAGAGAGAGAGAACGGCAGAGGACAAATAATTATCTTTTTTGCTGGATATCTTCTGGGCTATTTTGACCTTTGGCAGCCGCATTTCTGTGTAAGTACACTAATTAATATACAAATAAAAAAGCAAAACGCTTTAATTGCAAGCTCATAAACGAAATTAACGAAAACAGTGCCCAAGGCAACAGCAACAGCAACAACAGCCATCTAACAACTCCGGGAAGGTTAACAGCCGCATAACAAAAATGGTTAAGTGGCAATTTCTTAACCCTAGAAGGACTTCTTCGATTTTATGAGGCATATGCAAAATCAATTAAATTTGTGTAACATCTTTGAGCTAATAAACTATTCTAGATGTGCATATTTTTTGTTAGTTTTTTTTTCATATAAGGCTTTAGCAATGGGTATGTAGTGTAGTTTTTATCTGTGAAAGGACGCCCACAAATTCTTGACATTCATTCACTGAATACATTAGCCAAAAACTTTCCGTTATTAACGTATAATTATTGTTGTTTTTGTTTTTTTATTTTATTTGGCCTGTCATGCGTGCGACAAATATTAAAAAAGACACGAGGAAAAGATATATAGGAGATGCCGCCGACATATCCGCCGAGCGACAATCTAAAAATTTACGAAAATAAACACACACGAGCCAGCTGAATGGCCTCCCTCCGCACACCACCCACTTTGGCGCCCCCTTCCACGCCCATGACCATGTTATGGTTTCATTTTCCATTTTTCAAAATTTACCACACACGCAAAATAATGACTTTCCTATAATAATTTTGTGGATTTCGGCCTTAATTGTTTGTGTTTTCAGCAAACGTTTGCCACTCGTTCGTACACAGAGAGAAGTAGTTTGGATTTACCAAGCTATATTTTAATGTAATGCTTATAAACATTGCAGTTCGTACGTAAGGCCAAAATGATCTAATATTTTTTTTTAATTGAAAGTGTTTTTTTTTAATAAGCTTTGAGGTTTTTGAGAAAGTATTTAATAAACTACAAATTACAAAAATATCTCACATTATTAAACAAATTGTGAGCTTAGTTATCACATGGAGATTTATTTTATTTATTGATTGTAAATACTAAGAAGCTTTAAAGTGCCGCTAAAACTGATATGATTTTGTCTAAAAAAAAAATACGCAGCCATGAAAGTTTCTTATATTTTCTCAGTGCAATTGTACGTTTATTTATGCATTTCAAAGTGTCTGCCGGTTATTTAGGATTCCCATATGCAAACAATCAAATTACGGTTCGTCTAACTACCTACCTGTTTGGCTGCATTTTGGATTTTCAAGTGATTGCATACGATTTAATGCAATTGAGTGCGATTTTCTCCGTACTTACAGTTTTGGAGTCCGCAGTTTTGAAGTGACCATGGGCTAATTACTATACCCGATATATGCTCGATGTTTGCCTTGTGGCTGTTGTTGTTTAAGCTGTAGCTGCTCTTCATTGGGTAAACAAAAGATAGGCAAGAAATGTTGATGTGGAAGCAGGTGCTCGCAAGTCTCGAGTTGCTCGCAAGTACATAGTAATACTATGAAATATGTATGTGCAAACGTGACAATTGTTGCCCCTGGCTTAATCGTTTACTCACCCACTCAAGCCCGCTTACTCATCCACAAACACAACCGCAATTTTCCATTTATCGAGCTGCAATTGAAAGCTTTTTGTACTGTTTGAGCGGCACTGCAATAAGTGGTTTTCTCCTCCGCAGAGAGCAGAAATCGTCGGAAGGAAATGGACACCCGGGTTGAGCTGGAGCTGGAGCCAGTTGGCAAGCAGAAGGAGCTGCCGAAGGATCAGCAGGAGGATGAGAGCGAATCGCAGGAAAACCAGCTGGAGCCGGAGCAGAAGAGCCTGCTCACGCCGGTGAAGATAAGCCTTCCCTCCTCCGGAAGTCCCGCCGTTCAGGATCTGGAGGCCACGGCCAGGACGCCGCCTCCGATGAGCATGCAGCCGGGTACATCGCGACAGCTCTTCAGGGACGCCGCCCTGGCCCACGGCGGTCAGGAGACCACAGCCCTGCTGCAGCAGGAGCTGAACAACATAGCCGCCACTCAGACGCCTGCTGCGAAGCTCAGAAGTGCCAGCTCCACGCTGGATGCCAGTGTTTCCCGGAACCCCTCCACCACCGGGGGCAAGCACGAGAAGAAGCTCGGCCATCGCAGAGTGGCGGAGGGTGGCGAGGTGACCTACAAGAAGATCCAGTCCAAGCAGATCATGGGCTCCATACAGCTGGGCATCCAGCACACGGTGGGCAGCCTGGCCAGCAAGCCGAAGCGGGATCTGCTGATGAACGACTTCTGGGAAATGGAAACCATTTCGTTTCCCCCAGATGGTTCCTCCATAACACCTGCCCATCACTACAGCGACTTCCGCTTCAAGGTCTACGCACCCATTGCTTTTCGCTACTTCCGGGACCTGTTTGGGATCGCACCAGACGACTTCCTCATGTCCATGTGTGCCTCTCCCCTGGTGGAGCTCTCAAATCCAGGAGCCTCTGGCTCCATATTCTATCTGACGACCGACGACGAGTTCATTATCAAGACGGTGCAGAAGAAGGAGTGTGAGTTCCTGCAGAAACTGCTGCCCGGCTACTACATGAACCTCTCGCAGAACCCGCGAACGCTGCTGCCCAAGTTCTTCGGACTGTATTGCTTCCACTACAACTCGAAGAACGTGCGGCTGGTGGCCATGAACAATCTGCTGCCGTCGGATATCAAGATGCACTGCAAGTACGACCTCAAGGGCTCGTCCTTCCGCCGCAAGGCCTCCAAGGCGGAGCGACAGAAGGCGAGTCCCACGTTCAAGGACCTCGACTTTGCCGAACACCATCCGAACGGCATATTCCTGGAGACGGACAAGTACAATGCGCTGATGAGCACCATCAGGCGAGACTGCATGGTGCTGGAGAGTTTCCAGATCATGGACTACTCGCTGCTGGTGGGCATTCACAATCTGGATTTGGCCGCCAAGGAGAAGCGCGAGGAGCGGATCCTAAATGCGCGAGCCAAGCTGCAGCGCAAGGAGAGCGCCGCCCAGGGCCCCGCCTCCCTAAATCCGGATGATGATGCTCCGGAAGCGGACCAGAATCAGCTCCATGCGGTGGCCTCCTACGCCTCCATTCCGGGCACTTCGACTGGAGCTGCCTTGAATCGCACACGCAGTATGAATCGCCAGCGTTTGGTGGCTCATTCCACGGCCCTGGAATCCATCACAGCTGATATGGATGTGCCGCTGGAGGAGGACGAGGATGTGCCCGCTGGCGGCATACCGGCTCGGTCCGAAAACGACGAAAGGTTGATCCTCTACATCGGCATCATTGACATTTTGCAGTCGTACCGCTTGGAGAAGAAGCTGGAGCACACGTTCAAGAGCATCCTGTACAACGGGGACACGGTGTCCGTGTGCCGACCCTCATTCTACGCCAAGCGCTTCCAGGACGCCATGGGCAAGCAGGTGTTCAAGAAGACGCCCACATTTCCACTGAAACATTCCCCCTCCAAGCGCAAGACCTCGACCTCCATGCTGCGTTCGCCCGCCTCGCGACTTCCACTGCTGAGCACCCCGACCGGTGGCCGCCAGCCGATCATGACGCTCTCGGGGATGTCGACACCGCCGCCAGCCTTCGACGACATCTCCGAGGAGGACATAACCGCCGCCTCCACCAACACTTTGCAGCAGCAGCAGCAGCAGCAGCTGCAGCAGAGGAGCAGCAGCAGCCAGACGAACAACAACCAGGGCGAGTCGGAGGTGGTCACCAGGGGAGGGAGCAGCACGACGGGCGGCAGCGGGGAGCCGAGCAGCACCTATCACACCCAGTACTCCTACGACGGCTCTGGCCGGACGGGCAGTGCCCTGACCAGCGACTACAGCGACGACGAGTCCACGGGCACGGATCTGGGTGGATCCCGGTCGCCGCAGCACCGCACCCACCGGCTGACCAAGACGAGCGTTCAGGTCACGACGGTGGGCTACGTGGAGGACGGGAACGCGCTGCCGCCGGCGTCCGGCACAGATGTGGTGCACGCAGATGTCAACGGCAAGGCCACCATGACGACCACCACCCTGATGACGACCACAAAGACGGCTCACATCCAGGCGCCCAGCTACACGTCCACGCTCGTGCTCAACGATTTGCCGCGATGATTTTCTGAGCGGGATTCGGGGCATCAAGTTATCCGAGGACGTGGGATGTGTATAGCCCGTGTGTGTGTGTGTGTCTGCAAGGTGTAAATGCCACTCCCCCTTGAAAAAAACAAACCAAAAACGAAAAGAATACTGAAAACGAGCTCGTTTATCTTGATTAAACACAAAAACCAAAAGCGAATACGTATTCGATATTAAAATTTATGTGGCGCCCCTGCTAATTGACTGCCAACCAGACACGCCCCCTCACACACACACACACACAAACACCCACAAACACACACACCTGCATATAGGGGGAAAACCCCCGTCTACTAAAATTGTAATTATTATTTCGCTTCTTTTTGGTTGTAATTTGGACTTTTGTGAGTGTGGCCTTAAAGTTTGTTTTAATTATTGAAATTATTGTGCACAAGAAACGAAGAACTACTCAATCGAAATTGGGACAATGCTTGGAGAAAAGACGAAGTGTGAACTCAACTATTGTCTATATGTGTATGTTGCTGTATTATAAAGTGCGTTTACGTATTCTAAGATGCTCATGTAAATAACGGAACGAGAATAAATATATACCGATTTAAATTGGCGGGACGTGCGTTGGGGGGGCGGGCGTTTGGCAGGCGGTGACACTTATTGGAGCTTTTTCTGCGGCTGACCATAAATCACTTAATGATTTTCAATGTTGCTATTAAGTGTCGTTAATTTTTATCGCCTTGCTGCATTGTTAAGCCCTTTTCAGCCAGCCAGCGTCAATTGTGCAATATTTATTGTGCAACCGAAAGGATTTTGCCGAGGACTGAGCCCGGGGTTCGCGATTTAAACGGAGGATGGCCTGGCAGAGCTCTCCATTAATTAGCCCGTGTCCTAGGGACAGTGGTTTTAATTTGTGTACCCTGTAATTCGGGATTGCGATGGGGGTAGAATGGCCAGCTCATGAAATGCAGTTAACGTATTTTAAATGGGGGTACTTTATGCTCAATAGTCCGGATGAAAAAACACATGTATAACATTGTTAAAGTAAATTATTAAATACTTACCTTTCAGAGACGTTTTTATTGTTAGCAGTTTTTTAAGACTAAAACATTTACTAATAAAATCAGAGAGCACAGAACCAAATCCTCTATTCGAAACCAAACGATTTACGAAACTAAACCGCTCAAAAACAATATTATTGTAAAATGCGTTAGAATCGTTAAAAATTGCATTATTAAACTGTGAATGAGCCGCAAATATTTGTTGGTATTTATAGGCGGTCATTTTGTACTAATTGAATACAATTTTAATTAATTGCTTAATGAGTTCAATAAATATGTGTGTTGCAATGTGTGAGTGTTATTATGTGCGAAAGTAGTGGAATAAAAAATGTTCCGTCGTTTATTTGTTTCATTTTGTTTACTTGAAAGCAGCACTTTGTCAATATTTGCTCGGCAGGGGAAGGCCAGTTGACCAAAGGCCATTTGGGGGCTAAAAAAGAGAGGGGTCAGAGTTCACTGGGCGTGCATAACTGCAAAATAAACTCCCCCCCCCACTCATGCATAACATAAATAGTTGCTGGTGGCACACCAACAAGTGCACTCCCCATTTATTCTCTGTATGGTATATTATGTAATTATGGTGAAAAACAAAGTTTAATAAATATGTAAACGGCAAAGTGCAAAAACCACGCAAAATTAAACAAAATAAAACACGAGTTCGGTTTGCGATGTCACACGAAAATTGTTTTGCAGCATAATTAGTTTATTCCATTTGCATAATAGAGCCCCAAAATGTTTTGTTCATGCCGCATACCCCCCCTAGAAAATCATTTGCATTTTCAGTAACATCGGGCAGGTGGCCGCCCTTCTCTACAGTTGCCTGTAACTCAACAGATTTGGTCTGTGAAATCTGCATAAATGGCCACAATTTGGGGCATTCACATCAATTATTTAGAAATTATTGCACAGTAATGTATACTGGGCCATATGCCAAATGTCATTTTGATGGCCCCCAAACTTGAGGCTCAAGCTGTGCGCTCCTTAAATTACTGCAAAACGAAATTGTCAACTGAAAATCCATTTTTCTACAAGGTCGGGAAAGAAGGACAGAATATATACATACATATAGTGTGTACAATACATTTCATTGATTAAAATAATGATTTGTATCGTTGGGCGGAAATTTAATTTTTTCGTAACGGATATTAAGCCAATGTTCAGGCATGTGTGTGTGCAGTGCCCCTCCCACTTTCCGCCCATGTTACGGGGCGAATGACCCCGGAATAACCCGGGGGAGAAATACGGGTATTGGCAATGAATCCAGTCCAGCCAAGCGGCAATTGCATTAAATTTAATGAATTTAAGCCTGTTAAACGAATGATTCCAATTTGTTTAAATGATGGACACCACTGATTGCCCGTTTCTGTTTCTCCATTCCAGGCATGTCCTTTCAGCGCAGCTACAGCAAGGTCTGGTGGGGCTCGGAGCAGTCCTCCTCCCTGACCAGCGGTGGTTTCTATTCGAGCTTCAACGGCGGCAGCAGCAGCAGCAGCAGCAGCAGCTCCACCACCAGTAATTTCACCCCTAGGCAGCCCACTTCCCTCGGCCCCCTGGGCAATCTATCCTGCATCCAGGAGGTGGAGGACGAGCAGAACACCTCAAAGCTATCCTGGCACAAGCACGATAGTCCAGGCAGTCTACGCAGTCAGGTAAGCATTTTATTTGGGGCTACTCAATACGGAGCACGAGAGAGGCATTATAATTTTGAACAACCGTTGGGAACTCAATGATTTAGATAGCTCAAGTTAGATTGCAAACTAAAAGTGACCTTTGTGTTTGTTTATTGTTTATTTAATTTCGAACTTGAAAATTTTAGGGCATATAAATTATTAAGTGAAAAATATTAGATTTATGTTAGTTCCTACTTGATTTAAATGCATTCACTATGTATTTTTTTTTTAATAAAACGAATTCAATTTCGTTAAAGAATTTATTTATTTCGACCAATTAAACAAATTTAATTTACTGAGAGTATGATATAGAGAAGTTATAGAATTAGCAAATTATTTATATTTATTTATTTCGACAACTAATAGTATTATATTTTATTCTGTGTTCTTTTAAGGATTCGGGCTTTTCGGACAATGAGGAATCGCATCAGCTGCAGCATCCGCATCAGGAATCGCCGCATTCGCCGAAATCGGACAAGCAACAAACGCCCACGGCCACGCCCACATCCGTACATTCGGTGGCCACGCCCCCCACGGTGGTGCGCCGGGTGGGCAACTCCTCGTTCTACTCACCTCTGGTCAGTGTTACGCGGCGCATTTCCTTCAGCAGCGGCCAGATTACGCCCAAGGCGAAATCCGGAGACGAGGATGCAGCGGACGCGGAGCTGGAGGCCAGCCGTAGCCGCCTGTTCGAGCAGCTCGACAGCATGAAACTGGACGATGAGGCGGCAGCCGAGGAGGAGCAGGATTCGCCACCACGTCCGGCCATAAGACGCCGCCGGCGACTGATGCGGAAAATCAAACCGGAACCGGAAGAGGCTTCGGCAAGTGAGGAGGAAGTGGCAACAGCGCCACCACCTCCGCCTCCGCCGTACAATAACGAAACTGTTTACTTGGGCGAGGCGCCACCGCCCTACAACAACGAGACAGTGACCTTTGGATCCACCGAACAGGATGAAACCCTTCAGTTGCAACCATCTCCCTTGCGAGTGAGGGCTTTGAGGTTCACAGCCAGTACCAGTACGCCCAAGAGTGGATCGAAGATAGCGAAGAAGTCGAAGAAGCACCCGGAACCGGTGGTCAGTTGGATGACGGAGCAGCGTTGGGCCGGCGAACCGGAGGTGATGTGCACCCTGCAGCACAAGTCCATTGCCCAGGAGGCGTACAAGAACAACACGATCACCACGAGTACCGTTTGCAAGCTGGTCAGGCAGCTGCAGCAACAGGCCCTTTCGCTCCAGGGGCACTTCGAGCGCAGCGAGCGGGTGCTCAGCGGACTGCAGGCCAGTTCTCTGCCAGAAGCCCTCGCCGGAGCCACCCAACTGCTGTCCCATCTGGACGACTTCACCAGCACGCTGGAGCGTCGGGGTGTCTTCTTCAACGATGCGCGGATCGAAAGGAGACGCTTCGAGCAACACTTGGAGCAAATTCGCACGGTGAGCAAGGACACGAGGTACTCGCTGGAGCGACAGCACTACATCAATCTGGAGTCGCTGCTCGACGATGTGCAGCTGCTGAAGAGGCACACTCTGATCACCCTGCGACTGATCTTCGAGCGGCTGGTTCGTGTCCTGGTGGTCAGCATCGAGCAGAGTCGGGACGATCTCCTGCTGAGGGCCAACATCAACTGGGTGGCCACACTGATGAACATTGACTATGACGGATTTGCCTCCCTGTCCGACGCCTTCGTCCAGAACGAGGCAGTGCGAACCCTGCTGGTTGTGGTGCTGGATCACAAGCAGAGTTCCGTGCGGGCCTTGGCACTCCGAGCGCTGGCCACTTTGTGCTGTGCTCCCCAAGCCATCAATCAGCTGGGCAGTTGTGGGGGCATCGACATTGTCAGGGACATCCTGCAGGTGGAGTCCGCCGGCGAGCGGGGAGCCATTGAGCGAAGGGAGGCCGTGTCCCTGCTGGCCCAGATCACGGCCGCCTGGCACGGACCGGAGCACCGAGTGCCCGGCCTGAGGGATTGCTCTGAGAGCCTGGTGGCCGGACTGGCCGCCCTCTTGCAGCCGGAGTGCTGTACACAGACCCTCCTCCTCTGCGCCGCTGCCCTCAACAATCTGAGTCGGATGGAGGTCACTTCGCACTACTCCATCATGTCCAACGAGGCCATCTTCCGACTAATCGACACCCTGGAACACCAGAGCTGCGCCAGTGTTTTCCTCTACGTAAGTATCTATCACATTAATATTGTTAGTTAGCTACCATTTTTATTTTAAGTATCTACCACATTATGTAACATTCCATTTCTATTTTATTCAACACATTGAAATATAAGCATGTATATCCTTCTGATTAAACATATATATATATACATTATAGCTGGATCAAATTTATTAAAATCATTTAGCTTGAGTTCAACTCAATAACTTTGTATGCTTAACACATTTTTGTGGCAATTTTGACATCAAATACCCTCAGTTTCTTCTTACAAAACCTATGAAATATATTTTTGCGTCGGAAATAAAAGGGCGAACCTGACCTTGGTGGGATTCCACCCGGATCGATTTCCTGCAATTTTTCGGGCAATTTTATTGAAAGCTTCTCGGGCGCTGGCTCGTAAAATTTATTTGTGCATTTGCAAAGCAATTTTTTCTCAATCTTGGCCACGATTTTTCATTCCCCAATATATATGTATACACACACACACACAAGCCAGACCACTTTGAGATGCTTATTTTTTGCTCATCAACTTTTCCCCCCTCTGTTTTATTTCATCCGCACAGGAGCAGATCGTTGGGATGCTGCACAACATGTCGCTGAACAAGAAGTGCCACAGCCACTTGGCCAACGGCATCATCATAAATTTCATCACGTCCGTGTACCAAACGGAATTCTACAAGACCTACGGCTCACGTGCGGAGAGCGATGCCCAGCGCCGCAGCATCAAGACCATCCTCCACACGCTGACGCGCCTGGCCAGCGATTCGCCCACCCTCGGAGCGGAGCTCCTGGAGCAGTGGCATCTCCCTGATCTGCTGCGCCAGTCGCTGGCCCTCAAGCCCTCCTCCAGTTCTCCGCTTCAGCACCTGGACAGCAGTTACGGCGGGGACATATCCCACTTGGCTCGTCAACTGCTCGGCGTCCACCGGCAGGAACAACAGCTGCTGGCCACTCCCACGCCAGCGGGATCCTTTTCCAGTGGTCACCAGACGCCCGAGGCCCAGACCCAGACCAGCTCCAGCTCCAGCTCCAGCAGCAAAAGCAAGGCCAAATCGTCCTCGTCGTCGCTTCTCAAATTCAATTTAACACGTCAGGAGAGTTTCGTCTAGTTTTCACCACCTGCGGGGTAGGGGATTCGCAAAGATAGACACCAGAGCTACACAGAGAAAATTAAATAGCTTATTAGCACCAGTTTCACAATGTCAATATAATTAATATCAAGTTAATCCAAAACTCTATCTAATTTGTGTATACCAAAAATATAATATGTCATATTTATTTTTCAAATAATAGTTATTATTATATTAATATATAAATCCTTCATGTTAAATATTAGTCAAGCAACATGCTTTGATTGCCTAAAAAGAATTGTATTCCAAAACAAATATTTTTGCGATTTGTTTGTGAGATATATATGAAGTGCTTTGTCATATTGTTTAAAATTGATAGTTTCTCTCTGTGTGGTCACGTTTTGCGACCGGACACAAACCGGAAACTCAGACGTGCGTCAAGTGTTATTACTTTGTCTAGAATGTTGCGTGACCCGTTTGGACTCGCTCTGCCTCTCGGTTTGAACCTCATCCTTGCTGCTGGATGTAAACGAAGTAATTTTTATATTTCCACTCAGGCAAACAAATCAAACGGAGAGGCGGAGCTAGGAGCTAAATAAATAGAAACACAATTTTTGTTTACCTTGTTTTTTGTTGTTGCCGAGGCAACTTTTGGTATTCTTGTGTGCTTGTAACAAAAATGCTCTTAAAGTTCTTTTTCATTCGGCAGCCAGATTTGTTTCATATTTTATTCAAAGCAAATGCAACTTTTGACATTTTGCATTCCCATTGTAAATATTTCTCCAAAAATCCTGAAGTTTACCCCATACGGCTGGCAACTTAAAAACCAAAAATTCCTTAGCTGTAGGAGAGAAGTCCTTTGTGCCAAATGAAATGAGAAAAGAAATTCAAACAATTTATCTGTTTTGTACTTAAAGCAATTGTATTGCATAACATTGTATTATAAATGTATGAATGTATTTACGCTTTCCTTTGCTGTTTGGAGCTATGCTTAAGTTTATTATAAGATTATTAAATACACATTATTATGTCGCTGGAATAAACCATTGATGTGTTAAAATAAAAATCGTATTTTTTAATATATTTATTTAAAGTGGTTAATTTACTTTTGAGTAATAGTACAAACTATAATTTATTGTTCAGAATGGAACTTAAAGGGGCAGCTAAGATTGAAAAAGAGAAAGACGAATTCTCCTTAATTAAATGCAAGGCTACTTACAAAAAGGTAATAATAATTTAATATCTTTTCATATTCACATTTAACGCCATTGAGCTCCTTTTCGAACAAACCAAAATAAAATCGCTGTGTCAAAATTATTTCTAATGAATGCTATGAACTGTGATTTGTTGAAATCAACAAAGTTATCAACTTTGTTTTCTGTGCATAAGAACTGGTATGAAGTAATGCCTCAAACGCACATATTATACTATAATAACAAGGTATTACTCGAATATTCTGTGCTATACTCAAATGTGTTATGTTTTCCCTAACTAGCCTGGACCACAGTAGTCCTTTTGTGCACAGCATTAAATGTGTTTCGTAGCAGTAGAACAAGCATACTTTTGCTAGACATACTTTCAATGTTATCCCTCGCATGCTTTTCCTCATCTCGCACATTTTCTTTTCCACACTGCCTTTCGACAGCAGTTCAGTGGCTATTCGAGTACAGGCTCAGTTGGAATGAAAATATACAAAAGTAAACACTGCACTGATCACCATTTTGGCGTGCAAATCCACAGATACCCACAGACACTGGCATTTACACACGTTGTCGAGCAGGGGTTTCGGAGCTTTGTGTGTGAGGGTGTATGTGGGTGCTTGAGTGGCAAGAGACTTTTAAATTAAATCTGGGATCTCATGGTTTATTCAACCAAACCAAACCAAAATAAACCAAGTTTCATTAGAAATGAATCCAATAGTAAACATTGTGAAAAGTCGCAATGGGTTCAATACATTTAAAGTTGAAATAAAATAATTTCCTTTTAGCGTACCATTTAACACTTACCACTCCCATTAAAAAAATGTTTTTATAGAGGTATATTTTCCTTGTTGACTATTAATTTAGTAATAAAATTATTTAATCATATATTGTATTGCTTAACAGTTTGTCATTTTAGTAATTTTGTTGGTTTTATTTATGCGCCAAAATTAAAATTTAATTTCGCCCCATATTTTAGAATAAACATATAATGATTGTATATTAATATATGTATAATACTAGAATATATTTCAAACAATTTGGCTGCAAAATAAAAATGTTTTATCCGTGCCACACAACTGAACCAATTCGAATCACACTGTCGATTTAAATATCGAAAGGAGGAGGAAACTATTCATAATGGACAGCTGAAATGTATGCTATGCAAAATGCTTTGGCCAGGCTAGGATGTCAAAAAGCATAGCTCTATATCCTGTTGAGTCGTGTCCTTTTATCCCCATTTCCTCGTCGCCCTGTCGATATCCGAATCAGTCGTAAACAAGTTCTTCAGAGAAGATTGAAGTTTTATAATGTTGGGATATTTTGCATGGCTGAGCCAGGAATGAGAGAAGATGCCTTGCCATTCGTGACGTGAATGGGCGAGTATGAGTGCGAGTTCCCATTGAAGTGCCCCAAGTCAGGAGAATCTCGTGTCCTGGCATCGCGTGTGTGTGTGTGTGTGTGTTTGTCGGGTTTGTGGGGTTTGTTTGCGGCATGCGGCATGCGGAATGCCCGGCTCTGATCCAAAGTGTTGCGGCATTTGATGCCTTCCCATATCTTTGTGTCGCTGGCTGTCTATGTGTGTGAGCGTATTATGACAAGTATGGCTGACATTTGTAAAGAAAAAAGGATCTCAACCAGAGGTGCACACAAGAGCTAAGAAATGGCAAGGAACCAAAACTTTTTGAGTGGAATTTTTTGCACTTTTATTCTCACTTGATAAATGCATTTTTTTTTAAGAGACTCTACTGAAACTAAAACTAGAATAAGCTTTACTCAAAACGCTTTTTTTTAAGTGAAAGTTAATTTAAAAGCAGCGACCAAATAGTAACTTATAGTTATAACAATTATAAAAGTAAAAGCTTAAGGAAAGAACACGCTTTAATAACTAATAATCCTTAACTTCGATATGGAAAATACAAAAACAATTAAGGTCCTAAGCGTTTTGCTTAAAGTGAAGTTGGTTTGAATAAATTTATTTTGAAATTGTAGTATTTTTAATAAAGCTTTTATAATTCTTTTGTTTTAACTGGAATACCCGCTTTCCCAAAAACAAAATAAGTATAGTATTATCCCATGAGCTTTACGTGATCATCTCTAGTGTTCAGGAAATCGGGAACGACCCATTGACCTCGGCTGCAGTCTAACGCTCGTTTATCGTGCCCGGCTTATCTATGTGTGTATTTTGTAGGTGAGTAGTGTAGGGGGTGTGAGATTGGTGAGTGGTGGTTGTGGCACAAACACAAGCACTGCTTTCATGATTTTTATGGCATTTGTTGCCGGTGCAGGAAGTGCCTTTAGTGATTTCCGCATGTGGCCGCCGCCTCGGCCCTGTTTACACAGCGAGCATATTGCGGTTGACACATTTTGTGCGTTTATGTTTTTGAAATGTGTTCGCTTTTCCCTCTTTTCTTCGCCGTTTTCCTTGTCCCAGAGACTTTAAAGTGCCCAGGCACCAGCAGCCATCCAGGAATAAAAATGCTTCAGACAAATGCCATGAAAAATGCATGGCCGGAGGGAAAGCTCGTGGAAAGGGAAAGGAAAAGGAAAACACGTGTGCAAAAGGACGGGAAGGCTGGCAAGTGAAGCGTAAACAAACGATTTCTGACAAAAAACAAAAACTAAGGACTAAATTGTTTGCGGGCAGACACTGCCTGTAAGTAGGGCGGAGCTGGCGAAGTGGGAACTAGTCCTTGTGTCATAATTAGGGCCTTTGCACGTGCTCTGGGCGGCAACGCGACGATAACAGTTGGCCAAAACTTTCCTGACTACTATCAACAGCTAAAAGCGTTAAAAGTTGCCAGTTGGGCGAAAGTTGCACCTCCGAAGCGCCGACGGTGCAACAATGATGGTGCAACAACGGCAATCGGCCGGAGAAAACTCCCTTCCGAGTGTCACAACTGTGGCAGCACAACGACGCCAAGTTACCCTGACAGCTTTCACAAAGTCTCTAGGCTTTCAATCAAAAATTACTCATTTTTAGTACCTATATAAATTATTTAGTAATGAATTACAATATTAATGAAAGCTACGTAGTTAAGCTAATTATTTTTATGAAATTAGGTGTGACTTAAGGAAAAGTCTGCCCCATAAAGAAAATTATGATATTTGCATATCCATTAGAATAAATATTTTAATTAATTTAATTTAATTTAATTTTTTTATAAATACTGTAACAACTAAATATTACTTATGTAAAAACTTTTAATAATTACAGGAATATAAGTTGATAGTTAGTAAAATAATTGAGAATTCCAACTTTAGACGATTTTGGTTAGAAGTTAATAAGTTATTTTGATTGCAGTTTGATTAGGCTTTGTAAGGTTCGGATTTTTCAGTAAGATTTACTTAATTAAATACAGCATAGTGATTTTGCTTAATTTTAACACATTTGTTGGCTTTCCTTAAATGTTTGTGGGTAAAAAATACTTCAAGTGGCACAAGGAGCTTAAAGTTCACTGAATTGATGCTGACTCAGGGGTGCATGCCCTATCTGGTAGATAATAAGGCATGGGATAAGTTTTTACGGGCACTCCACTTACGGGCCGTAGTTACCATAGGCACTTACTCGAACATCCCCTTCCCCTTACTTAGCCGCCATGCTGAAGCCAAGGACATGCAGGATGTGAGAACTGCACTTAAACGCAACTCCTGCAATGTTTTCCTTACACCCTCTTCATTTTTTTTGTGAACTACCAGCTTATCAGACTTTTGCCGCCGGGCCATGCAAACAGCCACACACACACTTCTTCACTTACACCAAAAAAAAACAACACGCACACATGTGAGCTTTTCTCAGGCTTCAGGGACGCCAGTGCAATTAGGATAAAGCGCGATGGGTGAGTTTGAGTGCTGGGCTTTGAGCTCCATTTTGATGCGGCCATAAACGAGTTGTCATTATTAATGCCGACCCGCCCACCGCCCACGCCATTGAGACGACCCACCCTCTTTTCCACTGTCCCTTGCAATAAACCAAAGCATTATTAACTGCCCGCAAAAAGTGGAGAATGGATTGCGTATACGCAGCGTGTCCCACGAGTGAGAACTTTTGCCGCAGGCTGGCAGCTCAAATTCTTCGGCATTATCATGCGATTATTAGCCAATATTTTATTTCGCACCATTTCTTACACCATTCCGAGCACACACATAAGCATACACATTACTTTGGCTCCACGCTGGGCAGAGTCATAAATTTTTATTTGTTGCAGCAAAGGGTTGTAAAGCGTCGCCATTATGTTTGCTATTTTTTTTGGGATCGACTCGTCCTGGATTTTTGTTGGCTTTTTTTTTTATATTTCCCGCACAGACGTGCACAAGATGCGTCAAACATTGGGGGGGCGGAGGTTTCGTGCTGGGCGTGGCATCTGAATTTATGGCCACAAATTGATTGTAAGTGCATAACGAAAACTGGAGAATTTCCGACTGTTTCCGTTTGATTCCTGTTCGAGTGCTGGCCGAAAAGCGAGTGCGAGTGCGAGTATTTTGCTGGCATTGTTTAACAACCAAAGACAGCAGTTTGCAGGGTGCGCTTGTTATAGGCCGAGCACCCTTGGCTTGGCCACAAAAACAATCAAAACTGTTGACCGCAATTCGCAGCAATTGGTTTTGCCATCCATTTTGTCAGTTTTAAGCTTTGCGGTTAAGTGACGAAGGAAATCGGGCGCCAGAACGGGGGAGTTATGTTTGCCACTGCTTGGCAGAGATATGAAACACGACAGGCAAACAGCTTCATTGTTGCTCAACCCTCTGTTTATTGTTGTCTTTTTGTGCTCTGGTCTCGTTACAAATTTTTTCAACTTTTTTCCGCAGCAGCTCAGAAAATGCATATTGAAAATTGTGCAAACAAAACTGTGGAAAATGCAGTCAATTCTCCGTTGTGTCGTGTTGTTTTGTGTTGTGTTGTCTTCGGCTAGCTTGTCATTGGCAAACTGTGTCTGCTGTTGCCTTTTGTTTTGCCACATCTGGTTGCAGTGGCTACATCAACATCTTCTCTTCCCAGTGTCCTGCTTCGAAAATTGACACATTGAGCGATGAGGTTTGGTTAATGTGGCCAAGAGGGACGGAGAACGGGCGAGGAGAACTCAAATAATTGCAAATACTAGCAAAGGATATTATGTTCCTTGGCATGAAATTGCAAGCATCACACACTATTTTAGCTTAATTATTTGGTTTCGATGGTAGACTGCTCAATTACTCAATTCAAAAATTTGATACATATTTCTTGTACATGTCATGGGCAGGCTTTGTTTCAAAGCCATAATTTGATCTCGGATCTGTATTGCTTAAACGGTGCCTAACTTTTAAAATATTTTTGAGATTCAATTGTTTTTTTATTTACCATCAGATGGGGAAAAGGTATAAGAAGGGGACCGTGAATTTAGCTTACATATATGAAAAACCAATTGTATTAAATTTATAACTCAACAAGAAAGAAAGCAAACTTCGGCAAGCCGAAGTTCATATACCCTTGCAGCTATTGCATGAATTAAATACTTTTGAAAATATTTAAATTATGATTTACTTGAGTATATGCTGAAAAACATTGAAACTATGATGATTTGCAGCTCAATTATAAGATAGTTATTTTATATATTTTTATTATTTCTATGGGAGCTATATGATATAGACGTCCGATTTTGATAAAATTTAAACCATAATTCTGAAATAATTAAACATTGCTATATGTCGAAGAACTAAACAAAAAATTAAAAAACAGCAAAATTATAATTTTTTTTCATTTATTTTTCCGATTGTTCCTATGGGAGCTATATGCTATAGTCGTCCGATTTTGATGAAATTTAAACCGTAAATCGGAAATATTTAACCATTACTAAATGTCGAAGAACTAAACAAAAAATTAAAAAACAGCAAAGTTATAATTTTTTTTCATTTATTTTTCCGATTGTTCCTATGGAAGCTATATGCTATAGTCGTCCGATCCGGCTCGTTCCGACTTATATACTACCTGCAATAGAAAGACAACTTTTGGGAAAGTTTCATGCAGATAGCTTTAAAACTGAGAGACTAGTTTGCATATAAACGGACGGACAGACGGACAGACGGACATGGCTAGATCGACTCGCCTAGTGATGCTGATCAAGAATATATATATATTATAGGGTCGGAGATGTCTCCTTCACTGCGTTGCAAACTTCTGACTGAAATTATAATACCCTCTGCAAGGGTATAATTATACGTATAATAATTATTTATAACTTTTGTATTCGATCAGAAAAAAACAGTTTTTTTTAATAAAGTCATAGAATAATAGTTTGTAGGAAGTATTAAAAAATTATGTTGACTTTTATAATAAAAGGTCTTTAAATAACATTAAAATATAATTACACTTTTATTTTGACGCTCAGAAAATTTAAGGAATTTTTATAAGAAAGTTATAATTGAAATAATTGTAAAAAAGTTATGACTGAATAACAGTTGGGGCATTTTTTATTGGTGACTTTCTGAATAATGCTATATTATGCGTCCAATGGAAGATCTTTACAAATAATTGATTGCAGCAGTTAGGACAAAGAGTTTACAGATAGGATCGAATGGACCCTCATTTCATATTCTTTTTTCTGTGCCGTCTAAAGTCGGAGAGCATGAAAATCGCTCACCCACTTTTCCCTCGCCATTTGCACTCCCATTAAATTGTATTTTATCTCAATTAGCGCAAATATTTTGCGGCTGCCATTGCCATTGCCAGTGTCAGAATTGGGGGTAAAGTCGTTAGCCCAGGGGCCAAAGTGCCAGTCAGAAAGCTTCTGTTGCTGCATTTGCATTGCTGCGGAGCAATTTAGACGCTGCTGCCTTGTATTTGCTTGGCAAATGCTTTTTCTTTCGTTTACCCACACTGTTAGGGCAAAATAAAATACCCAGAAGCGAATCCTTTTTGTGCAATTTCTATCACAAACATTTGGAAGGGCTTTTAGCGCAGCGTGGACACAAAAAAAAATACAAAAATCAATTGCAAACGCATTAAAATTTGTGCAAAATTAATGACATCATTAGTAGTTTTTGGCCAGGGGATGAGTGGGCGGTGGGTGGTCCAAGGCCAGTGGAGTTTGTCATTTGTCAAATGCAAACGGCACAGATTCTCGGCCATTGCTGATGGCAATTTGAGTGAGCGGACGGACTGGCCTGGCCCGGCCTGGCCAGAAATGAATGCATGTAATGAAGGCTACCAAAACATTAGAACCGCACATAAACACAAACACCCGCAGGGCTCGCAGCACGTAGGCCAATGGTCGAGTCCGGCCAAACACCCGGACCCTGGGAGGGTGAGGTTTCGAGTTCGAGTTCGAGTCCGGGCCCGGGTCCCGACAGCTGATGCTGATGACGGACGTGACAGCTGAACAATGCCGGACCCCACCACGACCCCTAGAGTAGGCAACCGAAATGAATTCTTTATGTGAAAAGGTTTTCTTTTTTTAAATAAATGAATTCGTCGAGCCCCGAAAATATCACACGGCAGCCGGAAAGTTAAAATTGTTCCCCGTAACAAAAAGAAGTGAGCGAATCAAATGGAAAACTTTTCCAGACCGTGTGTTTTAGATGTGCCCTATGAGGACGAGTGCGTTCGCTATCACTACGAGAATGGAATAAAAACATGGAGAAATACTAATTGATTGGATTTGCGGTGGAAAAGTGAAATCAATTATAAAAGAGTTAAATAAAACAGGTATACATTTTCCATTCAACCAAAAGCACACATTTGATTCCACATGTTTTTCTAACTGATGTTTTATATGATCTTTCTGGTCAGTATCACATGTAATCGACTTAAATTAATATTTATGATTATATTTAATTCACAAGACTGAGATCAAAGGAAAATGTTTATCTGAAATGATTTCGGTGCTAAGGTCAACTGAACGAATTCAGTAATTAATTGAAATCAAATATAACTGGGAAATCAATATAAACATTGATATAACAAAATTTTGAAATGAATTAGGAAACCATTTCTCATTGGATAAAATATAAAATGGCAAAAATATTTCAGCTTCTGCAGAATATTGTAAGCTCTGAACTGTTCTCAAAGTTAAATAATATAAAGTATATTTTTCTGCACTTAGTAAAGTCTTGCTTCTAAAATATTTTATTAAAATGCCAAGCTTAAGATAAATTTTTTTATATATACCTCCGAATGTGATAACGTCAGAAACATGCGTTTAAACCCTGCAAAAATTGTCCAAAGTAAACTTTTTAAGCCAGTCGTCTTAGATATTAAATCAAATAAATGTATGCTCTCCCAAAACTGGAAGTGAGCCATCCTTGTTTGTTTATTGTTTTGTTGTTTGTATAAAGCAATGCACATCTCAATGGACTTAAAAATACAGGTATGCATTTTAAAATAAATAAATCATAAATTTGAACTGATGAAAATGCCATGACTTTTCTTAAGTTTGCGGTACAGCCTTACAAGTAGTAAAGTTTTAAGTGGTTACATATTTTATTAAAATATTCCATTAAAGGTAGTGTAATTTTTGATTCACCGCTTAAAGTTTATATTTTATGTTTGTGTTAAAAGATTACCAAACTGAGAAAGTTACACAAGGCTTTGTTCCACCGCCCACTTGCTAACACTTTGTGTGTCAGTCTGGGTTTGAGAACAGGGCACAGGTGGTCAGCCGTGGCAAGCAAATGATGTCAGCCATTACAATGCAAGAGTCAAAAGTTGAATTTTAATCAAAAAAGCAAAAAATATAAAAGTGGAAAGTGGAGCGGGAAAAGCTGCAGCCCACAGAAACACAAAGAAAGAGGCCACATGTTGTATCTGTGAGTGTGGGATTGTGTGAGCCAGCGTGTGTGTGTGGCCAGCATGATTAATGAGACGGTGTTGAACGTTTGCTTGACATGACCTCAGACACATACTCACAAAGCCCAGCCTCACACAGATACTCACTTACACAGCCAAGCAACCAGACCCAGCGAATACTCGCGTTAGTGTGCTGCACAAATTGAACTCGACTCGACTGCAGGCGACATCGCTCAATTTGTTAGCCTTGAGCTGGCTCCTCGGTTTAATTGTTCAATTTGTGAAAAATTCGCTCATAGTACAAGCGCTTAGCGATGTGACCTTGCCGGATCGCACTGAAATTGAAATCCAATGCGCAGGAAAAAAAAATATTTGCCTAACCTGAATAGCCCCAAACTGGCAAATAAGGCCCCCGGTATCGGGTTACACACATTAAACTCGCAGACAGGTGTTTTTCAAGTTAAATTCACTTTAAACTATCAACAGGGAACGAGGCAGCGAACTCAGCTGAAATTTCTTTCTCTTTACGTATCAATTTTATAACCTTAGACCGAAAAGCGTACAAAATCATAAAATACAAATTGAAAGTGGAGCAGGGAATGTGTGGGGGCGCAAACGTTCTGAAAGGACGAGTAGTGAAATCGAAGTTCGATAATTTATTTTCCTGCCATTCCAAGCGATTTCTCTCATGCGGCGTAGTACATTTATTACTTATGCTAAGGAGCAGAAGCATCCGACTCGCCCACAACTATATACGTATATATCCACATAGACGAAAGTGTGTGTGGCATTGGCACGGGAGCTGAAAGTTGCATGCCTCGGATTATATATGAGTGCGATTATTTTAAGTTACGTTGCTTAAATAGCAGCCAACGTATGAGGGAGCATCCTGCCTTTCCCATCCAGCCGCATCGATGCCTTGAAATCGGAGCACAGGGCAACCTTGTCGACATTTTTATATTGAATATATGTATATACACAAGGCATTGGGGCGATACATATAGTCCGTACGTCAGCCTTAATTTGCTTGTGGACGCTGCCTGTGGAATAAAATCCATTTTCTTACTGCCTGTCGGTTACCCAAAAAATATTGATAAATGAAGGGAAAATAAGACCAGGAAAGGCAAGTACAAGATATTATTATTCGTTTATTATTACGTCTTTTGAAAAATACAGAAATATACAAAAACAAATCCAGAAACTTTTTAACTTCGGTCCAAATACAATTGGTACAAGTAACACATAGTATATTTACAAGCTCAAACAAAAAGGAAATTTTTTAGGTTACTATTATAGATTTTAAAATTCATAAACGGAATTTAAATACTTTAGTCAAAATTAGAAATACAAAATTGTTATTATCTCTTCCTGAAAAAAACAAAAGATACATAAATTTAAGTCATCTTTATTTCCCAAGAGTTAATAATTTAATTTTAAATTTTTTAAAATTTTTTAATCTAAATGAATTGTCGTCCAAAAGTAAAGAATTTTTTAAAAGCTGATCAAAGACCATCCTCAGAAAACCAAAGTGATCTAAAAAAGTATTAATATTACCATAACATTTATAACAAGTCCCTAAGACCTGGCGAAATGGATCAAACTTTAGGATATTGTAGTTGCACCTAGATAAAAACCCCATAGAAAAATTAAACATTAAAATATTTGAATGTAACATAGTTTTCCAAAATATAAACTTACAAAAAAAATAAACTAAAAACATGGATATATTCTAGGTAATTTTGGTTTTTATGCGTTTTCAAGTGCACTTAAAATAATAAATTTTTTTGGATTTCGTCCAAATGTACAATTTTCAATATGTTGTTGGCCCCAATCAACATTGTCGCTGTCCTTGACCACTTCTTTCCTGGCTAATTGTAGCCGACAGCGGCTTTGTAGACCGTTAAATGGCTTATGAAAACGCACTCAACTCCATTACCCGACTCTGTGAATGACACCCTACAGAGACGGTCACCAACCGCAGAACCATAATCCCACCAGCACCCCATTCCGACACGTTCACAATTTTAACGCGCTCAATGTGCGCTGGGGTTCAGTTTTTTGGGGGGAAGCTCATTAATGTGGAAAACTTTTATGAGCCAGTCGCTCTTGTAAACTTTTGCTTGTAATTTCGCCTTTTAGCAAGGTATAATTTTAATAGCTCTCTTCTCGGCGCTCAAAGCTGAGCTCTTTGCGATGAAAGTTCAGCGTTTCGCGATGCATCCATATTCTGCGCTAATGGAGCACGCTGCAGCAATTTCGACGCGTCCGCAAGCATATAAATTTCGGTTTGCATACTTTCTGGTCATTAGATATTTAGTATAATGTGAGTTTTATGCCCGACGCGAGCTTAACAACGATATCAAAAATTGTATTATGATCGATTGCATACCTGGCCGAATGCCTGGCATTTTTACGAGCGGACCATTAAAAATATTTCCCTTTTCGCCATCGAAATTGTTTGATGGGATCCATCCACTTCGTTTCGCTTGGGAGATTAATTGAAATTCTATGATAATTTAATGGGCAACTTGATGTTTATTGGACCAGCCCACGAAGAAGTGGAAGTTTCGGCAATTGGCAAATATCTGATTTGGCAACTTAGTCCAACCCGTCACATACGTGATTTATGGGACGGGTTGTATAGTCCATATACTTACTAAACGTTTGACTGATGCCTTGGCCAGTAAAATACCATTTTACACTATTGTTACCCAGAAATTTAATAGTTGCTTTGGTTCTCGATGCAGCTGCGTCACTTAATTTGTGGAATTTTATTTTAAGATCTATAGCAGACAAAGTGCAGTTTGCCCTGAAGATTTCTTCCACCTGTGCTCTTGTTTATTAGCGCAGGTAATTTCAATTAGACTGCAACAACTGATACCAACCACTGAGTGAAGTTGAAGTGGCAGCTAATTAAATTACAACATTCACTCCAACTGCCTGCTCCGGTTTTATGCAAATTAATGAGTATATGTCCCGGTTCTCTCCCTGTGGCAGAACAATCCAAAACGTGTTTGGTGCTGAAGCACCAAATTTGCATTCACCCTTGTCCTGCATCACCTCAAAATGCGGTTATGTACTAAGTTTGAGAGATTGGATAAGTAGCCACAGGAAACCAAATTAGTAAGGGTTCGAGATATATTTGGGAGTCGAATTAAAAATACTTGAAATGAAATCTACGATTATATTAAGATTATTTATTTACAATAATAATTTTATTAACAATATTTTCACAAATAGCAAATCTAAATACTTATAAGCACGACAATATTGTTTGTTTTTTGAGGCGGTTAATTTTGAAAACTTAGAAAAACTAAAATTACTTTGCAACACAAAATGTTGAAGGCCTAAACAAATTCCCTGAACAAAATATCTCATTCTACTAGTGATTTTTAGGCTTCACTAGGTGTAAAACACCAAATCAAGTTGTTCGATTTAAAACCATCTTCATCTTTGTGGTCCGAACTTTTTCACATAAGTACCAATAGATGTTCTATGAAGTGGTCCAAAGTTGAATGCTCGCCCACCACTTTCAAGAATTTACTCATTAATTAACGACTCTCTACAAGTTGCAACTGTGAGAGAAATTGTTGACAGCGTTTCTAAGATGTTGCATAGATTTGTGTGGAACATAAAGAGGAAAATAAATGAATTTCGTTATAATTAATTACGCTGAACACCCGACGAATCCACCCACCTAAACCAGTCCTCAATCCTCTATTCCGTTTCTATCTCACCCGCTTAAGCAGCTTAAGGCAGAACAATTCATATTAGAAAGTGAAATAAAAATGCCGCACAAATAGTTTGCTCTGTCGTGCAGAAAATGGCCAGAATGACAAAGGCAAAATGCTGTATACCATTCTGCGGTGCTTGCGGAGGAGAAGCCAGCGGAGAGGCCAAAGCCAAGGCAAACAATTGGCCAACAAATTAATGATGGCACAGAACAGAACAATGAACCGAGCAAATGAGGAGCTAGCTGCTCTGCAACGTCCAGATCAGCTTGATTAATTGCCCTTTCGTTGGCTTAGCACCGAATTTGTATGCAGATGCTGTCGCTGTTGCAGTTGCAGATGCATAAAGTCAAAGTGAGAACTTGCACGCCCTCCTGCCACTTTTCACCTTTTTCGCCGGGGAAAATAGGGTTTTTCATAAGCAATAGCTGAGCCTTTGTCTTGCGTGGCGAAATAACTTGCATTTCAAATGGAAAATAGATGTGAAACGCCCACAATTCGGTTTCCACAATAAAATTGAAGACGAACTGCAAAAGACGTCAGATATGTACAGGTAAAATGCCGAATGGCGGTGGGAGAAAAAAAAAATGAACAGGTGAATAGTCGTCAGCCGAAGTTCGAATTCACTTCAAGGATTTTGGGAAAACGTCAAGACTTGTGAAAAGTTCGATTGCGTGACAACCCAAGTGTGAATGACCATCTATTTTAGGCGATTTAATTAATTGCTTATCACAGCTTATTATGATTGACACATAATTCTAATCTTCTTCTAAGTCCTTATAAATCAGACGAAATTAAAATAAGATTTTATAAACATATTCTGAGACCTTAACATAATTGCTTGCCTGTGTTTTGTATGTTTCGCAACAAACATTATTCAAATTGTTTAATTTAGGTTTTCACTAAACTGCCAATATATTTAATAACAATAATATTTTTTTACACAATTAGCGAGTGGAAATTATCTGTAATTTTGATAATATTTCAAAAAAACTTCTAATATAAGTGCATATGCTGTTTTCAAAGGGTATTAAAAGTTATGCCGCAAAAAGAGCAACGCCTTTTTCTCTGCATCAAAGTGAAGCGAGAAAAGAACTGAGGAAAAAAATAACGAAGTACTTTCCAATAAATTTGCATAAGTTGCATTGGCAAGCCACCAGGCACCAAGCTGAGGCCGAGCATAGCGCACAAATGCCGCAAAACGTAGCCCTGTGCAGGTTGATTTTTTCCTATTTTGCCTCAGCCCGGCAGGCCCTCCATCCGGATGCATCCCCGCGAGTCGTGGGCCTTTTGTCAGCCAGCTGAGTTGCATAGTTGTGGGCGCTTCAGGTGAAGTCTTGTGGGCGTGGAAGTCGATGGGAGATGGAGACAAGCGGATAAAGACGGAATAGTGCTTGAGTAGAAGTATTTCAAATAAAATATTTACCCGGCTCTTTTACGCACAGGGTAATTGTCTGCTCTCAGCCCAGGCTGCGAAGGATGTGACAAATGTTACGGAACAATTTTGGGCTGTTCAAAATGTTGAACATTTCCATATACCTTTGATTGGTTTTGATTTCTAGACGAGCAATTATTTGCATTACTCATATCACATCGACCGCATCAAATCCAATTGAAAACCAAGCATATTAGAACTGATGAATCTAAAAGGTCGGACATAATTGAGCAAAAGCCAAAGCAACAAACAAGTGAATAAATTTGAGAATCTGGCCATAAATGGCCAACGAAAATACACACTTTTGTTAAAACCATATTCATTCTCCTTTTAAAAGGAAATTACAATATTTTCAAAGTCACTTGAGAATCCTTGAAACTACAAATACAAATTAAAATTAGATATTTGATGTTTCTATTAAACTAAAGCAATCTTAAAGTGTCATTAACTATAATTTTTTTCAAAAGGCAAACAGATTAAAATATAAAACATCAAGTGACCAAGTGAAAATGATTGAAATTCGTCTGAAAAATGTTTCGGCCAATTAAATTTTGGATAAATGTTTCTAAGTCATTTTATTCTTAGCAACATATCCTGTTTTTTTTCTGTGGAATACGACATTATGCAAACTCACAAGCCTCACGGTCGACTGGCGAATTATAAATTTTCGTTGAATTGACACTTAAGGTCATGTCGGACTAAGCTCTTAATTTTGCACACGTAGCCAACTCCGAAGGTGTCGTGGCCACCAGTGCGTATGCTTGTTAAGTCTGTCACCAGACGGAGCCTTGAAGGCGAACAGGGTTCGATTCGGCAAACAATTTTGCTCTTTTTTTGTGGCAAACTTCCATCCACACTGTAGCCCCGAGGCGCACACACACATACTTTTCCTTTCCCCGGCGCACTTTCCCCACAAAAATTGATAGGAAAATGTAAAAGTTTTCTTTGGGTTTTTTTCGACCAGGAGGCTGTCCAGGACGTCAGAGGTGTGGAATTTCAAGGACACAACTCGCAAGGACCGAAACGACACCCTTGGTATTTGTAATTACCTCGAGGCAGGTAATAAATGTGCATTGAAATTAGTTAAACTCATTTGTTCGGATCCAAGTAAAAGGTGAGTCCTTGGTAGTTGCGCAGCTGCAAAGAGCGGCCGAAAGTCTTATGAGTTGGGAAATTTTCTCTTTGGGTGGGAAAATGCTTCGGTTTACCATTTGCGATAATTGAATACAAAGTTGCAATCAGAAACAAAGCAAAATTAATGTACTCACATATATTCTGCAAATTGAAATATCACTGGGCCATAAATTATTAGGGCTCGCCCACACACACGCCTGGGAATATCCTTTCGTTGCCGTCAAGCGACAAATATTTTGTGTTCTTGGAAATCTATGAAACTGACACAAGACAAATGGTAATCGCAACATTTATTAGCTGGCTGTGAGCATTATGGCCAAATTGTGCAAAACACATATGACCATAATCGCCCAAATACCAATTGATGTCGTTCGAAAGCAATGACATAGTGTGATTATACGACTCAGTTAACTAAAAGTGCAATGTTATTTTGTTTCAAACTGAGACAGTCTGCATTAAAAGCTTACGTTTCATAAGTTGTTATTAAATATTTGAGTTTAAGACACTTAGAATATTTTGTCTTTTCCTTTTACGATTATTATCAGATTACATCTTTGTGACATATTGAGCTTAAGTCATTTCCGACTTAATTTCTTGGTAGGCAAATTATTTTTTCTTCAGAAAGGTTCACATTACAAACGATTTGTTAAGTAAGAAACTTCGTTTATAATTCATAGTAATCAAGATACCAAGCTACATTTAAAGGTTACTTGTGATGAAAGAGTTATTTTACCCAATAGCTTTGAAGGAGTTAAATTATATATAAAGTAATTTTAAATCTAATTTGGGTATAATATTATTAGAAGGAAAACAACTTTTTCTTAGTTATATCACAGAATTATGTTAAATACCATTGTTTATCAATACTTTAACGAAGTCATAGCTATTTTTGCTTAGAGTGCCAAATATTATGTTTCATTTAGATAATGATTTGATCCTTTAATAGCAAACTTTACATATTTCTTATTTTTTTAAGCTTTTTCTTTCTAGATTAAGTATTATATTTCCATCATCATCAAGGGTCAGTCAACCTCAGAGTCTGCAGCCAGACAAACTTCTGTGATGTTGTTGTTATATAGTTGGGTTATTTAGAGCATAGCTTCCAGTAACAACATGTTGTTACTAAATGAATCCTCCAAAAAAGTTGATTTTACAGGCAGGCAATTTCTATTTCCATTTAATAGCCAAAGTTTTTATGCAACATTCGAAATTTGTGCCAAAAATATTTTTGGTGAGGCAGCAAAGTTTCTCGTTTTGCCATAAAAGTAAAAGGTGTGCCAGAGGGCCCAAAGGAAAGATGTTGTTGGGTAGAAATGCCATAAAGCAGAATCAGGCCCAGATTTGGGCCTTGCAACTCGATTTGAATTACATCGTGAGCTGTTGTTTTTTTCCCCTCTTCCGACTTCTTATTAAAAGGCTACAAATTCAAACTTCAGTTGTACAGAATTTAATAACAAAAAGACGAGGCAAATGCGAATTATTTACGGGGGGCGGGCAATTGAGCTCGTTGGGCCAGGAAGCAGAATTTACTTGGGGGGGTGGCAAGTGACGCGGGGTTGCGTTTTGAATTTGCAATTTCAATTTGAAAACAATAAACTAAGTCCATCGATTAAATCCTGCGCACGTAAGGCCGCCCGGCTTAGTTATCCCCGGCGTTGTCCCCATTGTTGTCCCTCGCCTCGGATCCTTCGTTCCGCTTTGGCCTCGGTTAGTCGTGCCTTATTTATGCGGTGGTCTCGGGGGGAAGTCCTTCGTCCATGGTCCTTGGTCCTTCATTATGCCGGCGATAGTATCGCCTGGGAAAGAGCAGAACAAGAGGGATGGCCGGCCTAATGCGCTTCGAAGGATATTTGGCGTCGGCTGGGAAGCGAATTCAAGAACAAGAAGTTACGGCCATCAAAATGTGCTCCCCTCGCTGTGGCCAACTGAATCCGGTTACATTTCACTGGTGGGCTGTGGGGACTGGCCAAAAAATAAATTTAGCGCGTAATCAGGGCCTAATGCTGAGGCTGGCCAAATCCACATAACAGCTGTCAATTAAAAAGGATAATTTCCATGATATCCATCACACTGCAAATGGCAAACAAACCCAGCGGTTGTGGAGATGAGGATGACGATGAGGATGAGGCTGAGGGCCAACTTGAAAACGGCTCAGCTCTTCGACTGCGTCTACGGATTTGGCTTTCTGTTTCGCCCGGGCCAGTGAATTATGGCCAACAAATTAGTGCGGATTAACACGGCTGTGTGTGAATTGTGCAGATGGATTGAAGCGTAAAACGGAGCCCCGATTTCGTTTCAGTTCCGACAGCCTTTTAAAGCCAAAGTCAGCCTGATTCATTGTGCACACAAGCGAGATTTTGATAGATTTTGAAAGATGCTGCTTTCCGAGTGGCCCCCTGGCTTGCCCAATTATTTCCTTTTTCGGCCTGCCACTTAAAAGAACAAACGGGAAACCTTTAGCCGGGGCTCTGAAATCCAGCAAGTGATTCTGTGAGTTCTGTGAGTGCGAGTGAATCGCCATTTTGTGTCGCTGTCAGAGTCATGTCCCAACACAATGACAGGCACACTCGCACACAGAACGACAGAAATACACCCGCACCACTAATCCACTGAACCAATTTGCTAGACAAGAGCAATGTATGAGCACCACAATGGTTATTGACAGCCGACATTCATATAGAGGCTGACGCTCTGAGAAAACCAAGAGCGCTGTGGTAACACTTGGAGCAGCGTTCATATTGGATGCTCTATTCCTTAAATTAAGTGAAAAACTATTATGCTCTTTAGTATTTAAATATTATATAATATAATTATAAATATAAATATAAGGAGCCGCTTAAAAGTTCATAGCATTTATCATAAATAAAAATGTTTTATTGTATTTATAAAATATCTCTAAAATTTCTATCTTAAAAATACAGCTAAAACTGGAAAATAGTTCCAGAAACGTTACTAAATATTTAACTTGTCTATGCTTGAAATATTCATTGAGTAAATGGCTGAATTAGTGACTGTGAATAATTTACCAAAGCTTTACAAATAATTTCTAGAACCCATTAGTGCCTTTTAAAACTTTAACCACTGCTATGAAATCTATTCGCATATGCCAAAACAAAACTTACTGTCAAAGCGAACGGTGAGGGACAGCTGTCCCAGGATCAGGCTGTGCTGCATGTTGTCTTAAATTCCTTTGGACAGAAAGTCTATTAAAGTTGCATACGCATTCCACTCACTCTGGAACTCACAAGCGCTTTAAGGCACAGGAGGGAATACTATATGTAGGCGCCAGCAATTCGGTCAGTGACGAGCCAAACTCAAAGGAGTCAGACAAGTTTTTTAGCCTCGGCGCAACCTTTTTTTCTCGGCTTGGCACGTGCTGTCTAGTGCAGGCACATATGGAGCCCCGCACATTCCCATAAATGTTCTATATAGCATATAGATATAGATATGTTCGTCTCTGGCCGCAGTCAAAGTCAAAGTGGATGGCGGCACTATTAAAGCACAATCACATTTTAGCATTTATTGTGGCAATTTCGCCAGGAAACGACTCCCTTTCCCCCAATGTCTTTCTTTTGGGTCCTGCTG
Source organism: Drosophila elegans (assembly GCF_018152505.1). Taxonomy (NCBI): domain Eukaryota; kingdom Metazoa; phylum Arthropoda; class Insecta; order Diptera; family Drosophilidae; genus Drosophila; species Drosophila elegans. The sequence goes on along the minus strand of NW_024545903.1, from coordinate 4,599,531 downwards.
CTATAACTGGACCCTGGTTATGTGGCCATTGTTGCGGGCTTGCGTATCAGTTACTAAATTCAAATATCCAATGCCAAAGTTGAGGCAATCCAATGAACCATCGCATGTGTAGCATGTTCTGCTTATGGCCCCATAACCATACCAATAATAATAATAATAAGGAAGCGTGGAAATCACATATGTTCGAATGCTTCATCCTAATTGATGGGGGGTTGCGATCTGAGCTCGATTTAATTTCATTTTGCCGTAATGAATCAGAATTCCAAATCATAAACAGCCTTTTATTGTGTATTGACTAGTCGACGCAGGCAGCGAGCTTTATATTTGACCAATTCATATTGTAAATCTCGGTTTTCGTGGTTGTCTGACCATGTAATTTCCTCGTGCCTTGTATCACTAAGCCAAGCAGCATTTATCTGGTACGTAGATATGACCTCATCAAAACGAAATGAATGCATGACCCGCCCATCGGACCGTCGACCAAATATAAATAGTGCACAGCCAATGGAAATGCACATCGTAACCCATAATGAACTGGGACGGGGGCGCTGCGTAAATAAAGTACTGAGTTTTCAATGCAATTACATGGAGATGGATAACCATTCGCTGAGGGGTCTGCCGTCTGAACTGGGTATACCAGACTGGATTGTTTTGAGAATTTGTTCATCCTCATTTCAATTCGAGTTTTTCTAATTTAGTTGATATGCTTAAATTACATTTCCATATTACAAAAATTGTTATAAAAATTATTTGCATTAAATTTTCTTTTGAACTAAAAGACCTCACTGGATTAATTACTGCGGATTACATATTGATCTACCGTTTATGGACCTCTCTTTCAAAAAGGAATTTCTACTCTACGCATACTAATCCTAACTTTGTTTGCAAATCGCTATTGTGAAATTGCCAGAACTATTTTTGCTTTCGGTAAACTATTTCCCTCGGAGAATGGACCTTATGAATTTGCAAAACTATTGCGTTTCTTGGAAAAGAATTTTCGATTGTGGGTGCACTGTGGGCATTGGACCTGTTCAAGTTGTAGAGTGCTTCGCCATCGGTTCAGCCATTATTCTGCATTTGTAATTAGAAGTTGGAGGCAATAGCAGTTTATCAGGCAGGCGAAAAGTTTGGACCGGCGAAATTGTTATTTGAAACATGGAAATTAAATGATTGTTAACTTGTGCGTGCCGTTTGCTGGCATTTTATGCTCTCTTAAATTTTGCATTAGTGCCGACCGAAACTTTTTCCTCGCTCCCCCAAAGGGGGTGGTAAAACTTCCATGGGGGTCGTTTTTGAGGGTGGCCTTGCGGGCGGTAAAAAGTTGATGTTGCAGTTGAACAGTTGCCTGAGTGAAATTGAATCAAAGTGTTTGTGTTGCGTCTCATGAGCAAACAGGCCACAGAGATTGAGCGTCTCTAATGACACCGCCACGCCCACGCGCAATAACTGGGGGGGCGGGTGTCTGTGTCCTTGTCGGTGCACGAACGTGTATGTGTGTGAGTGTCTGACTCTGGCTTTTGTTATTGCCTCGGTGTGTTAACAGTTTTACAAGCATGTCGCAAACAGCTTCTTACAAGCGAGTCAAGTGGACTTGGAAACTTGGTGTTCTGTGTTGAATTTCACTAGAGGGGGTGTATAAAACAGCAACTGGTGCCAGATTTGTTTTAAGGGGGAGAATTTTACATATGATTTTTTATTTATAATAGCTATATGATTAACAAACTTTATGATCTATAGCCGTTTCTTCAAACATTAAATATTCGGTTTTTAAAACAATTATAAATTGTAGCAAGCGGTCATACACACATGTACATACACACCTGACTTTAGTACTAAGGATTATAATGTATATACATACTCTAAGTTAAGTTCCACAATTATTATATCCTATATATTTCTCTTTAACTCTTGTGCGAAACACATTGTCAGCCGAACTCTATCTGGGTATTCCCGAAACGTCAGAATCTCTAAATTGCTGAAAATTAAACGTATATTTTAACCAGCTTTAAACCTTTTTATTTACTCTTTAATACTTCTTGCCGTATGATTACATTTCAACATAGTTTATAACCAAATTAAAGAAGTAATTCTTACTGTAAATTTTTTTTATTGAGCGTATTTCCTAACAATATAATTACATTAAAGGCTGTAATGCCCCTTTAAATTCTGTAAAGTTTACGCCACTGGTATAATGTGTTCCTTCCTCTCCTCAAAACCTCGGTTTCGGGGCGTTAAATTTACAATGTAATTACAGAGGAAAAGCTGCACATGCATAAATGATTTCGAATACGAGCTGCAAACGATGTTGTCAATTAAAGCAAACAGGGATCAATGCATTGTTTATACAAAAGTGTGGAGTAGAGTGGAGCCTCGATAAGGGTGTTGAGGCCATTCTACTGTTTGTGCAGGGCCACTTTTGCGAATACGTACTCTTTTATCCTCTTAATAGGCCCCCTTTGTGCGGGGCATTAAAGCAAATGCGAAACAATTGCCACATCGACACTCGATGACGCTCATTTGCGGTCCCCCTCCGACTCATTCGCACTTTGCTTCGTCCCGTTTATAGCCATCAATTATTTATACGTACAATTATTCTTCCACCTTTGCGCAACCAGGAACTCATGTCCTTCTGCCTGCTGCCAACGATCCTTAATCGGACTTGAGAGCAGAGTGCAATTGCCAGTTGTTTGTGAGTTGCCTTTTTTTGCCGCCGAACGAATGGCTCTCTTGGCCTGGCCCAATTAAATGTGACAGGGTGACTGGCTGAAAGCCAAGTGCTCGCTGCACCTTACAGCTCCCTCATAAATCAAACTTGATTAATCGGGGTCAAAGAACACTGCCCTGCACAACATGGGGCTCGTTTATAAGTTTTTGAAATCTTCAAGCATGTGCGACCATTGTTCTTAATGACATTGCGTTGCACATTGTAACGCATTACGCATACGCAGTGTAACTCTATCTCTGTTTGTTGAAACAAATTCCATTACTTTCTCACCCTGTTTTTCTTCTGCCTTCGGCCATTCAATTTTAATCAGCTGCAAAATCAGCTTTAAATTATCATCATGTGTGCGTGTTTTTCTGTGCACATTTGTCGCCTCAAGGGAGTCAAACACCCACCCCTCGCACGCAATCCGAAAATTTTCACCTTTAGAAAGTTGTTTTTTTTTTGCTGGCGGTTGCCACGTGTTTTCCTCACTTGTTTTTATGGCTTTCTCCAGCGTTCTTTTATTTCTTTGTATGAATTATTTTTGGGTATTTAGGGTATATCGGTTTTATGGTCATTTTCTAAACTGCCATTGTCAGCATTGTAGCATCGCTTTTTTTGCCTTAAGGTTTGTGAATACCAAATTAAAATTTCGGGCTTGTTGCTAAAAAAAACTTATCTAAGCTTACTCAACTTTTATTTTTAATCAAAATTACCTGATATTTTTGTTCTGAGTAATAAATAAAATTTTGAATTTAAGTTAAAGCTCAGATTATTTAAGTTAATGATAATATAGCACATTAAATCACATCATGCAGTATTCTTTAAGTCGAGTTACGAATACTTGACATTTTCTTTTTCTTTTCTGTATTTTTGGGCTTTCCTTTTGGGCTTTTTGTTGCATTTGGCTTAATTGGAAATGAACTTCATTTTGTCGGTTCATTTAAATTTTCAACTTTGATGGCGAGCACATATGTGTGGGGCATTAGTCTCTAGGCCCCTGAGTTCAGGAGACCTGTCGGTGTGGATCTTGGGGAAAAGAATGCCATTTGGCTTTCTCCTCAAACGCTTCCTGCTAAATTAATAGAAACAATATTGGCTAACAAATTTCTGTTATTGTTTTTAGCTTTCCCGCCCGGAATGTAGAAACAGCTGGCGGAACCAACAAGAAGCAAAATAAAATTTTCAACTTTGTAGGAGGCCGGTTTGCTATGCTTGGTGATTCATAAACCAATATAGAAGAGGAATCTACGACTTTTTGTTTTGCTCATACGTTTTGCTATTGCATTTCATTTTGCGATCTGGCATCTAATGATATGGAAATAATTATTGATTGTGTTATTCGTGCACAAACACACCGAGCTCCAAGTTATGCTCGAATATATGTGTATATATATTGTATATGTATAATGTATTAGATTCTCCATTGGAGCTTAATAGATGTTGGCGCCTTCGTGCGTACATTTCAGTTATCCTTAAACTTTTTCCCTCCCTTTGCCACTCTGCCATCACATATATGTGGTAAAAAGCAAAGTCCTGAAAACGGAAAACAAGGCAAAAGCTGTTCGTTCGGATGAATATATATGGCAAGCCATTTGCAAATAAATTGAATTCTCAATTTCAATAATTTTGCATACTTTCTGGCGCAGACAAAGTTGTTTCTAATCCATTTCGACGGGCGGGCGAGGGAACGATTGAAGCTTTTGCTTATTACACATCTAGTTGAGTGTGAAAAATCTCCCAGTCCTCGGCTCATGTGGGTGGCTTTGTCTAAAAATATTCCAGAACGCACATCTGTAAAATGCGCAAAATCATGATTAAAAAACTTTTCCTGCCTCAAAGCAATTAAAGTTTGTTCTTCGGGCCATCAAACCGATTGCGTAACCATTGTTCCCGAGTCCTAAGGTCACCGTCTAGACTGGATTTCAGTAAACATTCAGTTGCTTCAGCTATACCCCCACACATTTAATGGTTCTGACAAGTGACTTGAGAGCAGTAGAGTCCTCCCCTTCTCTTTGTTGGCCTTTGCGCAGAATTTTCCATGCTATCCGTGGAGAAAATAAACCAATTGAGAAGTACACAGTTAGTAAACATACAGAACTGAAAAGGGGCGAGTTTGCAGTGCACTGTTTCCAGTGAATCGAAACAAAATCAACTGTACGAATGAATGAATGAATGAATGAATGAATGGATGTCTGAAAGGGAAACCAGGCTGAATGCAGACTCGAATATTCTGCACATTATTGTAACATTGTAAATTTTATTCGTTATTTTATTTACATAAATTTCCCCTGGGAAATTGTACAAATACACGGATACATGGTTGCATGAATATCCTTGCACTTAATGCAGATTCGAGGAAGGCAGGCCTATGAACTGCCCGTCGCTCCATGTCCTTCATCAATACCCAGGGCTGAAACTGAAATGTGTGTGGTGGCGGGGCTCAAGGACGAAGCCAAATTGCCATGGGTTTTGTGGCCAACAGAATTCCTAGTTAAAACCATTTAAACACAGTAAAAAATTGGTTTGCAAAGATCTGAAAAATAATATGCAAGATCTTTGCAGATTATAGTTGTTTTAGAACAAGTAAGTATTGAAGTTTTGTAATAAAAAATCAGTGAATAACAAAAATAATGAAACAAATAAAAAACTAAACAGTTTGTGTGTAAATAAATAAATTTAATCTGGAATAATTTTCTATAACCCAAGCATTAATTGTCAAAAAAATATATTTCGATTTTTTTTTATAGGCCTGCTAAATTATTTGTTAGTACAATCTAGTTTTCATAAAAAACTTTCGTGAACTGATTTCGGTAGGTCGATAGTTTTTAAAGTAAGAACTAAATTTATTTCGGTGTTAATTTAAATTTTTTGTTTGAGAATTTATAGTTTCTTTGGAGAGTCACAGCCCGGCCAGAACTTTTAATTTGTTGAGTAACCAGACTTCAAGTAAGAGTCTAAAGCTCCCATCTTTCCCAGTGGCCTGTCAGCAAAGGGCTCATACGATTTTCCCGAAAATTCGTTTGAATAGTTTTGGAGGCAAGTAATTGCTGGGGCACATGAGATGTTTGTTATTTACAGTATATGTGTGTGGCCAAGCTTACCTTAGGGAAAAGTGAAAATACCCTTGGCTCTCTGTTTTTCCACTCTAGCCATGCAGCGTACAAGCAATTAGGGTTAGTTTTCCAGTGACGAGGTTCAAGAATGAAAAGCTCAACGGGTTGGGATGGTGGAAAAATTCCGCAGGAGAGCGCTTCCTCTGGCAGCAGCTTCCGTTTTGTGCCCGCACGCTTGGAGTGGCAACAAGTGCCACTTGCACTTTGACTGACGCGCCAGCTTCTTGGCCGTCTGCTTGGTTTTTGTTTGGGCTAGGTCTTCGCTTTTGGCTCGGCTTGGCAACTGCTAAAAAGTGCGCAAAATTAAGTGCCTGGCTGATGTCTAAAAGGTGCTTCAGCCACTCGAGGGCGCGAGGAGCTGAAGGAACTGCGCTCATATTTAGCGGCTTTAGACATTCGCAGACTCTGAAAGGCAAAACGAGCCAAGCTGTTTTGCCAGCTCGATGGCCCTCAGTCGACGTCGACTGCAACCATTTGGACTATGGTCGCAATTTAGAATAAATTTGTTAAAGCCAAAATCTTTTCCGTTGACAAGGGTTTAGCACTATTTTAGTTAAGTCTTCAAGAATTAAGATTTAAAGCCCTTGAACCTTTGTTTAAGCATAATACAACAATTTCAAAACCTTTAAAAACCCGCAGCTAAAATATAGGCCAAATTATCTTAAATGGCGTGTTATTTTAATTAAAGTTTGTAAAGCAATAAAAGAGACATTTACAACCCTATAATATTCTTTGTCAGCAACACTAGGAAAGTTGATCTGGGCATATCCGCTTGACGGTCTGTCTGTTTGTCCGGATCATTAAAAAAATCAACAAATACAGCTCAAAATCGAAATAGCTTTGTTGTTTTTGAACATATCACCGTGACGAATCGAATATATTGTTTGATACGCACAGAAATTAAAATATAGTGGTAATAATAGCTTGTCGAAGTTTGATTCCTTTCTTGTTTTTATGTGCTTGAATGTCTTACTAATGAACAAAGTTGTATTAAAAAAACGACTCTTTACTCCTTCTTGAAAGAATGCTGAAAATACACGGATTCCACCCATAGTGCAATGTAGATGAATCGGGATGAGGGACGAGCGGTCATGTTTGGCTAGGAAATTGAATTTCGGGGCAGCGTTTTCCGTCCGCTGGGTCGCCAGCCAACGTTGCCAGGTGATTAATTGCGTGCAGAGGACAGCTGCTGCAGCATTCGGCGGGAGTGGGAGTTGGGGAATCCCCGCGGGGGGATGCCCGGGGAATAGCTGACAAGCACGTGCCGCGCTCTGAAAAATCATTTTTCCTCGTATTTTTCAGCAGATTTATATGTTTCCTCCCTGCAATTACAAACAGAAGGGCAAACAAGCTGTGGGTTGCACATAACTATAAAATCTACAATAGGCCAACAAATTGTCTAAAAAGAATTCTAAATTTAGAATCCCTCGATCAATAAAAACCTATATATGTTAAGTCAATGAATTCGTTGTCAGAAATAGTTTAAAAAGCACAGTTGTTCCACTCAGCACTTGTAGTCTAACAACGAAATCTAAGTCCCCTTGTAGGATTTTCAATATTAATGAACATATTTTCCAATAAATTAACAAGGCCATTGTAATTTTAGCAGAAATATTTCGTGATTGATTTCTAAGACTGTCACTTAAAGTCCTTACCTTACTAATCAAAAACAGTTCACAATTAACAAAATAAAATTGGATAATAACTTTTAAGAAATACATTTTAGTACCTGGTAAGTGATATCAATAAACTGAAAACATCAAAATAATTACAGATTTCTAAACAGAAACCAAACTATACTATAGTCTCAAATAAAATGATTAAAAAAACAAAAATACATAAACATATTCCATAATATAGGCATAATCCTTAAATATATATATTGTTTTAAGCTAGTCCTTGTTTTGTAAACAATTCTAAAATAAAATACAAACGAAATTTTTTTTTTTCAATTTTATACAATTGAAGAAATAGTTTGAAAATTGACAATTTTAATTCACAGCACCTTTGTGATACCGTCCTGTAATAACTCCGATTCCTTACCAGAAACCGACGAACTCTGCTTTTAGCCTAGGGCATCGCAATTATAAAAACATTTTTAAATAAATGGTCGGTTTGCTCGTTTGCCGCTGTTGTCTGCTCAGTCTGTGCTTGTTTTGCGGCATCACAATGGCCATGCGGTTCCTGCCGCTCCTGGTGTCACATCCTTCGGCTTTGTTTTTGTCGTTGCTGTTTTTTGTTGTGCCACCTGTGTCCAGATGTGCTGCGCGCTTTCAGGCTGATGTCGATTTCGACATTCCGGTTCTGTTTTTTTTTTTTTTTGTGTTATTCGTTTAAGGTGGCAAAGCCAACCGAAAATGTTGAGCAGTCTGATTTATAGTCAATTTGTCTTAAATTATGCATATGGCAGGGAGCTGAGGGGTCCAGATAATGGTGCACTGGCACTAGGATCTCGGCATTCTGCCGGGCATTTATCATATTTTATCACTGCCTAAATGCGTGCCATAAATAATTCGTTCAGTTCTTTTTCGCAACTGATTTAATAGACTGAAGAGCGGTTACCTGTAACTGCGCGAACTGCCGCATAAATTTAAGCCAAAGCCACACGCCGCTCGGTTTTGAAAAACTCGCAAATAATTTGGCAAATGCCAGAGGTGGCAGCAGTGGTGGTGGCCAGAAATTTATCGGGGCGCTTAGATCCCAGTGCATTCTGTCTCATTTTGTTCGGCGGTCTTCAAACGCCACCCATTCAAAACGCACGATTATCCTGATTCCCGGAATTGGGTTGAGTGCGGCAGCATTTCGCTCAATTAAATTGCAATTGCAATATACTATGGCCTTTCTGTGGGCAAAGGGGCGTGGCCTGCCCGCGATCAGCCTATGTGACCGTTAATTGGTTGCGGGTACTTTTGTTAAGCATCCTTACCTCAGATTACTGCAACTGGCACTGCAGCAATTTATTCATTTGGGCCCTGTCCAGTAGCAGTCGAGCTGTAGCTTCGCGCTGACCGCTAATTACAATCCCATTGCCAAAGAGCAGAAACTAATTAACTTGTTTATCGAGTTCGTGTGGCAGCCATCGAAGTTACTCAATATTAATTTTCAGGCTTATCCCATTGCCCTCTGTACTACTGTATCTCCCTCTGATTGCCAATTATTGAATTGTTTTCCTAGCTGCAAATTCTAGCCTCATTTACCGCACATGCTGACCATTCAGCGAGGGTCTTCAAGTGGGCCATGAAATAATTAAAACTTTACGGCCGACAAAAAATAAAAAGAAGGAGCTTAGAAAAGATATAAAAATAAGTACAAGCTGACTCACAGTTGCCCTGGCTGATGATGGTTCTTTACAAACTGAAGGATGCCCGTAAAACAAAGAAAATTATTAAGTATTTCGAGCTGGAAACTGAAGAGTAGTTGAGGTACGTTTGAATGGGAATTTTGAACAATAATTGCAATTGGAAAATGTAACTTCTACGATTATTTTAATGCTATTTTGTATTCAACTCATTTATATAACTTCAATCTATAACATTCAGTTTAATCAAATTAAGTGATAGAAGTATAATTGTTTGGCTTATAAACAATTCAGTTTAATCAAATTAAGTGATAGAAGTATAATTGTTTGGCTTATACCAATTTAATTTATTTAAAATATTCTTCAACTGGGAAAACTTGCATAACTGTCTTAAAGTAATAGCCAAAAATACTTATTATATGGGGAGAAACTTACATAAATATAAGCTCTTCTTTGTAGAAGTACTCTATATATTTTATTGTTTAAGAAGTCGCAATGTCCTGCGAAATTTAAAAGACAATATTGAAACTTCTAATTAGCTATATTAATGCCAATGCGATGCTTATCGGCTTCATAGCTTTCAAGGTTAAAGTTTTCATTAGTATTAAATAAGTTGCATTGCTCTAAAACCATTGGAATTGAGAACGATGCCTGGCCAACTCAATAAATTGCCGCCGCCGACGCCCTGCTGTTCCACTTAATGGTGGAAATTTAAGCGTAACCCAAAAACCGTCACCACAAACACTTACACACTCGCTTCGGTTCGGTTTGGTTTGGTTTTGGTCGGTCTGGTAATGGCCGCAGCAGGTTGGACTTGGACGATAATGGGGAGGTGTGCTTTTGCACATTCTTTCAGTTATGGTCTTCTACGCGCCGTTGTTGTTTTTCAGTTTTTCTTTCGACCAGCTATTTTACCAATGTGCTGAAAATCAAGCGGTCGACTCGTAAACATTTTTTTAATTCATTCTCATCCAACACTTGGAGAGAAAGCAAAAATGTTGGCCATCAACCACACCCACACACACACACACACCCTTACGCTCCCACCTACACTTAGAAAGGGAAGCCCATTAAACAGCTGCAGGGGCAACATTTACACTTGGAGAAATACTCTTAGTTAACATTTTCATTTTAAAGTCTTCGAAAATGCATAATTTATTTAGTTCAAGACTTAAACGTTATTTCCCTATTTTAACTTAAATGCAATTTGATAGACTTAAAAGAAAAATTTGGTTGGTTAATCGATTTGACATTCGGAAGCATTAATTCAGAAAGCAGGCGAATTTGAATTATTTATTTAAATTTATTGTTTTCCTGATGCTGGTATACATTTCCGTTCAATTAACCACACTTAAGTTGAATATTCGTTTGAGGTAGTTACATTTTGACCTATGGAATAAAGTTGTACAAAATTCAACTCTTTGAAAAAATAATTTAATATAAATTAATTTTCGAAAGTAGTGAACAATCTATTGGTTAAAAGTGCTTTTTGCATAAAAGTAGAACAATTTAAAAACAGGAAATCGCACCGTACATTTATTTTGTACTTTTTGTAATGTGTAGAAAAGGAGCAGCCGATTGAGCTGGAGCTAAGCAGCTGTAGCCTGCTTTGGCTGGCGTGTTGAGTGTTTGCGTTTTTCAAATTGTGTGAATTTATTTTTTTGCTGCCTTTGTTTTTATGGCGCCTGAAATTATGCTTATTTCGCCATTTCTGCTTAGCTCTTAAAGAAATTAAAAAAAAGAAGCAGCAGCTCGAAAACCCCCCAAGTGAAAGTGAAGAACAAGAAAACCACGAGTTAGAAGGACCTTGAGTGTTCCTTTGTGTGCGTGCGTCTGAGTGTGTATTTGTGTGTGCCTTTCGCTTTGGCGCCTTTTCCGTAGACGACTTTGTTTTTGTTTTCGACGCTTCGAGCCCTCAGCGAAAACAAAACCCAAAGCTCTGTGTTCTCTAAAACACTCGCTTGTCTTCGCCTAATGCTCAAGGATAAAAAAGGAGAGGAGCTCCCAGGCCAATAGGAATTAAATGGCTAGGCGCCGAAATTGCCCTTTAAATTTTGCCCCCGATTGGCCGGATATCTCCAGCTGATATTTAATTCAGTATTTATCCTAGATGCTTTGATTTCTCTGGCCACATTTTGATTACTTCGACAGCAACTGGCAGGACGGTATATTTTTTTCTATTTTTTATGTTTGACAGCCAACTGTGGCCGAGCCTGACATTTCGACAGTCGGACATTCGGACAGAAGGAAGAACCCGGGCCATTTTCAAATTGACAAGAATAGGAAGAGCCTGGGGGAAAGGGGGGAACTCACGCCAATGGGGGAATATCAAAAACTCATTACAATCACTTCTGACGTAAATGTGGCTACCAAATATAAACCTAATGGCCCACAAGGATGGCCAGCACATAAAACACGGCCAGGACCGAAAGAAGACGATGCCATCTAGAACAGGGTGACTGGGTCAGGGGAGCGGCCTTAATTAATGTTCACCTATTCACATTTCGGCGTCGATTCTTAATTAAAACTTCAATAGCTTTTCGCAAAAGAATAGAAAAAAATATTTTATTTGCCTTAAACTCGACATGATTTTTCAGCAATCTTAATGTATTTAATATGTGTATATCTATATGAAATATATATATGAATAAATTGTTTTTCTCTGTCTCATTTGTCTAGGCAATTTGAGTCCATAAAGCGCACAATAAAAATCGACATTAAAAGGCTGCCATTCAAATAAATATGGCCTTGTGCTAAACGAATCGTTAACAAAAACTGGGAGCAAAAGAAATTGGACAGCAAAAAAGCGTAAAAAAGCGGGGGGGAGAACAAAATGAAAAGCGAAACACTTTTTCAAAATAATTTCACACAATTAAAGTGAAAAGCCATACGCAGACGTCTATTGTCGTGAACAATGGCCAAGTAGAGACGAGGGTTGATTGAAGGAGAGTCGGCCGATTTATTTGTTGAGTGCAAATTATATTTGAAATACACACAGCAATGAATGTATAAAAATGTACTGAACAAATTGGTGCAACAAAAACGCCAGCACAAACGAATCGTGAGGAATTTGTTTCATTTCACTGGCACTCTTCATTTGTTTTGTTGCCCCTTACCATTTTAAAGGCAACCAATTAAAGTACGTTTCGGGGCTTCCGGGTAGATCAAATTTTTAATAACTGTCTCTAAGAGCGTAAAACGCGCAATGCCTGCTATTTTCTTTTGAGCCGAAAAGTTGTCCTAACAATGCGAAATGCCATAAAAATGCCAGCTAAGTAAGTTCCACTGATATGGCTAACTTCATTTGTGTTTCCGCCACTCCGAGTACTTCCGGCGGTTGCCAGGCTCGAACTCAAGATGGAAGAGCCACTGACTTGGCCAAGAGACCCCGGCAGCAGGGGGCATATACATTTACATTTGAACGGAGGACGGCCCCGGCAAACGAATAGTTTATGGGCAGCTGGCTAAGCCCGGTTGGCTTATTTATGGGGTCCGAGGTACGTGTTTTATAGTATTTTATTTGTCCCTGCATATTTCATAAATTACGTGGTAATCTGCGTGTAATTGCCCTTCCTTTCCTACCGATGCAAATGCGTAATTACGCTCATTGTTTGAACAATCAGGACGGGCCCAAGCACTCCATAACTCTTCTTCGATTGGCCCAGATGGATCGCCCCAAGTCATCGCAAACACTCATAATTGTGGGCCACCTTGGTTGGGCTTTCAATTGCTTCACCCTTAACCCACAGCTCTTGCCGGCACATGTTTTGGGGAAACAAATTGCGCTGTTGACCTTCGAACGATGGTTGGCAAAAGTTCTGCCTCGACTCAATTGAATCTCACAAAGGGGCACAGACAACTGCTTCAGCATATTTATAGGCATTATTTCTGTACTCAAGGATTTCCAGTCAACGATTTTGGCTCGTTAGTGAACTGGCTTCGCCGTGGCCGCTGTTGTCCCGTTGGCCGCAGATTTATGCCGCTGCCAAAACTTTTTTAACAACATCCGAAATTTACGATTTTCGGAACACGCACACTGAGCGAATCAAAGTTATGTTCGGCGGGCCGGAGGAAATGGTTAACTAGCCTGGCCTTTGTATCTCCATCTTCGGTCTGTTGTTTGTCCTGACTTGGATCTGTTTTGATTTAGTAATGGCTGGCGGACATTTAATTAGTGTCGCCAGAAAGTCTGCAAACAGGATCCCGATAAATAAGCCGACTATTAGATGACAGACATCAACTATTGTTCGAACTTTATCTTTATAATGAGCTCGACCACCTTAAACTGGCAATGAAGTCATCGACTTCATCGGTCCGTTTTCGGTGGCTGTAGCTCACATTGTTGGGCCACGAAACAAAATTTGAATATGTAATGTGCGCCCCGAGTGAATTGAAAATGTTAATCGCAAGCCAAACAAAAGCTTACATTTGGCTACACCGATTCTGGTGCTGACAATCATGTTAATGAGGCTGTCGCTGTCAATTAGGAACGCATCTCCAGGGCACCTGTGGCGACATAAAACGCTGAACACGGTGTCATGTTTATTGACATATTTTGTCGATCCCAATAAATCTAAATCTAAATGAATATATTTAAAGTTGACAAGTGTGGAATGCTGGGTTGGTTGTCAAATTTGTGGTGAAACTATTGCTATTGCTTCGCATACCATCTAACTGAACTTTGTGAAGCCTTGTTATGTAATATAAATGATTAATTAAAAAAAAAACATTTTTGTTACATTTCGGAAATTAACGAAAACTTAGTTGTTGCAACGTTTAAGTCAAGAAACATAAGCTTATAAATATATTCTTATATATTTCGAAGGAAACTGAAAAAGATTTGATGAAGCAGAGCTTCCCATTAGGAATCAAATACAATTTATGTGCGTCAATTTTTTATTCGGTTAATAAATTATAAATAAATAAATATTGAGCTAGCAGAGAGTGTCGGATTGAAGATCTATCGCTTAGACGCACACCAATCCAATGCCGAAGATCTTTTTGCAGGGCTTCAGCGGGGTGGATTCGGTGGATTCGTCCGAATCGTGATGGTGGCTTGGTGGTGGTGGCGGTGGTGGTGGTGGATAGTACGGGAAAGGTGGATAGTAGGGAGGTGGTGGAGGATAGTGTGGGTGATGAGGACCGTGATCAGGAGGAGTGGGTTTCACGGTTGGCTTCTTGGTGGTCGTTGTGGTGGTAGTCGTTGTGTGGTGATGATGTCCACCTTCGTGGCCGCCTTCGTGTCCACCGTCATGTCCGCCATGTCCGCCATGACCGGGGAATGGATAGGGCGGAGGAGGAGGAGGATAGTAGCCGGGGTAAGGGTAGTGCGGGTAATGCGGGAACTGCGGGTACTGTGGGTAAGGCTGGTAGTGCGGATGAGACGGGTACTTGGACGGGTAGGGGTAGTACGGCCGCTTGGTGGTCTTTGGCTTCCTGGTGGTGCTGGAGGACTGGGGGAAGCTCACCACCAGGTTTCCGCTGCTGCCTTCGCTGCCGAAGAGTTTGCGCCACGACGAGGGATCCGCCTCCGCGTCGTTCTCCTCAACGCTGTTCAGCTCCTGGCTGTTCTCCAGCGGTGACTCCTGGTCGAGGACCTCCTCCTGGGGACGAGCCATGGCCACGGCTCCGCAGAGCGCCAGGCACAGGCAGAGTACCAACTTGGTGCTCATGGTGGGAATGATGTTCACTTCGAACTGATTGACAAATGGCAACAGCTGCGCTTTTATACTAGTCCTATTCGCCAAAAGAAATGCGATGGCACCCTCTGAGTTGTTGCCAATAAACATTAACCCAGTTTGCTAGCATTTTCAAAAGATCTTAAACAATCATCTAGTCTTTTGCACGAAAAGTGTTTAGTCACCGCTTCGGCTAGCTTGCATGTAAATTAGTTCAGCTATTAAAACCAGCTCAGAACACGCCCAACAAGTTCCTAACTTTTATTTGCTTAGATCGGCATAATGGATAAGCTTGCTGGAATAACGGTTCATGCTTGATAGGGTTATTTTTTGCTTTTTTTATAGCTATAAGCCAAAGCTGTCTTCTACTTAAATATGCAGAGATATGAAGTGATTTAATTTCTTTATTACATTGCGGCAGATGTCGGAATGAAGCTACTTCACAGGTACCGATTCGATCCACGAAACTTGTCAAATTGAAGGAGATTTTGGTAGCAAATATTTTTTTAATAATAATTTTAATATACTTTTTTTTTTGAAAGCATTAAGTAAAAGTAATGAAGCAACAATTAAGGTTCGAGTAATTATAAACTTACTTTTGTGTTATTAAAAATGTTATTTGACTTTTTTTTAAATTTTCTAAATTTTACTCACCTACAGCCCGCCATAAGGTTAATAGATTTTCAATAGTTGGAACCATATATTTCAGAATACATATATCTTCTAGCCACTTGTTGGTTTATGGATATATCGTTTAGGCACCCAAAATTGACTTTAATTTATAAGCATTCAACCGAAAAAATTGATCCATTAATTACAACTTAGATAAGTCTATGCGTTGGGAATATAAAAGTTAGAGCGGCCACCAGTGCCTGACGTAGTCTTAAATAGAACTCAGGAACTAAGGAGGCTTAAATCTATTTTTTGTCATGTTAGTCGCTTCGATTGGTCTTACCCTGCTGCTGCAAGTCAGTTCAATAGCAGGACAAGGATACCAAGTATATGGATCACCCAATGTGCAGGTTATATACCCGACTTCGTCGCAGGTTCAAGTCATAGGCTCAAGACCGTTCTTCCGGCGCGGGATATGGGAAATTGTAAGAAATCTTACGATCACTGCAAATGCAACTAGCCAGGATGTACAATTTGTCAGTCCTTCGGCCAACGCAAATATTGCGTTGTCAAGTAACCACAATTCCGGGAACGCTCCTCTACGAAATCTTCTGAGAAACCTGTTTGGTCGCCAGCCCAATATCCAATATGTGAACCTGAATAGCAGAGCCTTCAACGACCGTTCCCAGGAGCCACAGTACTGGGGTAATTATCAGCCCTTTGCCAGTCCAGTGGCTTTGCCCCGCACACGGGTTAAGTTTGTGCGACAGGGTGTGCCTCGCCGGATTTTGGTACGGAATCTCAAGTCCAGCCAGGCTCAGATGACCAATGTGGAAACTTACAGGATTCCTGTTTTCGAGGACGAATGGCAGGTGAGCGGGATATAGAGCCATGAATTAAACTTAACTATAATCCATTTTTCCTTCAGTATGACACGACATTTTCCGAATAATATCCTGATTTCGAAACTTGCTACGAAATTAAAGTCGACTCTTAGGAGAAAACCTACATTCTTTATAAACAAAAAAAAAAATAAAATATAAATTTAAAACAAAAATGTTTACTAAGTAAATGTAGAGAATTTTACTATTGAATACGAAATATGATATGATGCTTCCTTAAAATAGCGAACTTATAAAAACTTCAAATGCCCCTTAGGAATGATTTTGTTGTATAGGATTTATATGTTTTGTTGGTTCAAATTTTCTTTTAATGCTTAGCTCAGACATCGACGGTCTATATCCCTTATGACCATTTTCAGTTCGGCGCAAAAAAGTAGAAAGCAATTGCTTTCTTAACTTCAGAGGGATAACTAATTAACGCAAGATGATTTTTGTAAATTAGTTTAAATGTCTACATAGTTATAACTTTCAGGTGTAAAAACCAAAACAAAAAACCAGTTTCGATAGCAGCAGTAGCCCTAACAAAGCATTCACCGGGTTATAATCTTTGTTGATGATTCAGTTCCAATAAACCGATTGTAAACGAATTAAAAAGGTAAACAAAATGCAAAAAAAAAAAAAAAGAAAGAAACTTAAGAGAGACTCGATCGATTTCTCCGATCGCGAACTTATTAATGAACCTAAATTAGCTTTTACATATCATCGGGTGCAAATATTTGCTAAATATGCAAGACCAATGCCCAGACAGAGTTAGTTCAAAGGCGAACGCGTTTCGAAATGAAACAAATCGGATTTCTACTGTGCTTAGTGGTATGGACCAGTATTCGAGTAAGTGCAGGTCCCGTGAGTTCAGAGCAGGAACAGATCCGAACAGCTTTACCATGGCTTCTACTACTGGGATACCCGGGAGCCCTGGCACAGGTTCCCATCCGCCGACCGCAAGATGAGACAATCACCGGCACAAACAGTGCGATTATAAGGCAACCACAGTCGGATGAGATGGTGAACTCTCAGCAGTCGAGTAATTTGGTACGCGAGCAATTCCTGCAAGGAATTCTACAGGGACTACAGCAGTCAGGAGCCGGAACGGGTGCACCCACAATTTCCCCCGCTTTGCTGGCAGACTTTGTTGCTCAGGCCACCACAACAACTCGGAAGCCGGCGGTTGAGAAAGATTTAAACGGTAACGATGAGGACTACGACTATATAGACTTTAAGAACGGATCTCGCATTAAATATGATTTGGACGAGGTTGAGCAGCCGGTAAACAAAATTCTTCAGCAGACTACAAGCCGTCCAGCTACGGCTCGCCCGCAAAGCAGTGCAAGCGTCCTCTTTTATACACCTCCAACTAGATATGTATACTACAGACCTATATATAGGCCTGCCTCATATTACTACCGAGTTGGCTAAGCAAATATTACTAATCAGTGGAGATCAATAAAGATAAATTAGTCTATTAGCGATGTCTTGTAATAAAGGCCCGTTAAGTAGAACTTTCGTATTATGACAGGCCATTAGTCCGCTAAGTTATGCGAAATAAGCTTTCGGTTCACTTCTGTGATTTCACTATTCAAAACAATAAAAATTCAAATTACCGATTCGGATCATCACCAAGCCCAGTTCGAAATTTGATTTGACGCCCGTGTTCCAGTCCGGTCTTTTGTAGGTCTAGAGACAATCCACTTTATGACACCCGACAGACCGTATAAAACTGTTCGCATTTAGAAGCCGTCATTTTAGTTCTGAACTAACCGGAGCACCGTAGAATCTCTCTTCATAATGCTGATAAAAGCCATAGGACTGCTGTTCCTGCTTGCTGGTCAAGCTTGGGGGCAGTCCATTAGTTTTCCTGTTTACACCGTAGGAAGTATTGTCTCGGCTTTAACTGGAGGCGGTGGAGGCAGTGGAGGAGGTGGAGGAGGTGGAGGAGGTGCAGGACGTCCTTCAAGCAGCAGCAACAACGCTCAAGCTCAAGCGGACTACACTGACTATCTAAATCAATATTATAGCAATCTATGGCAACAGTACTACCAAGCTCAGCAGTACTACCAAGCTCAGGAGGCTTACAACCAGTATTACAACTATTACTATGGACCCTTCGGCCCTAACGCAAACAATGGACAAGGACCGCAGCCAGTACCGGAATCAACCACTGCAGCTCCTGTCACACCGCCGTCAACTCCAATGACCTCTACTGCCCTTCCTACAAGTACGGGAACGCCAACGACCTCTACTGCCCTTCCTACAAGTACGGGAACGCCAACGACCTCTACTGCCCTTCCTACAAGTACGGGAACGCCAATTATTTCAACCGCTGTAGCCGGCGAATCTACAACCACAGCAGCTCCACCTACTTCAACTGCAGTTGCTACTTCTCCAGGATCCGACACCACTTCCACTGCAGTAGCCACCACACCCACAACGACAGCTTCACCAACAACTTCTACGGCAGTTGCTACTACAGCAGGATCCGACGCCACCTCCACTGCGGTGGCCACCACTCCCACAACTACAGCATCTCCGACAACTTCCACTGCTGTGGCACCCGCAAACACCGATACGACTTCAACGGCAGTGGCGAATATGCGGTCTCAAACTACGCCTCTGCCCTACCACTATGTTCCCAGCGCTCTGAACAGTCCCTATGATCTGCACCGCATCAGTTCCAACCCAATTTACGTCCGTGGCTCCGCAGTGGCTTCGTCTGCAGCTCAGTCGTCGCCAGTATATATACCATACGAAAACATTTACCGTGGGGGACAGCCGTCTCCATACTTTGCATATGGCGGAAAAAAATAGAAGACTCATAGAACGAAAAATCTTTGGTGTAACTTACACATGCGACAATTAATTTATTCAATAAAAACGAACAAAAGAAAGCAAAAAACTATTTGCATTTCTTTCTCCAGATAATTGATTCCAAATCTAGGAAACGACGTTTTCAGAAGCAGAAGTCACACCACAAAAACGTGCCGAATGAATGGCTAAGTCTAAATGGTAAAGCTAAGAACTAATTAGCATCAGCTGCACCGATTACGATGTTCGCTAAGGCTCGAAACTTCCAAAATCTATAAACAGTTAAAATTTATGAAGTTAGATCTATTCAACCTTTTGTTACTATACATAAATAGTATTATTTTAATTTTATGACTTCAGTGGCTTGTATAAAGCTCCAGGTGTCCAGCCGCTATCAAATCAGTTCTAGGTTAACCAGAGCTCCGACTTATCTCAGCTCGGAATGATATTAAATACCGTCGGTTTGTTGATCCTGCTTGCCAGTCAGGCTTGGGGGCAGTCAATAAAAATAAGAATACCTGTGTGGGATGCTTCAACTATATTCACGCGAATCACCGGACTTGGAATCAACTTAGGAAACAATAACAATCCAAGCCCATCGAATAATAACCAGCAGTATAACGAATACACTGATTATTTGAACGACTATTATAATAACTATTGGGCAAATGCATACCAGAATCCAGGACAATATGATCCATATGGATATGGATACTTCGGACCATATGGCCCCTATGACCCCAACGAATTTCAAACTACAACAACACCTTTTCCATTGACTACAACTGCTGATGTGACAATATCAACTCAAGCTCCAACGACTATACCAACATCAACAAATCCACCCATAACTACAGAAACTGCGTCGACAACTGAAAGCCCGATAACGTCTTCTGCGATTCCCACATCAACAACACCAGATTCATCCACAACATCAACTACAAGTTCAACAACGGAGTCCGCATCGACAACTGAAAGCCCAATAACGTCTACTGCGACTCCCACATCAACAACACCAGATTCATCCACAACATCCACAACATCGACAACTGAAAGCCCGATAACGTCTACTGCAATTCCCACATCCACAACAACAGACTCATCCACATCATCCACTACAAGTTCAACAACGGAGTCCGCATCGACAACTGAAAGCCCAATAACATCTACTGCCATTTCCACATCCACAACATCCACTACAAGTTCAACAACAGAATCTTCAACTACAACTGAAAGTCCGATAACGTCTACTGCAATTCCCACATCCACAACAACAGACTCATCCACATCATCCACTACAAGTTCAACAACGGAGTCCGCATCCACAACTGAAAGCCCGATAACGTCTACTGCGATTCCCACATCCACAACATCCACTACAAGTTCAACAACAGAATCTTCAACTACAACTGAAAGCCCGATAACGTCTACTGCAATTCCCACATCCACAACAACAGACTCATCCACATCATCCACTACAAGTTCAACAACGGAGTCCGCATCCACAACTGAAAGCCCAATAACGTCTACTGCGATTCCCACATCAACAACACCAGATTCATCCACAACATCGACAACTGAAAGCCCGATAACGTCTACTGCAATTCCCACTTCAACAACACCAGATTCAACCACAACATCAACTACAAGTTCAACAACGGAGTCCGCATCGACAACTGAAAGCCCAATAACATCTACTGCCATTCCCACATCCACAACATCCACTACAAGTTCAACAACAGAATCTTCAACTACAACTGAAAGCCCGATAACGTCTACTGCAATTCCCATATCCACAACAACAGACTCATCCACATCATCCACTACAAGTTCAACAACGGAGTCCGCATCCACAACTGAAAGCCCAATAACGTCTACTGCGATTCTCACATCAACAACACCAGATTCATCCACAACATTCACAACATCGACTACTGAAAGCCCGATAACGTCTACTGCAATTCCCACTTCAACAACACCAGATTCATCCACAACATCAACTACAAGTTCAACAACGGAGTCCGCATCGACAACTGAAAGCCCAATAACATCTACTGCCATTCCAACATCCACAACATCCACTACAAGTTCAACAACAGAATCTTCAACTACAATTGAAAGCCCGATAACGTCTACTGCAATTCCCACGTCCACAACAACAGACTCATCCACTACAAGTTCAACAACGGAGTCCGCATCCACAACTGAAAGCCCGATAACGTCTACTGCGATTCCCGCATCAACAACACCAGATTCATCCGCAACATCGACAACTGAAAGTCCGATAACGTCTACTGCAATTCCCACATCCACAACAACAGACTCATCCACATCATCCACTACAAGTTCAACAACGGAGTCCGCATCGACAACTGAAAGCCCAATAACATCTACTGCGATTCCCACATCCACAACATCCACTACAAGTTCAACAACAGAATCTTCAACTGCAACTGAAAGCCCGATAACGTCTACTGCGATTCCCACATCAACAACACCAGATTCTTCGACAACATCCACTACAAGTTCAACAACGGAGTCCGCATCGACAACTGAAAGCCCGATAACGTCTACTGCAATTCCCACATCCACAACAACAGACTCATCCACATCATCCTCTACAAGTTCAACAACGGAGTCCGCATCGACAACTGAAAGCCCAATAACATCTACTGCGATTCCCACATCCACAACATCCACTACAAGTTCAACAACAGAATCTTCAACTACAACTGAAAGTCCGATAACGTCTACTGCAATTCCCACATCCACAACAACAGACTCATCCACAACATCGACTTTAAGTTCAACAACAGAATCTTCAACTACAGCTGAAAGCCCAATAACGTCTACTGCGATTCCCACATCAACAACACCAGATTCTTCGACAACATCCACGACAAGTCCAACAACGGAATCCGCATCGACAACTGAAAGCCCAATAACATCTACTGCGATTCCCACATCCACAACATCCACTACAAGATCAACAACAGAATCTTCAACTGCAACTGAAAGCCCGATAACGTCTACTGCTATTCCCACATCCACAACGACAGACTCATCCACATCATCCACTACAAGTTCAACAACGGAGTCCGCATCGACAACTGAAAGCCCGATAACGTCTACTGCGATTCCCACATCAACAACACCAGATTCTTCCACAACATCCACTACAAGTCCTACAACGGAATCCACATCAACAACTGAAAGCCCAATAACATCTACTGCAATTCCCACATCAACAACACCAGATTCATCCACAACATCCACAACATCGACAACTGAAAGCCTGATAACGTCTACTGCAATTCCCACTTCAACAACACCAGATTCATCCAGAACATCAACTACAAGTTCAACAACGGAGTCCGCATCGACAACTGAAAGCCCAATAACATCTACTGCCATTCCAACATCCACAACATCCACTACAAGTTCAACAACAGAATCTTCAACTACAATTGAAAGCCCGATAACGTCTACTGCAATTCCCACGTCCACAACAACAGACTCATCCACTACAAGTTCAACAACGGAGTCCGCATCCACAACTGAAAGCCCGATAACGTCTACTGCGATTCCCGCATCAACAACACCAGATTCATCCACAACATCGACAACTGAAAGTCCGATAACGTCTACTGCAATTCCCACATCCACAACAACAGACTCATCCACATCATCCACTACAAGTTCAACAACGGAGTCCGCATCGACAACTGAAAGCCCAATAACATCTACTGCGATTTCCACATCCACAACATCCACTACAAGTTCAACAACAGAATCTTCAACTACAACTGAAAGCCCGATAACGTCTACTGCGATTCCCACATCGACAACGACTGACTCATCCACAACATCCACTACAAGCTCAACAACAGAATCGTCAACTGCAACTGAAAGCCCGATAACGTCTACTGCGATTCCCACATCGACAACACCAGATTCTTCGACAACATCCACTACAAGTTCAACAACGGAGTCCGCATCGACAACTGAAAGCCCGATAACGTCTACTGCAATTCCCACATCCACAACAACAGACTCATCCACATCATCCTCTACAAGTTCAACAACGGAGTCCGCATCGACAACTGAAAGCCCAATAACATCTACTGCGATTCCCACATCCACAACATCCACTACAAGTTCAACAACAGAATCTTCAACTACAACTGAAAGTCCGATAACGTCTACTGCAATTCCCACATCCACAACAACAGACTCATCCACAACATCGGCTTTAAGTTCAACAACAGAATCTTCAACTACAGCTGAAAGCCCAATAACGTCTACTGCGATTCCCACATCAACAACAACAGACTCATCCACATCATCCACTACAAGTTCAACAACGGAGTCCGCATCGACAACTGAAAGCCCGAAAACGTCTACTGCGATTCCCACATCAACAACACCAGATTCTTCGACAACATCCACGACAAGTCCAACAACGGAATCCGCATCGACAACTGAAAGCCCAATAACATCTACTGCAATTCCCACATCCACAACATCCACTACAAGTTCAACAACAGAATCTTCAACTACAACTGAAAGCCCGATAACGTCTACTGCGATTCCCACATCAACAACACCAGATTCACCCACAACATCCACTACAAGTCCAACAACGGAGTCCGCATCGACAACTGAAAACCCGATAACGTCTACTGCGATTCCCACATCAACAACACCAGATTCTTCCACAACATCCACTACAAGTCCAACAACGGAATCCGCATCGACAACTAAAAGCCCAATAACATCTACTGCGATTCCCACATCCACAACATCCACTACAAGTTCAACAACAGAATCTTCAACTACAACTGAAAGCCCGATAACGTCTACTGCGATTCCCACATCAACAACACCAGATTCACCCACAACATCCACTACAAGTCCAACAACGGAGTCCGCATCGACAACTGAAAACCCGATAACGTCTACTGCGATTCCCACATCAACAACACCAGATTCTTCCACAACATCCACTACAAGTCCAACAACGGAATCCGCATCGACAACTAAAAGCCCAATAACATCTACTGCGATTCCCACATCCACAACATCCACTACAAGTTCAACAACAGAATCTTCCAATGCAACTGAAAGTCCGATAACGTCTACTGCAATTCCCACATCAACAACAACAGATTCATCCACAACATCCACTACAAGTCCAACAACGGAGTCTGCATCGACAACTGAAGGCCCATCAACATTAATTTGCATAACTTTCCCTGAACTTCCTATTTGTCAGTCTGCCAAAGCATTGAGCTTTGAATTAAGTAAACCTGGGATGTCTGATATTGCGGCATCGGGCACTGTATTTAAGCCAGAGCAACCACTGGCAATAACTTCGATGCCCCAATCAGTGACTTCGCTCTGTTTCTTTTACCCTCGTCTGTGCCTGAAACCGGAGGAAGCCCAATTTGTTCGTCTCACCGACAGAAATGGAAAGCCCCTGTTGCTGATATCACCGGTTGAAGGACGATCCGCTCAATCTCAACAGCAACCAGCTCTTTGGCGTGCTATAAGTAGAACCATTAGACAACATGACTAAACTATCAAGTAGGCTAGGTAGGCATATAACGGAAAATATTATCTTTGGCCGAGTAGAGATATCAGGCAAGGAACGACCATAATCTGCTATAAATAAAAGACAAAAATTATATTTAAATTAAAAATTTGAAACAAATCGAAAATTCTTAAGTTAATATAGTGCGGAATGATACTGCAATATAGATACATACGAGAAATTCTAAAAACTATTTGCAGGATAAAAAGCAATGAAAAATATAGATTATTATTATTTTTTGATGAAAAAAATAGGGTCAGAGATGTCACCATCTCTGCGTCAACCCAATGTGTTTTGAAATGTGCCAGATTGAAAACTCGCTACGTGCCCAAGTACTAAAAATTGCCTTCAACATGTAGCTAAATATTTATTTCATATTTAAAATATGCTAATTTTATTAAAAGCTTTAGTTATTTTGAAAATGTTGGTATTAGTACAGCACAGAAATATAAATACGGAATTCTCCAATAAAAAGCAGCTTGTCTAACACTTTGACTAAGAAAGAACGTCGAACATTGTTGCTTTGTTCAATGGCAAACAATCAACCAGCTCTATTGACAATTGTATTAAATATAAAGCCATTGGGTCGCCTATTGCTCTGGGGCATCATCAGTGGTTTTTTAAAATTCTGATAAGTCTATAAAAACGTTATTAAACATTTTAGTAAGCTCAGTTTGGTTCAAGGCTTTAAAGTAACCTTATCGATTCGAGATGTTTTCGAGATACGCGTTCTATATATTAGTGATCACAATACCAGTATGGGGTGACGGTCCAGGAGGATCTTCCAGGTTGAACATGCCACTCTGGGATGTAAGTGATTTTTACTCACGGTTATTTGGCGCAGCAAGCACCACCCAACCTCCACAGGCGTCCCAAGGAAATCCATCCGCAGCTGCTCCTTGGAACGCTTATTACAACGCGCTAATTCAGGAAGCTTACCACAAAAAGAATGGGTTATACTCTTCAAGCAATCTGCAACCTGTTGATCCTTTGCCTCTGCCTGTACCTGTCCCAATGCCCCTCCCTCGTCCCCCTCGGCCTCTAAGGCCTCTGAGGCCTCAACTTCCGAATCGGCCAAGACCAAGGCCAACTAGAAATCCCACTAAAAGAAGCACGACAACCAGGCGGCCAACTACAACTACTATAAAAACAACAACCACATCAACGGCATCTTCAGTTTCTGTATCGAGTTCTTCATCCACTAGTGTTCCTACAACAACTGAGACGGTTAACAGCACAACAATCGCACCCACATCCAATTCAACGACAGAACAATCATCGACAACGGGAGGATCCTCTACAACAGAAGGCTCTTCCACTATAGGAATCAGAGGAAATAAACTAAAACAAGCTACTACAGGCAACCCGTTATATTCGTATCATAGTCAACTGCAAAGTAGTGCCGTTTTAACTCCAACGGTTCTAAGTTTCGAGGGACAACCAACCTCCTCTGGCTCCCTCCGTCCTGAGTTGCAATTAACTGTGCAGTCGGAGCCTCAGTCCATGACGACGCTGTGCCAAAACTATCCACGACTGTGTTCGCAGCCCGAAGAAGCGCAATATGTAAGGCTAACTGACGGATTTGGCAAGCCTATGCTTCTAATATCGCCTGGAGGCGTAGCTAAACCTGCACTTTTTACGACCACAATTGCACGTCCCCTTTACTCAAAACCAAGGCCTTTGGGTTTGCGGCCACCCCGACGAAAGAATCCCTCTAGGAGTAAATATATTTACCGTTTAATCAAAACAAAGAATAAGCAACGACTCTAACTAATTTCTGTTTAAATCAAATAAACAACCTACAAATCATTTTATATTGAACCAAAATATATACTAGAACAATACATTTAAGAATAAATACTTTTGAGTAAAAAAACAAAAAAGTTTGACCCCAACGTGGTCTTAAATGAAATTTATGGCAGCAGTTTTATTTATAGCTATTTAGCTTAATTCTTAAGTTTTTTTAAGATAAACCTAAAACGACTTTTAACAATCACTTCACGGTTTTCATTTCGCGCAAAGGCACGATGACCGCTTGGTGGAAGATGAGCATTTTTATCGAAAAAACATATTTTCAGATGAAGCTATTTACACTATGAGTAACGGGGATAGAAATTCAAAATATCATCCCGTTTTTGTATAGCCATCTTAAAACGCAAAGTTTTTGTGGGCTAACCTATATAGGCGTAATTGATATTTTATTTTTCCCAACTATGCAAAAAGCATGCAATGAATTGATGTAACTTTCCGATTAACTGAGAACTACAATGCAAGCTGCTGATATCAGTGCCTTCCCAAGCATGAAGAACCCGTTTCAGATCCAATCGAACTAAAGACAGCCATATCCATAGTAGACAACAAAACTACTTGCTAGATTTTGACTAGGATGACAGAGATAAAGATTACAAATAAGCTTGTAGTCAATAAATTATTATGTTCTGAAAGCCACCAGTCTCACTACTAGCTTATCACAAAAATAGAATGAACCCATGAAAATGCCAATACCGTGGAGTAAATAAAATAATGAGTTTAAGGATTGACCGAAATAGTTCTTAGTTTGTTGGCCTCTTATTTTATTGTCATTAGTGATTAATAATCCACTTTCATGGAACATTATGGAATATAAAAAGGCGTTAATGACCACTCCACACCAGTCTGTGCTTTAACTGGGAGCATGCAACTGCTAAGAAGTGTTGTCTTATGGATCTGGCTAGCAGCAGCTGGACCTAAATGTCTTATTTCGTTAACCGCGGGCTATCAGGTCCAAGTCCGTATACCCGTGTGGGATGTTGGAGGCATTATCTCACGTGTTACGGGTCTTACCAAGGGGCAAGCCAACAATCAGAAGAAGAAAGATCGACCCAACTATGAAGAGTATTGGGCGCCCTCATATGGATACTATGATCCTTCACCGCCAATTTATCCGCCGCCACCTTACTATCCATATCCTCCGTATGTGCCACCCACCAGTCCGCCGTGGCCAACACCTGGACCACCAACTAAGCCACCAACGAAGCCACCAACAAAACCACCAACAAAACGTCCAACTAAGCCACCAACTAAGCCACCAACTAAGCCACCAACCAAGCCACCAACCAAGCCACCAACAAAACCACCAACTAAGCCACCAACTAAGCCACCAACGAAGCCACCAACTAAGCCACCAACGACAACAGAGCCTCCAACCGATTCAACAACTGATGTGACAACGGAGATAACAACAGACTCAACAACGGACGCAACCACTGATTCAACAACTGTTGTGACAACGGAGATAACAACAGACGCAACAACGGACGCAACAACTGATTCAACAACTGTTGTAACAACGGACGCAACAACTGATTCAACAACTGTTGTAACAACGGACGCAACAACTGTTGTTACCACGGACGCAACAACGGATGCAACCACTGATGCAACAACTGTTGTAACCACGGACGCAACAACGGACGCAACAACGGATGCAACCACTGATGCAACAACTGTTGTAACAACGGACGCTACAACAGAAGCAACAACGGACGCAACAACAGACGCAACAACGGACGCAACAACTGAGGCACCAACAAATCCTCCTATCCGAAACCTCTGTTCAATATATCCCTACCTTCCAGAGTGTCAGAAAATGAAATCAGTGCACCTGAAAAACAATAATTTAAGCAATGTTTTTCAGCCCGAACAGAAGCTCTCGATCGAAACTATGCCACACTCGGTGACATCGCTTTGTTTCTACTATCCCCGCTTGTGCATGAAGCCCGAAGAAGCTCAGTTCGTAAGATTGTCGGACAAGAACGGAAGACCGTTGCTTTTAATATCCCCAGTTGATGGGAAACCATCGCAATCTTTGGCGCAGAATAGGTTTCGGCCAAACGGAAAAAGAGTTTCTTAGCCATTAACATCCGCAAATCGAATAATTAAAAGATGACCGTTTTTAAAATGAATAAATAACATATTTTATATGAATCAAATCTGTCTCTGATTCTTTTTATTTATATAATAATCCATTATTTTTAACAGACCTAATACCATGTATTGCTTTGTTGAACCTCTCCTCCAATTTTGTAAAATCGATCCACAGCAGCAAATTTTCTGTTAAAATTCACAACTTTTAAGGTTTAAATGCAAATCTTTTTTAAGGTCAACAAAATGAAATAAAGTTGGCTCAACACGTCTGGATTCAACGAATATTAGATAATTGGGTTGATGATCGATAAACGTTGGTTTTTTTGGCAAATGTATTCCCGAATTTCATGTGGAATCTGAACTTAACACGTGCTTTTGCTATCCAAACCTCTGTTCTAGCCCGAGGAGTCACTATTCGTTTCTGTCATTGAATGCGAGATGGCAGTACAAGCTGGGAGGGAAATAAACAAACTGCCCTCAGGGCTTTTAAACAATGGATGACTGAGACCCACGCGAAGACCTGACTGGCAGAGACCATAAAAAACATATCTTACCGAGCGATCGAAATTAACAAAGCTGATATAATCTGCGATAAATACAGTTCTTGAAGCTTAAATTAAATCAAAACACTAAATTACAGGGCATTGAAACTGCAATGGTAATTATTAAAATCAGTAGGGGCTATCAGAAATTTAAATAAGAAATGACTAATAATATTTCGTAAGATACAAATTCTACTTTCTATATGATGCCCATTGGAACTTCATCCGCAATTCTTTTCACATGACAAAGTTGACAGCACTTCAATCGACTCTATTCAAGCAAACAGGTTTCAGTTGCCCCACTCCACTTGGTCATCTTTCCAATTCGACCAGTCCAAGTTCGGCTTCCTGAGGAGGTGGTAGGTGAAGTGGAAATGTGCTCCGTCGTTGGCTTTCGAGCCCTGTTCACGTTTTGCATTCTAGTTCTGTGGTGCGAAGCTGCCCCTACGATCCAAGATGAGGCACTGCAGCAACTCAGGCAGCTGACTTTGACCCAGGCGAAGCTCATTGCGGATAATTCTTCCGCCAAGTGTAGTCTTACCCCAAATCTTTGCGGCTGGCAACTGCATCTGTACGAGGGCCACGGATTCAGTGTGCCACTTATCCAGCCCGTGCAAAATCCCACCACGCGAGCACCGTCGAATGTTGCTCAAGAAGTCTTTGGATTGACCCGTCAAGAAAATGGACCGCAGCTGTTTATTGTGGCCGATGTTGAGCCCAAGTCGAGACGAAAAGTGCGAGGAAAAAGAAAACTCCGACGACGAGCCACTCTTAATTACTTGAGTAAACAAAAATTTGTCTTGCTGGTCGTTCAATAAATAACCAAAATAAATATACACACTTTAATCATTTACATTATCATCTCTCATTAAGCCCAATCAATCAGGGGCAGAGATTTATTTCGGCTGACTCACAATTCGGAGGCAGCCAGTCTGTGAAATAAATTCCGCAGACATAAAAAAGATTCTGAGCTCATTAATGTCGGCTCGATTCACGCTTTACCTGCCGTGAACTCTTTGGGCCGCGCATGGAAGCCGTCCGACCACTTTCAACTTTAACCTGCGACGCGTTGGGTCTAATGCCCATTAAGCTGTCTTCAAGTATTTAACTAGAAGTATGCCGGCACGGTTCTGGCATCCTCTATTTGTTTATTCAAATATGAATAGATGGGTTTTTAAGTGCCCAGACGAGTTATTGTTTTTGATCAGGGGACTTTTAATTAAGTCATCTTTGTTGACGCATTAAATAGAGATGTTGATGACTGTGCTGTGAAGTGATGGTTATTATGATTAATAGGGGCAGATATTTTAACTAAAAGTAAAAGTGGGTAAAAGGAAGGGGGAGTTAAAATGGGGGTTTGAAAGTATTAGTGGTTTAATAATCCTTTTACTTAATCAATATTCATTGTCTGTTTTATTACAAATCATTGTGACCATAAAACAGAAATGGTCACATTGCCGACTTACTAGCTATTTGATCAGTACACAAAGTTGATTTCTAGCGGAAATTCAATTCACCGTTCGGTCGGACACCCTATAAACACTAGTCCCGAAACCCCGAATACCCAAAGGGCCCGACCGTCGAAAACTCTGGCTTCACATATCATCCGTGGCACGTTCGTCGTCAGCATCATCGGCGATGGTATCATAAATCGTATTCAGAAATTTTCTAATTTCCGCATACGGGAGAATCTGCCACCAATTTGTCGTAGTTTCAATTTCCTCCTCCATTACTCCCGCGTTTGCAGGACGTCGCTGTGATTCCTGGCGACGTTTATCTTTGCCCTTACCCTTGCCCTTACCCTTGCTTTTCGTTGTTAAGGGACGATGCGTGCTGATTTCCGGTGATTGTGTTTCCAATTCCTTCGTCGGTTGCTTCGCCTTCGATGGACCACGACTTGGTCTCAGGATTGGGTTAGTTTCAGGGGATGGAGCTGCAGGAGCTGGGCTGGTGACAGCTTGGCTCGCTGACATCTTTGTATCAGTTTCATTGGACAACTTTGCTGCTGTTGGAGTTTGCTTTCGCTTGGCCTTCGGTCGAGGGGTTCGGGCTCTGGTTTCGTCCTTCCTCTTCTTGCCGGAGTGAACCTTTGTGCTCGTGTCACCGGCATTCTCCGCTGTCGGCCTGCTGACAAGCTGCTGCATTCCTGTCGATGCCATATCGATAATTGTCCCACTCGGGGCCATAGTTTTTTTCACACTTGTCAGGGACTCCGCCGCAGGAGCTGTCGTCGTGGCGTCTGAGACTGGGCCATCTTTTTTGCCGATGCTATCCTGTCCAAGCATGGTTTCTGTTTCTGCTGCATTGTGTTCGGGAAGCTCTGGCAGTGTCAGCTTCACCTTTAGCGGCTCCTGCTGCTCCTCCTGGTGCTGCCTTTGGGCCATAACTTCCTCGACGATTGGTTTACGTTCATGGTCGGTAGTCAGGGTATTCAATTGCACTATCTTCTTGGTCCCTACACTTTGCACATGGAACTCGTTCGAGTATAAATTCTCCTGTGCGTGCAGACCCGAGTTCATTTGCAGCGGCATCAATTGCATATTTATGGCCGAGTTCTCAATTGTTTTGCTTAGCTCGCTGGCTCGACTCTGTCCTGCCACTGCCAGGACCTCAAACTCATCGTCAAGGTTCCTATAGTGGGACCTCTGGTCGGCGGATCGGCGACTGTTTTGGGAGATCTGCTGCAGTAGGTGATCCATGGGGGGCGGATCCGCCGAAGATCCACTGGCCATCGCCCGGCGACCGGCGAGGTTCATCCGAGGCTTGTTGTAGGCATAGACATCGACGTTGAAAACTCCGTGGGAGGGGGCTCGACGCCAGTGTCGGGCAGGAGTGGCTGCAGGAAAAGGTAGTGAGCAATCACTGTACTTTCACTTAAACACCGTTTAGGGGGCTTACCTTTGGCCACAAAGGCACACGACTGGATTAGCAACAGCAGCAGGGGCAGCTTCATTCTGGCTAATACATATTTTAGGCGTTGGCCCCGGCTACGACTAAACCGATTTTGGACCACTCGACCAATTTTATGGCCATCCGATTTGGGTCAGTCCGCAACTAATTTGCATTGGCGATTCATGTTCGCCAATGTTCTAGGAATGTGAAAACACAGTGGACCCCACCGAAGCTCAAACCGATTGAAATCTAACATGTATGGACATGGAATCTCGTCGACGTGACGGTTCACTGTTCAGGGGAACTGGTTTTCCTGAATCGATTCCGAGCAACGGCACTTTTGACTTTTGCCAAGACACAATGGTTTAGTTTCGGCCCTGTTGTCAATGGCCAAGTTAATGCCGTGCCATAAAATATAATTGTGTTGCCACATTGGTCGAGCCTTGGCCAGTTTGTGTTTTCGGTTGCTTGGTCAAAAGTAGCGAAAGTTGAAAGTTGTGCTTAGCATTACAATGCCTGCTAATGGAAAGTAATTGCCAGCGAATTCCGGAGAATGCAAAACAAGAATCCATTAATTTTAAAATATTCTTAAATTCACGTTTGATTGAAACTCTTAATCATCTATGAAATTTTTTTAGAAATTCCAAGAAAATTGAATTTTTATCAAAACAAATCTTGAGCTTCTAAAGATTTTACAAATAGAATATGATGGCTTTCTTTAATTCAAAACGATTCCATTTAATTTTTAAATCATATATCTGGATAAAACACTTTAATAAATTAGGCTTTTTTAAAAGCAACTAAAACCGAAAACTATTAATTTGGAAGAACTTTTATGCGTACAAAGGTTATTCAAAACCTAAACAAAAATTTTAAAAAATAGAAGTTTTTATTTATTTTTTTAGTGACAAATGCTAAAAAAACGAAATTATAATTGCCCTGCAAGAAAAATGGAAATTTAATTCGAACAACCATTCGGAAAAGTGATTTGCTTTAAAGAGCTTGTCAAAAACAGTTGACCAAGAGTCAGCAAGAAGCAAACAAACAGCGGGTAAACAAGCCAACCCGAGAACAGAACGGCTGACAGTTTCCACTCGGAGCACTTAAGATAACTTTGCGACGAGCCAGGCCGGATCACGGGGGCGGCGGGGCGTGGTTGGCGGTCTGAGCTGAGCTGATGATGTCCACCACCAGTGGCAGATTTATGAAAACTGTTGACATTTAGTTCTTCGAACCGTAAACTCTGAGCGGACTCAAGGCAGCGGAATTTACATTCAAACAATGCAGGCCGCAGCAGCAGGACCACACTGCACAGGACATAATGCAAAAGGAATCGAAGGAGAGAAAAAGCGGCCAGCAGAAAGCGAACAGTGAAAAAAGCCAGATGACAGGCGGCCAAGGAGGACAAAGGCAATTGTGCTGGCATGTGAAGGAAGGCCTGTAAGAGGCGAGTGCTGAAAAAACGGGCGAAATCTCTATCCTTGATGCGCTGCAAAAAAAAAAATTATTAGAATTCAATATTTTCTTACCTTTTTCCTTTCGATAAATAATATTTTTAATCTAAACTGGCACCATTTGTAAATTTCGATAATTGTAATTGTAAGCACTAAACTTATTTGCAAAAATATTATTATCTCAATTCCATTCAACGTTCATGGGACCATAATCACAGAAACAAATTTTCATGAACAATTTAGTTACTTAAACAAAAGGCTTGCTTAAAATACAATAATTTTGAATTTTGTCTTTATTCCAGTGTAATTTATTGCCTTTACTCTGTGTTATATGCAATTCGAATGGCGTCGAATTTTATGTAAATATCTGGTTTATTAAGGGAACTGCGCAGATAATGCGATTGAATAGAGGGTGAACCTTCAAAAAGGATAAACACAAAAATTGCTTCGATGGGAGAAGTCAGAAAGTGTCTACAGGAAACAGTTGCAATACCAACCTTACGTAATCTGAAGTGGCACTTTTGATTCTTCAATCGAGTTGAGGGCATGGAAAAGACGATGACATATCCGCTGACGTTGAAATGCCTTGCACTGGACAAGTGCTATGCGAATGAGGATGAGGATGGGGTTGCGGGGCAGGCCTATGCAAATAAAAACAAGGAGAGGCCGGGCGAGTTGAGCGGTGACGAAATGAGAGGGAATGAAAACAAACGGGCTTAGCACTAAGAAAAAAATTTTATCACAATACCGGTATATTTATAAAGTCTCAAAAAAATTTTAAATTTTTCCATTTACATTCCAATTTTTAGCAATAAAATTTTAAAAAGTAATGTTTGTGTGGGCTAAAATGGCATACATTAATAAATTTTTCAAATTTTTTATCAATTTTGGTAGGAGGTATAGACAAAAGTTTATTTAATAAGACAACTTTTGATACATATGTTTCAAATCATTTGAACGCGGCAGGATGCAAAAACGTTTAAGAAAATTTTGTAATAGTTTAAAAAATGTTAATTCAACTTAATTAATTAGATAAAGGCAGTTGGTTTGTACACCCTAAGCATTTCATTCTTTTCAAAAATTTATTGATAGCCACTTCGGAAGCATTTTTTCCGGTGTAGTCAGAGAGCGGAGGGAGAAGATATGAAGTTACTGTTGTTGGCGTCTTAATTAAGCAGCTCAAACAGCAACAACAATTAGTCGTGTTGCGACTCAGACGAAGTTGATTGTTATTTTCGCAGTGTCCTGAGTGACAGAACGAGGTGAAAGGATAGTGAAATGCAGAGAGGGAGAGGGGAAACAGAGCTGTACTACTTGCACTTGTGGTTGGCTTACGACGAGACTTATTCAACAATTATTTCAATCGAAATTGCAGCAAGAAAATGGGTGAGAACTTTAAAACTTTTCCAATTCCACTTTAAGTTGCCGGATTGTTTACGGTTTCGGTGTTTTTCTTGTGCTGTTGTGCCAGCAGAAACACACAATTTGCTTTGTCATTAGACGAACACTTTAGGCACTCGACTGCGCTCTTTATCTCAGCCCATCTCTGTCATCTTTTGCCTTGGCTGCTCATTTCCAGCTGGCCGTTTCTTTGTCCTGCTTTTATTTGACCATTCATTTGTTGCATTCGCCTGGCCAAATAATTGGCGAGTGGGAGCGAAAGGGACGCACCTATCGGGAGGGAGCGGGACGGACTGATATCCATTCACAGCATTTTGCACATTTTCGCTTAATTTGAATTTTTCTATGCAAATGCTGTGCACCGAGGAGCGGTAACAACAGAAAAGCATCCGAAATTCAACTGTTTTTCGTTAAATAATTCTATTTTATTTTGCGTTATTTTTTTGTTCCAGCTTTCGTCTGCGCCAAATTGTTATTGCAATTTTCTTTGTGTACTTTTGTACATTTGTATATTTTGCAGCATTCGTGGTTCACTGCGCTGTCGTTTATTTGATATTTGTATTCCTCGGTGGATATATCCCCCAAAAAGGTAGTTCAACTTTCTAACAGGTCCTCTCGGTGGGGGAATACCCTCGAATTGAAGCTGGTTGGATTTGTGTAGATGATTGTTTTCAATTTTATCGACGGAAATATGGCCGTTAAATTTATAACTTTGAATAATGGGTATTCATCAACAAAAATATTTTAAAGTTACAAAGTTTTTTAATTAAATCAAAAGGGTAGGCAACCACGCTCCTTGTCCTAATTTGCAATGTTTTTGGTAAAGAAAAAGAATAAAATATAAAATACATTGTAAATTTCAACTTCCCGTATTTTACTTTGCTTTCATTGCCCATTTCGATTTATAACTTTATATTGCATTTGAATTCTCTAATGAACCATAAAGCAAAGTTGTCGTAGTTCGCTTCGATAGAAGTAAAGCTTATCTTTTCCATTTCACTCTGGTTTATCTCTTGTTTGGCTCTGATTATTTTCCTTTTCCAATTTCCGCACTTTAAGCGAGGAGAAAATGGCTTTCTGTGCGAAAGCATGCTGGCTAATTGTTATGCAAAAGCCAAAATGAGGCCATAAAAATCCGATTCCCAGCCCGAATCTGAATCCGAGTGCCGATAAACCTTCCCCCTCCGACGAGATCGCGTTTGATTTGCCGCGTGCCCTTTGCATGCCGCAAACAAACGACACTTTGATTTAGTGCAAGAACAATGGCAAGCAAACAGAACAGTGTCGGGAATAGCAGTAGTCACAGTAGCAGTGGCAAGGATTCTATGGACAATAAAACAAAACAAAGCAAATGGCCAAACAAAACGAAACCGAAATGCAGTCGGCAACTTTATGGCTGGCATAAAAACCCCCTTTCGCAGTCGTCACCCAGGCTGTCTTTATCTATTTTTTCATCCCTCCTCCGGAATCTGTATCTGAATCTGCGACAAACGCCTTCTGAATGTCAATGTGCAGTCTGCCCCAAGGCGGCTCACAGTGCGTATGCGCGATACAGTTTATCGTCGTGCCGCAGCATTTCATAGTTATATCCGCCGAACTTGTTGCTACAACGTTGCCACAACTTTTGCCACCTAATGCCGCATCAATATGCAAAGCCGAGCAAGTTTCGGGCCAAGTCGAACGCCCCACTAAGCTGCTTAAAACACAAAAACACGAAAAAAGGAGAAACTTTAAGTTCATTTAACTTTTGCAATCATCTGGGGAAGCAGGCAGGACCATCGCCTGCCAGGGCAATTTATGATTTATTAACAACGAGCGAAACTCAATTTGTGCCCTAAGCCCGTTAAGTCAGCTAAAAGGATTTCTTAAACTTAAATGATTTTAATTATTGAGAATTATCAGCAGTGCTGAGCTCTGTAATGCGATTTTCCCCGATTGGGGATTCGGCTAACAGATGGGAGCTTACTGAAACATTCCTTGTCCTGACTGAGAACTATTTCAGTTTGATTTATAGCGTTGCAAATACCATTTTCGGGGTGATTAAACCAGAGTCAGCAGGAGCTATACCCACCCCACTTTTCCACTCACCCCAAATTCACACCCACCACCGCCGTTGGCAATTATCTAAGCAAGTGAGCGTGTAATGGACCCAGGCCCAGTTGACTTCTTTTAATACTGCGTACCAGGAGTGTATTATATTCCTTTGGCCTTATGAAATCATTGCACGGATTTTAGGTAATGGTTGTTAGAAATTAAAGAATATGAAAATTCGGCTTAAAAACGCCTGCTGAAAATCTTTAAGCCACCAGGTACCTTTTAGTCGGGGATTTTCATCTAAGGACATTGTTCCTTTATTTTTTCCTTTACTTTGTGGCCCGCTGTCTTGTGCTGTATTGAAGAAGCTGGCCAGATGATTTATGATTGTTCGGTGTGGCTTGGCTTATTGGAGGTGGAGAAGCAGCTCCCGTTTCAAGAAATGCCCTGTTCGGGCATTAAATTTTAATAGTCTCGTCTGGGAGCAAAATAATGCCCGGCAGAGTTATTTATGAAGTGACGCTCTAAATTTATTTAAAACGCTTGCAATAAATTCCAACAGATTTCCATGTGAAATTTATGAAACCTAATTCTAATGCGTATTTATGGCGGCAATGCGAGAACAATGCTCGATGAAAGACACAGAGTGAGACCAAAGGAGATCCGATCTGTGGGAACTGGTGAATTTGTCCCCAATCAATCATAATTTGTAACTGTCATCGCAAGCTGCGACCGCGTCCATTGAGTGATGAAGTTGTCGCCACGACTCACACCCACAAACGCAAACTCGCACAGGCACACACTCGCCCAATGTCACGGAAGCCAACTAAAGTCCTCCACAAAGCCCTGGACAGTGGGATTAGGGACATCCACAAAAAAAAATAGAATTGTCACCAACGCAAATTAAGCGTAATATCCTTTTATTTTCTGCAAGGCATTTAATATTCCGTTAACACGATTCTAACTTTTTACGAAAAGCAATCTCTATAGAAACCTCTTAAAATTGTAATCATCGTTTAAAATTCTATTTTTGAGGCTTCTTTTTGACTAAAATAAAAGTTCTTATTATTAATCACATTTAAAACAGGCACCTTGCCGTGGAATCGATGCCTATGTTTTTCGATCAAAGACACTTTATACATAGCAATTTGAAAAAGTTTTGGATTTTTAACTAAATTTTAATTTGGCGTATTAATTGTGATAAAGTGAGGCATAAAGTAAATATTTAATAATACATTAGCATCGGTTTGTTGGCATATATGGCGATTAATACTCGTCATTAAGCTTATATGTTTGAATCACTTTTTTGATGTACAATATTCGCCCAGTGTATACTCCAAAATATACTGAATTTGAAGCACTGTTCGCTGTAGGCTTGTCCGGTTACCGCCCCGCAATCGTAGAACAAGTTGGGCATAGCCCCGCTCCTATTTCCACCTGCACACGTGTGCCTATGTGGACCGCAGATTTTTCGCGAATTTTGCTTTGCTATGCCGAACAGTCGAAATTCAAACAATGGAAAGTTCGCTGCAAGAGGAGAGTGGTAAGCTGATATGCTGACAAAAGTTTGATATGCGGCGAACTTGACAAATGTCTGACAAATCCCGTCAGCATCCAGTATCTCTAATGAACGCCAATTGCTGCTTAGCCGTCTTCGCGGAGAAGACAAAAGATCCGGATTCCAGCTCCGGAAGCTGTCATCGTGCGACGGAAAATCTTTGGCACGTGATTCCGCTCATCTGCATTCCTGCCTCGCCCCGATTCTGTTTCGATTTCGGCTGCCCTCTGAACCCTGGCATATATACCACATACACCCAGATTTATTATGATTTTTTTTCACACACGTGTGAGCAAAAAGCTGGCGTTAATAACGATTAAGTGCGCCATGCGACATTGACTCCGGTCGCCGAACGGAAGTTTGGCCAGATTTTTGTTATTCCCGACAGGTAGACGGCAAACGCGTCGGGCCAGACTTCATGGCATCCAGGCGCCCTGTTTGTTATGATTGTAAACAGTGACCATCATGGACTTCCAAAAGTTTGCTCAGGAACAAAAGGTATGTTGCGAAAATTAAATGTTTGCCAGACAGCCCTTTTTATGCAGAGTGCAGGCTGTCAGAAAGGCAGAAAGGGGATGAACTAGCAACGTAGTTTTTCTATGGTTTCTTTATTTGGCAAAAACGATGTTTCCCGGGAAACCCTTCTTTATAAAAAGTCCGGAAATAGAAGAAGGAAAACATATTTATTTTAAGCAATTAAAAAAAAATCGGTCTTTAAAATATTTATTCCAGAAATTTAGGTCCCTACAGTTTTTTTTTCTCTAGACTCGATTTTCTTTTAGACTTAGTTTTTATAGCAAAATAAAATAAATGAACAATTTGCCTTGATACTCTTGCTCTTTTCAGTTTTATTTAAAACAAATAAAAACAAATTTAATTATAAAATAGGAAGGGAAATCTTTTCCAATCCTAATGTGTGTGTGTTGCTTGAGCTGTTCGAAAGTCGGGCAAACTTTCGCCTTCATCGTGGGCTGGGCTTTGTTCTTAAATGCCTATCCGATGTGATTTGTGTCAAACTGTCGATACTGGCCAAGTAAATCAAAGTCAACTGGCCAATGGCCCCTGCCCTTGTCCCTGGTGCGGCACGCCCACATCCGCTTGCGGGAATCGCCCACCTCCTTTGACCGGCATACGTCATTTTTCATGTTGCCATGTTGCCGGCGACGGAGACCCAGAACGAACGTGATTATTGATTGGTGCTCACCTAAATTCATGGCTACACTCGCAGCCGGACTAACCATTTATCTAACTATAACCAAAAGTCAGGAGCTTGTTAGTGTGTGGCCAGTGGCCACTGGTCGGATCTACGGGGAAGGAAGTTGGATGGCAGGATGGCAGGATAGCTTGGTGGTGCAAAGCCACAGAAAATGAAATAGAAATGGGAAAATGAGAAAAAAAGCATCATGGAAGCGCAAAAGTTTGACGTTTATGTGACATTTGAAATCAATTTGCACAACAATTGAATTTTCCATTTTCAATATCCACAATATCTACGTTTCATTGTTATTGTTTGCTCGCCGTTGTCGTTGTCGTTTTGGTTGATGTTGATGTTGCTGAAGCAGCAGCATTCAGTTGTAGCTTGTGTTTTTATCAATTTGCCAGTGCAACTGATGGGCAATCGATGCGTTTACATGTCAATTAGCAATTTAGTGCGTGCCTCATAGTCAGCGTTATTATGCAGCATGGCTGTCGGTGTGCAGCTGTGTGGGTGCTTGTGTGTTTGGGTGTTTTGAGCAAAAAGTTGCATATTTAATTGGCTGCCGCAAAGTGGACGCTTTGCATTTTGGACATGCCCGAATAACCGCAGAGAGGGCCGCAAATGAATTGGACAGCCGCCGAGTGGCTGCCAATTTGATGAATTCCCAGTACCAAACAGATAATCCACAAACATTTGATTCAATCGAATGCCCAAAACGATTTCCACTTTGAAATTAATCAGAGCATTAAACGAGGAAATTGCAACTCCGGTCTGGGCAATATCATCTAATTGGTCGATTGAATGTGTGACGGAAACAGACTTCTGGTGCGCATTATGGATTTCCAGCCATTTTAGGGAACCTCCACCCATCTGACTACGATTTAGGACTGCCAAAACCTACGACTGATTCCCGTTGCCAACTGCAATATTTGTTTTTCAACATGGGCCAGCTGACGTGAACCCCATTTAGCTTCTGGCAGGGCATGCAGGCAAACACATCCAGGCGGCAAACCCATCCGTTTGGCAAGTGCAAGGACTGAAGAGTCTGAAGAGGACCTCCAATTGCAGCTGCTGCCCCTGCAATTGGCCAGATTTATGCCGTCTAGCCGCATTCTGAGGCATTGCAGCCAACATATGGACATGGAGACCCATGTTTGCACCAGATGGACACTGTCGAACCGTTCCTAATTACGCAGAGAAGGTAATTCCGGGCAGCAAGGGCTAACAGCGCCTGTGCCCCAATGGGTAACTTAGATTTCTGAGTTTTGAGGTTTTGTTGGAATTAGGCTCAGCCTTTCTGCAGTTCCCATTTCCTGGAAGCAAATGGAGTTCCGAGTGGGGGTGTACCCCGGACCCCAGCGACTGGGGCATGAAAAATGCCGAACCCAACGGCGGAAGTAATATTTTTCACATCAGCATACGTTGCGGTCCAGTCCCAGAACAGATAAACATAAGCATATGCATAAAAAAGCGGGTGGGCGCAAAAGTTTGGGTTATAAATCGAGCACTCAAAAAATCATTTTAATCAAATTTTGCGGAATCTAAATAAATAAATTGAAAATGATTCTCGATCTTTTACAATTGGTTTATGTTTCAAGAAAATTATGCTGTTTTACTTTAAATAGTTAGCTTATTTAGAAATTGCAAGCATTACTACAGAGAATTTAACCAATAGAGCCAGGTATATTTGGAAAATTCGAAATTTCAGGAGATGGGCCCTTTAAATTTGTAAATTCCATATCAATTATCTTTTTACTTTATAGCCATATTTTGTTAATTTTTTCATTAGGTTTTCGTAAATGCAATGATCATATCGAGAGTAAGCATTTAAAAACTCAAAATTACTGAAATGTTTTGTTGAAATGTATATTTCTCCCATGCTAACACATACGAAAAAGAAAGGCTTTTTATTCCTTAATTAATAGGGCTATATTAAGGAGGAGATCTCACCTATTTTTTTTAAATTTTCAAGTCATTTCGATGGACGATTTTTTTGGGTGTAGAGATATTGCCTTTCCTTGTGGCTGCGCTCGCTAGGCAGAAGCCAAGTGGTTACCAACTTAGCCCAGTGTTTGCCGCTTCTGCTGCCGGCGGAAGTGTCTGAGGGTCCTGTTTGTGTCCTGGGCTCTCCCTTCCGCCAACACCATGCATATGCAGATGTATGGCCAGAGAGATATAGAGTCCTTTGGCCGTGTGTACATACATATTTATGTTTAATATTTAGTGGCAGCTGCTGCAAAGTTTGGGGCGTACGCGGCGTATGCGTGTTGCTCAATTGCCGCTGGCAGAACGGGCAACGACTTTTGCTGTTATTTATGCCCAGCGGAAAGGGAAGTTGGCTTCGTAGCCGTTAGATTTTATAACTTTTCCGCCGCAACCAGAGAAAAGGGGTG
This sequence comes from Drosophila elegans, assembly GCF_018152505.1. Taxonomy (NCBI): domain Eukaryota; kingdom Metazoa; phylum Arthropoda; class Insecta; order Diptera; family Drosophilidae; genus Drosophila; species Drosophila elegans. The sequence continues at coordinate 4,557,451 of NW_024545903.1, read as the reverse complement.
GGGATGGTTAGGAAGTTTTTGGCCCTTGCCGCATCCTGCTGCACATACATGCATTTAAACCAAACCGCTGGCATCGTTTCGAGAGCCATTTATAAGGCACACAATTAATTAAATAGTCCCTTGTTTGCTGTCCGGGTGATTATTGATTTCTGGCCTGCACAGGGGGGGGCGAAAAGAGGGCACATACCTAGACCACAACACGCTCCACCTGTAACTGGCAAAAAATAAAAGTTCGATGTAGATTTTGTGGCATTTTCATAATTTATTATGCTGCCAGTTTGTCGGGAGCATATCACCATAAATAATATCTATCCCGCACACACATGCATGGGTATATAACCACATATACTATGTAGTGGAACCCTTTTTTATGCTGCCGCTTAATCTGCATAATTTTCGGCCCCTTTCACAAGCGGTTTGATTTACACAGTGTATAATCATTAAAAAGGCTCGGACGGCGAATAAAAAACAATTTTTAAGTTGCCCTCCCTTAAGGGTTTGACCGCTCAACTTGTTTATTTATTTTAGGTGGTTCAACGAGATCGAAGGGCAAGGGGCGAAAGGGGGAAAGGGGGAAAGGTTGGTTTGGTAATATACCTCGAACCTCATATGGGAAGGGCAAACGATTAGAGTCCTTAGTTTGTAGCTCTCCTAGTTGATGATGTATGCGGGGGTTTGTGCCGCTTCTGTTTCTGTTTCTGTTTTCACTTCTCTGTTTTTGTGAAACCATTTACATAAGTGCCATGCACAGGACCCAGACATCAGTCTGAACCCGGCGATTATCCCTTTTTAATAGACTCATAAAACGGTTATTAACTTTGTTGCACACAAATAGAATAGAAAAACCAGCCCGGACACATCGTACAATGTTTTATTTCATTAAAGTCATTTCTGGACACTGACTCAATTTATTATGTGAGTTTTTTGCATAGTCCTTTGCCATTTTTCCCTTTGTTCCCCATGCAAAGAAATAACATTTGGCATTAATAAATGGCCCAGAAGTGGGCGGCATAAAGGGGCCGTAGCTTAAGATTCAGGGTTGGGCTGAAATCGTTCAAGTTCGGCATGTTGCAGGCCACAGCATAGTGCCTTATATAATTCTCATGAAAAATATAGGGTATATGAGCTAGCAACATAACTAAAATTGCAAGGGTAAGACTCAATGAGTTGGTTTCAAGAATAAAAAATAACCCAAACGTTTGCTTAAAAACCCTATAAGGATATTTTGGAAAGTAATATCTCTTCAGTTATCACTTTAAGAAAGTCTTTCTTATGTTGTCCAAGTTATTTTACAATTATAGCCCAATATAGCCGACTATTTTACAGGGCATTTCAAGCCAATAGTCAGACTCTCATTGGCTGTAGCTATTCTACTTGTTATTCCTGATTTTGCAACTGGCCAAATGCAATTTCACTTTTATGCTGTTGCTCTGTTCCAGTGCTTCGGGCTCGATCCTTTTTCTACGATTCCCCGTTTTCTAGTCCTCTTGTGACTGTGAGCACAAAATCCACACAATAGTAGCAAAACAAGATAAATGAAATTCTGATGCAAATTTGATTTGTTTGTAAATGTTCGACGTTGCAATGCTACCCCAGCCAAGCCAAACTTGCACTTTTTCCCCGCTTTTCCCCTCGATCACTGATGGGAAAGGGGGCGTGGGTTGCTGGATGGTGAGTAGATAGTGGGTAGATGGTGGGTGGATAGTGGGTGGATGGTGGGTAAATGGTGGGTGGACGACAGCAACATGTTGCCACTGCTCTTGCCTTTCCCTGCCCCAGCAGTTGACATTTTTATGCGCGCATGATTAATTATGCAATTTTGCCATCGGTTCCGCTTTTCCCCCAGCTGGCTTTGGGGTTTATGGCTGATGCTATTATGTGCCTTGCTGGGCTGCTCCAGCGCATCAATCAGCATCTAGAGCCCGACTTGGCCGGCATAATGCTATCGGGACACTTATTCAATAGTCATGCATGCAATTAGCGGGCGGAAGGCGGGTGGAGTGGAATTTAAGGACGGCATTTAAATGAAATGTACACAGGGCGTATGCGGAATTTAATCACAGCTGGTCAGGCAACGGCGCATGAGTGGGGAAACGTGAGAGGAGCCCAAGACAGGGGACTAGGAATTCGCACGCAAATCCCAAGAAGCGCCAAAAAAAATGCGGTCGACAACTGGAGTTTCCAGTTTTACCATCCAATGACTTCTCACCCCCCCTCTATCCCGCCACCCAAAAACAAAGTCACAGTGATGGTCGCAGACAATCGCAGCTGGCAGGCAAATAGAGCCCGGAATATCGAGCCCATAATGCTGCACGGCCAATTTGAGGCACGTTTCAGTTATTAACGGGACCCGGCAGCCTGTAAAGTGCATGCCACGTTCCATTCGGACACTGGCCATTCGTGCTAACGTGACCAATATGCTTGTCATTGCCATAATAATCAGCTTTTGTCAGCACAGAATGCTAACTCCGCCATTCTGCCATCCCTCCCTGAAATGGTTGCTTCGGAGTAACGCACGTTCGGTTTGTTAGGGTGCCCCTTTTTGTAGCTCAAAAACTGTAGGAGGTAGTCATATCGTATAAAGAACGCCCCTGAAACTGACAGAAAAATAAATATTCCTTTTTGTATTCTAAAGAAAAAAACTTTAGAGACAAATAATGTCTTAAGAAATAGATTTAAAAAGTTTTTTTCTGACAAGATTTTAGAGCTTTCTGAAAATTTGTCTGGAGTTTGGATGCCATTTTGGCTTGCTTTGGTTTAACTCCACTTTAGATGTAATTTATTCCATTTCCATTTGTAAAGGTGATTAAATATTCTCCATAAACAAGTAATTTAGATGTCTTTTGTATGGTATTTTATTGTTCTGCATCTAAACCTAGAACAAACCCAGATGAGCCACCTTAATAGTTAAACAGCACTCAAATCGATCCACCCTCATATTTCAGATGAAGTTGTGTGGACATGTTGCCCGTCACGACTCCAGTGCTAGCATGCAAATATTTGCTGATCCAATCGACGGAGATGACACAAAACTTAGCAATTGTTTACTGCAACACTTTGCTCCGCTTGAGTTCTCAGCGGGGACTCAAATTATATTAGACAGCCATCGCCATGGGTGGTGACGCGTGGCTTCAATTAGGCAGCAGATATCATAATTAACATCAGCTAAAAGGGTTCCGCTGACCACGTGGAAGTCCAATCAGTTAAGGTTCCTGATTATTAATTGTTGCTTCCACGAAATTGACTTGTTTGTCCTTAATGTGAATAAAAACATATTTATTCGTTGATTTTTTCTTTTTTTTGGCAGCGGTGCCGTAAAGCGTTAACAATTTGGCCAAAACTATTGGAGTTTTCCTACCAATATTTGAGTTTAACGTTACAAAGGATTTTCATTCATTTGATTTTAAAATGCGAGCCTTAAATTGACTTTTGTTTTCGTCAAACAAAAAAAATGGTATTATTATGTTCGGCAAGCTGATATTAAAATACCCTTGCAAATGTATTTTAAAAAATTTAATTTTAATGGTGGTATGTTGGGCAAGCAGATATTTAAATATCCTTGCAATGTCATTAAAATTTAAAATAAAATATTTTAATAACAAATTAAAAAATCTCTTCTCTAATAAAAAATGTGCTAAGAAAACTATAAACAAATATTTGAAACTGCTATTTATAGTTCTGAAAACAGGCCGGTCGGAAAATTTGCAGAGTATTTATTGTTTTGCCTTTTAGTTATTCGATTATTTTGGCCATTGATTGCGCGAAAGTTTATTGTTGTTGTTATTCAAAGTAAATTTGATACGATTTATTTTTGGATTGTTTGAAGCAGTCAAACGTGAATGGGGTTTAGAGTTTATCCTGATTTTGTTAGTATTTGCTGGAATTTATATTGGCCACAGGCTCGCGGCGGCAGTGCTTGTTTGGTTTTTAATTGACTTACCTATACGCGATGGCAGACTCTCGAACAATTAAAGGCGGGAAAAGTTGAATTTGATTTTTACAGCTGGTGAAAAGGCGCTCCAAACAATAATTGGATTTCATGATTTACGTCCGTTGATTGCCAGATGCGATTGGTTTAATGTCCAGTCGTGTTTCCGTTGTGGTGAGCCTGCGGTTACCCTGGAGGCGGGGCACTAGGCATTGGCTTAATGAAGTTGTCTCGTTGTAATTAGAAGTAATAATAATTTCCTAGCCCGAGCACGGTCATTATGAATTTGGATTGCGGCCAAGGAAATGCCATTAATCAAATTAGCAAGCGCATAACTTTTTATGATTATGCTCCGTGATAAGCGCAACTTAGAGACTGAAAAAAGGGGGGGCGGTGGCGGAGGGGCGTGACTTTGCATCCGAAGGAAAACTTGGAGCGACGACAGCGTCCCGGCCATTTACTTCTTGCTTATTGTTTAATTCTATTTATTTTTTAATAAACAATTTTCCTAATGAAATGTCTGCCCGCGGGAACGAACGGGGGCTGAGGGGTCGGAAAAGGGGACAGGAGACAAGCAGAAGCCGCAAAATTAATTACGATAAACCAGCCACAGGGAAAGGACGAGACGCAGAGTTCTGTAATGAGACCGCATCAAGTTAATAGTAATTGAAAAATTGTAATGAAATGCAGCTGTTGCTATTGCTGTTGTTGTCCTGGGAAAGCGCTCCCCTCCTCAAATTGAGACTCCTGCTCAGACATTGTATCGGGATTATGCGATACACCCGAGTGCAGGGGCACACAGCCTTGGCCTAGGCTTAATTAAACGAAAATATAGCACTGTGGGTGGGCATGTGTCTGTCTAGTCCTCCAAATAACACCTTGCACAGTTCTACCCATGTCATTTGAATGCCTGCCATCTGCAAGGGCCAATTAATTGAACTATCTGCCCATGGCTCCGTTCAATGAAACTTCAGTGCAATTGCGTAAATCGATCTAGCCATTAAATCGCATAAGTGATCGGGGAAGACTGCATTTTGGTTTAGTCGTATTGTAGCTGATATACTTTATATATGCTGCCTTCAAGGTAATATCCCTCCACAAGCAAAAAACATATTTTATAAGAGAAACATTTTTTCCAAACACAACTGATTTCCGTGAAAAAACCAATGAGGCTGTTTCACAATTAATTGTTTCGTTTTTAATTGGATTGCATTTTTATTCTCCTCTGATACGGGCATACGCTATTTTCCTGGTAAATATTTAAAAAACTGAACCAAAACAATATTTTTCCATTGAAAAATTGATATATATTGAATTATTTTTTATTTGAAATTAACAAATTTTTTTTTTAACGTTTAATACTTGTAGGACCAACATTTAATAAATATCCGATTCTGTTAATTAATGGATTGATATTTTTTAGCGTTTGGGCAAATGCTTTTGAACAAAGCGGTAGACTTGTGTTAATGAAAAATATATATATATTTGGCATGTGTATAGTACTACTTTTCAAAAATATTTAAATCAAATAGTTCCCACGTGGTTTTTGTTTATATATGTTTTAAATAGTATAAAAACGAGGGATTGTCTTTGTTATTAGTGTTTAAAAATACTTGCTTTCCAGTTCTAACCACAAAAGAAAACATACAAGTTTCTAACTCGAGAATATTTCGATTACCAATGCAAGCGATTTGTTAAAATAGAAATAAGGAAATTTAAAGACAACTGCAACCAGCATGTTTGGTTTAGGAAATTAATTTATCGTTGGTTTAGTACAAAATACAAGAGACCTTCCACTAATTTATACATTTTGAACTTAGCTAAGATTTTAAGAAACCTTTTTTATTTCAAGAAATTTTGTTAAAATTAAAATAGTTTAAAGGGCGTTACAAAAATTTACCAAAACAAATGTGCCTATGAATAAATGTTTTATTTAAATATCTGAAACAAAAAAGTATTATTAAAATGCTGCATACGTCTGGGAAACACATTTGAAGATGACATTTGCAACTGCGCCATCACTTTAGTTCAGCGGTGTTACAGCCAGACACTCATCTCCAAATGGAAGACAGGCTATTTAGCCGTTGGCTAACTTGTTTATTTTGACATTTCGTGCGGAATTGAACGCATTTCGACCTAATTTGGCACAACAACGGCAATGCGAACTACAACGACATCGACGAGGGCGACGAATACTACGATGATGAGGACTAGCAGCCAAAACCCAAATATCCAAAGTCGGAGAGTTCCCCTTTACACTCCATTCGAACCGGACTGCCACTGCACTTTGCACTGATTATGGACAAACAGCTTTTTGTGGGCTTCCATGGGAGGATTTGCTGTAGAATTTTCCTGGTGCTGATGTTGCTGCTGCTGCAGTGTCTGCATTTAATGTGCGTTGTAAGTGAAATTAACAGCAAAACTGCATTCGGTCATCACCATTTGCTATTTGCGAATTTAGACATAAATTCCATATCTTAAAGCCATTTAAGCTGCTTGTTGGCCGGGGATTATGACGGGGTGGCGGTGGCCAGGACGGAGAGTGCTTGAGCTGGAGCTGGAACTGAAGCAAGATTGGCAGGGAAGGATATGCAAATTGGGACAGACTTTTGCCTCCTTGTAAGTTTCAATCAAAATGCAAATATTGATGCAGTTGACATATGACGTTGTGTGCATCGGGATCGGATTGGGAGCCGAACTCGGAGCAGTCAAAACATGCCTCGCCAGCATGCAGATTTATGATAACAGCGCAATCGGGTGGCGGGGATTCCAAGGGGGAGGTACCGAGGACCAAGGACCAAGGACCAAGGACCAAGGACCAAGGACCGAGGACCAAAACCTAAGCCTGGCCGGGAAAAGCCATCGAGAATGCAATAACAAAGGATAAAATAATAAGATTTACTCATGACTTACTCTTGACTTTGCCAGCATCTGTGGCAGTGGGTGCGAACGGGGCAGATCGGTGGGTGGGGAAATGTTTTATTAAAACATAAACACAAACAAGATTTTGACAACAGCAACAGCAACATCAGCAACTATGGTGGCCAGGACACCAACAGATTGAATAATGGCAGCCTCTCGAATGTAAAGGCAGGTGCCTGGCAGAAGGGAAAGTGGAGAAAGTGCTGCGGGCTGCTGGATAAATTAAAACAAAAAGTGTGCCGGGAACCCATCACATTAAATTAGAGCGGAGATACAACGACGGCTGCCAAGGTAACTTTTTGATATTATTTTTCAATTTCTTCGTCATCTGTTGCTGCTGCCGATGTGGCTGCTTCTTATCCAGGTTTGATGTCATCTTTCAAGTCGCTTATGAGTGTGTGCGTGTGTGGACCTCGTGCATTGCTAAACAAATTTTGATTAACTTTTGCATAAAATATCCTTCTTGTTGTTATCAAGACACAAACATTTTTCCCACAAACGAAATTGAATCATTTTAAACCAGCCGTAAGAAAAAGGCCAAAAAAGCTTTTATCTTAACAACATCAAAATAGATTTTATTGGATAAAAACATACAATTTTACACTTTTCAATTGTGTGCATTTGAAATGGCATTAATTGCTTGAAATTCTTTCTACTAAAATTTATCGTTCAACTTATAAGGCAGCTTTTTCGCCCTTTTCGCTCCGCTTCTGATTTCATTTGATCGTCTTTCAAAGGCAATTCATCAATTTGACTGGCATGTGCACATAAATCAACCCAAACAAAACCATAAAAAAGAAAGCCAAAAAAGGGAAACCCTTCAAAGCCATTTATAGTTGTACTTACAGATGTGCGCGCGGTGCAGCCAACAAAATAAACTCAGCGCACACACATTTATATACATCCGAGTTGATGGGGAAATGGGAATTGGTGAAGGGGATGCATGTAGATTGCCACTTAACAGCAAAATAAAGTTCTGCACAAATTTTTAATTGAATGGCAGCGCATTGAAAAACTTTGCGTTGCCACTAAAATTGATTACACTCACCAGTCCACACAGACGCACTCGAGGCTCGAGAACTTTGCGAGCTACACATTGAGATATTGGGCAAATTATTGAAGCAGAAATCGGCACTCTTGTCAAATGCATGACGTTGAGCCCGATACCAATTCCCAGCACCAGTACCAGTACCAGTACCAGAACCAGAAGCGGAGCCCATTGAGCACCCAATATGGAGGCCTGTCGTTTTGCCAGCATGTTGCAATTTATTCTAATCGCTTGTCGGAGAAAAAAGCACGCCGATGGATGCGAAGCGATGCGTGTAACGATGCTGCACATGAAGTCATCGGTAAACCAAAGCCGAAAGACCAGACCAGACCAGGCCAAAAAGGTTGCCAATTGAGTGGCGCCAATCAATCTGCTGCTGCTGCTGCTGCTACTGCTGTTCTCCTGCAAAACTGTGTCAAAAGCGGGGCCCAACTAAGCCGGATTGAGCTGAAGAACGTTAAACTCCGGCCGGATGGCGGACTGACTGACTGACGGCTTGTTGTGTCGCTTATGGCACTTAATTGACGCCAATCGCATTGACTTGCAGTCACTCCATTCAGCCTCTGCTGATGGCAAGAAAAATCACAGCTCGTTAGTGCTGCGAATATACGATTCAGGTCTCCAACTCGGAGGTGGTAAGAATAGGTGAGGGCGTGGCAGGGTGTCCATTGATGCCAAATTGCCATTCCTGCTTTCAGTTAGCACAAGTTGACAGCAGATTATTAAATGCCAAAGGCAGGCGTGTGCAGTTAGGAATTGAATGTTTTTCTGTATAAATAGGACATTGGATCCTTAGAATTTTTGTAAGCTGCTAAAAATACTTGTAACTATCAGAAATGCGAAGTCAGTAAACTAAATTCAAATAATTTCTTGGGAATCGAATCGATTTTTATTAATTAACTTGGCAAGAGATATTTGCTTGGTTACAATCTTTCAATGGATTGATGCATTTTCGAAATGTATATTTGAATGTCTAAGATTTACCTAGACTTATAATCATTGGTATTCATGGCAATTAAAACGGTTTGTATCTGTTTTCTAGTTTAGCCCGTAAGTAGATAAACCTATTATTACTTAATTTCTTTTTCTGTCATGAATAAATTGACCAATGCTCTTATAACTTTAAGAAATACTTTTGAATGTAGTGAAAGTAGTAGTATTTTATTGGTGTTGACATAACTGTTACTTATACTTTTTTTAAAGCTAGTTAATCTTGCATGTTGTGTGCATTATATTGTTGCAACTCTAGTATTGGTAAACTTTTTGTGTATATATTCGGTTAGTCTCTCGCTTTTCATTTTAGTAATGTTAAATACAGTTTTTCATTTTCTTTTCCCTTTTTAACAGAATCCAATCATTAAAAGTTTACAGCGAATTCCTACAGTTAAATTACGCACTTTGACAGTTATCACAAAAGCCTGTCGGAGTGGCGGCTCTCGAAGCTTCGACAACCGCAAATCAGATGAGCCACCAAATCAGGGGGAAGCAAAACCAACGTCAGGACAACTACATGACAGCCAACACAAGACACACACATCGCTTGCAAGCCCATTCCTTAAAAATCACACCATTGTTTGTGCGTGTGCGCGAGCGTTTGTTAATGACTATTTGACGCCATGTTTGATTGACGTGCGAACTCCCGCTACTACAGCCTCTTATTGTACACATTTTATTATCCTTGTGTGGGTACTGTGTATACAGTACACCCCTCCGAGTATATCCCCAGCCCCTTCGCTGTGTTAATGGCCACCAAAGACCGCAATAACCACAAGGCACTTATCAATTTTTGCGCCTTAACAAAATGGCACTCGAGCGCGTATTTGTCTGCGCACTTCCGTTTCAATATCAAAGACATACGTACATGTGCGTGGTTGGTTCAATGGCGTCCCTGCATTAATATTCCGTTAAATTGACATTTACACGATGAAGACGATTACGTTGGTGCTTGCGATGATGCTGCTGACGTGCGCCCTGAATGGTTCCTTGACTTTTGCCCCGAGAAATTATTCATGACCTAATTTATCTTCATCAACGCAATAAACATTTAAGAAAATCTTAAATCAAATTCACTTAAGTGCTTAACTAACTTTTTACTTAAGCACCACTGAATGAGCAACTTTTCTATTGGCGTTTACGACCAAACCACTAATGTACCAATGTAAAGCAAAGTTGAAAAGCACATAAGATGATATTTTAAAAGATTTATTGTCACCAATAAGATAAGGCTAATTATTTAGGACATGCATAAGACACACTAAAATGTCTTAAAAATGTGCTTGAACAAATTGTTTGAAAAGAATGAAAATTAGGAGTTTTCTGATTTTTTCCAAATTCTCATTTTGACAGTATCATTTCTGTTTAAAGGAAACCACAAATGTTTGTCTTATATTTCGGTCCATGCTAACTTTGACTTTAGTTAAGACTAATCACTTAAATCCAGCAATCCGTTTTCCTCTGGCGTTAACGACATCTTTGGCAACAGCAATTTTCGGGCAATTCGATTTTTTGTCTGTGTGCGGGCAGCAGACTTGTAGTGCTTTTCGCAATTTGCTTACATTCAACACAGCCATGTCCAAAATGGCAGCTACAAGCTTTTCCCCTTCTATACACTGTGTGTGTGCTGGATGTTGTTGGATAAACTACGTAGAGTCCTTGAAAAGCATGCAGGCCATAGGAGCGGAATGCCAGCGGCTGCAAAAACAACGCAACAGCGCAACAAATAGCAAAAATAGAAAGGAAAAGTTAACAGTTGACATAGTTTAGAGTTTCTTGGTCAGACGAAAGCTTCAACGGGGGGAGGTGGTGGTGAAGTGGATGGAGTGGGTGGAGTGGCCAGAGAGGGGGTTTCTTGTCAAGGGGGGGAGTTGGGTTCAACAGCCACAAGCGTAAGCCGTTGAATGCGGGCGGAATGAATGTCTTAATCAGGGCAAACGGGGAGATTGGTGGCAAACTAAATGAATTTAATTGCCGCAGGATATGAAAGTAATTATTTTGCAGTGCATAGACACAACACTGCCATGGCGTAAATGGGTGGGCGTAGGCGGTGGCACTGGGCGTGGCATTGGGCGTGGCAGGCTCAGCTAAAAACGCAATGAGGCCAAAGGCGACCGTCCCTCGCCCCCTCTCGCTCGCACTCACTTGCATACCGCTTTCTAGCATCGATGCACTTGCACTTAACGCCAAACGGGCGTTCAAATCGCCACGCCCACGCCGCCTGTGCCGCCCACATGTGATGCACCACTGCCAATTGCCCCGCGGTTATTTTGAGTTGTTCTTTAATTTATTCTCTTTTACGCCAGTGCGTTAGTTGTCCTTCGCCAGCACATGACTGTGTGTCAGTATCACTTTTACACAGCAAGAAAAATTTTGCAACTTTTTTTCCCACCAATCTATATATCGGAGTATCTGTTGTTTAATTTCAGGAATATTATTGCTTTGTGTAATATACTGTAACTTATTTATTCTTTTAATAAGTAAAATTGTTAAAAGTATAACTAAATCAATCAAACAAAAAATACATTTAACAAGAAAGAAAGCAAACTTCGGCAAGCCGAAGTTCATATACCCTTGCAGCTATTGCATGAATTAAATACTTTTGAAAACATTTAAATTATGATTTACTTCAGTATATACTGAAAAACAGTGAAGCTATGATGATTTGCAGCTCAATTTTAGATAGTTATTTTATATATTTTTATTAGTGCTATAAGAGCTATAAGATATAGACGTCCGATTTTGATAAAATTTAAACCATAATTCTGAAATAATTAAACATTGCCATATGTCGAAGAACTAAACAAAAAATTAAAAAACAGAAAAGTTATAATTTTTTTTCATTTATTTCTCCGATTGTTCCTATGGGAGCTATATGATATAGTCGTCCGACTTTGATGAAATTTAAACCGTAAATCGGAAATATGTAACCATTACTAAATGTCGAAGAACTAAACAAAACATTAAAAAACAGAAAAGTTATAATTTTTTTTCATTTATTTTTCTGATTGTTCCTATGGGAGCTATATGCTATAGTCGTCCGATTTTGATGAAATTTAAACCGTAAATCGGAAATATTTAACCATTACTAAATGTCGAAGAACTAAACAAAAAATTAAAAAACAGCAAAGTTTTAATTTTTTTTCCTTTATTTTTCCGATTGTTCCTATGGGAGCTATATGCTATAAACGTCCGATCCGGCTCGTTCCGACTTATATACTACCTGCAATAGAAAGACAACTTTTGGGAAAGTTTCATGCATATAGCTTTAAAACTGAGAGACTAGTTTGCATATAAACGGACGGACAGACGGACAGACGGACAGACGGACAGACGGACGGACAGACGGACATGGCTAGATCGACTCGCCTAGTGATGCTGATCAAGAATATATATACTTTATAGGGTCGGAGATGTCTCCTTCACTGCGTTGCAAACTTCTGACTGAAATTATAATACCCTCTGCAAGGGTATAAAAAGTTTGTGGGGTTACTTTCCATTTTAAGAGTATCTACGTAGTGAAGTTAATTATCTTTTGAATTTTAACTAATATTAAAATTATTTAATATTATTTTTATGATAGTTCTTTGATGTTCTTTATATCCGACAAATAAAAATTTGAATTTTGAAAAAAATTTAGTTTGTCTTTAAAAACAATTACCCAAAAATTGTTAGTGTGGTATCCAGCATTAGGAAAAAATTATTCTAAGGCAATTTCGTTTCACCATTGGAAGCAGGCAAACATATACGTTATTCGTAAACACAAATTTAAATTTGAAAGAACGTAAGTTTTTCTCTGTGCAGCTGCAGTACAGAGGCAACAGCAGCTCTACAAAAGGCAACGATGTGTTACACTTTCAATTGTCGCTGTCCCCCAATACTCTTCTGTGTGCGCGTGTGCGTGGGTCCAAATGCGCGAGTGTGTGTGGCAGAGGAAAGTGTAATCCTGCTTGTTTACATGGTGGCTCTGTTGTGCTGTCTAGATCAACGTTTCTTTCTGGCATTGTTAGTGGCAGGACCTTGTAACACTTTTGATCAAACACGCACAGTCACACGCACGCGAACGAACACACATCCACAGGCGCAGGCCATCTAACACAAACATGCAACAAATGAGCGATTCTGCCACTCAATTCAAAGTCCAATTATAAAGGCACATGGGCCTGCGATTGATGGCTCTCTGAATGATTCGTCTATCTGCGATGAGTTCCGCGTCGGGTGAAAAATGTATTGTATATGCCATGACATATAGGTTCAACTGGATTCAATTAAAACAATGTTTTAATCAACCAAGTAACTTACCTCTGTTGTTTTCAATTGAAAACTAACTGAAAATGTCGAAGAAACTTACAAGAAGTATTCAATTAAATTTAAATTATTTTCTCCAACATAATTTTATAAATAATAATTTACTTTATTTTGTTAGAACATTTCATTTGTCTAAGGGAGGGTTTTCTTAGTTTTCCTGTTCATATTGCGGGGATCGCACGTAGACGGGAGCAGGATGGGTCAGTCCGTAGTTGCGGATGACCTTGGGGTAGGTGGAGGCGTACTCCTGCTTGGGATAGCTGGCTGGCTGGTAGGCGGAGTGCTCCTGCTTTCCACTCCTAAGAGTGAAGCCCTCGGGCTGGTAGTACAATCCATTGTAGGCGTCGATCAGACGACTCGCCTCCTCCTCTTCGTCATCGAAAGACCGCTTGCCTCCACCGGGATGGTGGGGCTTAGGGGTAGGTGGTGGTGGTGGGTAGGGGTGGGGATAGGGCGGGTAGTAAGGTGGGTAGCCATAGTAGGGAGGATAGGGATAGTAGGGTGATGGTGGGTAGTAGCCTGAGCCTGGCTTGGGTCCATTTCCATGACCATGTCCGTGTCCGTGTCCGTGCCCGTGTCCGTTTCCATGACCATGTTCGTGATCTGGCTTGGGCGTGGTTGTGGTAGTGGTGTCGGTTGCGTTGACGATCAGGATGCAGTTGACAGTGGTCACATCATCATCGTCATCGTTTCCACTGCCATGGCCACTTCCATGACCACCGCCGTGTCCACTTCCATGACCACCGCCGTGTCCACTGCCGTGTCCACTGCCGTGTCCACTTCCATGACCACTTCCATGACCACTTCCATGACCACTGCCATGGCCGCTTCCCGATCCTGAGCTGGATTCGGTATTGGGCTCATACTCAATGCTCACCACACGACCCAGGCGTCTTTCCTCATCCTGATCGTGATCCAGATCATTGGCGGAGATCACGCACAGGGGACGGCCCTTCTTGGGCTGATCCTTGGTACCGGAACTGAAGATGGCTGGAATGAAGTTGCCCACGGCGAAGCCAGAGGCCAAGCCCTTGATGCCGGCAATGGAGCTGCTGAGCAGTCGGGCCTCCGACACCTCCGCCTTGCCCTGGGTGAGCCGGAGGAGCTCGTTGTACTCCTGCCGAGACACATGGTGCAGACGCACCAGCTGAGGCCGACTCGTGGCTGTCACAAGGAGATAATCATTAGCTACTAAACTATCATTAGGACTAAGCCTAGGAAACCTCACCAGCTTGGACGGCCGCTATGCAGAGCACGATCACTGCCAGACCTGGTAAGAACTTCATGGCGATTGCGAATAAGCTCCACTCACGCTGTTCCCTTGCTTATATATTTCAAAAGTCTTTCTCTGCCGCCAAGTTGATGGCTTGACGAGTCAAAGTTCCCTTTCGGCATTGTCATTCAAATGGATCAATTCAAACTGCTCATCTACAGTTATGGCTTCGCCCTAATCGACTTCAATCTCCATAAAATACGCGTTGACCCAGTTCTCGCTGAGCAACGCCCTGCCCATGCTCGTTATATTAATGGCTCTTTGGTCAAAACACGACTCGCTAGACTAGTTTCACTGATTTAATGATAATGTTCTTGTTTCTAGCTTAGCTCTACGCAGAGATCTCTAGTCCATTCACTAGACTTGGGATCAGCCATAGTTTCCACACAAAAATGCCGGAGATCAATTTCGATTGCAGAACACATCCCAGAAATATCTAGGATCTTAGAATAACTGTTTTTTCTATCTAATTTTCCAAACTAAAATTAAATAAATACAACCGTAAAATATATTTAAATAAAATCTTTATTGTCAGTAATTATAGGGCTCGTTAATGGACACAGGTTTGTAGGAGTACAAACGATTCTTATAGCGATAGTCATCTTCATTTTCGGTTTCGTAGGAGTCCTCATCTTCCTCCTGGTCGTCATCAGCCTCGACCTTCTCAACTTCCTCCATGGCATTGGCTTGACCCATCTGGGTCTGATCCCAGTAGGGATATCCGTAAGATCCATAGTACTGCTGTGGATTGTAGGGACCAATGGGCGGCTGCGGACCATATGGCTGTTGTGGGTAGGGGCCATAGGAAGATTGTCCATATGGATATGGTCCGTAGGGTAATTGGGGACCATATTGTTGCTGGTTCGGATAAGGCTGGGGGCTGGGATAGGGAGGGTAGGGATAGCCACCATAAGAGGGATAGGGAGCACCATATTGAGGTGGTACTGGTGGATATCCGCCTGGATATTGACGTGAATCATCGGAGTCGTCGTCCAAAAGAGCAGCCTTGGGGTAGGTGCTCTTGTTTACTTTCTTCTTCCTTAAAGGAGCAGGTGTGTCCTCCTCAACTGACTCTTCCTTTTCCATTATCTCTTCAGGCTGAGTCTGCACAGCGGATTCTGCCAAAAGTTCAGGAATCTGAGGTTTGTTCCAGTACTGGGCGTAGTTCGGGTGAGGATCCTGGCTGGGCAGCTCGAAGTCACTGTCTTTCTTGAGCACCACTATGCAGTGGATGGCGGATTCTTCGTCGTCGGCCTCGATGGCTTTTCCCGAGCTGCGGGCGGAGGTCACCTCCTCATCCCGGCCTTCACCTTCTCGAGACTTAATCACACACAGAGGCTGACTTTCAAAGTCCACCTTCTCGGCCTCTTCGGTCCTGCTGAGAGTGGTTAAGCCCACAATCCGCAAAAGAGAGTTCCAGCCGGAACTCAAGGACTCGCTAACAGTGGCAAAACCTCCGTTGATCAACCTGGCTTCTGATATAACATTATTGCCCTTGGTCAGCTTCAGAACGCGCTCATACTGCTCCTCATTGATTTCATACACTCGCACCAGTTTCTCTTGATTGGCCGTCGTAGAAGGTGCTGTTGGGAATATTATTTAGCATAAGTTCCTAAGATGTCCGAACAAAAACACACACCTGTCTCTAGGCTGGCAAAAAGAGCCAGAAAAAGCAGCAGGGCCAGTGACAGCTGCAACATGTTCTTAGACCTGGACAACAACGGACTAAATTGAGTCCGCCCGGCTCAAGTTTTATTTATACTTTTCGCTAGAATTAATGGCAAGGCGAATAAAATCGAACGGTATAAAATACCCACCAAATTTGGAGATGAACTGCAATTAAATAAATATTGGACGACACCCATCACATCAGCATCATCATATTCGGCATCATCGCACCAGTGAATCAATTTGAATAAAATTAGCCAACTTTTTACAGGTTCCCAGACATCACTAAGTAGAGTCAATGAACGCATTACTAGCATTCCTTGTCTAGCTATGTCGAACTGGTTTTTAACCTGAATGTATGATTTTTGTAAGGGTTCATGTGAACAAAATATAACATAAATATAATAAAATTCATTTTTATCTCACCCTTTTATTTGTTTCATACCCACTAAAAACAAGCTGCCAGATGTGGTGACTGTAAGCTATTGTTAGAAGTGTTTATATAAGAAAATGTATTATTTTATAATTACATTTTGGTTTATCCAGAGGCAAAACTTTAGATAAATATTATACTCTACCCAGCCCAAAAATAACTTTAAAGCGGCTTTATAAATTTTCTAAATAATAATTTTATTGAATCGATTTGGTTTCATTTCACAAAACTCTCGCCTGCTGTGTCCCTGTGGTTGTTGCCGCTTTTCAACAATCCTATCTGTATATGCATATGTAGGGTACCTATCGATACGCACACATAAAAATGATTTGAGAGTACCTGGTTTATATGTGAATATACTTGTAGCTGCAATGCTGTGACATACCCTCGTACATATTGTAGTCGCTAGGGTTTCGTTATTGTTTTTTGATCGGGGACCGACTTTAATACTTGACACTCAATTCGAATCCGACGCTTTTAGGCGTTTCTGTACGGATTTAGCTTGTTCTGATTAATGTAATGTCCATTCACTCTATTTACAAGATGCGGGCTCTGGGATAGAGCGTATTAAATTTATCTAGATTTTGACTATTATTTAAAGTGTGTTATGTGTCACGTTGTTAAGTTAATTTAGTTCTGCATGTGAGCTATGCCAATTTTGCCTCAGCGTGCGGCTTAACAACTAGGGCGATTCGCAACTTTCGAATCGGTTTTATCTGTTTATATCATTTAAGTTAATTAAAATTACAATTTCGTCTACTAATGAATTTATTTACAGTGCCTGCACACACTCGCATTGCATTCGTATCAATTTTATCGATAAGCACAATTATAAATTGCATTTATTTTCAATTTTCCCCTCTTTTGTTGGTTTTTTGTTTCTAGCCAAAACTAATTATATACAATAAAACGAGCTTCGCCCACAATTGGGTCAGACAAAAACAAGGTTTTTCCATAACTTTCGAGTGCTGGCGAATGAAATCAAGTATCGACTGCTGTAGTTTATCCGCTTATTGGCTAAACATTCATTTATAATCGTTCTTAACCATAGCTAATTCCTAGAACTGATAAAAGTGGAAAGCCAAACCAGATCTACTCGAACACAAAATCTTCTTATTTTGTTCTGAGTCGGCAAGTTTATAAACAGTTCGAAGTACTCTTGAATAAATTTCTCTCGAATGGCAATTATATACAGCAAATATGAATCCAACAACTTGATGCAATGGGCTACTGGAGTGCGAGTTCGTTGGCAGTAAGAGATATTGCGTACAATTAGGGTATTGTGATTCCGAAGAACTGGGTTTCCTGCCGTGAATCGGACTGTAAGGGGGTTTTATAGCTAGTAAGTCTTATTTTATAATGAAAGGGTGTGGAAGGTTTCGCTGTGGGTGTGCAATCGATGATCTGTAGCAAAAGAGAGAAATCCAGTGGCTGAATATCTCTTATCTCGGGTATTGTTTACGGTCATCGATTGTCTCTGTAGGTTTTTAATCAATTATTTTCTAACCAATGTAAAGCAATTTTTAGGCAGTCAAAAAGTTAGTAAAAGAATAAAACAAATGATACTCAACGAATATTTCAAACTGTAAGTGAATCGATTATTTCAGAACAAAATTTGATGAAATACTCAAAACAAATATGTTATATATACCTCTTGATTGGAAACAAATTTGAAAGAATTGCTCAAACAAAACTATATACTTTTTAAAAGATTAAACTACATTAGGATTCTCCACGAAAATGCATAGGTTTTTTTGAGACTTGCTATTAGTTTTCAAGGGCTTAGCATCCTCTCTTAACACTGTTAAATACTTGTTCGCTTATCAGATAATATGTTTGTTTTCCACTAAGTGCATTAATCTTAGAAGTTAGTAAATACTTATGGTTGAGCCCCCCATGCGATACATAGAAAACTTAAATCACCTTGAATATGTGTGTGTATGTGTGAGTGTCTTGTGTGTGTGACGGTGTGTGTTTTGCCTTTTTAGTGTTTCGCTGCGTGTTGATTATTCCTTCATCTCAAACACCGAGTTGCCGCTAGGCGTTCTTTCAACATGTTGCACGTTGCTGATGTGGATGTTGCTGCTGTTGCTGTGGCTGTAGTTGCTGCTGCTGCTGATGCAATTCCTCCTGTTTCGCTGGTCGTTAGCGATGCTCGCCTCGGGGGCCGCAGTGCCGCCGATTTTACCGACGGTGCCGCAACATGGATATATGCCTCGTAAAAGTGCTGCAGGCAGCAGGACACAATGCTCAGCAGCATGCAGCAGATGCCGCAGTAGAAGCTGTTGCTGTTGCTGCTCGAATTGTGTTGCATGGCCGCCGGGTGTTCGCCTGTCAGAAAGCGAAAACAAACAGTCAATTAGGGATGGCAGGCTTTTCGATGCATCATCTGTAGTAGCGATATTTAGCGACAGTTAAGATTGATCTATGACCTATATTGCTCTCTTTTATTTAACATTTTATTTAAGAAAGGGTTATGAAAACAAAAAGTTACACTATTACAAAGGTAAATTTTCATTTAAATTTCTTCAGATTCTAGTAATTTTTGTAGAAATATATTTATATGACATATTTATATTATAAACCGGTCACCAAGGATTTTTAAATAGTAGTATTTATATATATTCCGTTGCAGAGCGTATTTTAATTTCAGTCAAAAGTAACGCAGTAAAGGTCACACCTTCCACATACAATATTTCTAATAATAAATTTTGAAACAAAAAATAAGGTATCATTCTATCAAATAAATATACTTTTAAAACGTTCTCATTTAACAATAACAGGACTCAGCAGGGGCACGCTGCATTAAAAATTGCATGTGTGGCCCAAAAGATTAATTAATTCGATGAAGCATGCCCAATAAGCTTATTTAATCACTTTGACAAAAATTTTAACTTCACCTTTTTTATAATTTGAGTTATAACTCAAAATTTTGAAAAAATCAGAAAACGCTATCATATAGCTGCCTTGAGAACTCAGAACAAAATCGGCTTGCTGAACCTTGCTTCCTTTTTATATCCTTGCAGAGGGTATTATATATAGAGTCGATCTACCCATGTCCGTCTGTACGTCCGTCTGTCCATCCGTCTGTCCGTCCCTCTGTCATATAATATTATTGTTTTCAAGAATATGTTACTTTTGCAATAGCTGCAAGGGTATAGGAACTTCGGCTTGCTGAAGTTGACTTTTTTGCTTGTTAAAAATTTGTTTCTGCACCATTTTGTTTTTTTCTAAACCGATTCTGGATGTGTAGTATAGGTCTATACGTCTAATTTTGTCCAAGTTACAACGAAAGGACTCTTTCGGATTTTGTTTTTTTAGAAGTCTCCAAAAACCTAAAAGAACACCTAAAAAATCAGTTTTTCTATCAAAACGCTGAGTAGTATTATTCAAATGTTGGAATGTATACATACATCGCTGAATTCGTCATTAAATTGTCTGAGTTAAAAATTTTTCAGATTTTCAAATTTTTGAAAAAACCCTTATCAAAAATGCAAAAATTGTCATAAAATTAATTTCTTCAAAATATCGATTTTAAAAAACCAGTTTTTTCAGATTTTCAAATTTTCAGTTTTAAAGCTGTCTGCATGAAACTTTCCCAAAAGTTGTCTTCCTATTGCAGGTAGTATATAAGTCAGAACCAGCCGGATCGGACGACTATAGCATTTAGCTCCCATGTGAAAAACAAAAATATTAAAAAATTTTATTTTTAAATATAACATTTTTATTTTGAAATTTTTTTAGAAATTCTTTTTGATTAATTAATAATTTGACAGTTCAAATTACGTTTTTAATTTTACTAAAATCGGAAAACGATATCATATAGCTGCCCTATGAACTATCAAATAATTGAGCTGCAAATCATCATAGCTTCAATGTTTTAAACATATACGCAAGTCAATCGTAATATTAATGTTTTCAAGAATATGTTATTTTTGCAATAGCTGCAAGGGTATATGAACTTAACAACTTTCTTGTTGTTAATAAATGCACTCAATGATTTTAATGCCCCATATTGGGCATTGCACATCTACATGTTACCACACAGGAATAGAACAGAAATTTAAGCAATGGAACGCGAAAGCTCTCTTAGTTCATTGGATAATTGGTTGGCAGTCGAGCGGGGCTTAAAGCAGCTACCTGCTTCCACTGATTGCCTTTGAGCTGGCTTTTCTTCGACAGATAACTTTGGCTTCAGCTTGCATGCATGCATTTCCTGTTTGTGCCAAAGCAAAACATCGGCAGCTGAAGTTGTTATAGTTCTCGATGAGCTTTTGAGCTCACAAGCTGCTGCCATAAAACTGACAAGCTCCTCAAGCCCCCCGACTTTTTAGCCACACACACACACACATGTACCGTGTTATTGGCCTGCAGCAAAGTTTCCAGCTGCAGCGGCAACTAGAAATAATTTCCGTGCTGCTGCACAAATACAAACATGCGGGGCTGCGAAAAAGGTCGAAAAAAAGGCGAGCAGCAAATTCTCGCCGAGTCTGCTGCAATGCAATTACTACACGGCCACGCCCCGTTTTGCACTTGGCATTACAAATTGCGAATGTGCCGCTGCTAACAGCCAACTTCCACTTCCCGTCATAAACATGCAAAACTCTCTGACAGCACGAGCACCAGAAATTGCATCGCAGGTAAGCCCGCCGCCGTAGTCCTTACTTACCGATAATTACGTGCACATAGACGCTCGAGGTTTTTGCCACCGTCGGCACACAGGTGTAGTTGCCAGTATCGCCGGGCATGGCGCGCTTGATTTTTAATCTGTGCCGGCGAACCGGAGTGCCGGGGTACCGGGAAGGGAAAGAAAGCATAGAGAAAGTGAATGGCAGTGGAGAAATGCATGGGAACAAAGGAAAAGGGAAAAATGCCACGGAATGCCAGGCAAAAACATCAAGAAAAAATGCAAAACTTTTGATACTTTATGCGATAGCATAATGTGTACCGAGTTCCCTCTACCACTGACTCTAATTCGAAGTTACTTTACACTGGGACAAAATATTTGATTCATTTATTTGATAGATTTATTGAAACCAATTCGTACGACCTGAATAGACATATTTTGACTTTATAAGCTAGTTAAAAAAACCTTTAAGCCTTTTTTTGTGAAATTCGCGGTTTTTTTTAAATTATTATTTTAAGCATTACAAAGATAATACCCCATCCCAGCAATTAAACAAATTTGTTTGTATAATTCAAAAGTCATATTATTGACTTAAAAAATGTTTTTTGGGGTACAAGTTTACACATAATTTTAATTTTTTTTACATTTCTGTTAAGCTATAGCCCTGCTTTTATTTCAGTGGTTATCCTTTGGTTTTTTTAAAGAGAGCTTACTAATCCCTGGTAAAAGCCACTCTCTTTTCATCTCTGTCAGCGGCACCTGCATTTTATGGTCGTCTGGGTCGTTAGTTAACAGCACAAATGGGCAATGATCACGTGGCGGCACCACAAGCTAAGCAACTAACTACTGCAGCCCCAGACTCTGAATCCGAATCCGGCTGTGACTAAGCTCTGACTTTGAGTAAGGCAAATTAAAAGTCACACACGGCTAGCTCGAGCACACACTGGAGTGATGGAATGGAAAACGAGCAACGCTTAATTTAGCCAAAAGCGTGTCCTTAATGTGAGAAAAAAATTAATATGCCTTTAAGAAAATTTATCATGCTATTTATAACTACAATGAAATTACAAAAACTTTTCGTTATTGTCGAGCAGTAAGAACTATAAATAGGATTAAAAGGGTTTTCCGGCTATTAATCCATTTTGACTATTTATTTATCTATTGTAGATTTAGTTTTTGTAGACCGTAACAAAGGGGAAGTATTGTTAAAAACGGTCACAACAAATTTGTATATTATTTAAAAGAAATAACTAACCACAAAAGTGCTATATGCTATACTTTTTTCCTTTTAAAAGCAAGGAAAGTAATTTCAAATTGAAGCAATAAGTTGTAGTTGACGACTACTTCGGCTAGTTCTATAGACAGAGCCTGTCCCCTGACTAACCCACCCCTCAAAACTGTTCAGATCTAGACTGCTGGAGGGTCCTTTAGCCGCCACTCGTCCTTCGCTTTGGCCTTAAAATGTCATTCAAAGTCGGGGCCCGTGTTTCCCTCAGCCGGCTGGTAAGGACATGGCTGGAAAAGTGCAGGCTGCGAGCCTTTAAAATCCCCACCCGAATGCTATGTACCTGGCCTTAATTGAGTGAGGCGGTATTTTAATGCGAAATAACTGAAATGCTCGGCACACATTTGCACGTTTGCCAGGCGGAATGGCATGGCGCAATGATGGGTGAGTCGTTACATACCTCGAAGTCAGCCCGTCAGTCCAATCATCCTCGACGCGAATCCGGGCCATGGAACTGTCGATTTCGTTCTCACTCTTGCCATCGAGCATTTCGCTGCCTGGAATGTGAAGAGTAGCAAATTGAATTGCGTAAATGAGGTGCGGAAAATGGAGCAAGGTGCATGCTGAAGTTCATTACGCATACGCACCTTTGTACCAGAATATGTTGCCCAGCTCGTGGGGTCCCTGCATAATTTTACAGGTTAGGTTAATGTCGCTGCCGGTTTTCACCATCAGATCGCTGGGCCCGAAGATTTCCGCTTTGAGTTCTGCAAAAAAAAATAAAGAGGACCGGGCGAACAAAAAGTCACTTTAGTTGCTAGCACACAAAGCCAAGTCTTTCCCTCTCTTCGTAACAATGATAATAATAATAATGTTAATGATAACGTCCAAGTGCACGTTTGTCTCTACAGTGTACGAGTGTGGGGACGGCGGACTGAGGGCTGAGAACTGAGGCTGGGCTCTACTTTATTACACAGACGCGTGTCTCTATTATGCTGGCGATAAGCTTCTGTTATGCCATATAAAAGGCAGTCGGGCACCGGGTGACTCATACGCCCCGTGGTACCTGCAACTCGCTGTTGTTCTCTGTCCTGCTCTCAGCGGAATTGTCGGCAAAAAAAGGAAAAAAAGACAAAAAAAAAAGACAAAGCCCTGGCCCGGCAGATTGGAGAGAATTTTCTGCTTTCCATTTGGGGCACAAAATCAAAATGTCAACATTGAAGTGCCTTTTGTTGTTACAGCGTCAATGATTTCAATTGAGAAAAATCATCGTGGGCAGCCACGAAATGCGATTTGTACTTAGAGCTTATGATGGCTGACAGTTGCTTTAATGGAAAACGTCCCAATCGGCTTTCCCTCAAACCCATTTTCCGCAAAGTGAGTGCTAAATGCGACAACGGAGGACGGGAATCTAGCAGCAACTCTTCCGCTTTGCTCCACTTTCACTCTCGTAAACTGCTGCAAAGGGAAACTTTTAAGGCCCTAAACAACCGCCAAAGCCCGTGGAATAAATTGCAGCCAAAGTGCGGACTGCAACTGGAACATCTGTGTATCGGGCTCTGGCACACACATTCCCGCACGGATGTGGCTATGTTTTTGCTATGGCTTGGCTGCCATTCAATCGTGTGGCAAAAACCGAATAAAACGAAATTTGAATGCTCCAGAAACGGCTGATGACTTTTCCATAACTTCCTCTCCGACCAAGCTTTAATTCTTTGGTCCTTAAATCAGGTGTGAGGGCTGCGTCCCAAAAATGTTAATCTAAATGAAATGCCAAGTGGAAAAAGTAATATACATCGCCGAAACAAAGGAGAAGACCAAAAAAACTGGAACACAACGAATGGGCCGGAGCAACCCCAAATGGAATTCGAACATGCTGGGCGATTATCTGGCTGTTTTATAGACCCGCACACATATATCTAAGGGGGCCGAGTTCCGAGAAAAGCGCTGAATGTGGCACGTTGTTGTCGCTGATGGCCGTTGTTGTACCTGGCAAAACAATTGTGGCAGCAAAAGCTAACCGTCTATGACTTCTGCGAACCCCAGTGCAGGAGGCCGTGTCTGCGAAAATTATTGCCATCCAACCTCATACACACATGCAGCTGACAACGCGCCTGTGGTTCCCATGAATTGGGGTTTTCCAAGGAGTTGGGAGCTGCGTTGAAGCCCAGGTGAGAACCCGCATAAGGTGGCTTCTTTGTCGCTCCCTCCACCTGGCAGTCGAAATAAATGGGAACCGTTTCGGGAGGTTCTCTCCCGGAAAATTGCTTATTTAACTATAATTAGATTAAGTGGGGAAGGCAATTGGCAAGCTGCATTGTGTATGAGGGAATGGGGCCAAGTCAACCCACAGCTATTTGAAGTTTTCATTAGACCTGGCCGCAGTTGACCCAGGCCGAAAAGTTGCAAAGTCTACTCCTGGCCACATGCCAAAGTCGAAACGCCCCCGTTGTCCTGGCAAACAAAGTCCTTGCCGAGTCTTGTTTACACACAGCCAGCTCAGAGGCTCAGACTATGGAGAATTTTTGTGCAGCCGCAGCAGAAAGTGCAGAGCGAAGGATCAACACTGGCGGAGGATGGTGGTCGGGGGATGTGGGGATATGGGGATATGGGGATGGGAAATGCATTTCCATTTTTCTTGATTTCGCGCATAAAATGCGCATAAGCCTATATGGCCATAAACATTTGGAGCGATGAACTTTGCAGAGGGCCGGGCACAAAACATGGCATACTTTTTGGGGCCAGTGCAGCACTGACTGGGGCTGACTCCTTGCTCGTTGCGGAGCCGGGCTGTAAAAATTTATTACCCTCGCCTGTGTTGATGCATGTTTGCACACATGTAACAACATCTCGGTATTTATTGCCCGAAAAACAATATCAAACTGGGCCGTGCCGAAGCGGGCATATTCTTTAAACTCCGGACCTCTTTAAATGCTGGCGCCGACAATTAATCGGACGTGGACGTGCAATTGCTCGGAATTAATTGTCAAATCAAATAAGCAAATTCAATTTGTAAAAGTCAGCCGCACTGCCAGCACAATTGATGAAGTATTCGCCCCTGCTCCATTCCATTTGCCTGTCAGGCTCCTAGGATCATAGGCCCGGCAATCCTCATCCCAACAATGGCTAAATGAAAATGCCAAAACATCATCATTGCCCGAGTCCCGTTTCGGCCTTTTCAGTAGTCTCCATTGTTGTGATTATTATTATTATTAATAATTCGACATTGCTGCAGAGACATTAATCATTTCCTCCTCCGCTCTAGCATGCTCTACTTCACGGCAATATCTTAGTAATTTATCATTGGGGCATTTTTTGGGCTAGGCATTCGCCGTAGAATGTAATTTGAGCAGCAAATGAACGAAATGGGAAGTAAAACATTTGATTGCCCGGCAAATTGTGGGGCCCAGCTTAGCCGACATCGTCCTCGTCCTTGCAACTTATTTATAAAAATTCATTATCCCCTTCATTCGCTCCCACAAATGGCTGAGTCTATCTCCATCTCTATCTCACCTGGGCGTATTTAAAACACTCTGCTGGGTATTGTATATATTAACCGAAGGAAAACTTTACCTCACGTACAATTTGCATGCGAACTGGGTCAGACAGAAACAACTGCACCAACAAATGGCTGTTGGCAAGACAATGAGTATCGCTTAACTTTTAAGCTTGCTCAAGTGTTCGCTTCTTGGGCATTCAATGTGCATCCATAATTGCCAACATTTTCTTGGTTTTCGTCAATTAACCTCTGCAAACAATTGCCGTCTTGGGTGGCAAAGAAAGTGGCGAACTTCGCCAACTGCTTTCGAGTATTGAGAGAAACGAATTTCTTTGTTTTTGGCAAGGCCACGTTAATGGATTTCTGTGGCACACCATTATTTTTCCATTCATGCTGCCAAAGAAAACTCCCCGAGCTGAAACTAATTTAGTGCTGCTCGAGCGAAGTGAAGAGACACTTCTCAAGAAAGTGTCCCAGTGGAAGTTATTATCGGTTAAGTCGTTTAAAGCTCCAGTTTTAGAAGTTGGCAAATTTTAATGGCAATTTCATATGAAGCTAAGAGTAATTAAAATCAAACACTGTGAAAATCCCCTCGATTTTGTGAGGGCGGCATACGAGCATCGTATAATGGCATTAGTTAAGTTTACCTTAACTTATTCAAAGTTCAAATATATATATCATGTTGTTTGTTTCTCCTTGTAAATTTAGGTTAATGGTAATCTATGGTTCATATTCCATTTTTCGACGCTTCCGGCTGTGTACTTCAAACGAAAATTTGAACGTAAGTCCTTCAAAGGGACGAAGACCTGCAGCCTAAAGCTTTTTATTGCTCCTGGCTTGCTTATGCAGTGGATTATTATTTGCGCTTGATTGCATGCAATTTGCTGGCTGCTAATGTCAACAGCATCTCCCATCTAAAGTGTTGGTTTATGGTGCCCAAAATGAGCCATCTACTTGGCATCGCCATCTTGTCAGCTACGCACTCAAATTGCCTTTCATTCCGGCTCCCCGATCCTTCGGCCGACTGCAGCTCTTCCGCTGGCTGTGCAATTTGTTTTCCACTCCACCTTTCCCTCGCTTTTTACTAAGCAAGGTAGTGCTTACGCTTGATTACATTCGCGCTGGTAAACAAATTTTTCCAGAACCATCAACAACACCTTTCTTATTATACCCTTAATGTGGGGTAAGCGAAATTTTCGGAAGCTTTTGTAATGCGGTAAAGTATACTTCACTTTTTATATATAGGAAACACATTCGGTGCAGTTTCATTTGTTCATTTTCATTATTTCTCAACAACTTTTCTATAAGTAGTTTCGTACAGACTTTTCAAGACGTTCAGTAAGAACACTTCACCCGTAAACAAAACTATTTGAAAAACTGCAGCTCAATGTGCAAGATGGTGTAAAAGCTATTAAGCTAATTAAGCTATTTAATTTTGATATTATTTAAAAACATCGTATTGAGAATGCTTTGTGTTATTTGAACTATGTGGTTAAAAAAGAAGAGTGCTTTTTAGAAAAGAATAATTTTGCAAGTTTAAACGTTTTGCACAAGTCATAATTTTTAGAAGGAATCTAAATAATACCTGCGAGTGTATATCAAGGTCGGCTTTCTGCAGTTAACTGGCTTTCTCGATTTATTTTTGTTCGCCCCAGCACATAGCCTGCTCCTCGTCCTTGGCTGTCAGTTGGGTCCTGTTCTCTTGTTGTCGCTCAGTTTGAGTGGGACAGGGACACATAATTTAATTTACAATTTGCTCGCTTTATCAGCGTGTTTGGTAATTTGCCTTAAATTCAAAATTAAATCGAGTCGGGGCGACAACTCGGAGTCGTCTGAAGTTGTCTATGTGCATATAAACATGCTTCCACTGCTGACACCTAGTTGGCAGTACCTTCCTTCACTTTTCGAGAGCCGAGTCGAGTACATAAAGTTGGTAATTTAAGCAATTGGAGCGGCTGCTGCAGCATTAAAATGTCAAAAATATTGCGGCCAAGGCGGAAGGCAGTGGGTGGTGGGCGGTGAGCGGACAAGGCGCAAAAGCGGAAGAGGCGGCCCATACTGGAGGCGATTTATGTTTATGATGCTCTGGTCAACTTGGCGCTGTTTTGTTTATCACTCGGCGCGCTCTCCGCTTTCATCTCACTGTCCGTTTTTTGCCTGACTGCCTGGCGTGTAATAGAATTTTCACTGGCTTGGAAACAAAACAGCAGTGAAGAAAAAACACAAATTTATGGAATTTTTAGTGCACATTTTTTTATTTGCATAAGCGCATAAAAAGTCTGGCATAACAACAAACTTGTTTGCAACGACAATGACGGCATACCCAGCACAGTGGAGCTGCTAAAAATGTGGAGCAAATAAGCGCGTAGGAATGTTTACTCTTTATAAACTTGACATATTTGACATTTTTTTTATTGATTGAAATTATTTTTTAAACACATTTATGTGACACGTTTTAGAGCACAGTTTATTTTCCAATAAAAAACCATAAGATTTAATGTGGTAAAGTGTAATGGCATTTTAAAGTACTAGAACTATATGATTTTATTGGTTTTTCCACCACTGTCTACACTGAACTGCTGTTTGCTGTTTCCGCGTGAGTGGCATGTCGAATATTTTATATGCACATTTCTTTTTGGGCATTCAAATGAGTTCCAGCCAGCCCGGGAGTTTCAGCCGCCCACTAATGTGGGCGTGGCCTGGCTATATGCAGCCGCTCCGCAGTCATTTGCATTTCCGCAAATGTAATATTTATGACTCTATGTGTCTATGTGAGTGTTTGAGGCTGACTTGTCAGCCTGTCAAGTTACTGGATCCCAGCTCTGGCATACGTGTAAACTCATATTCAAAGCTCTCGGTTATATTCCTGGGCGCACTAAAAGATTCATAACCGAGTCGGGGGCTGACCAGAGCATTTTATACTGGCCCCAAAGTCGTTTGTCCGTGTGGCTAAAACAACAACGCACACACTAGGCAAACATGTTGTGGGGAAATCAGAGATCAAATAAGCTCATTGAGGGCACTCTTCCGCACCAGAAGCTTTTAGTCAAATGCATTTTGCTAATATCAAATGCGATAAAAATGCACCGAACAGGAACGAAACCGAAAATCCAGAAAAGCAAAGGGATGAGTGTGGTGTGTGCTTCCAAGGATAACGTCTTTCAGGACACAAGGCTCAGGACTCAGAACTCAGAACTCAGGACTCAGCCATCTATCCAGGCTCAGCTGCTGAAGTGTGACAAGGGTCGTGACCCTGCCGAACCAAGTGCAAACTAATTACCCGGCCAATTGCCAAGACAAAAAGGTGAGCACTCGCTCACTTTTAACCCCCAACTTGTGCTGCTCAGCAAGCCAATTTGCACATAATCGAATTGAAAATTTTATAATCACGAGCAGCAGAAGAAGGCAGCTCGACGGGTGGTCGGAATGGCTGCCAACTGGGCTCACATGTTTCCGGGCCAGAGGAGATTGAGAAAATAACATGCATATTGTATGGCTTGCTTAAGCTCTAAAAACCTGCATAGCTTGCTCAAAACTGCCGGCAAGCTTCAAGAGCTTAGCCCATAAAAGTAATCACTTCAGTGGTTTGTGACCAATTTCGAGCAAGACTCCTGTTCCACCTCCTTCCATTTCGATTTGGCCTACTTTGCAGTGCCGGCTAATGGTCGAACTTTTGATTATAAGCCCCAGGCTCGGAAATGAGTCAGCGATTATGGTTATGTTATATTCCAAGCTGTTGCATTTATCTTAGCTTACCCAAATTTAAGGGAATAAATAAAACTAATAACTATCGAGCACCCATTGTTTTCTATTTAGAGCCACAGATAAACCTTAGTCAACTCGAAGTCCCTAAGTTATAGGAATTTATATAATTCATAATTAATTTTAAAATCTTTTAATTTGTTAGTCTAGATTTTCACATGCTTTTATTAAGGTTAGATTTCGTTGTATTTAATTTGTTTATATGTTACAGCTCGTAGCGCGTATAGTTACTGTTTACTTGTTACCTTTTGAGCGTAGATTAGTTTATTTTTTTGGAATTTTGTGCTGGAAAACTGTAGGTTAGCTGTTGTTTATATTTATACCACAACAAATATTAGTTTATTCATACAGAACAAAGAACTTTATTTTCGTTGCTGTGCTTTAACCAACTCATCAGATCTAGTTGTCTGTATAGTTTATTAGTTCTAAGCTTGGTTATGTGTAATAAATTTAGAACAATAAATCTGTTCCTTTAAATTTGGTATAATGGTCTACAGAAAATAAGTTGTTTACTGTGTGAAGTGGAACGTTAGTTAGAAGGCAGTAGCCATAACTCACCGACTACGTTGAAAGTGTACGACAGGGACATCTTGGGCTCCGTGTTGATTTGGCACTCGTAGACGCCGGAGTCACGTGGCTGTGGATACTTGATTTGCAGGGTCCAATTGGCGGAGCCATCGGGTCTCAGAACCTACGGCGAAAGGGCAAAAAAACTTTCAGTCTCCACCCGGAGTTTGGCCGCGCAGGGGAGGAAGGGGGTTGACACTCACCTGGAAACGCTGATCGGATGTGTAGGTGGTGCCGCCGGCGGTGAGGATATGCAGATCACGTTTGCGTATCCAGGAGACCTACAACGAAAACAAGGGATCGGAATGAAGTGCGTTTTGCAGTTGGACCGCTTGCCGCTTGGCAAAGTTTCGGGGGCATTACAAATTCCGCACTTAAAACTTTTTTTCTCACAAGTGAGTTAAACGTGTTTTGTCTGCTGCCTGCTGACACCACTCCCCGGAGTTGAGATGAGGTGGCAAAATGAAAAACAAAGCGCAAAGTTAACTTTTCTTTTATTTTTTTGTTCGTGTTCGTCGTTGGTTAATCTTTAGCATTTTGCTTTTTGTTGCTGGCATTTAATCAGTAGACAAACAAAACGTGGTTGAGCTGGGGAATACAACCAAAAAGTTGTCGAGCTTAAGCCGAGTACATCTCAGCGTGAAAAGGACAACGATGCCCATACAAATGGCCCTTGACAATTGCAAACTCTTAAAGCCAGACAGGTCGTAAGGTCAGTCTGTCAGTGGGTCGGCGGCGGTTCAATTTTGTCAAAGCTGCTTGCTCAGCGCGATTTCCAATTGTTTCAAATAGCCTTCAATCCTTTTTTGAACCCAGCGAAAACGAAAAGGAAAAGAAAAACGGCAAGCAATGAGACAGCTTTGACGCCATTTTCAGCCTTTATTTGGGAGCATTTTTATTATTGCTTGAATTACATTTTCATTTGATTGCCTAGCGCCCTTGCCTTCGCATTGGCCTTCGTCCTTAGCTGGAAAATCATCTGGGGAAAGCCATTAACCATGATTTTGTGTGTCCCACTGCCCGAACGGGCCGTGATTTCATGGCAGCCCGCCGCCCACTCGCTTTGTCCCCTTTTTGGCACATTGTTTCCAATTTATTTGATGACCTTAGTTTCCGCTGCTGTTGCTCTCGGCCATTGTGATACTCAATTTTAATTACATGGAAAAAGTTTTGCTCTTCTTGTTTGGGTTTGAGTGCCACACTCCCACACTCCCGCAGGAAACTTTAAATATTTGTCGACTGTCAGCATTAAAGTTGAAAATATGCTACCTCATTAATAAATTTAAGTGCAATCGGCCCCGTGGGCTTTTCCCTTTAGTTGGCCACTAAACTATTCCGTAAATACAGATTGCCAATAGGCCAGCCAACTATTGGCCATCTAATAAATTCATTCGATTTGAGCCCAAATCGGCACACAGCCGAACGAAACCGGTCACGTAAAACGTAAAAATAAAAATCATTCCCTTGTAAAACTTTTATGCGCCTGCCGCTTTTACGCCCCTCAGGATCATAGGCGAATTGTCTCGACCGAATGTAAATTAAACAGCTCGGCGCAAATGGGCGGGGAAAAAGGTCAAATCTCGGCAACATTGATGCGATTTACCCGTTCGCTGATGTCCCCGGCTCACTGTACGTTTGAGTAATGCATAGAAATTGCGTTTTTGCACGCCGTAAAGTGAGTTCGAAATTAACTGTAAACGCGACAGGCGGCACCAACTAAATAACTATTGGAAGGGTAAGTTTAGCGCAGCCCGATTCAAGATCGCTCAATTAGATATTCCAGGCCGGCACTTAAATATTTAATCTTTGAGCTGGAAACGACTGGAAATCAAAAGTGAAAACTTTTACAACTTCACCCAAGCCAAAGCCCGGCTCACAGCCATATCCCCTCTCAAGAAGTTGTCCCAATCTCTGCCGCACGTTGGATTTCTCCGGCGAGGGACAGGTTGCAGTCCCGTGAGTGCTGAAACTTTGCTCGGGGTATAATTTTCGTAATGTCTTCAGGTTTAAATAAATACCACAAGCATAGTTTTATATTATTTAACACTTTGTGTTCGCTGCGGCCAGAAACTTTCACTCTGTCCGCCTTCCACCCTTGCTTTGCCTTTGTTTTTCTGTCATCTCTCAGCAAAATGCCAAATGAAAGAAGTTTCAGCTGAGGTTGCTGGAAAAAGAGTGTGTGTGTGTTTGTCTGTGTGTTTGAGTGTGTGTTTGTGTGTGTGTGTGTTCGTGTTTGTGCGAGCGTTTGGAAAACTTGGCGAAAATACATTAAAAACTTTGCTGACGCATTTTCTGCGTCTCTAACCAAGAGAGACTTTAAACTTGGCCGAACTCGACAGAGCCAAAAATAGTTGCAGTTGCAGTTGTTAGTTTGTTGCCACTGGCTTTGTCCGAGCTTAGGAAATGGCGTGAAAAGTTCCATTAGGCGCTGCGGAAAGCGTTCCCGATCCGCCATTTACTGGGGATTCGCCTAATGAACATGCGATCCAAATTAAATTGTTTTTCCGGCGAGTCAACCACTTTTCGGGCCTGACAATAAACAAATGAAGACTTCAATGGCAATGGCAGCATTTTGTAAACAAAGTTGTAAACAGATTTCGATTTCTTTTTTTTCCCGCTGTTTCTGGGAACAAAGGTTGTCCTGTCGGCATTAAAAAGGGTTCGCTGCCTTTTCACAAAGCCTAAAACTTTGTTTAATATACTTTTTTTCCGCGCGCCTCGATTGCTGTTGATGCCGCCGGTATTACACAAGTAAATTGCTTGTGCTCATGTTCGCTGATGGAGCCGTGGAGCGTTTATGGAAACGTTGGCGGCACTCGGCGCGTAATAAATCAACAGTGAACGAACAATCCTGTGAAGTCAAGTTGAACAAGCGGATTCAACGCCAGCTTCCGCCAAAGAGCGGTCGAAAACAAGAGCAGAAGGTTTTGCTTCATGGACCGAAGATTATCATACCCTTGCTGGACACTCAAGCGATTTAATTGCCTTTTAGGCTTATGGCGAGGTATGATAGCCAACGCTTAACTAAATGTTGGAAAACTTAAAATGTCGTAGGCAGCTGAATTTGATATTCAATTGGAAAAGCGTTCAACATGTGCACAAATTCTGTACATTGGTTTCACTAAAGCCTGAAATAGTTAACGACCCTACACTTCATTCAATTATTACTTTAACAGTTTAGCGTTACATTAGATCTCTTATACGAAGTTCCAATGAATTCAAGCGGCGGACTTATAAACGTTGTGTTCAAATTAAAAAGAATATTTTTTTTCCGGTACTCCCATAATTGTAATTATGGCTCAGAAGCCAAAGAGAGTTGGGAAAAACACAAACCCCCTGTAAGGGTATTAAAAAAGCACGCCGCGAAAGCCGAGCTCCGCCGGCAGTGTCAGCTGATATGGAAATGGCACCCATCCCTCGGTCCACAATCCCCGCCTGCCCGGAAAACTCACGGCTAACGAACTAACGGCACGGGCATAAATTACCCGAGAATGCCGGCTTCGCGTGGAGTGGCGCAAAATGGAAGCCAAGCGCCGGCAAAGTTATTTGCCGTAACTGTTACACTTTCAATTTTGAGTTTATGGATGCAGCAGAGGCGGCGGCGAATGACTTGGGGCAGGATGCCCCCAGAAGCCGGCTTTTTGCGTGGGCACTGACAGCACGGTTCCAGTCCGTCAATTACAATTAATGTGGGCGACTTGGCTGCGGGACAAGTTTGTTTTCCAGCCAGCACATGCTCAACCTTCCCATAGAAAAATAGACGACGACATAAAGAGAAAAAAATCGAAAAGTTATTGCTTAAAGACTATCTGCATATATTAAATCATTACAAATTAAAAGAAATTAAACATAGTTAGCAAAACTGCAAGAAAAAGCAATTAATTTGTTTTTAAAATTTAATTATAATTTAATTATTACTTACAATAACCACCAATTGCGTCAAAAATATATCATGTCAATTCTCATATATAAATATATATATTGATATTTAAATGTTGTTATAGTTTAAGAAGAGAAGAAGTAGCGGCATCTGCTTAAAAGCAAGTACTCCTTGAAATAGACAACAGTCTGAACAACTTAACAAAAATTCCATCCGAAACAAAAAGAAAGCAAAAGCTACCTCTATTTTACACAGAGATGTATTAAAATTTTTGGTTAATTTCGGTATCCAACTGCCCAAAAATCGTCAAACCAATCACAGAATGGAGTGCCAAAAGTGTGGTAAGTTTCTGGGGGTCCTTACATCAATCACACAAAATGTGCCACCCGAATTTTTGACCTCCAGATACTACCAGCAATGCCGGTGACCACAGACTCGATCCGACTAGGAATCCCGTGGACCTCAAGCCGGAAACCACCCTGGAGATGGAGATTGAGGAGGCCCTGTCCTCGAGTAGTGCCGATGACACCCCGCCGGGAATGATCGTGGTAGAGACGCACATCAGTTGCTGGGATAAGATGCGACCCCATCAGTCCTTCGAGAAGAACGCCACGTCAACGGATGTTGAGGGTCCTGAGCTGCCGGCCTGCTCCGTTTCGCTGGGCAAGAAGCCCAATGTCCAGTTCCAGAAGCTGCCGCACCCCACTCATTCGCTGGTCAGCACGGAGGCCTCTCTGGCCGTCGCCACATGCCCCGCCTATGTCGCCACCTGCTCCCCGAAGCCATCAATTACCGAGTCCATTGCCACACTGCGCCACTGCATCGACGGAACCACGCAGTGCAACAACCTGACCTACGACTCCGTTTCCAACGAATCAATGCCCTCGCTGGGATCGCTGGTCTGTCGAATTTGCCACAATGCCGACAATCCCGAACAGTGAGTTAAATTCCAGGCGCCCCAATGAGTTGGGAGATACAGAATATTCACTAGGTGATACCCAATCAACAATCTATAGGCCCCGATTTAAATATATGCACGTTCGCACGGTGCTGTAACTTCCATTTAATTACGTACGTGCAGCCGCAAATTGTGCAAGAAATTAATTGCACGGCATTTAATGCATTTAGTGCAGGGCCCGCCAGCGAATGCATTTATTTATTTTAATTATTAAAATTAACACTGCAGGCAGCCACCATTCTCATCCCGATCAAGCGCGACATGTCTGATTATCTGGTTGGCTGTCTTTTTAATCCCCTGATTTTTCATTGTTGCCGCTGTTTACCCACCCACACACCCCCCTCTGAAACTTCCGCCTCTACCGTTCCTATTTGTTTGCAGACTTGTGTCGCCGTGTTTGTGCAAGGGCTCGCTGACATATGTCCATGTGCACTGCCTGGAGCGTTGGATTAGCACCTCGCGCTGCACCACCTGCGAGCTCTGCCAGTTCCAGTACAACACCGAGCAGACTCTGCGGTAAGTTTAAGACCACACTCGAAAAAAGTCAATAAGGAATCCTATTGTTTTGAGCTAAATACTTTAAGGGACACTTTCATGGTCCCAAAAATATGTGGACTTTTGTATAGATAAAGTGGCTCTGCTAGAAATGTTTTTTCAAACAATTTAAAACCGGAAAAATATAGTTTTGGAAAAAATTTGCATCTGTATAAGGTAAAGAAAACAGATTCTCCGATTGGCACTTTTATAACCAACTCATTGCCACTTAGTCTAAATGTAAGCTCAATCGGTTGAAATTACAAGACCCCCAGTTCAAAAAATAGGTTTTTAAATACCAATTACAACTAAAATTTTGTCATAAAAAAATGTTTTCAATGATATTTATCTTTAAACGGTTAAAAAAAACACTAAGCACCCTAAAGACTTTTTTCCGAGTGTAGTTAGCATATGGCTTTAGCTGCCAGCAGTTGAAAGGTGCCGTTTGAAGCGGAAGAAGATGAAAAACGCCTGCGGCTCAGGTCTTTTTAATCAGCTGAGTTGGCGCCAGCTTTGTGGCTGATTCGGCGCCAGCTCCTGTTTCTGTGGCAGCGGCTCCTTCTAATTGCCAGTCGGCTTTGGCTTTGTTAGCATTGTTGTGCGGTCGTGTTGTGCGGCTGTGTTGTGCGGGGCGGGGTGTGCACTTCTCCAGCTTCCGTTGCAGGTACACCTGTGTGCAGTCGCTGCGTCTGTGGTATTCACGGGCCATGAGCCGCAGGGCGCTGCAGGAGGACTGCCAGATGTTCTCGCTGCTCACCCTGGTGGCATTCGGCATCATCGGCACCCTGCTGGTGGGCATCCAGTACTACGCCCTGCACACCCACTCCTGGGGTCTGAGCAAACTCTGGACCAAGTCCTGGATGCTGTTCTTTTTGTTCATGACGGTGGTGAAGCTGCTCGTAATTTCGCTAAATCACGACTAATGTGCCCGCCGCCCTCAGATTATCGTTTACTTTGCCAACATTTACATGCTGATCAAGTCCCAGCTGACGCCCTGGTATCGGTAAGATAATTAATATTAACTACTTTAATCTTTTCTAAAACTATTTAAACTAATTTGTTGTTCTTATAAAGGACTTAAGATCATAATTAACAAACGAAATTTTGAATTTATATCTATTTTAAAAGGAAAAATCAATTTCATTCTTACATTCTTTACTCCTTAATTTTCCTTCAGTATCTTAATATAAATAACTTGGTCATACTCGTGGATTGAGTTATATTTATCAAAAACTATAGTCTGATCTAATATTTTGTTGTATCATTATTCTGTCCATTTAGCTGGTGGCAGTCTGCTCGAGACATAAAACTTATCCTGGAGAACCGACGGCCCTTTCCCAATCCGAGTCGCTTTCTGCGGCCATTACACCTGGAGACGGCCTCGACAACAGCCTCCATGTTCACCCACCACGATCAGCAGGAGGGGCCCATGCCCAGCCGTCCGCCGGCCATCAGCTTGATCAGCTCCAGCGAAGAGGAGGTTGAGGAGAGGTTGGCCCACAAATGGGGCACCCGCCTGGACAGTGATGTCCTTGCCGCAGTTGTGGCGGCCACTGTGGAATCGATTGCGGACGCCAGTGCCCGCGAGAGCGACAAACAAGCCGAGCAACAGCAGCAGCAGCAGCAGCAACATCAGTCGCAGCAGCAGCAGCAACAGCAAGCTCAGCAGCAACATCAAGCTCAGCAGCAACAGCAAGCACAACAGCCGGAAGGTGGCAACTGAAAGGGCAATGACAAATACTGGACTCGGTCTCGGGGGGATTGGGAGCTCCTCACTCCCGGGTCTGGGCAAGTAATTAAGGCTCCAAGGGCAAGGATTTTTGCTTGGCTTTCGTTGTTTGCGTGTCATTTGTTTAATGTAGTTTCAATGCTTTTAATGAACTTTCCCGATGAGGGCTCGAGTTAAATGGGTAAACTTGAGCCCGCGTGCTGATGATGTTGTCTCTGGGTGGCGGAGCAGCTCCTGTTCTAGTTGCTCTTCCTTTTCCTGTCTGGGTTCGTGCCTGCACTCTGGCTGCTTCCTTCAAGACGCACAACTTCCGGTTTCCGGCCTTGGCTTACGGCTCTCACCCCGCACACTCCCTTTGGCCACCTTAAAGCGGGCAAATTAAAGCTGATAACACGGGGTGCACGAGGCTGATGGCTGAGCCAGTCACGTGATTGATGGCTCATAAATTAGTCATTTTGCCAGAGCAGCAGAGCGGCAGTCTATTTTAGAGTGTATGTGTATTTCGAAGCGGAAAGTGGGTGGGAGGCACTCGTTAGGGGAAGGAAACTCCCACAGGACGTTACTCGGTTGTCGCCTGTCTTGTTTGGCCATTTTTCTCCCAGCCTCGAGTGCAGCCTCGAAATCACCCGGTAATTTGGAATAGGGGGGGCCTACTACCCATGCTTATCCCTAACTCTCCCTTTACACTTCCCCTTTTCCATGGCAAGCCATTTAATAACAGCACGGGTCCTGGTTGCTAATGCACACTGGTTCAAGGACCCGGCGGAGTGCCTGAATTTTGAATGATTGGACTATCTGTCACCACTCTTTGGACCACTGCTGGCCAAAGGGCTAATCCTGGCTAAGAGATGCGAGCTGGCCGCCCACCTAATGTGCCAGTGATGTTGACATATTAGGCCGCACCACGCCCACCCGCCCCCTCGTTTGCGTACAGCCATATATGGCAAGGGGTTAACAACCCACTGCGACCTTCAATCATTTGGCTTTCGACTAGTCCTAGTCCGAGACGAAACCTAACGAAACGAAACGAAACGAAACGGACCGGACCCCAATGGTTTGGCAATCACGGGCGGAATGATTGAGTGCCTGCAAATCCCTTGCGGAATTTTCATTTATTTTGCACAATTTCCATATGTTAAGCCTTTGACTTTCGTACCCTGGCTTTCAGGCATTTTCGCATCGCTTACCAGTCTATTTTTAAATTTATAATATAAAGCATTTGTTTTTTCAACAGTTATACCTTAGGCACAATGCAGAAATAATTTGCAATTAAAATTTAAGGAAAAAATTTTTTCCATTAGATTTCTTTTTAATTACATACATTATATTTAATTAGCACAATGTTCAACAAACCTTACTAGGAAAAAATAATATATTGCCTAAGGGATAACAGCGTTAATAAACTATGCCTACTAGGCTTATGTTCTTTTTTAAAATGAAAAAAATATTTGGACTTAATTTATTGATTAAAGGTCTTTAAAAAAAAAAGAAATAAGACAATCATTGAAAAAAATAAGTTGAAAAACAATTCTAACTCTATTCATTTTAGCTCAAAATGAAATGTGAAAAAATGTCAAATTATTTCATTTGATGCAATAAAGTATTTGTATATTTTTTGCAATTTTAGTACCTTTGTTTTTTCTACTCTCTTTTAATTTGAAATAATCTATATTCCTGTGTTTTAATATTTTATTTAATATATAATTACGTTATATATAATATAAATATTATATAAATATTTTAAATATTTATTTATTATAGTTTCCCGGAATAACAAACTTGGCAATATTTTTATTTGCCAAATGGGGTATTATAAGTGCAGTGCCCCCGAAACAGTCCTTTGATTCTCCACTTTTTGTTGAAAATTTCTACTTACGTCCTTATCGCCGAGCCGCTCCACACGGCAGTGGAGAAAGCCGGTCTGGCCGACGGTTACGGTCAAGTTGCGCGGCACATCAAAGTCGAAGTAGGGCAGCAGATTCGAGGGCGAGATTGTTGTTGTCGTCGTTGTGGGCGGCGTGGGTGCCATAGCTGCGCTGTAGCCTGGAAATAAAAAACAAAATAGGGATGGAGGTCAGCGGAGTGGTGCGAGAGCAGCGGCATAAAAACTTGTGCCAAATGGAAATTTATTTTCATTTTCATTTGCACATACGTAGCAGCGTATTGTTGGTTTTAGCGGGGCATTCAAATGCCCCGAGCCTTGTGGCTGCCAAAGCCCTAACTGAAACTGAAAAGTAATAAAATTCGCATAAAAATTCTGCTCAAAAACGAAGCAGAAAAACAAATAAATGAACGCTGAGAGGGACATGGACGAGCATGTGTATGCCACCAAAAAATCCTCAACAAACAATTATACTTTCTTTTATATTTCTTTTGGCATTTGTTTGCTGATGCGTGAGCTTTTCATATTGCAGTGAAGTGGTGGAAAGTAGAGGGTAGTAAAGTCCTAGGGGATGTTCACTAAAAAATATCCAATAATGTGCCTTGCTTAACCACAGAAATGCAAACAAAAGTTACACATCCCATGAAAATTTTGATAATATTTCAAACATTTTCCCATTTCAATTTCGTGAGATTTGCCACAGAAAGTAAAATACTTAAACTTGGATAATATGATTGAAAAACTTACATAACAAACTAACACACAAACATAAATCTAGCAACTACTAGCCCTATTTGCGGATCGAAAAAAAACTTTTTCCTTTATTTGATGTGTACGAAATCAGAAGTCCATTTTTCTTAAGTTATCGGGCGAAATATATAAGCAATTATGCGCCGTTTTGTTCTCCGCTAGCCGAAAAGATGCTAATTATGATGGTAAAAATGTTTTCCGGTCATCAGCACACTTTGGCAAGTTTATGGCCACGGCAAAGTTGGTCCACTAAATATGTCAAAGCTGCACCAAAGTTGTGTCCTACAGTCCACTAAGAGCCAAGTTAGATAACGGCCAGGCAGCCAGGGAGCCACGAAACGGTTGAACTAAGTTCATCAATACGCAACGCGATGGCAGATGGGGGGCTCAAAGAAAAAGCTGGCAAAACTTTTGCACATCAAAGCCCTGTACAAATCGGCGCAGATCGCATGCAGCCAACTGGAATACGAATAATTGAATGAGGCAAGACGAGTCGAACTCCTGCTGGCGTCAGTTTATCGAACTCTGGGCTGAACTCTAACTGGCAGCAAGGAATCAAGCGCCTCCCCCTCCCCCAATTCCATCCATCGTCAGAAGATAGAGGAAAACTGCTGTTGCACATTTCCGTTTCCGCACGCGCGCAAAAAAAAAGAAGTGAAAACTTTCGCCAGGGCACGCACACGCACACACCCACACGCACAACCACTTTCACCGAGGCATCTGGAAGACATACGCAAACTTTTCACATGCGTAGCAACGTGAAAACACGAATCGACTCCACCACATCGACGGTGGTTTGGGCTTGGGTGGTTTGCTGGCTGTCGGGACATGACAAATTTTACGATTTACTTTTTGAAAATTTTCGAACACAAAGTTAAATTTAATGCGCACCCGCAACATTTGCGTACGTGCGGCTTTCCATCTTCGGGTAATATGCAAAACATTTCGGCATAGATAATAACGTAGGAGGACCGTCGGGGAAAAGTTTTGTTCGTTAATCGAAGTCGAGTTGCACTTTTATGAAAAAGATAAGAGCAGTAACTAATTTTGAAATATTTTGTAATGTAAAATAAGATTGAATTTGAATATGTACTCTTACATAAACAGAAATTGTTTTGTTTGAAAAAGGATATAAGGTTAGATAAATCTAAGGAAAATCTTCTAAATAATTTGTTATATATTTTACAGATAACTATTATATGTATATTAAATTAATTTTGACAGCAAGGTTTGATAGCGACTCCCTAGGCAAAGTACCCGCTTATACTCTACTCCACTGCCGCATCCACAGAGATAGGTAACAGGGTATCAAAAGCGAGCGAAAATTAGCTTAGAAATGTTGCACGTATGCGTGCGTGGCGCATAAACGGCGTGGAAAAGCGTGGGAAATTCGCTGAGCGGAAAGCGCGCAACGCCAAAGCGGTGGCAAGGGGACAGGATGGCGGGGGTGGAACAGAACTTAATTTATTGTTTATCAGCGAACATGCAATTTATGGGCAGCCCTGAAAAGATTTTCACCAACATTTTTGGCCCAACCACCCATTTTGTGGGCGATGGGGAACGGGAGCCTTGTGCTAATTTTAAGTTTATGCATGGAAAATTTGCTCACGCTGTGAAAATTAACGATGCGGCTGCCGGGAAATGCCTAGCCCAACTTGTCGAAGCCTCCATTTCGTTGTTAGCCAGTTTGTTTGCCCCGTCATTTGGGCCCACTTTGGCTATCGATAACAGCCGAACAGCTGGCGGCTGTCAGATTTTGGCTTTGGCTTTAAGCGTGCGCTTAATCAAAAAAGCTCGGCGCCTGCAAATTAACATGATGCATGGTGGGCCAAGGGGTATCCGGCCCCTCAAAACTGTCACACCGAAGCCCCTGAGCTGCGGTTAAGGGACCAAAAATATTTGTCGACTTTCAACCCGAAAATTAGCAAATGTGGTGGAAAATGTTTGCGGTTGTGTGTGGTTCGCGTGGCACAACATATGCATATTTATAGCGGCGCTTTGCTTGGACCATAAATCGAAAATGCCTGATATCGATTTGAAAACCATTAAATCAAGGCCGCCTTAATTGAGCGTGAAATTTAGTTAGGGTACATAGTATTTCAAAGCACAACGGTCATCAATGCAAATTTCTTTTAAAACTGGGAATATTAATGAAAACTATTTAGCCAAAAAACCAAAATCAGTAATCAATTAATTTAAAAAAATGTATAGAAAAACGTCTCTGTATTTTATACATCTTTTAAAATTTTCTGTTCAATATTAGGTTAGTAATAGCAAAAGGTCAATGTGAAAAAATATTATTTTTAACCACGTATTACAGTGATTGAATCCAATTTTACTCTTCGACAGAGTCTGTATGTTTATTTTGGCTTTAATTCTGTTATGATTTTTTCATTTCATTCCTTTTTTAACATTTATTGAATTATTTTGTTTATTCTTCGATAACAATAATCGAACTGACAATGTTTTCTTCTCTGTAAGCTGACAGAACTTTGCCTTTGGCCTTAATCTCGATTGGAGCATGTGAGCATGAAGCGAAGACGAAAGCCAAGACTCTTCGATGAGAAGCGACGAATGTTTGGATTGTCCATGATCCCGGCACTTACGGTTAAGTTGCAGTGACATCGCAATGATGCCTTGAGTGGCAGTCGATGCACTCGACGGGGCCCTTTCTCAACTTGGCCCACAAATGTCTACCCCCATGGAGCAAGGGGGCGGTGGGGGCGGAGATGGAAACGCAGCTTGAGCTCCTTTAAATATGCCGAACTATCGATTATACTGGCTGAGTGTATCCGCTTTGGCTTCGAGCGAGTGAACAGAGCAAAATATTTGTGCAGCAAATTGCTCCTGACACTTTGCCACTCTATTTGCAAGGACAAATTAAATCGAATTTAAATTTGACAAAAAAAACATTGAACGTATAATCAGAAAAGTTATGTATGTTTGAACATGCAAAAAA
Organism: Drosophila elegans; assembly: GCF_018152505.1. Taxonomy (NCBI): domain Eukaryota; kingdom Metazoa; phylum Arthropoda; class Insecta; order Diptera; family Drosophilidae; genus Drosophila; species Drosophila elegans. The sequence continues at coordinate 4,514,506 of NW_024545903.1, read as the reverse complement.
GTGAAAGGCAAGAAGTCATTTGGCTCACAGCAGAGATGATTTTTAAAGCAAATTTGCTTAAATAAATTCAAAGCCGACTTTGACTCGGGGATTTTCGTCTTGGGCGGCAAAGTTTTTTGTCGTGTGTCGCCATTTTTATGGCCGACAATGTCTGCCTTTCCCCACTTTCCTCCGCTCCGCCCAGCCATTTCATCACTCAGTTGGCATTATAAGTGCCGCATTTGGAATTTATGATTATTTTTTCCTTCGCTTTTGGCCCCCATCCCTTTTGAGTCCCGGCAAGCTAATATGGCCATATGAATGCTTAAATACAAATACGCATACAAATCGGGCCAAACTATAAAAACAGTCGGTCATGACTCACAATGAGGCACGATAAGTGAGCGCGGCGACATATTAGGCAATCATGTGTGGAAAACTGCGACTCTTGGCAGCTCTGGGAAAACTTCGTTAGACAACGCCAACGATGTCGCATTTCAATGAGCATACAATCCCATGAAAATGTTGCAAAGATGAACCGCCAGACCACCCAATCCCCACTCCAAGTGCCCAAATCTGTCTGTCTGCGTGCCTCATTTAAAAACCGCCCGTTCGCATTTGCATGCGCATCGCATGTCACGCAGAAAAACGCAAAAAATCTGGGCCAAAAAAATGTGGAAAAAATCGGAAACGAAATCAGATAACGCCCGCTGAATGCTGCGACAAGTGACGGATGTGTCTCGTAAATGCTTCGACGAAGGGCGAATGGCGAGATCGTTGGGCAAATGAAAAATAAAAGCCAGAAATTATCTGAAATCGGCTTAAGGCGCGCAGCTCAATCAAAGGTGAGCAAGTGGGGGACACTTGCCACCGATGGCTGTGTGTGCTCGTATCTGCCAGATGTATGTCTCCTTGTCGGCACCACATGCTGCTGCACCCTCGAGCGTGTTGACAACGCCACCAGCACACATAATCATTTTCTAGGACCACAACTGCTGGCGCTGGCAAGTTCCCACGTCGAGACTCTCCAGCTGAGCTCAGCAAGTTTCGCCTCAAAGTGTGCTTCACTTAAATACAGACATTAATCGGAGCTCCAAGCTGCAAGCTCTGGGCTCTGAGCTCCGAATCCTTACTCCCATCTACAGTGCGGTCTGTTTACATGCTCCACTTCAAACACATACTTTATGATCGGAATCGATTTGACTCCGCTTCCTTTTCGCAATGGCAAGTGCAGTCGAATCGGAACGCAATTGTAAAAACAATTTCAACTGCTTTATTGTTTGTGAATGAAATCCCATATTGGTTAACCGACAAGGAATAAAAATTGTTGCCTCGCACCGACTTTCGAAAAATTGATTACACTTAATGGCGATGATAAAACCGTAAAGCCTGACCACACGGCGTATGCGTAATGTTCGAGCAATTATCATTGGCATATTGCAGGCCATCGCCGGCAAACGCAGCCATTTTGCCCATGGCCATATTTCACTTTGGCTCTGCATCGGAACCTCCTGGTTTTGTCCTCCGATGCTGGCAATTTTCTATTAAGTTTGCCTCCATTCTGTCGAACCGAGTGCTCAGACGACAGTGTGCGCACTTAGGCGCGACAATTAATTTATGGCCTAGACGCTTTGCCAACACATAAATTATGCTTGCGAATGCCAATGAGAACGGGAGAGAGCAAGTGGAGAGTGGAGCGATGCCGGCTGGTTGCAATAATTGAACAACGTGGCGTATGAGTAACGAGAGTTGATACACAGGAAGGTTACGTAATCATTGGCATTATTACACAGCAAAATTACAATGGAGAATATGAATGATACTAGTCTCTCTATTTAAAATTATTTTCATGAAAATGTGTTGAGTAAAAAAATATTTTATATTTCAAAAGGTATTTAAGGTATATTACTATAACATTTTACTCGCAATAACAAAGCTGAGCCAAGTTTCTGTACTTCTGGTAAAATTAAAATTGCCATAAATAAATTTATCGAAAAATTACAGAAACACACGCAAGCTGAACTGACTTATTTTGACTTAAAATAAAATTCATTGTGTTCTTTGACTGTTTCCTTTTTTTCTAAAATGTTTTTCTTTCGGAATGAAAAATTTTTTAATTAAATAGTTTATTTCTCAGTAAAGTCTCTGCGCTGGGAAGCAAATTCTTACACCCTTACCCTTGTACCTTGTACTGCACAAAAGCCCAAAACTAATCGAGCAACCCGCTCCGATATCGTATTGATTAATTACCCGCTGATATGCTTACACACAACTGCCTAGTCGGTCGGCGGCAGTGACAGGTTTGGTTACAAGGGAGCTAATTGCTTGTAGATTGAATCGGCAGAGCGAGCTCAAAGCAATCAGCAGTGAAGGGAGCCACTATGAAGCCACACAGTTGCAGTGGCAGATGAAACCACTATAAGATAACCCGGCAATGACATAGTTTTCGGATGTTGCCGGTCATGCCAAGCCCGATGAGGAATCAACTCAGCTGAACAAAGTGCTCTGACTGAACAATAAACAAGTCCTGGCATTGATTTCTATCTTGGCAGACTTTCCACTTGTGCCATCCCTCTCTGACGCTTTGTTCCGTTGCCTTTAAGTTGGCCAAAAGTACGAGTTTGCCTTGAAAATTTTCCGGTTGACTTCAAAGCAAAAATGCAAAAGTGACATTCACAACTAGTGCCCCACTCAAATATTGCTGTGGTGGTTTGTCGAGGGCCAATACTGAATGGTATTGTATGCAGGCATTGAACTTTGCCGAGTTTTCCTCCGAAGTGAAACTGCCAACGGGGAAACAATACAATACGGGCCACTATTTCGAGTCTGTGTGAGTGAGAGCAAAAGTTAAAGCAGGCGGCAGGCAGCAGGACATAGAAAACAAAGCACACACACTGGCACAAAAAGTGCTGCAGACTTTGGGGCGACGCTTTTATGGTTATCTCTGGTTGCCGTTGTTGTTGTCCATAGCTATGGCTGACTTTTTCATGATTATGTCCCTCATTGCGGAGGGACATGGATATAGAGCGGGAGTTTTTGCTAGCCGCTCTGATTTAATTTAACAAAATGCCGCCAGCTAGGAACTCTGGCCCTTGGGCCATTGCCATTTGGTCAATTCCTATGCGAGTGTTGTATCTCTGTGAGCCTGGCTTTCCCTCTATCTCACGCGTTGCGGCAGTGTCCTGTCATAATTTACCACATTTTATTAGCCGTTTTTGCTTGGTCGATAAGACCAGTCAGTCGTGCACAGAAACAATGTAACAATTTTGTTCAAATGAATGAACTGATTCATATATTCAATTTGATTTCTGACCTAATTGAAAACCATTACTACACAACGATTCGTTTATAATTGCAATTTTTTTTTGACAAACTCTGGCTGCAGTCAAATGCTTGAAGAAAGAAATTTCAATACATCCTTTCGTTACCACTTTTGCCTACATATATTATTGATATTGCATTTAAATTTAATTCGGGCATGAAAGCGTTAACAATTCAAAACATATTTCTTCAAGCGTTATCAAAAATTTCCCTTATTTAATGTGATGAAATAAATGGTAAAAATTATTAATTTGTTTTCTGTGTAGAGTCCTTGCCCATTGCCAATACATCTGACGTAGGTCGTGGTCGTTGTTAGTGACGCCTTGAAGACTCCCACATAAAATTAGGCTATTCCGCCCGTCCGAGGGGTTGATCACTGCGTATGAGTGATTTTTATGGCCTTTTTATTTGGGCCTAGGGTTTGAGGCTTATATTGGCCCGCACCCACTAAGCCTTGTCTAGACGTCCTTCAGCATCCCCAGAAGCTGCTGCTGCTGCTGCTCATTAGCCCGCGATGTTTATGAAGCTTTTGTCGCCCCAACTGTTAAGCATATTAACACTGCAAAAGTTTTCGCCGACAAAGTAAACAACTTACAACGAAATGCTGCATCAGCGAAAGAAAAGCGAGGAAAAATCCCATTTAATATGCATGCGCAAGTAACATCGCAAGGGATTCGCGAAAAGGGGGAATACAAATGGCAAAGCCAAACTTTCGTTTGCTTTAATCAGTGCGTAAAATATTCAACTGCCACTTGCATGGAAAAGGGAAAATCGGGAGCTCTTTCTTGGGCACCATTTTCTTTACTTGACTTCTGTCTTTCCTCTTCCCTCCTCGCCTTACATGCGCCTTAAAATGGATTTACTGCGTTTGCAGTTTGCATTTCGCAGGCTCTGTCGGTGACATCCTCTTTGCGAAACAATAGACTCAGCCGCGACTTAAGTCAGCTCGAAGTTCTTCGAGGGAATCCTGCGGCCACGTAGCTGATTCCTTTATTGTGCGGCTTGGCCTTGCACATGCTGGATGTCTGTCAACTCTGACTGAACACTGCGGCACTCACTCCCACGAAATTATGCCAAGCAGCAGCTTTCTCAATCTGCATCTCTTTTCCTTTTGCGAATAAAATTAACAAGAAAATCCCGCGAATAAATTGTAATGAATGGCACAAGCGTTTATTGAAATTTTTACCGGCGTTTTGGCCAGAATGAAAGCGAAATAAATGTCCAAGGCCAACGGGATTAGGGAAAAATTGTCGTACAGCAGAGGAAAGTGCTTGTAAATGACAGCCATAATTTTACATTTAATGGTTTGACATAGACACAAGCGCCAAGCATTATAATTATTTTGCAACGTAAACATCAAGAAGACGAAAGCAATTAGTGGACACGTTCTAAGAAAATAACGTTGTGAAAAGATGACACAAAAATATAATTTATTTCAGAATGACTCGGATTTTAAAATGAGAAAAGGTCAAGGTTGTAGGTACAAATTTTACACTGTTTGACTGCGAATTTTTAATAAGGATCTACAATTTTAATTTAAGTTTTATTCTCTCTTCTTAAATTAAAAATATTTATTTTTTTTTAAACTAATTCCAGACGCACATGTTGTTCTCTCATAAAAACAGAATGATGCGTGTAACGGTTCTCGGAAAACCATCATGATGTTAAGCCTTCCATGGAAATCAGTAGAATGTAAATGCAAATTGATTTGTACTTCATCTCCTGCCTCAGCTACTTTACATATTCGTGTGTTTTTTTTTTAATGGCTGAGAGCTGTTCATGTTCCCTGGAATTGATTTCGGCACGGTCTGCTTCGTCATTCGGTGGCGGTGGGGGGAATCTCTTAAATATTCCGCCACAATGAGCCGTCACTTTAAGGCCAACGCAGGCGAATGTCACGTAAATATATCTACTTACAAAACTCTCAAGTTAATGGTCGACTCTATTGGGCTTAAAAGTCAACAAGTTGGCCACCGTTCATCCCGCCACGCCGGAAGGGTCTGACTTGTTCTGGTCCTGTCTTCTATTCAATTTGCATTGAGTGTCATTGTTGTTGGCCACGCTGTAGTTGTTGTTGTCGTTGTTGCCATCTCAGGGTCACAAACTACACAATGAACGCATAACGACTCGAACGAATGAAAGTGTGCAAATAAATATGTTTGCTGGAGGAAAGCCAGGAAAAAAACAGGAAAAACTGTCAAGCAGGGAGCTTATTCATAGTCCGGTCACAAATTCAACACCTACGCAACTATTGTGCCAATTTGGAGACCCAAGTTGACCTTTTTTTTTTTTAGATGCCACCACCCCCAAAACCTGCGCCTGACAATGCATGCAAATGACGGCATTTTTCCTCCATCCTTGACAGTGGAATGAGGGGTGTATTTTAGCATTCTGCACAGGGAAAAAAAGGAACCAGTTTTGGAATTCGTATTGGACATTTGTAATATCGGCTTGAATGTATCGAAAAGTGTGCTATATATATATAAAACTTCGGACTTGCAGTTAAAAAAATTACATTTTTTTAAATTACCCAAATTTTAACAACATTTAATTATTGCAAGGACTTTTATAGTAACATCTGATGCTTGGAATGGTTTGGAAATAATTAACTAATGTTTTCTAAATTTATTTCTTGCGGTACACCTTTTTTCCTAGTTTTTTTGGACAGCAATTTTTCCTCTGCATAGCCGGCTATTTCGCTTTCATTTCGGAACCTGCCCTTAGATGCCTTTGTACCGGGGATCTACTTCATTTTTGGGTTACTTTGCCCGGCTCACTGCTAATGTCTTCACTTTGGTGTGGGTCGGTCCGTCTGGCCGGGAATGGAATGGTCTGCTCTATGAGCTTGTTAGCACCCATAAAAGCGCCTGGAAGTGTGCCATTCCGGTAGGCCTTTGTAATTTTATGCCTGGCCTGCGACATCAACACCAACAACCAACATCCAACAGCCGGTTGAACGACGACAAAGGAAAGCGGAAAACTTTAAGACTTCAAATGGGGCTACGTGTCGCCAATGGGAATCTGTATGCTAATTCCTGTTGCCGGGCTGCAAAACAAAGTCTCTGCTTCGTTTAGCTTTAATGCGTTATAATCAACACAATCATAATTTGCATGAGGCATGCTCCGCATAATTTTCCACATCATTTCCCGGGTAAAAGCGATGGTAGCGGCAACTAATATGCCACGGGAGTCCAAAATTAGCACTCTGCGGCCCCCGAATTCGTCTTTCATCTCCTCGAAACTTATGAACGGCATATTGCGTAACCCCAAAGCCACAACAACAACAACAACTAGGACAGGAACAACATCTATGAGCGAGTGCAACTCATTTGTTTGGGCCACTAATTGAACTGCTTCACCAGCTCACTCAGCCGAGAAGGCAAGCCCCATTAAACCCCTTTTACCCCGGCACAAGCATAAGACCAAAACCTGATTTGGTACTTACAACAGTCTCTATGGCGAAGGCTTTATGAGTCCTGTGGCTCAGAAACTTTTAATCCTACTCCTCAGCACACTGCCTGTTCAATTTTCTTGTTGAATGAAAAGTTTCCATCACATTTGTTTTCATTTTTTCCCCAATTCACGGAACAAACAAGTTATGAACTATAAGCACACTCTATCAATTAATTCAATAATTTACAAATTGTGTGTTTAATTAGGTGCGTTGTTTATTTCAATGCTCATAAAATATATGCAAAGCGCACTAATTATAAGTTAATCAATTTAAATTAGCAGGAAACCATGAAATATGAATGCAACACATATTCTAATTGATCAAATGAGTGAGCGTGAATTGAAATTTGCGATGCAAACCGCCAAAGTTGAAATGTGATGAAGCCGCAAAAACAAAAGCCACTTTAAGTTTGTCTTAGCTGGATGTCGGACAAAGCCAATTTAACTTGGCCAAAGTAATTGAGTGCAAAGAGGGATTAAAGTCAAACATAGTCAATTTACGCGAACACTGTCCTTGGCCGAAACTGCAATGCAAAGTGGTTAACTGAGGGCATTTCGATATTGTCAACCATTTTTAATGTTTGGCGGTTGGGCGGCGTGACAAGGAATTTAAATCGGTTGTGACAACCTGGCGTATGCGCAATTCCTGATTTATGTATGCTTAACTGCAGTCGCTGGCGCTAATTGATGCGTGACCACATGGCGTATGCGTCATATTTGAATAGTTTGCTTAATTATATGTATGGCAAAAACGTTTTGCGGTCGGCATGCCACTGTAACTGCTGTGGGTACAGTTCTGACCCGCTGTCAAGCACTGAATTGCCAGCAGCCACATGAAAGCCAGGCTGAAAATTGGACAATGCAATCACAAAACTTAAATGCCAGTTTCACAGGCTAAAGAATTCCCACCAAGCTGACTAATATCCACGATGTGGGACCAGTTAGCTTACTCCTTCAAAGTTATTCCCCCCAAATCCCTTCCCCGCACATACAACTAAAGTAAATGATGCTCGGATGGAACATCTTGTGGCAATATGAGAAAATAAATAACTAGATGTAGATGGGAATTACTTTTGCGTATTTTGTTTTGCATTTTGATGAGTTTCGTCGAGTATCGGGCGCACATCCAATTTATGCCCACGGCTTTTTCCGTCTGACTACGACTATTCGCAAGGCATTCACTCCACATGAGTCTCTGTGTGTACTTCTACGTTAATGTGTGTGTCTAATATATCACGAAATCGATTTTACGCCCTGGTGGAGCAGCCTCTCGTCCCATTCTCCTGCGGGCTTTAAGCGAGTTTGGCAACTTTAAGCACTGCTCATCACTTAAACTTGCCGAAAGTGACCATGAATGCTTCAGGATGTGAATATTCCATTAATGCGCCGACAGGGACAGCTGATTGTCACCCAGTCCAGGGCCATCCAAATTAGATCTGGGAGCTGGGCCATAGGTATAAATTCCAAATGATTTGCGCTGATTGCGCCGAGTCGTAATTAAAGTTTTACAACCTAATTAAGGCCAGCGAACCGAGACAAACCGAAACGAAGGAGTGCGTGGGCCAGCTCAAGAGTTCTTCAATTAGGCCACAACGGACAGAGGCATAAACATTTTAATGACTCACGAAAAAGGGCGATCAATGGCAGACAGTATGCGTTGCAGTGAGTATCCATAAAAGCGGCCATTAAACGCCGGGATGTGTTCACATGCGAACCAAACACATCCTGCCGACGGAAATGAAGCCTTGTCTTGGGTTTTTATGGCTTTCCAATCAAATAATCACAGCAAACGTTTATCGCCTTCACAGGACCCAAGCGCCCGCAGACACATTCTTATTCATTAGCCTGGTCCGAGCACTAAAAGGACACTCCACACCAGGCGAAAGGATAGCGCCCGCCATGGAAGCCCCAAGTGCGTCCTGGAAACTCGAGTCACTGCCCGGGGGTTGAATATCCAAACTAATTACTCGGCTTTTTAAGCAGAAAATGTAATAAAATTTTTAGCCAGCAGCAGCAGCAGCGCAATGCAGTTAAAACACCTGTGAGTCCTCTTCTACCCTCCTTTAAATGTTGCACACTTTTGGGAGGGCAGCGGCAGCCATAAAGTTTGCGCCATTAGCAGGCACATTGTTGCCGGCTATTTCTATGATTAATACAAAACTTATTTATATACATTTTCGCTTTATCCTTGTTTTCTCCTTTCAGCTTCCTCTGGTTGCATGATTTACTTATCTTTGCAACTCCGACTCCGACTACGCTTCCTTGGTTTTGGCTCCTTCCTCCTTGCGGCCTTTTGAATTGCACTGTGTTTTTCTTCTTTTGCTTTTTATGGTCAACGGACGGAATTCGCTGTGGCATACTTTCTGTGGCTAAATACATTTGGATTGCCCGGCTGGCTGGCTCTTGATGCAATTTAAATGATTAAGTATTTTTTTGCAAAGTGCTGCAGACTTGTGCCGGAAGGCTAAGCGAGAAGTGATTTAAAATTTTCATGAAATTTTATTCAAACTTCGTTGAAAAGCCCGCCCCACCAAAGTAAATTAAAAGGTTCATGGAACCGTTTTAATGGAAAAACTGGGACGCCTTTAAGCCTGTTTTACCTGATTCCGTCTCAGCCGATTCACTTTTATTTTGTTTTTTTTTTTTTTTTTGCCTTTTCAGGCCGCCGCAGCGAAGCAGAAGTTCCATTAATTTGGCCCATTCATTAATTGAGTCACTCACTAATTTATAAGCTGCTGTCGGTGTCCACTTTGTTTCTGATGCCGAGTTTTTGTTTACATTCTGGCAAACAGGACACGACACGCGGAGGAGGGGGCCACAGGATGCGGATACTGACAATGGGAAATCATGAAATGTAAACCAAAGGAAAGCATCAGCAAACAGCAAAAGAAAGGCGGCAAAAGGACCGAAATGGACAAAGCGAAAGCTGGGCGCAAATTACATGTATAATCAAGTGAAGAAATACGAGAGCACATTAATAATCCAGATTCATTAGGACGAGGCCCCAGAGAGCTGGCGGATACACCAAAACAGGCAAAATAAACAAATTGCAAATTGCAGTGGGCAAGCAAAAATCAAGAGGAGAAAAAGAGGCCAAAAAAAAGGGTGGAAATAGCCGATGCCAAATGGCAAATTGCTTGGCCAACACTTTTCCGGACTTGAGTGCGCTTTTCGCTAATCTTACACAGCAACGGACTAAACAGCGAAATCCTTGACATCCGACTACCGCTACATAGGGAAAAAATATTGCATTTTGTTTGTTAATGTAGTAAGTAAACTAAAATGGAATAAATAAAAACATATTTAAATTTCTGTTTCAATTTGTTTCATTCCGAACAAATAAAGGAAATCAAGAAGTAAAACAGGATTTTTAAATTGTATATCAAGTTCAGAGATGAATTATTTTTTTAAAGGATCACTCCATAAAAAATACTTCAGTAATCATTATTAATGCTTTATACATGTTTATTTGTAATTTGAGTGGGTACTTCAAAACCACTTACCATAAGTTTTCAGAGAAAAAATGCATTCATTTGTCAGTTTTCACAACACATATAAAAACAGGTGCAGTAACCGTACGAAGTAAAAAACGTGAGTTATTTATAACAATTAACAAAATTACCACAGAATATAATTACCTTATTATACCTATCAAATCAATTTAAACAATATTTAATTTCTTGCCCCTCAGACAGCTGTCTTTAATTAATAAGTACTCTTGATCCAAAAATAAAGCTTTTAAGCAAACACCCGGTCAACTCACTTGTTGTGAACTCATAACTGGTAAATGGAAATTTGTAGACGATGTCAAATTTAATTAAACGCCACTTTCGACCAGGGCCATGAATAATCGAGTGCAAATAAAGAGAAAATGAAATTATTTTGGATTTGTCACTGTCGCGGTTTGTCGGCAATAAGTGGCTGACGGCTCTGCTCTGCTCAGCCCTGGTCTGCCTTGGATCCTAACCTGCTAACTCCACCTGGCCGCTCACCTGGTTGCCAATGAGACAACGAGAAGCACTCGAAACAAATTGCCACATCCTGGATGTCTCGTCTTGACTCGACTGGGGCTCGTGCACCTTGGCAACCACAGCAATAACCTCAACTTTGCCACATAAATCTTCATCAGTCAAAGTAAGTAGAACAACAGAGCAACGATTGCCACTGCCATGCTCCTCATTGCCAACTCAGGCAATTTGCAGCTCTGAGACTCACTTTCGCTCTCACTTTCGCTTTCGTTTTATTTATTTTATATTGCGTACCGGCTTTAATTAAAATGTATTTAAATACATTTTTTGGGCAATCATTATGCCTGCAAGGACACGCTCGAGTTTCCTTTGCTTGCGGCTGTGCGAGCGTGATTTATAATGAAAAGTTCACAGTCGCCGGTCGGAAACGCTAACGAAATGCAAACATGCATACTAATTACATTTAAAACCGTCAGCTAAGCCAACTTAAGCACGAGAATAAATCCTTTTCGGTTTAAGCCGGGAACGCGGTGGGGCGAGTTACAAAAAAAAAAAAAAATAAATGATTACAAGTGTAGGATGTGTAAAAAGAATCTTCCTTTGTCGTTGCTGTTGCTGGGAGCCTCATCCGTGGAAATTATTTGTAAATGCTCAGCAAAGCTGCCGCTGAGAAGCTTTTCTTTTTCCCAATGCCTTTGGTTGGCCCATTCTCGTTTCCAGCTTATTATTTGCATATTTCAGCGGAAATGAAGGAGTGGATACTAAGGGCTGCCACGTGTGACTGGTGGATTGCTTCGAAGCCACTACAGTTGGGTCAGCGATAGTCGAATTCGTTCCGGAGTGAACAATCTATGCTAATTCAATAGAAAGGCTAACCCAAAAATGAAATATTTCGCCACCCTCGGGGCTCCACTGCCTCAATGTTTCTCATTCAACAACATTAAGTAGAATTAAATTCCAACACGTCTCTGATGTGGCTAAGAGGGTTCTCTTTCTTTCTGCCACCACCATTACACATCTTCCATTTCGTTGCCATCATCTGGCGGGTCTTCTGTTTGCACAGCTTTCTTTTCTTTCTCTGCCAGCTTTTGACGGTTTAAACAGAATTTCTGAAGCACAAACTCAGTGAGAGTGCGAGTGCTAATGAAATTATGAGAGTGCATGCGCAATTTTTTTATGATAATGTATTTAATGAAATGCCATATGGTTGTTTATTAGCATATTAAATATTTACGCTGACAGTTAGGGCGACGTCGACTGTGGCCACATCACGTATACGCCTCCGTATCCAACTCACAAGAGTCGCAAATAAACAGAGATTTATTTGTTTCTTATTTGCAGTATAAAATGATAATTAGCTGCAATGTCGCATACAATTTTGATTTGTTTCTGAGTACATTGCCGTCCATCTGTTGCTTTAATTTTCTATCCCAGCGATTTAATTAACGGCAACCACCTGAAATCAGCACACATCTCAATGAGGATCTCAATGCCCGAGTGCCTCTGCGAACTTTCGCCTGATTGGTTAATGGCAGCTGCGACTTCTCCCTCAGTGTGTATCTGTGTATCTGCTTAGCAATTACGTGTGTGCCTTAGCTATGAGTACGCACACAGATGCCTGTCAGATGATTAAGCTAAGCAAACATTCATACAAATAGACGTTTCGCTGCTTCACTGCATTTCAATTATTCGGGCCTCGAGCCTCAGGGAAAGCAATTGAAAGTTGTTTTAAGGGGGATCAATAAATCGATGAATAGCCCATCGACTGGATCACTTTATGAATATCGAAAGGACGAAATCGTGTAACACGCATATCCACCCCGCAATTATCTCCAACGTGGCACACTTGTCACATTCACAGGCATGCGAAATGGGCCTACAACCTCGGTCGTGTGGAAATACGTTGAGTTGGTGGAAGTCACTGGCCTCTTGGCGTGTTCCCGCTCCACACGAAGCCCCTTTCTGATGTACACAAGGAGAAAAAATATTTTTTTAATTAATTAACTATCAAATTTCGCAGAAAAAAATTTAATAAAAATGTGGTATGGCTAACATGTTTGAACTTAAAGCATTTGCTACCGAACTTATTCTGCACAATAAATATATATATTTATTTATTTATTTACAAGCTGTCCCATCATACAAAATAAATGTAATGCTTTGGCTAAGGCTTATGGCTAGCTACAGTAAGTTTTTTTTAAGGATATTTATAGGTAAATGCAATTTAGATGTTTTGGTAAGTGAAAATATCAACCTGGCTGGTAATTGAAATCATGTTTACTCTTGCGATTTATTACAATTATTAGATCTTGTACTAAAGAGGATGTAGTTGTTGTGTTTGTGTCCTTGTATTTCCAAAACCTAATACAATAATTTTTGTCGTGATAGGGAAATTCGGCCTACAAAAATTACACGATTTTGTTTTGGGTATTCACATCAAACTAAAGAAAATCTTTTTTAAGAGGTACATTTAATCCTTAATTTTTCTTAAAACATATAATTTATTTCATACATTTATTTAGGGATTCTGCTCCCAATGCATGTGTATATAAGTATCTAGGTAACAAAGGCAGCTACAAAATGCTGTCAGGAATGCCGTAGATTAAGGCAAGTGATACATCAGCTGCTGGGTCGGAAAGGGGCAGCAGTGGGCGTTGGGGCGGGACAAGCCCGCAAAGGGAGTGGCCTGGGCCAGGCCTAAAAACGGGTTAATGAAAATGAATGCGACACTCGCAGCTCTTCCTACTCTGGCTCAACACTTTTGTCATATACAATCTATGTTATGCACATGTGAGTGTGAGTGTGAGCGCGAGTGTGGGGATCCTACTCGTCCTGTGCTCTGTTTTTGTGCACTTTCCATGGACCTTTTGTGTTTGTCCCGTGGGGATTTTAACATAATGAATGAATATGAATTTACTGTGACATTTTAACTGTGGCGATATTTTTCGTGCTGCTGGCTTTTAGGCGCTGGCTCTTTGTTTTCTCGTTTGTCCCGCTGCTTCCGTCAAGTGAGTGCACCTAATGCGACCATCCCATATCCTTCATCCCTCGCACAGACACACTGATATCAATCATTGTGGATTATAAAATGTGCCAGTGACTGACTGATGCAGGACTGCGGAGTGAGCTGGCGAAAAAGACAAGTCAGCAGCTAAGGTCGTTTTTTTCAGCTTTCTAAGGGACCCCTTGCGGGGCCAGACGGTTGGCAAATGTATCATTAATATATAATGCGCCAAAAAGTATGCAAAACTTTCGGTGCTGCGACTTTTTGTGCAAAAGCTGTCAACAGGAGTCGACTCTACTCGACTCAACTCGACTCCCTACCCGCACATTAAGCGACTTTCGTGGCAGCTAAAAGCCAAAGTGGGATTAGACTGCGGTCCCATATTGGATTTTTATTTCAGAAGGTTATTAAATGATCCACCCATGAGTGCGACTGTCTGTCCCTCGGGAAGGACCAGAACCAGAACGAGAACGAGAAATCAAGAGACTGTCAACATTTGCTTAACAACTTTCGCACACAAATCAACTTTAAGGCCTTCTGCAGCTAGGAACACATAAAACCAACAGCCATCGAGGCATGTTAAACCAACTGAAAATTGCCTCTCGGCTGCAACATCTACTGTTGTGCCAACAACCACAAAAGAGTCGGCTTATTAACTGCCTGACAACTTTCCCAGCATACATCAGAGCAGCTGCAGTCGGGCTGCACCTGCAGCAAGCTTGTGGTTGCCAACAGAAATAATTAAAAATAATTACGACCATGGCAGCAGCAGCACTACCGAATGGAAGTTAGACCTGCCGGGGATATGAGACTAGAATTGCTGCCAGTCTAAAGTCTCTTTTTCTGAGCTGCCCAATGGCAGTCGTCGTAGTCGTCGTAGTCGTTGCAGTCAAAATTAATAACAGCACATACGAGCCAAAAAGAAACACACAGCATGCCAAACAGGCCCTGTAATTTCTTTGCAGATTTTCTCAGCTGCAGCTATAGTGAAATATGCACAGAGGAAAAAGCTCAACCGAAATTCGAGTGTTTAACTCTGAGTCAAGGCAAGCTTTGTCCTTAAAAGAAATAGTTTAGGGAACTATACAACATTCTCGTCTCTGAGTATTCAAATTTCAATTAAAGAGAGAAAACCACTAGGTTGAATTTTAATAAAAATATAGTAAAATACAAATAATAATTAAGTAACCACATTTTTTGTAAATAAGGTAAGATTAATGCACTATTGCCTCTTCAAAACTTTTTTACTGTGTACGAAATGGCTTTCATTCGAGAACTCCAGCAGATGCGTAATAATAGCAATTGCATGTAGTTTATTCTCCATTTGCCTTTTTTGCCAAGTACTTAGGCCACACATAACGTATTCGCCATGCGGTACGTAACAAAGTTATGGGAATGTTACGATGTGTTGAGTAATTCATCAGTTTTTGGAGTTTCACACCAGTTCAGTTTGCATGTTATGACTTTTGCTTTCTTCGAATAACTTTTAATCATGCATTTCGAAATCAAACCAAATTATAATTAAACCCAGTTCCATTGGGGGCCCTTATTCCTTCAATGGGTCTGCGGGTGAAACACGTGTAGACAATTCTCGGTCGGATAACGGGATGTGGCTTAAGTGCTACATGAACAAGGACAACCATTTAGCAAAAGGGGCAGCTCGTGCCCAGCCCTGCTTGTGCTCCTGCTCCAGATTTAGCTCCAGCTAAAGCTAAAATTATTTTAGATTGTCGCTCAAAGTTTGGACAGAAGGGCTGCTATACATCATAGGCCGTTCTAGGGGCCATTGGCTCGGCTTTCAGCTAAGCTTTGCTTATGACCCGGCCAGCAAATTATCAAATCCATCCTACGCATTGTCCTGGACTTCAGGGATTGCCCGGAGGAGGCCCTGGGAGAGCCATCTAATGTCCGCACGTAGCCGGACGCCCGGCCTCTGGGTCTGTGAAATTTAACATATGTGCCCCAATTTGTAAGAGTGTGTCCTGTGTATTTGAGAATTGTGCAATTTTTCAGGCCGCACGCACACACACACACGCCCATCGGGCCCAAGGGATAATCAGATTGCGACTGAAAGGAGCTTGAGCTGGAGTTGGAGGTTTGAGACGGAAACATTTGCCCAGTATGTATTCCTTTTGACAAACTTTATTTAATGCCGTAATTTATTGTGGCAGGATCGGAGAAAGACGGAGTGCGCGGCTACAAATTGAAACCGAATTGAGGTCCTGGCAGGACCAACAGCCGCAGGCCAATCGTTCGTCTTGGCCATTAGCTGTTTGTGCAATTAACATCAAGAGTCAGACGGCGGCCACATTCCATATTTGCACAAGGTTGCCAATATTTGTTCAAATAATTTGCAGCTGATGCCGAAAACATTGGGTCCAGATAAAAGCAATTTGCTTTCAGGCTCGCTTAAATTACACGCAGGCATCGCTAGCAGGGTTCTACAGTTTGTTTTTTAAATGGTTAGCTCCATTTTTTTTGGATTAATTCAGAGAGCTGTCAAAGCACAGCGCTCTCAGATAACAATGCCGCCAAAACTGCCACGAATTGTAGCTTAATATTCGGAGAAACCGCAAAAAAGGCCAAACGAGAAAAAACGCAAAAATGGCAGGCCGTTATGGGAATTCGCCCAAAACAAACATTGGCCCAACGCCACGCCACTCGCACAGAAAAGCACAAACAAATTGTCGCGCTCAGACGGGACTGAAAATGTCTGCGAGCGATGCCGTTTTGATCAGCCATTGAGGCGGCTTAATTACTGCGACCAGGCAGCTTGATGGCCCAAAACACCCGGCCAACAAACAAAATGGCCAAGTGCAAAATCCCCAAACAACACGGCCAAACGCGACCCACTCACAAAAGCACATTTTGCGAGCGAGCGTAAAAAGTTCAATAGATGGCCCGGCTCTATGAATGTCAATGAGAGAGCGCTGGCATATAACCTATATAGCCCCGAGTAATTTGAAATGAAATTCAAATCTTTATAGGCTGGCAAAGAACTGAGCGAATTTTCGGGGTCATCGAGCTGGCAGCGTAAAAAGTTTTCCGCTCAATCTTGCGCTGCACACAAAACTTGTAATTGCCCCAGACTAGACGTGAAAATACTGCCTCATTCCATCGGCAAATAACTCAGAGTTTAAAACAAAGGTTGCGGGTGCTGTGGCAACCTTTGCCTAGTTTTCGGCATCATTTATTACGTATACGCAGCGTCTTCCGCTCTCCTTTTTTTCGTTCCCAAGTTTAATTGCTTTCTGCTGTTTTTAACGGCCCACCCAATTGTTACTTTGTTATTGTTGCCGCTGTTGGCCACTTGCCAATGCACTCGAATTCACACAACTGCACGCAGTTGCAATGCAGCCGCTGTTGCATATTCAGAAGCACTGCAGGTCGATACTCTAAGATAGGGTTAATCAAACGTAGTCGCAGAAATTAAAAATTCGAAAATGAACAATATATTAAGAATATAAATTATTAAATTGAGTTTTTAAGAACTATTTTAATGATTTTCTTTAAATAGCATTGAATATTTTATCTAAATATGATTTTTGGTATTATTTAAGTCGATTAAAATTGTACTTTTTTGTACTTCATTGAATTGAGTTCAATTAAATTGACTATAAATCTTTGGAAATAACCTATCTTCGACCTTTTGAATTTCGTAACTCTCTCGCCTGAGTCTTAACCATATAATATATATATATAAATCCTTTTCGATTTTTATCATTCCGCGTCATAATGAAAATGAAGATTGGCTGAAAATAACTTGATAAAATGTTCCGTTTATGGTATTTTGCGCAGAGAAAAATATACATCAAGATTAAATAATAATATTTTCCCAATCCAATAAAGTATTAACACTGTGTTGTTTGTTTTTCCGTCGAACAGGGTAATTGAAATAGAATCCAAAGCGCTAACGAGATTAAAATGAAAATATTAAAAGTTTTTCCTATAAATTTAGAGTATGCGCAAGGACGGCTTGGGTGCTCGAAGTAACGCCTACCGCTCTGTTTCTCTTTTTCGCCAAAGGACACCACAAAATTAAGGCAAATGCTTGAGTTCAGTGAACCAAATATGGAACAGTTGTTGGTTGGCTGCCTGCTTGTGTTTTCGTTAATTCTTTTTTTTTATAATTTTTACATTCCGCAGAGTGAAAGTATGTGTGTATGTGCTCCGCTTTTCAGAGAAAGCAAATGCGCATAATTGTCGAAACCGAGCCATAAAAATGTAGAACATGACAAGCGCCCATAAATGTTAGTTGGCTGTCAATTCGTGTTCGCAGCTGGATAAACGGGTGAAGCTTTTGGCCGGGACTGTTTCGGCTGGTTTAATTAAGTGCGCTCTGTTTTCGAACCATCGCTCCCCAGCCACTGAGTCCCTTGAGTGGGGCAAATCAATTCGAAGCGGATGCCCCCCACTCAGTCGCCGAATATCAAAGGACATGAAATCGACTCGAGGGGCGTGGCAAACTTTCGGCCAACAATGACTAAGGAAACGGGAAATGAAAAACGCTTTGACTGTATAAGAGCTCAAAAAAAGGAAATGACACATCAACACAATTGCGAGCTGTTCGTATGTGCGGCACACAAGCGGCAGCATCAACAAAAAAAGGGACTGGTTGAAGGGGCGATCCAAGGCGAAATAAATAAATATGACACGCGCGAGCGCATGAGAAATGCGTCAAGCCCCCGGGCGCCAAACGCTGTTGACAATACCAACAACTGTGGCTGCAGCAACAATAACAAGCCAGTGAGGCGGACATGTACGGCAAATAAATAAGGGCCAAGTGGGGCGCACCCACTTCAACAGTTGCCTATTTGATACCCCTTAAATTTCCAAATCGAAACAGGAATTTTTCCTTAACACCTCTGACCTCCGAAATTACAATGTCATATCTCAATTAATTTAATAAATACAAACTCTTCTTTTTTTATCACACATAGCTGGTAAATTGTTTGCTCACCAAATGCAACCACTTTATTTTTTGTCAGAAATAAATTCTGCACAATTAAGTCATTTTTGTGTGTTTGAAAACGTATAACATTTTAATTTTGTTTGATATAAACTAAACGATAAGCTTTAAAAGCCATAAATAACAGTGCCGAGACCAGAACAAAATTTATTAAATTGATAACTAATTATTTATTTTGTAGACTTATCAAAATATTTATTGCTTGCACTTTATCGCAATTTTAAAGTAACGGAAAATTGATAGTGCTTAAATAAATTTAAATGGAGTGTTATGGAATGTTAAATAAACTTACATTTTTAAGTTAAATAAGTTAATATTAGCGGATTTACCTTCATGTAAATTACAAAATATTCTTGAGCTTGGAATAATAAAGCAATTTGTAGAAAAGATAGAATATAAGCTTCTACTACTACTACTACTAATGCAAATCCAAATAGTTTTTAGTTTTGAATATCCTGAAAAAAATAAGCTTAAAATGTTTTGTAAATTTAGAAAATATTTTTTTTAAAACACAATTATTAAATTAAAGATATCTAATTTAATCAGCCTTAATATTTTTTTTAAATTGTAACTAATAATAGCGGCAGCTTAGTAAAATAAAAAAAAATACGAGGTAATTCGCATTGAATACATGTTTAGTGAATAGTTTTCCTCGGTACTTTTAAACCTTTGAGCCACAATGGAAATCTTAAGCATATCCTTCAACTCTATGTACCCAGAGTCACCCCCATCGCGTTTGCAGGATAACACCGAAAATACAGCGACGAAAGGATAAGCAACCAATGCGGCTCAGTTCTGTGAAATGTCGACGCCGTTGCTTCTGATGTGTCTGTGTGATATATTTTGGAATGACATAGCAATAAAACTGCTACATCGCAGCAGGAACAACGGCAACACCAACGGCCACACAGACAATTTTTGGTTGTTTCCTGCTAGTTGGTTGCCTTAAACATGCTTATTTCGGCATCCTTTGCTCTGTATCCTGTGTACAAACTCCGTCTCCGACTTCACTATAACCCCACAGTCCCCCGCTCGATTGTGTGAGGAATTTTTAATAAAAGCGGCTCAGACGGGCTCGAGGATAGGCGGCTCAAAGCAACATCTCATGTAGGTTACTGGCACGCCCCGGGAAAAACAGCAAAGGCATCGCAGCTCAGACCACCACGTAAACTTTGTCCTAAGCACGTGTGACGTGTCCCGGTGTTAATAAAACGAATTTTACTTGGGAAATCATTGGGGCCTACACGATTTTTAGTGGCGCGCAACTGGTTTATGTTGCTCCTGTGGATTTATCGACATCTCAAAACTTATAGCGAGTATATCCGTTTTACGACCCTTGTCTGTCTGTCTGCGAGTGTTTTGGTTCAATTTGGGTTGCCACTTTGGCTAAAGGCTTTAAAATAAAATCGAGCTAAAAGCTGAGAGAAAGCGCAGCTGGTGAAGAGTTTTCGATTGTGAAGTGCTTTTTAATAGCCGAGTATTCTGGCTCAAGGCTGTTCGGTGGTCGTAAAAACAAGCCCAAACAATGCCAGGAGTCGAAACGAAGAGGGGGCCCGAAGCACTCTAGTTTGAGCTAATTTATGTCAGCATATAATTTGCCCGACAATAAACAAAACAATTCGCAACCATGCTTGGACTCTGAAAATTAGTTCACATCAAATGCATAAATTTTCTTCTTTCTCGGCTGACGAAGTTTTCTCTGCTCTTCTCTATAGTTACGTGACCGAAATAGTTGAGTTCAGCTAGAAAACTCTGTGCCAAGTGAATCAAAAAATAATGCTCATATATGTATTTACGCACTGCCTCACATATTCCGCGTTCCGCATCCCCAGAAGCATAGCTCCGGTTGTGGCAAAATAAAAACAATTTTCATTTATATTTTCCTGACGAAAACCTAAAAAACAAACAACAAAAGCACACACTCAAGGGGCCGAAGAGGCAACAACACAACCTTGCTTGCAACATATAACACACAAAAACCTTGGCTGTCATATAAATGTCAAATCCATAAGTGTTATTTATAAAAAAATAATCTTGGCGGTTTGACCTGCCTAGAAATGTGGGCGAAATAAGATAACCCCTGGATTTGCCTACAAAAATATATACTTTTGATGTCAACAACTTGCGAAACTTTTCGACATTTCTCGGCACAAAACTTTGAAGCAGCAGTTTAATTAAGAAACTATTTGACAGTACTTAACTACTGAAAATCGATTGCAAACGTTGTGAATCCTTCATATGAATAGTTAATAAGTTGTGTGCATATATAACATTAAAATTAAACAAAAAAAAATTAGAAACTGTTGCAAGTTAAAAATTTAAATATTAAAATCATATCATGGTATTAGTATTATTATTATTTTCTCAAAAACAATTGTTATTTTTTCAAGATACACAATTAAAGATAAAAACAACTCTAAATCACGATTAAATAAATATTACACACAATAAGTATGATCAAAAAAATGTGTTGTATATGTTGTAAGTTGAATCTTTTTGTATTTAAAACTAAAAAATCGTTTTAAAACATTTTTCTTTTCGTATTAATGTGATAGTAGATTTTAAACTGAGGACATGTACCGAATTTTTTAGCATCAAACCTACCATATTATATATTATTTAAAAGCCAGTTTCAACAGCTTTACACCACTTCATGTAGTCCTTGATCATCCTTGACTGAAGCCCCTCGTCAATTAAATGATTAATGACACTCTTTGAGCTGCTCTCTAAACTCCGTATGCAAAACGTAGTCTGGAGCCCTTCCGGTTGAACTTTTAGCCACACATTTATCACAAATTCATGTAAAGCCATATGCCATTTAAATCAACAACAGAGAAAGTTTATTTCTTGGAGCGGCTTTTGAGAATAAAAAATATGTGTATTTTGTACCCATATCTATGTGTGCAGGGAAAATATGAAGAAGAAATCAGGTCTGCCGCCCACGACCAATGAATATTGTTTGTCGGCCTTGAAGAAGCCGCTGGGTTTTTCCCCGAAGCAAGTGTGAATAACCTGGACCCGCCGGCAAATAGATCCTGCGAACCCTTGAGTATGTGCTTTGCATACTTTGAGGCGCCTCCGCAGAACTCGGCGAATGGAAATGGATGAATGTGCGTGCTGTTCGGCATTTGTCTGGGCCAATGCGTCGGTTCATTCATCAGTCTGACACCGCTGAATGATGTGCTCCGCCCATTGGCAATCACTCCACAATCAATTATTTTTATGCCGCTCCACAGGCGCATAACTTCAGCATTAACTGGACTCAACGGGAAATCACGTCAGCTATTATCTTTTCTCTGCTCAATCAATAATTTTTCCCTTTTTAGCATCACGAGAAATATTTACAAAAATACTTAATAGCGACTGGGCAAAAATTCGCGACATGCGAGCTGTGTGGTAAAAAAAGGGAAACCCGTTTGTTTGCCTTAAATGGCAAACAGCTGTGCAAATAAGTGCAGTTTTGCATACAGCGTGACACGCACATACAAACATCCAAACCGCAAGGGCAAAATTTATTTATTAATAAACCAGAAAACCAAATAACATGAGACCGCGAAAGGACACGATCGAAACTTTTATGAATTCATTATGGAAATATCTGCCAAAATTTATCGAGTTTTCCCTGTCAATTAATTTGAGGAAAAGAAACAAAACTTCCCATCTCTGTGCAAACAAACATGCAACAAAATTTATATATTCATTTTTTCAATAAAAACTTTTTTTGGACATGCAAATACCATTTTTTAATTATTGGTCTATTGGACCAAAAAAAGATTCCTTAAAATATCATAAAGCCTTTCTGTCAAAGTTGGCAATTTAAAAATCATAAAGACTATTAGGTTTAAAAATATATATATATATATATACGAATAATATTTATACAAGGATAAATATTAAAACACACTGACATTGACGATATGCAACTGAAATATATTGTAAACAATTAAGATTGCAGGCACCGCTTACAACTACCCTGAATTATTTATTACTTAGCATATTAAGTTATTTTATCACAACAACTACAACATGACGAGATTATTTAATAAATATACCTTTTGTTTCTGCTATTTCCACATTCATATTAAAATCCATAATCATATAATGAAAACATTACTAGGGTAATATAATTATCATCATTATATCTATGGCCATTTTACCTAAATTTATCAGTTTAGCAAAAACAAAGGGTCTTAGCAGAATGCATTCCCCAATGATGCGCCAGGAATTTGCTTGGGTTTCGTGCCTTTCTGCAGATTTTCCATTGCCAAGATGAGTAATTTCTGTTTGTCTGTGCCTAACCAACTTCAAGTAGCTTTTAGCCAAATGAAATGGCCAGACAGATGCCAGAAGGCCAACAAAATGGGCGAGTGGAAGGCGAACTGGCAAGTCAAAGAAAAGCAAGACAAGGGAAACAATTTCGCAAAAGTGAATTGCATTCGGAAAGTATTTCATTTGAAAATTACAAAGCCCAGACGAACCACTGCCAAGGCAAATGATGCAAAATTGTATAAAAATGCAATTTACTGTTTTCAGAAATGACAAACGGCGGCTGCAAAACGGAGAGCAGAAAATTTAAAGCTGAAAGCTGAAAGCCAGCGAGCAGACAGCTAAAACCAGAAACTGAAAACCCAAAAGCCAAACACAATTGCAATAGTTTCGTGTGTCAACTGCAACATGCCACATGTAACGCAGCAGCAACATCAACAGCAACATCAACAGCAATTGCAACTGCAGCTGCAGCCAGCAGCGTTTTGGCCCTGACCAAGCTTCAACAGCATTTTCCAAGGGTCTGTCGCTCGTTAGTATTTGTTAGTTTTTGCTTTATATTTTATTTTGCCACAATTCTATCTCAAACGCGGTGGCTGTGCGTGCCTCCCATTTGATGCATTGAAAGTGAGACTTCTGGCCCAGTGTTGGGAAGTATTATACGAAACTGTTTGCCCAGCCCACACTCGCCAACTCACACGTTGCATGTGGCAGCCGCACTCTGCGGTTCGCCATTCATCCCCAGACCCTTCAAACGGTCGCTGGACCAACCTTGATGATGGCGAATCTAGGACTGGGACTAGTACTAGGACTGGGTCATGACTGCACGGGAAATAAAACTCGTATCTGCACTTAAGTATTGAGCTCTTGATTGCACAGCACTTTGTGCATTAAATGTTCAATTTAAACTCATTGGGTCATAATTGCACAGTAATTAATAACCATATTTGCATTTAAGTATTAAACTCTTGATTTAAATGTTTGATTTGAAAGCCGGTACACGAAAACCACATATATAATATGGCAACATTAAATGGACTGTTTATCAATAATTTATCTTACTAAAACAAATTGAAGTAGAATTTTATACCAATAATTATGGTTATTTTACAGTTGGTCTTAAACATTTAATTAAAAACATATATCGGCCAACAAAGGCGATCCGATTGAATTCAATTTAACCCCATTAAACAACGACAATCAATAAAATAATGTTAAATTGATTTCACAATAAAGTCTGCCAAAGCCCAATTATATAATATGGCCTCTGCCAATTTGTGTAGCTGTAGCTTATAACTTTAAACTTAAAGTTTGTAAATAAATAAAAAAATGTTTGTTTTTTTAACTTTGTAACACTCATTCAGTTAAGGAAACATAAATGTTGCCAACGTGTGCTGTAAAAACAGTTCTATTATTTTGCCAAGCTCTGAGTTAAGTAAAAGTAAAGATTTACATAAGGAAACCTAAAAAAACGAAGGTAAGGATATATATAAAAAAAAAACTGACTGTCATTATTTTTCCTCTGTGTATGCTTCTATTTGGCCTGAACGTTTGTGGGTTCTCCGCTTTTGGGGCTCACACACAGATGGGCACTAAATGCTTTCACCTTTTGACTTGCGCCAGAACAAACAGAGACAAAAGGGGAAACTTTTCCGACTTTGTAACGAAATTAAAATTCTTAGCACAAAAATTAAAGAATTTCAATTCGCATTCTGCCCACACCCCCAACCGCTCCGGAACGCCCATGTTTTCCGGAAATTAGAAGGCGACAAAGGAAAACCTTCGAGAGGGTTTGCATGGGGCCACTGGGTCGGGGGCAATTAGAACTGCCAGCGCCTGGCGCAAACAAATTAAATTTAATTCGAAATTAAATGAAAATAAATTGGATTATTTAATTAAAAAGCCCGACGACTCACCTCTGAGCAGGACCATCGACAGCAGCAGCAGCCAGCCGATGAGCCAGTTGAGTAATCCGAAATTGGCTCTGGATGGCAGGGACATTTTGCTGCTGTATCTGTGGTTGTTATCCGCAAGTTTATTGTTATTACGCTTGTAGTCGGCACGCGATCCGCCAGCACGGGGGAGGACTTGGCTGGTCAACTAACGATTCCGTCAAATTAGAGCCGGGCCCAACTCTCGGCTAAGCTCTGCCTGGGGAGCAATGAAAGTGTATTCTCGGCTTGGCCCTGTTTTTGGTTCGCTTTCACTAAGAGTTTTCCTTTATTTTTTGTTTTTTTTTTTTTTGGGTCTTTCTGGTGTTTTGTTTTGCTTAAACCGTTTTACACAACTTTTTTTTTTGGGTTGGGGGAGTGTAGGTTGGTTAAAAGGTTTTAACGGGCTCTGAACACTTCAAACAGATCGTAAGCCCAAAAGCCACTAAGTAGGCAACACTCGGAGGGGACTCTAATTTATAGCACTGGTTCACTTTACAGTGGTGGTTGGTTCAGCTCATTACTGGGCCCATGCATGTGGCTATTGCATTTTAATCGCCCGTCATTAATTCGCCATTAACACGCAGGCCTGTAGACTCATTAGGCCTGACACCCTCCACACAACACAAGTCTGACAAAATATTTGGCTAAAATTCCGCGCACATAAATCAAGAAACGCGTGCTTCGCTTTCGAGTCGCAGGATGGAACTGAATAGTAATCGGAGCTCGTGCAGCCAGTGGTATGACGAATGCTCCACATTCGGCTGCCTTCGGCACTCGGCCCCATTCGGCCAAGGGCTAAGAGCGAAGAGAGAAAGCGGCAAGAGAAATGCTCTCTTCAGCCGGGTTATTGGAGCACGAAATTGCTTAGCAACTTTTGAGTGGAGCTATTAAGACTCTTTGTTTGTTTATTGCAAGTGCAATTCCAGGCACTCACACGTTATTGCCTTTTCATTGAAATATTTGTAAATAATGCTTTTTCCCATACCTTAGGTTGATAATTTCCACATTCAACCATGTGAATTTTCATATGGATTTTTTATCACTGACTTCTCAAAACATGAAATTTTTTAGGTTTTATAACAAATTTGTGCAGCTGTATAGAGTAGGTATGACTCTGGTTGAATAACATTTAGTAAGCAATTTTTGAACGTGACTTTTTATTATTTATCCTGTATGTGTACATTGATATTTTGGGTTATAACTAATAAAGTATTTAAAAATGTTACAAGCTAAACGCAAATGAAAAACTTGCAATTTTTCTATAAATATGAAATATTGAAATTCAAATTTTAGATCAATAATAATAAAAAGAATATTTAACTCAATAAACCATATTTTATGGAATACCTTAGGATATTAAACAGTAAGAAAAGCCAAGGGAATATATCCTGGCGTAGGTCAGTTAAGACACCGTATAAGAGTTCGCTCTTATACGCGCTGAGGGTGAAGAGAAAATTTCCCCGCGCTTGAAATTGGTTTCAGCTCTAAGTTTCCAGCAGTTTAATCGACCAAAAAAGAATTCATTTTTAATTAATGCTCGTAATTAGCAGTTTTTTTGTTTCCACCTCCCTTCGGCGGTTTTATTGTCGGCACTCATCCCCCAGCCACGTACACAAAGAAAAAGCACACACGAGAATTTCAATCAATGGCGAAACTTTTAATTACAAGTCAATTTAATTTTGAACAAACAAACAGATCAAATGCACTCGATAGCCCCCGCCGACCTCCCCGCCGTTGATCAAGCCGAAGCGTTTAAATCAATTAAATTAATTAGCGACTGTGAAATATATTTGCAGATTGGACTGAACTTTTTTCCAGCTGATTATATTTAATTAATTGGTCCAGCTTTTGGCTTTCCCAGCTTACGACTGGCCCACTTCCCACATCCCACTGCCTATTGCCCAAAGTCGGACTGTATTGGACGGACAGTTCCAGTATTATGCAATCAACTTGCGGACGCGGACTTATAAACACCCCACAACCAAGGTCGCCGCAATTAGCGCCCCAAAAGCGATTACACCATTCGATAGACGATAGACACTAAGGCAGGAGCTTTGGGGGGGGGGGGGGCGTGGCGTGGTAGGGGCACGTGTCAATCGCAAGCCGATTATAGATAAAGTAAAAGGCGAAAAAGCAAAATCAGTAAACTTTTTAATTGAAACAATTTGTAAAATTTTGCCCAATACCTTCCCATCCCACATCCATCTTGTCCGCCAGAAATAAAGAACAGAACAGACAAACTTTCAGGTCTCGCTTTTAATCTTCCTTTTCGGGGCCTTGAGCGCTCAATCCACCTGACAGAAGCCCAGTTCCCCCTATTTCCCGTGATTTCTTTATTGAATTACCCGGCTGCTTTAACGGAGGGGTAGTGACAAAACAATAGGAAAAGGCTCCGCTCCGTATTGATTTTCTATATTGACAAACAAGGAACTCCCCAAAAATTCGACAAATCTGGCTCCGTTTATGTTCCAGATTCGTTTGCCACATCATTATTCCAATCAGAGACGCACGCTCGGCTCACAATTGGATTTGGATTCGGATATGGATCCGGAGTAAAGGGGAGGATGATTCTGGGGGTGAACAAACAAATCAAAAATCTATTAAGACGTGCGATGCGGCATATTCAGGCCCAGCCGTTGTCCCTGCGGTCACGTGTCGTCGCGAAGTTGCAATCGTGCACTAAAAAAAACAGACTGAGCTTGTACTTTCAGTTGTGTTGAGGTAACTGAAAGCTGTGCATAACAAGAACAAGTATAGACAAAATAGTTAATGCAAATGTTTAATCCATTAACAATTATAATAAGGGACTTAAGTGTGCAAATAGTATTTTGAGAATATATATGAATGTTACATATTTTATTTATGTGCAAATATTTTTTGAATATATATTTGAATAATAAATTTTTATTTTTTTGTTGGAGTCATAACCAAATTTTCAAAATGCTCTTATTTCAATTGTTTCTAATTCTTTTTAAATTTCTGGTTGGTTTATTAGTTATGATACTTTACTTTATTTGTCTTCGGTCACAAGAAAACGATTTTTTCTTAATTCTAAAGAAATTGCGGTCGGAGATAGTTTTTTGTGGTTTGGAGTCGAGGACCGTAAGTTAAATCCATCCAATTTTAATTGTGTTTTTTTCCGGTGTATAGATGTACCTCGACTTCTGTTGACAACAAGCCAGATGTGGAAAAACCATAACTTTCGTTTTGGGGGAGTCAGGGCTGTGTCCCTGGTTCTCAAGCTGGAACTGGAGCTGGAGATGGCTTCATTAGGAGTGCAGCGGCGGTCGAGATGACCCCTTGGAGGGCAGGAGTGGGCGGAGGAGGCGGGATACGAGGGTGGCAAGTGCCATTAATTGAAATGCCAAGCAACAGCTCGTTGGGGCAACGAGGCATGACCAAATTACGGCCGCACACACACACGCGTGCTCGTCACCCCACTTCTGGCCTGCAACTTGTTTATACTTTCGAGATGAATTTGATTGCGGGTGTGAGAGGCCCCCATCTCATCGGGGAAAACCTATAAAACAAAGGAAACCAAAGCAAGGAAAACAAACGGAAAAGGGAAAAAGAAATGAGCGGCAGTGCAATAAAAATCAAACCCGCATAATTTAACACAAGTGCGCGCACTCTTCACAGCTGACTCGAAGCCACCGGGGAGAAAGGAAAGAAAGTGGGCGGATTTGGGTGGATTTGGGGGCGGTGGCGCTGAATAAATGCGTGTGTGACGACACTCAGGGCCTCCGCAAAACATCTCAATTATTTGTTGACTTCGGAATGCCCATCCTGCCACACTTTCGCCCGATTTTATTATCAGGCCCGCAACATCAACATTAACATTTAAAACAATTTTCAATGTTGTAAAAAGCAACTGTAAAAATGCTTGCAAAAGACCAAGGCCAGAGGAGCATTTACTATTTGTATTTCATCCCCTCACAATTCACACGCCTGCATACTTAATGCCAACAACAATCACAAGGAGCAGCACATCTGCCCTCGAACTCTGACCCCCTCTCCCTCCTCCCTCCCCTCCCTCCCCTCCCCGCCCAATATGGAAAATCACTGGGGGAGCTACCAAGTAAGCCACACAACAGTTTCCCTTATCGCTCAAATGTCATCGACTGTCGGCAGTTTTTGGCTTTCGCTTTCGCTTTGGGTTGACTTCAGTTTTTCGGCTTTGCTACTACCCAGAATACCAACCCCCTCTGGCCATTTTCCACCCCCGCCAACCCGAGAAGGGCGTTCATTTGTGAAATTCTAGCCATGCCCAGGGGCGGCACTTGCGGCATTTAGTTAGTAATTTAGCGCATTTAGTACGCAATTTCTGGCAAAGGCTTAGGAGGGGACCACCAACTGCCCTTCTGGGGTCATGGCCCCGGTCATTAAGCTGGCTTTCTCTGCGCTGCTAAAGTGCAAAATAATTGTAGTTTTGCTGCTGATTCGCTCATGAATATACAAGCACACAGTCGAGTTTCCTTAAGCCGAATTTTCGGCAAAGAAAACAAAATGATATAAGGAAATTTGTAACCAAAGCTTAATCTATGAAACCAATACAAATTTGTCTATAAAATATAAATTATTTCAAAAATATAAGTTAAACTTAGTTAAAAATATCTTTTAAAATAAGATCTTTTAAGAGCGATAAGTATGCGCAAATAAAAACTTATTACGAATTCAATGTATAAAAATTATGCTAACTAAAATGAATTATCAAAACAACCTTTTTTTGGGATATATATAATTAAGCATTTAAATTAATACAAATAATTTAATAAAGTTCTTAAAATAAATGCAACGTTTGTACCTTACAAAAAATTTAATACAACCATTTTAAAACTTTTTTCATTAGGACATTGTGTATTTTCTTTGTTCCAGTTCAATTTACTTTATAGAGTTTTGACTGTCATTACCATATGTACGCTTTGAGAAAGTCTCAATGGCCGTTTGAAGAGGCAAAGATATGGTAATTTGAGTTTGGTCGTGTCGCTGCCGCACTTTAATCACTGACTACTTTTTCAGACCATGACAGAACTTTCCAGGCATTAACATAAATAATAAATGGTCCCTAATGCAACTCCTGCTTAAGCATTGACAGACACTGGGATCAGACAATAACATAAACACTGCATTTAGCTTCGTCGTGAAAGAAGATTCAAAGTTGTGGGTAGAGGTCCTCGGACCACATAAATCCAAATATCCAAATCAATAAGCGGAGCCGAAGAAAATGCCGGAAAGGGGGTGCCGTTGACATCGGCTAGTGTTAAAGTTAATAAATTGTGGCCAAGGAGGATTTATGTGGCCGGGCCGCTGCCCTCGACGGCAATGACATTTCAATGTTTACATAAGGACCGAAGGCAAAGTAAAGGGGAAGTGGGAGTGGCACACTGCGTGCCTGCCCGTTTGTATTAATAACCATTCTGCCACTGCGATATGCGTGACGCTGCAAATGGGCACACAGAGGAAAAATATTGGACCAAAAGAAAACGGATTTAACAGGCTCCAATTACAAAGAAGAATTTTCCATCGTTTATTTAGGGCGAGGTATATGAACAAACCTTCTTTTCTCTCGGTGCCTTCGTGTGTGTCACATGCGATAGCGTGTGTGTTTCGTTTTCGATAGCGAGTTCACTTTCCCCGCCAAATGTCTTTCGATGAAGCCCAGAGTGCATGTCAGCAAATCATAAAATATGTCAATCCAGGATTTCTCCAAGTCATCCGACCATTAATAAGGGCCAACCACGAAATTCGGAACAATTTAATTTTAATAAACTAATCGAAATCAATAAATAAGTTAACTTAAAGTAGGGCTTGTGTTGGCTTAGAGCCTATGCCTGCGGTACTTTTTCAGTGACGGGCGGTGAGATGAACGACGTTTGGTGGTCGCAGAACGCAATGTTCCAGGTCGAATTTGCAGCTGACGCCTGCGACGTCCTTTAGAGAGGACGATGCAGGTGATTCCAGGATTGCCGGTACCGGTACCTGTAGTAGTACCTGTAGTAGTACCTGGAGAAGTAGTTAGTGAAGTTGTAGTAGGTGAGCTAACGCCAGTAGTAGTATCCTGTCTCCATTGCCCTTCATCCATGTCATCATTGCTCCTTCCATTGATCACCTCTCCGTCGACACTGCGGCTATTAAAGCAGATCTCCTGGGCGGTGCCGGTGCTGCTTGAATTCGTTGAAGAGGCGGTGGAGTTCAGCAGACTGGTAAGGTAGTCAATCGTCACATTCGAGGTGACCACATCGAACAGAATGGAGCCGCCCACTCCTTTGGTGATGCCCAGGGCAAATCCACTGAGCCCGGCCAAGGCAGAGGCTACCGATCTTCCAGCTTCAGAATGCGTGTCTATGCCGGATTCCCTCAGAGCTCGGCGAAGTTCCCTTCCAGACAATGGGCGAAGGGCCAGGCGACGAGCTGCAGATGGATAAAGGTAAATTCAGTTAGCCAAATAATTGATTCCAATTTGGTCTTTAAATTTGAATTTAAAATTGCGGTATTCTTTCCCTTAAAAAAAAGAAACGTTCATATTTCATAAGCCACTTTTCACATAGGCTGGATTTTTGGTAGGATTTTAATAAGTAGTTACACTTTCACAACTCACCTTCTACACCGGCACTGATGCACGCGGTGATGATGAGTAGGCCAAATGTCAAATACCCAAACGATTTCATCTTCCCGACGATCTTTCACGTAATCGCGTAGAAACCCAACTGAAACAGCCGACGGGTTCTGCTTCACTTTTATCTGTGACGAGAAGCCAAAGAAAGTTTCAAGCTTTGCATATGCAAATTCCCAAATTCCGCAGAAAAAAATGATTTGACCCCAGACGGGGCTGCGACCCCAAAACTGGTTTTATTAGGACCATTAATAAGAATAATGATAATGCTTAAGCGTGACTTCTTCGTTTAAAAATCACAGCCAATCTGGAGGTATTGCGACTTATAAAGGTTTTTTTGATATAAAAAAATGTAGTTCTAAAATCGGAAGAAATAGTTTGAACGCCTAATTAATAAAAGGTTTATAAAAAACATTTAACATTCGAATCCAATAATTTTTAAATTACTAAATTAGTTTTAAGTGATTAGTTAATTGGAACAATACTTACTTTCAAGATGGAATCCAGCTCGATTAAAAAGCGAACATTATTTAATGCTGTAACTTATATACAAATTATGAAGATAAGTATGACCAAATTTAAGCATTCAAACATGAACTTAATTGTAATATTTTTTTAGGCGTAGAAATGTCTATGGGACCGACAATAATTTATAAAAATGTATTAGATAGCTCTTAGTTATTATTGTAATAAACAATACAAGTTATATCTGAATTGGAGTTGCCAGAATCAAAGCATATCTCCCTAATCGAACCACTGTTCGCTGAAACATTGCTCTGTTCGACCTCGGTTATATTGGCAGTTATGACGTCGTAAATAAAGACGCCAGTGAGGGCCTTGCCCAAGCCCAGGGCAAAGCCAGAGAGGGCAGCGAAGCCACTGGAAACTGATCGACCCTCCGGCAAAGAATTCTCCAGTTCTTGAATCTCCGGTTGTCTCAGGGGTCGCAACCTTAGCCGCCTTGCTAAGTGAGAAGAGAAAATTCATTAGTTGATGGGCTTCGTTAAGGTGGATCATCATTTCTACCCAAGGGATTGCCTTTGCAATTCAAAAGAACAATCAGGCCCATCAAGAGCAGCCTCGTCCACTTGTGGCTGCTGCTCATCTTGCTCCAGGAAACTTGTCTTGGCCCGACCTCAGCATTGATTTATATGCCTGGGCCAAGTCTTTAGAACTCATTTGCATAAACACTAATCACCGACATGACAGCCAATCAGTCATTCCACACGTACACATATGTTTATACCTCGATACTCCCATAAGCAGGCAGATTTCTTTATTTTGTTTTTTTTTTTTGCTAATCAAGCACTTTCACTTTGCTTGATATGAATATGGAAACTTGGCAAATGAGCAGCACAGAGGGCGAAAGCAAACCTGATGCTAGGTCGACAGTTTTTGCATTTATCAAAGGCGCAACAACAACAGAAATTCCTGTGACCAACTGACCTGCCAATCGAACCGTGTCACAAGGTGCTCCTCACCAGAGAAACCCAGAAACGAGTCTTATGCAACAGCGGCAATACATTTGTTCTCGTTAGGACTCTTACTTTTTATTTAAGACCTTTAGTTCTGATACCCTTACGAAGGGATGTTGTATTTTTAGAAAGAGTTTAGGTTGTTTCATAAGTTGTAGAACAAACTTATAGATAGAAGAACATTTTATGTTTAAAAATAAAAAAATTAATATATAAACTTAGATTAAAAAAATAAGAAAATATATAACAAACATTATTGTTCATGCAATGTCCTCTTAACGAGGTAACATTCATCATGCAACATTTATCAATTATCAAACTTTGTGACGTGAAGTAGTTATACAATTGTCTTAACAACAAACAATACAAATTAAACAACATTTTTTCATTCGCTCTGCTGCAGCAAAAATTATAAATCAT
This sequence comes from Drosophila elegans, assembly GCF_018152505.1. Lineage (NCBI taxonomy): Eukaryota > Metazoa > Arthropoda > Insecta > Diptera > Drosophilidae > Drosophila > Drosophila elegans. Next base: position 4,481,104 of record NW_024545903.1, on the reverse strand, counting down.
ATTTCCTATTGTAGCGTGTAGTTTGAAAGATTGTTAAAAAAGAAGTCTTTATTAAGTCAAATGTAAAATCATTGTAATCTTACTTTATCCAGAGACAATAATCTTTTTACTATGCATCACTTATTTTTAAGTTTTGTTTAAAATACGTGACGTCTTCTTCTTCTTTAACATTATACTTACAAATCTGTTAAAACAAGCCATAAGAGCATTCGGTTGGGTAACCCGTGAATCGACTGCTTCAACTGAACCTAATTTTTGCGAGCTCTTCTTGTGTTGACTATAAATTCAGATTTTGTGGCTCGGCGGAAGTATTAAGCTGATTTTATGGCTTACAACTGCATACTTAAATCTGTTTCCAGGCCAAGCCAGCGCCGAGTAGGGAGTGTTGTCTATCCCATTTGGCAAGCGATACGCAAGCGGTCCCCGGGTGCACTCTTATTTGCCACGTACAAGTTGTGAATGGCCGGGCAAAGTGGCGTATAAAAAGTTTTAGTTGCAGCTTTGTCAGACATTTGCTTTTTAAAATGGCTTAAAGCTGACATCTGCCAATTGTCGGCGAAGTTTTGGGCTATGGGCCCCTAGGAGAGGAAGATATAATGGAACTGATTCGCAACTCCCTCTGGTCTTTACTTTGGAGGACATTAAAACTGTCAAGGCGAACCAGCTGCCGGGCAACAAGTGAAACGCAGGCGATGAATGCCAAGCTGTCTGCGCACGCGAACAATGCCACTTCAACGCCATTATTAGCATAATTATGCCACGCCTGCAAGGCAATCTCCCCTATATAGATGTGGTACAACCCCGATTGTTCCTGATTTATGCCGTGGCAGCGGGCGTTGCGCTCAACATCGTTTGCAGCTCATTAATCAGTTCTGACGCACGTGGGGCTGCAAAACAAAAACCAAGACCAGCTACCGACAAGTCGTCATGTGGCAGGAAAAGTTGCCGTTTCCCTGGGAACCTGCAGCATAATCGAGTTGCCTGCCTCGAAGGCAACTTTTCGTGGCTGGAGCGCCAATACTTCCATACCGCCGGTGCATAAAGTATCGCATTTCATATAATTAAATTTTGTTCTTGACAAGCTTACCATAATTTTTTCCTAATGGACTAATTTTTAATGTTTAATAACTAACCTATAAGACAATTTGTGTATGCTTTAGTTAGCGAATATTATTATAATTATGTCAATAAGCAACATTTTAGCAATATCACATAAAAACTTTAAATAAGAATTTTACGATATATTATTGAATTCATAGTTGTTTTAAATCTTACTTTTTTATACTCGGTATTCAAACCATATATTTAAAATAAACTAATGTTATCTTTGATTAAATACTTTTTTATAAAACTGAATTTTTTTTTAATTTTGTATTTAGTTTTATTGCTGTAACGCATTTTAATGTGTATAAATGAAACTAATTCTTAAAAAAAACAATTTTGATATGGAAATTTATGGCATTTTTTATGATTTATTTGTTCTGTGTGTACTTATGTACTCCTGCTTTATTGTTATAGAACAGACTACTGGGAATTTGGAGGAGGATGAGAACTAATGTACCCAGGCCAGAGAAGCTCCCGTGGAATGCAGGGCATCTGTGCAACTTCGAGGCGTTGCGGATTGAGTGCGAGAGGTGAGTAGCTGCAGCACAATGAGCAGGCACCATAATTTCATCGCTTTTTGCTGGTTTTATGTGGCACGGCTGAGTGGTTTTTATGCTGTGCAGTGGCAGTGGCAGTGGCAGTGGCAGGTGAACCGCTTCAAATGAACATGCAGCGCGGAAAAGATGGGCCAAAGATAGTGGGCAGCATTTCTGAAGGAACTGGCGCATATTTCAGCAGCTGTGCGAGATAAAACAGCTGCGATGATAACCCTTGACTATAAATATATTTATATATATATATATACATATATCTATACGTATTATGTTCGCATAAACTTTATGCAGAACACAATTTATAAAAGGAGAAAGGAGTGCACTTACTCCACGGCCATTTGCTCGTTAACATTAAGCGTCTTTGTGCACGAACGCTGCCGACTGCCGTGTTATCACTGCTCTTTGATGGGCGGACATTTGAGAGGTTGATGGGCGGACGCTTAAAGGATGCTCTGCTCGATATATCCAATCAATGCAGGCCCATTGGCTTCGTTATGGCCAAATACGGTTATAAGTTGCATCAAAAGTTGATGGCTCCATTGTGATGCGGGCCCTTTTATTTACGATGCGATTTATGGGCACTGGAAAGGCGCCTTCTTCCCCCAACTCCATCCCGGGTGGTTGGGGGGGTCAGCATCTAATTGTGAGAACAGGAACATGCGTGGTCCGAACAGAACGTTAGTTAGCTTACCGCCATAAATCATTCTTTATTTCACTCACGCACACCATCCACAATGAATGGGCCCGGACATTAGCACCTTCTTGGCCAGCAAATCAAGTGACGTGAGTGTGTGCGTGGCCAGTAATTAATTATGGTGTTATTTAATTTAATTGTGAGCAGCATTAGGACGCACTCAGTCGGGCAATTGCTTACAAATGGGTTTCTCTTATTGCCAATTTGGTTTCCAGCTTTTAAACTCATGGTAAACTCAGTTCCTGGCTGAGGAAAAAACTATGGAATGTTACCTACTTATTCATATTTGTATACGACACAAAACTTGGGTAATAACTAACCCGTCAAAAGAAAAACCAAATATTTTTTTATTCTTTAGCTAAAAAAGAGTTTTACAAACGTAAGCTTCGAAATGGAAAGTCAAATTTTGGGAAATAATTTGTTTTGATTAACCCCAATCTGAAGCTCAGAGGTATTGGAATATGTGTAGAACAGAATGTATACCCTAAAAAACTGACACACTATTTTTAAAATATTTTTCCTTTCGATCATGGTTACGACCACTTCAAGCTGGCTTTTTCATAAACCTTTTTAAAACACTCGAAACTCAAAATTTGATTTGGCTCACTTATTGGCCTCAATCAAGGCTGACAAGGAACGGTTGTCCTTTCTGTTTTTGCCGATTTTGCCCTTTGGAGAGACAAACCCGAACCACTGACAACGAAATTTTGATGGGGGTCATGTAGAAAACTGACTGTGAATTTTCCATTTTTCCTATTTTCGGTAGTCCTCTCCAGATATGTTGGCATTTTAAATTAGCGTTAATTGAATCCATATGGGCGGAGATGTGATTTCCTTTTTTGAGACCCGGTGTTGTTTTACTTTCGGACATTTCAGTGAGTCAATCAGGCGGTTCATCAGTCAGTCAGTCAGCCAGTCAGCCAGCTGTCAGGATGTGTGTGGATGTGTGTGAATGTGTGGAAAAGGAGTTGGCGCGTTGGCGATTGACAAGGACAAATGGCCGGAAAAGTACGGGGGAGATCCTAAAAAGTACAGGCCTACGGCCCTTGAGCCAAGTAAATTTAATTAAATTGGATCCGATTGGATTTGGTAATTGCCATTGTTAATGCAAATGTGGATGCATATGTTACTGGCTGTGCGTTGAGGCGGAAGGCGATAAATAATAAATACAATTTGCAAAAAACACTAATTACAGGATTGTACTCCCGACCGCTGTAAATAGTTTCCATTAACTGATTTGGGGCGGAGTTCATGCAGATTATTCCAGCATCACTTGCTTATGCATTTCATTTATAACATTTATTTCCTAGTTAAGCTCCCAGAGGTTAATCAGCCAGAAAATCAACAGTTGCGCATAAATAATTTCGTGTTCGAATTTATTTATGTCTGTGTCCATGTGCACTGAACCACAATGTGCAACAAACAATTTATTAACCGACTCCATTCCATTCGGTTGTCATTTGCAATCATTTGACATTTTTTCATCCGGACACAGCCTAATTAATTTTACACTTCTTCCCAGCTGAATTGTCCCTTGGCGCGACTTTCTTTCGGGAATTTCATAAATATTTAATGCAAAATAATTAACAGCGACGAGAGTGGACGGGCGAAGGCGATGATTGATTGCCACCTGCTACCATTTGGACAATCATAAAATTCCCGTTAATCAAGTTTTATTAATTAAAGCCAACAAATGCGACCCACCAACTGGCCCACATCTCTGTTGATTTCACCTTCCTTGGCAAGCTGTGAATCATGCCTTATATATCACCGAACTGGCCCAGTTTGAAGGGTTGAGCTCTGTCACCGGGCATTAACAACTTTTCCCAGCTTGGCCATAATCCCTTGGATTATGGTCTTTAATCTGACTGCTTTTTCACTTTGTTTTCCCGGCTGAGGAAATTAAGTTATTCGATTTCGATTTCAGTAGTTTTATTTTCCAAATTTATCAAACAAGTAACTCGCCACAAAACCAATTTAATTGAAATTCAACTTTTCGATTAATTTGGTTAGACAGTTTTTGCGCTAACGGTCGTTTATTCTGCAAAATGCTACTTTTGAACAAACAAAAAATGGCATTTCCGGTACTGTTGCTGAATTTGTTTACCATACTAAATTTTTCCTCTGTAGATCTATGGAGCCATAAAATCTATATTAACTCCGAAACTTTTCGGCAGTAAGGTTAAGCCAAATTGCAAACACACAACTAAGAATATCTATTTGGGTACTTAACCTATTTAGAAAGAGGTCAGTAAGTACTGGCTAGTCGGGACACTCGAACATTATATTCTTACTGGTTTATGTTCAAAACATGTTTATGGTTACCGCTTTTACCGAGATTGCATACCATAGGCAATTGGACATGATAAATTGTTCATAAATTGGGAAAAGCACTTGTCAAAAGTTATCAGAAAAGTTATCAAGGTAATTACTATATTGCTTTAATGGCTGTAACTCATTTGTAAAAAATATGCACAGCAAATGAATGCAGACTTTTACTCTAAAGTTATAAATAATAAACAATTACAAAAATTAAAAATAAAAAAATTTAACTTATAATCAACTTAATTTAGTGATCTTTGTTTAAACATTAAAATAAAACATATAAAACAATGAAGTAAAATCGTTGTTTTTTTCAAACAGTTTTTTGTTTTAATGTAATTGAGATACAGTTTATTTTCTTTTATAATATTCTTGTTGTTATTAGGTGTATGGACATTTTTATATAATTAATGAGTCAAACTCATAGGCATTACTTTAAGTGCAAGAATATACAAATCGGCTTTTTGGATTTTTGTACAAAATAGAACTTTAGTTTGACAACAGTAATCCTGTGGGATGGCCGTGTTGTACCTCTTTCGCGAACCGGAAACGGTCTTCGATTGTGCCGCCTTCATTTGTGGGGTGCAGTTCACGATGGGATGCAGCGGGCACGGACCGCACTTCAATATCAGACGGTGGATGAGGGTTTACTCCCTGGCAGTGGCCATAATGGTATTAACGGGTCTCTTCAGCTCCCTGAGCGCCCTTCTGGCCGTTGAGGATGTAAAAGAACGTCTGATGAAAGCCGATAGTCTGGTCCTGGGCATTGCAGTCCTGGAATTGGTCATGTCCACTTTCGTTTTTGTGGCCACTGTGATTTCCCTGCAAATATCGGCACACCGCCATTTGGGAATCTATCTAAGATTGGCTGCCTTGGACTGCAGGCTGATTGGAGACTTTGGAGCCAATCTCAATTACAGAAAGATGCTGAGAAAGAACATAGTAATGCTGGCTGTGGTCACATCTATCTATTTGGTGGCCATCAATTGTGCTGCCATCCAGGTGGCCAGTGGTGACCGAGCTCTTTTCCTGCTATGTGCCTTCTGCTATGCGATTGTCACAGGAGGACCACATTTCACGGGATATGTGCACATGAATCTGGCCGAAATGCTGGGCATCCGTTTCCGGTTGCTGCAGCAGCTGCTCAGCCCGAAGTTTCTGGAATGGCGATTTCCGCAGGTGCAAGTTCGAGAATTGCGTATACGCCAGGTGGTGTCTATGGTACAGGAGCTGCACTACCTCGTCCAGGAAATCAACAGGGTGTATGCCTTCAGTCTTTGGTCAGCCATAGCCCACGATCTAGCCATGAGCACCAGTGAGCTGTACATTCTGTTTGGCCAGTCCGTGGGAATCGGAGGAGGCGCACCTGACCAGCAGGAAGAGGATGGGGAGGATCAGATGAGCAGATATCGAATGCTAGGATACGTGGCTCTCTGCATGATTCCGCCGCTCTACAAGCTTTTGATTGCACCCTTCTACTGCGATCGCACAATTTCCGACGCTCGAAAGTGTCTTCGACTCGCCGAGCAGATGGACAACTGCTTCCCCCAGTCGACCTCGCTGCGACCCCTGGTCAAATCCTTGATGTCCTGGCAGTTGCAGGCCAAGATCGAGTTCACCAGTGGCCTCGGGGTCGTCCTCAACCGTCGGGTCATCGGACTGGTGGGTAATGTGCAGAATATTACACGAAAGAAATTAACTCGTTTTATATAATCAGTTCACTACAATTCTGGTCAACTATCTCCTTATCCTCATCCAGTTCGCCATGACCCAGAAGATGGGTGAACAAATCGAACAGCAGAAGATTGCCCTGCAGGAGTGGATTGGAAACTAAGATGTCATTAATCTTTAGCAATTTTACATATAGGTTACCTATTTTAAATGCCTATACTTAAAGAGTATCTAGGATTTTTTTTAAATATTTATTATCCAACCGGTGGTCTTTTTGGTGATGATAAAAATGCTTTACAGTTTTAAAGATTAAAGTAATCATCGATATAAGAATGTTCAGATCTGAGCTTCTCATTAATAAATAATAACATTTCTAAGGTGAACGCAATTTTGGACTTTAATTTCTTAACTCACGAGTAACAAAATATTAGTGTTAAAATTAAATAAAAAATCTACGTTTAGTATAGCTGACTTGTAGATATCTTAAATGGTCTCGAATTTATGGCCGACCCATAGGTATTATTTATCAGGGACTAAATTAATTCTCTGCGAGTGGTTCGTTAGCATGGAAACTCCATAAATAAGTCAGCTTCCTTACCAAACTCCCAATTGCAGGCATCTGTCCAGTGTCCTGTGTCGACTGCACCCAGGAGAGCCGCCTAATGATTATTACGTTTGTCGTTTTATTTTATTTGAATTTTATGTAAATTTCCCTCACGGAATGACCTGTGGGCAGGCGGCCGTTTTATCAATGCAGTCCAACCCCTCAGGTGAAAATATCCATGGGCGTTTGCTCCCTGCTAATTTTCTGAGGCATACGGTTTCTATCGATTTTTCTGGTCAATCAGGAATGTGGCAAGGAGAAGTATTCCTCGGAAATGTCGTGACATTTTGTTTCTTTTTGTGCGATGGAATGCGATGCTGTTTTTTTTGCACCAACCATTCACACATTGATTTAATTTCGGAAATCAAAGTTGAAACATTCGCTTAAGGGACGAAACTATTATGAGTATTCCTGCGCGATCCACACGACTGTTATTACTTGAATTTACGACCATACGGCCAGCACATTGGAGGCTGACTGAAGGGGCGGCTTGGTGTATTTATGGGAAGACGGCTTTTATGCTCGTCGTAACCATTGTCCTGGACATGATGCGTAATTGAATAATATTTTTTCGCCCTCCCACCAACTCGCTCATTTCGCCGCATTCCATTTCTTTGCTGTATTCAAGTATTTTCGATTGGAATGACTGCAATTCTCGTATACGCCAATACTGATTCGCATTTATACACAAATGTTCGGTGCCATATAATTTGCAATAATTACCAACGGCCTTTTTGCCTTTCAAGAAATGTGTTCGAAATTATTGCATGCGACTAATTGAAAATTGATTGCGCCCACTTTGGACGAATAATCACCCGAATAATGTTTGCGCCAATAAAATATCGAATGTGAGACGCATAGAACATTCGCATTAAATTCAGCCTGCTATTGATGGTGGCGAAAAACCTATACAAGGCAACTAACTATAACATATTTATTTGATTTCAACAAAATAAGCAAATTTTGTCATTGGATTATTTTAGCAAATGTGGGCATTGGCTTATTTTAGTTTCAAATTATTCGGTCTAAAGGTTTAGTTTAAGCTTAAACTGTAACAGAACAAATACATTTCGTATATAATTTAATACAGGACGTGACATTAAAGCTCAATAGAACAACAAGAGAGTTGTTTAATTTCAACAAAATTAGAAAACATGTCAAAAAAAGCTTACTACTATCAATTTATATTAGTTTAATTTGCTTTTTGTAGTTTTATTGTTATTCGACAAAATGTTTTCAATGCAAGTGTTTCACACTAAGTAACACATCATATACTTATATTATATCCATTTTTAAAGTATTGTTTTGGACTACTTTTATACCCTTATGATTGAATTTAATTTAGTGTTTCATTTTTTGAGACAAAATGTTGGCCATATTACCTAATTTTAGGTCCACTTTTTGCATTTAAAATCAATATTTTTTCTGCGTCTGAGTCTAAGTCAATATGTTTTTTTAGCATAAAAAGCTTTCACTCTTTCATAAAAACAAACAGGGACCAAAAATAAATTTGAAATGATCTTTAAAGAAGCATGCTACATGATATCCCAACTCTTAATGCAAAACAAAGAAACATCCCTGGGCTGTAATACAACGTGAAGGTGGGTAAAGTCCCCTCAAACCTTCCTAAGTTTTCCCCCTGGCAAGGACTCTGGTCCGTACATATTGTTTTAGGCGAAGAATGAAAGCGTGTGGAAGCCCTAGCTCAGGCAGAGCTGACAAGCTTTTGTAATGTCCAAGCCAAAACTCATAATAACGTAACCCGCTTTACTTAACTAACTCATTTAAAAGTTTCACTAATAGCACGTCACACAGGCAGCGGCAGCACATGGCGTGTGCTTAGCCCAATTAAAATGTGGTCAGGGCTGAAGCTTTCACAGCTCGCGAGCTGCCCGCATCAGCTGGGAAAAAAGGGGGGGTTTTAGACTGGGCGTGGCTATGAGGATGAATCTGAGGCTCTGGCAGCATCTGCTTTGGCTTTGTGCACAAAAGTCGCAGCAACAATGCACAAATAGTTGAGTTTTTCACCTCGACTCCTCGACATTTTCCATTTTGGTGCTTAATTAGCAGACGTAGCAGGCGGCGACTTTTTGCACCGACGACTCTCAAACGTTTTCGCACCTGTATGTGCAAGACAATGGCAATGTGTTTACGCCCAGGGATAATGGATAATGCGAGCTGGTACAAATTAGGGTTAAGTTAGCTGACAAAAAGGATTCATTATAATTATGCGGCCCAGCGGGCTGGCACTGAGTCAGTTTGATAAAGAGAATCGGTCATTTGAAGGCATTTGTCAATAAGGAGTAGCTTATCCACATCCTTTAATTAGCTTTGTATGTTTGCCCTCACTCCAGGCATAACTGTCATTCCACTCTGCATGTGTCTTTCTATCCATATATGTATCTCCCTGTCTGTCAAGGCAATCTACATTTATTTATTTGCATAACTTCCACTTAAAGTGTCAAGCTAAAGTCGAGATACATGAGTCTTTGCAATGTTTGCTCAGCATTTGACAGTCGAGACGAGAGGAAAGAGAAGTGGGCTTCTGGGGCAGGTCGTATGCAAATATAATAGTTTCGTTATCCTTCTGGGGGGCAAACATTTAAACAGATTTGCCGGCAAATATTTGCGGCAGTGAGTTAATCAAAGACCAACTGCAATATCACGCATACAACACGTGCGCCGCGCAATGTGCATAATTGATGGGCAATCAATTAAAACGCACTTCCTTACTTCCGGGAAAGGGAAGGGCAAAAAAAGTTGTGCCCAATCTTGGCCACACCTAAAGTGCCATTGAATTGCCTTCGGGGACACTTTGAATCGGATTGTGTTTGCATCGAATCTCGCATGCAAATCCACTCAATTAAAGCAATTTCGATGCAATTTGAACGTCTAGGGTGTCGGCTTTAAATTAAAAATGCATTAAGTGCGAACGGCAGTTTGCTGCACTCGCAATGTCCCCCGGCCCTCGGCTTTCATTCCTAATGAGGCCAGACACAAACATTTGCCCACGTAATAAACATTTTACGAGCGTGCAAGTGTTTATTTATTCAAATGCATTTAAAATAGCATGAAATGCCATAAGGAGGCAACACTTAACGAGCCCAAGACGAGTCCCCACTATATGTGATATACCATATACTATATACCTACATATGTATTCTGATCCCAGTGAGACGAGCACGCAATCAAAGACGAAAGACGGCGAGCACGAGCATGAGGACGAGGACGTTGACGATGACGAAGAAGAACTCTCCAGGCTGAAGCATTCGCCATGTCGCAGCGTAAACACTGAAGCCTCCTTTCACTCGGGGCAATGTCAAGAGCACCTGGCCCACTCACACGGAGGAGGCTGAGGAGATAAGGCGGAGCAAGAGCAGGTGGGCCAGGCTTTGGCTGGCATCCACATCCATTAATGCATTTACTACTCTTTACTGCTCGCTCATTTTGTTTACACAGTCCAAGCAAACGACTTCACAAGTGTCGCAGCTGCAAGGACATGGCTCAAAATGACACACTTGCACGTCTAATTCAAGTGCACTGAAACAAGCAAATTATGAGCATTTTGTGCAGGCTGCTTAGCAAAAAAAAAAAAAAAAAAAAGGGAAAAAGCCAAGGGCCAACAAAAAGGTTAAGGGTTAAGGCCACTTTTGGCCAAGCCATTCACTCAAGCAATTTAACCCCTGCTTTAATTGTTTCTTTAGAACATTTTCATTGCTTTATAGTTTTCCAATTAAGATCGACTCTCTGCAGAATCGTTGAACAAAATAAAGAATATTTTATTGGGAAAAACAGCAATAAAACAAAGTATCACAGCGCATATTTTCTGGAGTTTTAAAGATTATCTGCCAAACGGTTTTATTTGAATTTTCAGTCGGTGTGTGAAAAACGGTAAGCCCAATCAGCCATCAATTAAGCGTTGATTTAATGCATTTGAGCCGCGGTAGAGTCAAAAGCTTCGCTTTAATTCAAATACCAATATTTTGATTTGCGCATTCTTTCCTTGGAAGCCAAACGCATTCATGAAGCACATGCAAACCATAGAAATCAGTTGGCTTAGTGGCGGTCTAACCAAATCAATGCCGCTTACCCCACACCGTGAACCAAACAAAGCCCTCACCCAAAAACTCTGTGTAACTGGCCAAATGGCCAGACATCAGAAAGCGTTCTATTCTATTTATACCCTTTGGAATCCGCGTCCAGCCTATCTCCCCGGCAGTACCCCAGTATGTACACATAAAGAAAAAGGACAGTCACAAGGCTACCTTAGGAATTAAATCGATTTTAAATGACGATCTTTCTTTAAAGGTGCTTCCCTTTATAGGAACTATAATTTATTAAGAAAGTTGCTACGATTTGATTGCCTTCATTTGCTGAAAAAAATGTGTTTAGTTTGAAAGAACATCAAAGAAGAAGTTTTTTTCCCTTTGCAACAAAAGGTTAACTTATAGTTTTTAAATTCTATTTCAATATCCGAAGCCAAAGTTACTTTTATAATATTTTTTTAATATTAGTTAAGACTTAAAAATTAAAAAATTCTTTTCTGGTAGTTTAACCGGCAAACTTCGACCTATTTTTAACCAAATGAAGAAATGTAATTTTGGTTTTTTAAAAAAAGTAAGACAGGGTCTTCAAAACCTTCACTATTTTCAGTTTTATGCATGTCAATTGTTTTCTTTTGGTGTATTATCCAATGCAGGCGATTGCCATTGCAGTTTGTCATGCGTGTTTCGCACAAAATGCGATCAGATTCGACAAAGCGACAAGTCAGCGACACTAATTCGATTGCAATTCGAAGCCGGACCGCAATTTGTCGTCCCGCAGGCACTGCTTTAAAATCGCTCACAAACAGCATTTAGAAACAATTTTAAAGCGGAATTCCCAGTCACTTGCCCAGATCGGGAAATCTGAGACAAACACGTCCGCCGGATCTGTTTGCCAAAATCAATAAGGTACTCAGGTGGATGAAGACAGAGTGAGATGCCAGCAACAGAAGCGAAAATCGTTTTGTAATTTGAATTCGATTTTGGCAAACCATTTTGGAATGCGGAAATTGAAAGCGCATGCTGTGAAGAAACTTCCTCGCTTACGTAATTACAAGCGGGTGGCTGATAAAATAACAAAAACGGAGGCACTCCTCCTTCGGCAGACTCTAAAAGTGTATATAGCAACAAGCTGCAAGCGCGTTAGGAAAGTTTCGCGGTTACGGCACTTGCCAAATTGACTGACAATGTAGCAGCACATATACGCGCATATTCACCTACACAAAGTTCACATAATGGCTTAGGCGCCATCTTTTCAGGCACCGTCAGGCAGTCCTCCTCTTTTCGACCCGCGCATCCATTTAATTGAAGTGAAATAACATTTTGTGTCAACGTCTAACGAGGACTTTCTCGCTCCCCTGCCCTCCACTCCCCTCGCCCTTTCTCAATCGTAAACTTTTGCTGCAGCATCTGGCATACGTTGCGTATGCGCAACATTGAGCTCGCTAGAAAGCGAAAATGTTTTGAGCCACCCGCAAATCTGTTGCAATGGCGACCAGCATGCAATTTGCAACATGCCCGGCAACACTCCATGTCCTCCAAAGGATTCGAAGTGTGTGCGGGTGCGTGTGACTGCGTGTGGTTTAAGTCAACTTTAATTGAATCCAGCCAAGATGCCGCAGATGCGGCGAATGCGACCCAGTCTCGCCAACAAATGAAACGGCAACCCATTGGTTGAGTTCAACTAATGAAATCGAGATGTTTGTTGAACTCGGTTAAACCGTATACACTCTAATACTTTCCGTTCAAAGCAAGGTCACATTTATTGGTAAACACTTAGAGTGACTCTTACTCATACACTTAGAGTGCAACCAAAAAATGAAAGACTACTTATAAAGTGTAAAAAATTAAATAACAGTTCAGAAACAATAACCTAAAATAAGATCATTTTTTGATGTATTTTTGTTACACCTAACAGATTAAATAACAATAACATTAAATAAATTCTATTTGTTTAATTATTAATTTTAACTTAATGAAAAAACTAAATAAATTTGAATTAATATATATTAAATATTTTAAGATTTTAGCAATAAAAAAAACTTGGAGGAAACATTTTCTGAAATCAAATAATTTTCACCTTGGAATAAGCCATCCTTTTCGGCATCCGAAACGGAATCAGGCGGGAAATCTCAGCTGAGTTTCGACTGAGGCCGAGTGCGGCCTTAAAATGTGGGGCTGCATGTGGGTCATATATCTGGCTGGCTGAGCCAGATGTCCTTGAGCCATTTTACGCGCCACATTCGCATCATCCGGTTCCCCACTTCAACCCTCCTAAGCAGATGTCGGCCCATTTGGTCAAGCTTTGCATTTGACTTATGCTTTTTACGCCTTTCATTTTAATTCGTTTAAGCTGGAGACGCATGCCGCACCCGGAGGAAATGTGCCAGGAGTACCACAAGCGCCTCCTAGAGCCACATGTCCGAGCAGCTCTGCACCATTAAGCTAAGTGCCGTGCGAAGAAGAAGGATCCTGCACTCGCTGCAGGATATGCAATGCATTTGTCACTGCGGAATGCGTTTTAGCAAATGTTGGCCACGCTTTCAAAATTACATAACACAAATACCAGGAGATGGAGCTGCAGCCCGGACATTGCTTTGAAAAAGGCACCAATTCCTTCCAACGCTGCTGTTGGTGCTACAGTTTTTCCAGCTGCACATGGACAAATATTAAAGAATTTTCCTAAAAAAAATAATGTAAGGTTTAAATAAGTATTTGTATATACATTTTTGTTTATATATTTTTTAAACATCCAAGCTGAACATTTTAGAAACTGTTAATGTTGTAATATATGATTATAATGATTATATGTATTTTGAAATTGCATATTAAAAATATGAGGAATATAGGACCATTTTTACAAGCATTCTAATTGTATCTATTTTTTTGTATTTCTGATAATAGTAAGTTCAAATAAAAACTTAAATGAACCATTTAAATCTTCTTATTATTCAGTAAATATTATATTTTCCACAAAATTGCAAACTTGTATTAAAAAAAAATCTAAAGTGATAAAATGGAGCTAAACTTCAACTACAGTTTCTCCGTGTGTTGTTGCTGGCGTCGATGTTGCCGCTAGTGATGTTGCTTCAGCCTTTGTATGTTGCTGTGGCGGCAGCTGAAATTAATATTTGCACTCAAAATGCAATTTTCCAGGCATTTCCTCTCCTTTTCGTTGCTGGTGCTGGTGGTGTGGGTTGGATGTTGTCACTTGTTAGAGCTGCTGTTGCCCCACGTACATGCCAGCCACTTCCGCTTAGCCGCCCGGAACACCACCCAAAATCTGCAGGCCCCATGCCACTGCCAGTCTTTCATTTTGCATTTTCCGTTTAGCAGCGTGGGAAATGCAGCGTCGCGTAAATGAATTTGCCATTTCTCATGGCTCAGTCCCTGAGTCCCACTACGGAGTTGGCCAGATTCCAGGCCCAGACGCGTGACATGACCATTTGTCAAAGCCAGGCTCATGTGCACACCCACCCACATTAATAGTTAATTAAGCAGCCGTTGGTGTTGCTGCAACATCCCAGCACCTGCAACAATAATTGCATTATTCATGGGCTGTCGCATGTGTGGCTGCTATTTCGAGCAACTCAATTACATAATAAGCGAGTTAGTAATGCTGTAAACAACAGGAAAACAGGCAGCAACAGCAGCCAAGTTCAAGAACTCAATTAAGCTGGAGCAACTCGAGGAGATGGCGGAGCCAAGGAGTCGCAAGGCAGCTAAGGGTCCCTTGAGAATCCTGCGTTGCCATCGTTAATCTTACATGCAAATTCATATTAAAACTATGCCCTTGCTCTGTCTTCTTCTTAGCAACTGGCGCAGCACAAAAAAGTTGTTAATTTTGTATGCCAACTGTAAGAGTGCTTTGAGCCCCTCTCGACCCCTTTCACCGCGCCTCTTTAACTCAGCCACTGCATTGCGCAGTGCTTCTCATTGCAATAACATTTTGTTTATTTGAACTTTTCTGCTGGTGGCGATGGAGGCAGGAGAATTTCAGCATAGCACTCGTATGTCTGCATCCATTCCACCAAAAACTCTCGACAGAGATGAGCAGGAAATGATAAAACGAAATGAATTCAATAAGAGAATATTTATTTGGAGAACCATATAATACACACTATGGCTTGGAATGATTGAATGTTTCAATTGGCAAAACAAATCGTTTTTTATTTAGTTTATATAGTTAGTTATTAATATCATACTTGGATTGAAAAAGTCAATAACAATGCATCCTAACGAACTATTATTTTATTTGAAAACTTTATATTTTAATTGAACTTTTTATTTATTTTGCCACATAAGATGGTAGTGTTTCAAAAAATATTTAAATGTTGCTCCTTTTAAAAACAAATTTCATCTTCAAAACATTTTAATTATAATAAATTATTAATCTAATTTTAATATGGAGGATTAAAATAAAAATGTTAAAAAATAAAAAAACAGGCTTTCCAAAAGTTTAAGTATGCACAAACTCTTATAAAAGCGATATTTTTTGTTGATATATCATTTTTTAGCTCGTTCTTATATTTGCTGATTTTTAATATTGCATTCCCAAAAATTCAACAACTCAGTTTACAGAACTCCCGATTTTTCCCTGCACTTTCGTAAATGCAATGTCAATGCAGTGAGTAGGATTTTACAACGCGACAGAGAAAGTTTGTCTCGCCGCCAGCCACCAAAAACAAACAACTATGAAAAATGCTAATGAGTTAATGCTAATTAAAATCACACACCCATATTTGCTTACAAATGTACATACAGGTGATACACACAGGTGAGCAAATGTGAAATCCTCGCTGACGAAGATGCAATTTCAACTAATTGGAATTTTATTAACTAGAAAATGGACAGATTGTTGGCAGCGTGCGATTCGTCTGAATTAAATCACGCTCGTTAAGGACTCAACTCGAAAGCCAAGCAAATAGATGAGATGAATGTTAGGCATACAGAAACCATGTCAGATCCAATCTGCATACCAATGGTGAACCCGAAACCAATTTTCAAGGCCAAAGCCAGACAATCAGAAATGTTTGCATTCCACAAAATATCGAAAACTTGCATAGGCATAATTTGACACTAATCCCCGAGTAGAAAAAACAGTGTGCGAAATTCCCTACGTTTTGGTAATTTAGGACTTAGTTAACTGCTGAAAAGACGCCAAATTAAGATTTTATTTATCAATGTTTACATAATCTTAGACCTCTAGTGCTTATGTATATAATGAACCAAAATTTTACTCAAATTAAAAAATTAATAAATCTATTTAAATGTTTAAAAACTAACAAGTCTAAAAATTTAATAAACTTTTAATATAAAGCTTAAAAAGTATGCATACTTAAATCTTAGTACTTTTCATTTTAAAATTTATAAAAAGTTTAGTTAAGACTTAAACGAATTTTTAGTACTCAGAAGTACTGCACATTTGAATCAAAAGCACACAAAAGCATTTAGACAGGCACCTTAAAATTACTCTAAGAATCGGCACACCAATTCCAACTTTGGAAAACTGATAAACCAGATTACTGTAGCGCATTCTGGCACAATTTGTGTTTTCAGACCAAGCCAAGATTGTATGTTTAATCACACTGGCAGAAAGACAGTCAGATATACGATGTTATTAACAAACTGCTGTGCTCTCGTTCTTTGCCTTTTCCATACAGTAGGCAATTTTATAGAGTGTGTAAGAGTAAAAATAAAATACAAAATAAGGGAAAAAAACAAGCGGGTGGGAGGGGGCGAAGGCAGCCGCAGCAAAGGCAGAAAATTCGAATGAAAAACTTTCTAATGAGTCGGCATTACAATTTCAAATTTGTTGCGCAAATTATTATAAAAGTTTGTGTGTGAGCTGAACAACATACTCAAACTTATATAGAGGAGCCAGAGAGGTTGGCCCACAAATGCCACAATAATTTTCGGTCCCGAGGGGGAGTGACGAGCCCATGGAGTCAATTGCAGGACGAGTAGCCTAGTTTTGTTTTTGTTTGACTGCTACCTTTTTACGCAGGACTTGTTTCTGTTTCCAGTCACTCAGCTTGACATTTAATAATTAAATTATATTTACAGGCAAATCGGTTAACTTTGTGCTGGTGGCAGATTGCTATACTTCCCATGCGTGTTTTTGGCAGTCATATTGGAATTTAAATTCAGTTTTTTGCCGAGCTTTTCCCTCCGAAATTGTTTTAGTGTCATAAATAAATGTAAGAAATTTGTACATATATACAAATAAAAGAGGAGTATGACAGGTCAGGCTGGGCCACAATTCGCACCTAATTTAGTTTATTATTTCATGATTTCATTTATTTTTCGCCTGCGGTCGGCCGAAAATTGTCGGCCAAAGTGGATTAGAGTCGGTTTGGGCCGTAAAAGAAATTTAAACTTTTCCGTGCTGGTTTTTTTTATTATGCGTACAACAAATTGTTGCATGCTGAATGGCCTGGAAGGTGGAAAGAGAATGGGGGAGGCGAACTGCTGGTTTGAATATTTAAATCATTTTATTTGGCACGCCACTTAGCGAACAGCGCTCATGGCAGCAAAATGCGCATGCACTTCTTTCGGCTTTCGGGCCAAAATCAATTATTTAGGCAGAATGTTAGCCAAATCAGTGCTTTGTTGTTTTGCACACATTGTTTGTGTCACGTTATGAATTTAGATTAAACAATTTAGCCATCATGTTGAATGTGCCACGTTGTCGTTGGGAATAGAAATCAGTTCACGGCTTAATCACAACGAAAAAGTATCGAGCTCAAATCTTTTGCACATTGTTTTAAACCGTTTGTGGAATACTAAAATATTTAAAAAAAAAAGGATATTTAAAAAAATATATTTTTTAAATAAAATAAATATTTGGACACTTATTAAAACAAATTGTCAATACGGCTCGTTCCCAATCATTGTAAAAATTGTTGTAATAATATTGATTAGGTGTACTTTGCTCCACGACTCGAACTAATATCAAATAATTTTGCAATATTGTCTTATACAAAACAATAGCTGCTTTATTTACCCTTTTTTCTTTTGCATTGGATTTTATTTGCAATGCAATATTTGCATTCTTCAACTAAGCCCCATTAAACCTTAAATTATGCAACTGCAGAGAATGCGAGTTGTTTGTGTAAAGATTGTTTTAATAGGCATTAATAACTAGGTAATTGGTAATAATATATTATGAATATATAAATGCAAGCAAATGCAATAAAATACATTTTAAACTTTTAGTATAACGCTGTTTATTTTATCATCCATTTATTAGGCATTCATTTATCGTAACAATTGCAGTAACCAATTAAAGTACAGGTGTTTTAATTAAAAGTACACAAATGTTTTATTAGAATTGTTATAATTGGGGCAAAAGCCTTTTTTTTAAAACTGTAAAATTGCTTGTTATTTAAAGACTACAGCAATTAATTAGCTGGGAAAACAAATTGGGTCAAATAAATTTGATACCAATTAGGTCAAATACTTTTTAAACCAAACAAAAATTCAGATACAGAAAGATTAAACAATATTTGGGACTTTAAGAACTTAAAGTTGTTGACTTGCTTAATTTTCAATGCCTTCAAGCTTCATTACGCCTGAAAACTTAATCGATTTTAGATGTGTTCTCGAGCAGGAAAACAAACGCAACCGTTTCACGGCAGCCAGCAAGTGCCGAGCTATTTTAGACAATTATGCTCTGATTACACACGTTTTAGCTGCCATCGGACACCATTCCGAATCCGAATCCGATTCCGGATCCAGGACAATTGTCTGCTCCAAAGAGGGGAGGGGGAAGCGGACAAAGGGGGTCCTGCCTGCACCTTTGTTAATTGCTGTTGCAGGCGTCTTCTGGCCAATGAGCTGGCGGAAGCTCAAATGGCACTTGCTGTGCATTCAGCATTAGTTCGTTAGCTCCGGCAAATGGTCAACAGCAAAAAGCCCTCGGGCCCAAGGAGCGGCGACCTCTTGGCCAGAAGTCACAGCAGGGCCAGCAAAAATGTCAACTTGAGGCGAAGAACGGACTCAGAACGGACAAAGGCTACGTGTATATATACAAATAGAGTATGGGTATATGTGCCAGGTGGGATGCGCGGCCAAAGGGTGAAGTATAACAAAAGAGCTGAAAATTAAAAAGAGACAAGCAATTAAAATGGCTTACAACCGGGCGAACAAGGGGTAAATCGTGAATGGAACCGGGGGAGTGGGGGGGTTGAGGAGCGGTAACAGCTGTAACTGTAATTGTTGTTGCTGCTGCGGCATAATTGCCGACAGGATGCAACGCACGCGACCACTTCCGCTTGGCAGGCGCTTCATTCTCGGTAGAATGAGGTAGGCCCTCGTCCTTTAACCCACTATACACAAGTCGAGGTAAAGTAAACATTTTTAATTTGGCTTATTCCCCAGTTGAAAGCAATGGCAAGGTGGGATATATTCAAGCTTATATATATCACAAATATTCAGTTTATTGCAATGCGGTACAAAAGTTTATCTTTAATTTTTAACGTTGATTAAATACTTTTCTAGTTAACTTCGGATCGCAAATACCGAAGCAACCCTAAATGTACTTCAAAGTTAAAAATTATAATATTAATCGTTTTTAAACCAAAATAACAGGAGAACTACACGTATTTTTTAAGCGCCATTATTTTATTATTAAATATTTTGTTCCAAAAAATTTAATTTTTTTTTGTATTGGTTGTTAGCGAAAGAGTACGAAGGTCTCTTATTGAGGTTTAAAAATGATTAAGGTCGTCATTATTATTATTCTATCTATTACTTATAATTATAAAATGCAATGATTTAGAGAACAACATTTTTATTTTCTGTAGAGCGTAAGTATCGTATTGATTTTTTAAAGAAATAAAGCCCAATGGCAACGTTTAAAACCAAAGGGTTAAATAATCCTTAGCCAAGAGGCAGCACAGAGACAGAATGGCTTTGCCGGCAACTCATAAGGATGGCACATTTTACGTACAAAATAAATGGCAAGCCGAGTGCAGCAGAAATTAATGGCAGTGCAAACAACAAAAAGCCTCTTCCTTTCCCCACCTCTTTCTCCGGCTCAGACAGAGATCCAGTCCGCTGCACTTTGGATCCGGACCCGGACACTGGACCCCGATCTCCGGAACCCCGCCTGCTGATGCGTAAGTTGTCAGTTGCTGAATGGCCAAGTCCCCTTGTCGGTCATCCTGAGCCTCCAACCTTCAATCTCCAACCTCCAGCCTCCAACCTCCCAACACCCACATTGTGCGAGGCGTGGCTTTTACCACTGACCAGGACTTTGCATAATGCGCATACGCCGGGTAAGCCCGTGGGCAGCTTTACGCCATTGAGTGTTACTTCCGGTTTCAAGGAGCTGGGCCCCAACTGCGGTGGCTGGAACAATTAAAACAATTGGTTGTAACCACGCGAGCTGCCAGCCACCTGAAAAAATAGGAAGTCAAATGGCTGCGAGCTCGGAAAAACAACAACATTTTACTGGATTAAAGTATATGCAGTACGGAGTTAAGGAGGTTTTTTATTGCTTACATTCAATTTTTGTAATCCTTTAATTTGAGTTTATTTTTAGTTGAGAATGTACAAGTTCTGCATAGCTCAGCATTCATTTTAAAATTACCATAAAATATACACGTTAATCAAAGGAACGATCTGCTATCATATATATGTACATATTTACTTATTGTTGCATACAAATCGAAATAGTGTTTTTTTCAAATCGGAAGAATCTTTTATAACTTAAAGAATTGAAACACACAATGCTTAAGGCCTTAAAAAAATAGAGAAACATTTCTATTTTGGAACGTAGCTTGCTATAAACTTTATCATGGTCTTTAAATCTGTTATCATTTCCAAAGTCTTAAAAAAGTTTTCAAAATATGGAAACAATTTTATAAGATCGACAATTAATTCTATAAAACAAAATTTTACTTTTAGATAACAAATTTGTTTGTGCTAGTTCTATAGTTCATCATTTCGACTTCGCAATGTAACCATCCTTTGACTGGTTATATGGCCTGGCAGGAACTGACAATACCCTCACATTTGGCCTTGCCACAACCCAAGAAGCCAGGGGCACAGAGATGGAGACTCATAATGAAATACATGACATATGCGGAGACCCGGAGCCACCGAACAATGTGTGAATGCAACTCCACAGACGGTCGTGGCTCCGGCATCCTGTGCACTCCGTCCGGATCCCAGCCGTCACGACGGCAATCATAATAATGGCACACAATTTAACAGCATTGCATATCGGAAGGAAATCTCGGTGGCCGCAATCTGTGCCTCCCGTCTTCGGGCGGCAGTGCCTTGAACCCGGACTCATTGCATTTGCCTACTTATGTACTCGACCCGAGGGCGGTGGCCGAGCAAGGGGCGGGGCACCGGGCCACTGCAGACCGTTTAAATGGGTCACTTTGACCGCTGCACAAATGACAATTGCCGGTCAGCAAATCCTGGGGAATTGCTGCAGTTGTTGGCCTGGCTTAAATGCATATGCATTAACAGAATAAATTATGCATTTTTTGCACATAAAATTCTGTCGCAGTCGGGTTTCCCATGAGTCTTTCCTGCGGCATCGCCGGTGTCATCAACTGAGTCATCATGGCGCAGCTCCAAGAATGCATAGGTGTCTGCGTGCATCCATCAACCAAGTGGTTATTAAAGTGCAACCGCGACAATCTGGCCAGCGGTCGCCTAAATGAATACAACAGGTTGCAGCTTAAAGAATCTAAATATCTCACTCACTTGCAATAAAGGAGAAGGTGCCGATTTTTGTTGCCACGCGGTTTCAAATAAAAGTCCTGGGTCAGATGAATCACTGAAAATTTAGATGTGGCAAAAAAAGCTAGTGAACTAACATTGATAACTAAGAAAAAATTGTAAAAAAAAACATTCTTAAAAAAAAAGAAAGAAAAATCAACTTTCTTGTCGATTATTTATTGCAAAAAAAATTTCCTCATTTCATTCCTTGTGGTATTGGTTTTAATAAAACCCATCTTTATATAATAGCTAAACATCATTTAGAAATATCTTTTGATTTTGCTGAGAACAATAAACATTTTTAAATGCAACACAGGAAAACATTTTCTGTCATCAACATTTGTCTCAATTAAGACTAGACTAGACTACTATTCGATTTCTTTTACTCTGTGGCTAAAATATACTCGTGTTCCGAAATACGATATACCATCTAACGTTCTGCACAGCCTGTTTCCAATTACTGCTTACCTGAAATCATCACGAGCGAGCTGGTGTAGAGGCTACACCGATAGCTTGGTCACGGTCAGACTGAAGTCACTGCTGCCGGGAGGCTCAAAGTCTCAGCTCCCCCCAACATGACCTCTCCTATTTCTCCCGCCAACGTGTCCAGGTCGTGGTCCGCTTTGATTGCAGTCACCAATTAGCGTAATATTCGCAATATGCTTTTGTCTGCGTATTCATTTTTGTTATTTTTCCTTCGTTCTTTGAGACACCAGCACGCCTCAGGGACGACGGACAAGGAGGGGATTGCCCAGTTCCCATGCCATCCATATTGGCCGGCAGTGTCATGGCAAAAAGTTTACAGCGGCAGATGGTTTTAATTGCTTGTCGGGATGTTTTTTGCGCAGGTCTTTGGAAATTAGTTTAAAGCACTTGAACGCGAAGGCAAGCAACTAATTGATATTGCTAAAATATTTGTGGGGAGCGAGCGGAAATGCAGTGCAATTTAACAAATGAAAAACCCCGGAAATGCAAATTGGAGCAGAAACAGCGGCAGTCATGGCAAACAAAGTGCTCACTGAAACCGGAGAGTTGCAAAGAAATTAGCCGAGTCGAATGTGTGTCATGCACTCAACTTAACAGTTGACTACCTTTGCCCCGCCCAAAGCATTTGGGCTCTTCGTCTGGAGCTGATAAATCCGTGCACGATATGCTTGGCCAACATGGCCGGCCGGCACTCCAATCCGATTTGATTAGGATTCATTCACCCGCCATGACAGCAATGTGCACACGGTTTTCTTCGTCCGCATGTCCAACGGCGATATCGTTTCGGCAGAATGTAAACAATGAGCGCTGTTGAGCCCGGACCTTATCAGTAAACAAACGGGGAAAATAGATAGGACGTTAAGCAATCGATATTCAGGTGGAATCACGCCGCCCCAACCCGGCGATTAACAGATTTTAAGGGCTTTAATGCTAAGCACACAGTCCATGACGCAACTTAATGGTATACTTAACCCTAGACATTCCTGACAAAATCTCCTATTTACACAAAGCCAGACCGCAGAGAGCCTACTCTTCATCCTTGATACAGTTTTCGACCAGCTCCCGCAAATTTGGGTTTTCCATGGCCGCAGCGATGCGCTCCTTGTCATTGATTTGCTTATTGACTGCAAGAGAGGGTACAATTTAAATGGAATAAACCCATTGAAGCTGCTTGTCAGGTCAAACTCACTTTCTTCCTCCGTTTGGTGGGCTCCCTTTTTGATGTATATGTCTAGTTTTATATTGTGCGGCAGTCCACGTTCCACTTTCACGCGTATACAGAGTCCAATAAGTGTGGCGAGCGAGCAATGGGGCACTGTGGGATTGAATTCGATTCGTACCTGAAATAATTACACGAAATAGTTAATGGAGATCTTACTTTTATATATTAAATAAAATAATCTAGTAACTCTCGAAATTAAATATCTATGAAGTCTTCTTATGTGGATAAGAATTTAATTTAAATTTTTAATTTTTAGGAAAGTGTATCAAATGAGACTTATAAATATTAATGTTTAAGCACATTGCGAATTTCAAAATTCTTATAAGTTAATATGCTGAAGAAAAAAAGGCAATACAAATATTGTACTTCAGAAAATGTTGTACGTTAAAAAAACCAACAAATAAATAATAGAATTATTGTCCATTTTGTACTGAATATAAATCCAAATATATAACGTAAATCAGCCAAATCAACGTAAATACTGCATTTTCTAACAGGTTAAAAGAAAACGTAAGCATACAGCATAATGTAAATTTAATTTCTAACTAAAAAAATAATTAATAACTTTTGAAGGGACAGAAAAACGTACAACTGAGACATTTGAGCGCGTGGGGGGCATCACGAAAATCCCATCCTCGTAGATGACGTTCAAGTCCTCCAAGGTGCACGGTTTCTCTGGATCGCGAATGCTGCGCAGCAGATCTGCAGAAAGAGATGATGATTACATAATTCTGTGGCAATTGTTGGGAAAAAGAAGGGAAATCAAACCGTAGATGGTCTCCTGCAGATCCGTGGCATTCCTGTAGCCCAGTTCGTGGAGGAGTGCGTCCTCGCCGAAGGCAATCGCCTCCTCGTCCATCGACATCTGGTTCGTTTTGCGCACTAACTCGTCGGCGTTGTTGCTGCGTCCGCTTGTGCTGATACCGCTGCTGCTCGAACCGCTCGTACCGCCCGCGGCGCTCCCACTTCCACTACTCCCGCTCCCGCCGCACGTAGACGTCACTGTTGGGCCAGAATTGACGCCGCTGTCGGACTCGGAAAGCTTGCGCTTTATGTAGGACAGCATGTTTGGCACCTATGGATTGTGTTATCTCGTCGGGTTTTATCTTTACCAATGTGTGTGCGTGTGCGGGTGTAATCAGTACAACATAATTCGTTCACCTGACGCGTTATTTCCCTTGTTTTTCCTATTTTTTCTGATAAAACCTTAAGAAAACCCAATCGCAGCAGCTGATTTTTGTTTGTGTGTGGACCAGGGCTGCACAGTAACAGTAACAGCTGGCTTCTTTTCTAGGCAGTGTGGCAGCCCTGCCCCCGAGGGTGGCAACTCTTAGGCGATTATTATTATTTTAAATTTGTCAACACTATTTCCCTTATCAATTTTTATATTCTCTTTTAACTTATTGTTTTGTTGTTGGCCAACAAGTTTCACCGGCTTATTATTGGCAAAGATTGTTTAGGCTAAAAACCGAGTAAATTATCCGTACTTAAAACAAAAATAATATAATTATTTCTTGTAGAGCCGGACAGTGGGCATTGTGGCATTTTGCGCCAAACTGCAGCTTCTATGCCCATCGTACTTAAGTGTAAAATCGTGAATTAGCAGGCTGTGCGATTGAACAAATTTCTTGAAATTTTCAGCACTGCCGGTGCATCAACAAATAATTCATTTCGTTTTAGTAAGTCGTACGATTTGTTTCTTATTTGTGAAAGCTCGTCGAACGGAAGCCAATCTCGCTTTACCCTTTTGAAAAATAAAGGAAAAAGTTCGTAAAAAGCGAAAGAGCCCGTCGAAATCAACACAAAAAAGGAGTTCAATAAAGGTGAGTCCAAAAGGAAAGTGACAAAAGTGATTATGGTGAATAAAATACTGTGAGAGTGGGCAGCAAAACAAAATGGCGCTCCTGGAAGGAATCTGTTAGTTATTCTAGAATCGCGGTTAAGTTCACCACTTAAAAGTTCGGGGCCCGACACTTTGTAGAAAAAACCTTCACGGTTCACGTTTAACAAAGTTTCTTTTTAGCACAAAGTATATAAGTGAGTTCTGCTAATTGTATACTTACATATGTATATTTTTTTTTCTGGATTGCTTCCCCTAGATCAAAATGGTTGCCAATAATATCGATGCTGGAGTGGAAATTGCTGCTGCCGATCAGTCCTCGACGCCTGTGGCCGCCAAGGACGAACTCCCGGCCGGCAATTACATCCTGGTGGGTGTTGACATAGACACCACTGGACGTCGTCTAATCGATGAGGTAGGTGCCCTGATATGTGGAGCACCCTTACTCGAACCTAACCCCACTTTCGCTGTGCCCCCAGATTGTCCAGCTGGCAGCCTACACTCCCACCGATCACTTCGAGCAGTACATCATGCCATATATGAATCTGAATCCAGCTGCGCGCCAGCGCCATCAAGTTCGTGTTATTTCGATTGGTTTTTATCGTATGCTGAAGTCGATGCAGACCTACAAGGTAAGTCCATAAAGTCCAAAATAATGGAAATTAACGTACAGACAGGTTAAATAATCAATCTTTGATTTGATTTTCTGGGACCATTTGAATATAATTGCACCATACGGAACATAGCATAAATAAGAAACGCATTACCTTTACTATCTTTCCCACCGTGAATAATATAGTAGCTTTAAAAACTTCAACTTAATTTCCTTGTAGATCATCAAATCCAAGTCGGAGATCGCTGCACTGAAGGACTTCCTCAACTGGCTTGAACAGCTGAAGGCCAAGGCGGGCTCCGGCTCGGACGGAATCGTGCTGCTCTATCACGAGGAGCGAAAGTTCATTCCATACATGATCCTGGAGTCGCTGAAGAAGTATGGCCTGCTGGATCGCTTCACCAAGACGGTGAAGTCCTTTGCCAACAGCCTCAATCTGGCTAAGGCCTCCATAGGCGACACCAACAGCAAGCACTATAGTCTGCGCAAGCTCTCTAAGATCCTGACCAAGTCCAAAGAGGATGGCACCCCAGTCTCTGCATCCACATCAGGATCGGGATCGAGTTCGGTATCGGGATCGACATCCGTCAGCGACAGCACCGTGGTCGATAGTAATAGCAGCATCGATGAGAAGCGCTCCTCCAAGAACGGCATCCAGGCTGAACGTGATCTGTTCGACGGAAACGCCAGTGTGCGCGCCAAATTGGCATTCAACGTGGCCCTTCAGCTGAGCAACTGTGACCGCAAACCGGAGCCGGAATCTTCGGAGGCACTGGAGAACATGTTCAACGCTCTAAGGCCGTTCGCCAAACTGGTTGGTTCCGATGTCCAAGAGCTGGACACCCAGAACGAGAATCTGGAGCGCCAGAACTCGTTCCGCCCGGTGTTCCTCAACTACTTCAAAACCACCTTGTACCATCGAGTGCGTGCCGTCAAGTTCCGCATTGTGCTGGCCGAGAATGGATTCGATCTGAGCTCCCTGGGTGCCATCTGGGCGGACAAGCGCACCGAGGGTCTGGACATGGCCCTGCAGTCGATTGGGACATTGAAGAGCGAGGATAAGGCCGAGCTGCTGGAGCTTCTAGACAGCTTCTTCGATCCCAACAAGACCACGATCAAGCCGGTGATCAAGTCGCCTAACAATCGTCGCCGCAATCGCCGCTCTACCGGTCAGCCGACGAAAAACGGAGGATCGGTAAGCTTCCGATCCGCCAGTACAGAGTTTGGAGCTGAAGGCGACAAGTCACAGAGCGTGTCCTCGGTACCGGACTCCACCACAAAGACGCCGTCGCCCAGCAAGGCGCAATCTCGTCCACAGCGCAAACGGAGCTCGCGTCATAGTTTCAATGGCACCTCCAACGGTCTGAAGGTGGCGGATACCTCCTCCTCCGACAAAGCTGATCACAACAACACGGCTCCACCCGCCGTTAACCCAGTTGTGGCCTCACCATCTCCAGTGGCCATTGCTGCCTCCAACTAATACCTCTTTCGGTGGATCCGTAAAGTAAATACCTTATAGAGAAGCCTCGGCTATTTGCTTTGTAGATCAAGTAGTTGCGAGTGTTTATCCCTCGAGTAGATTGTTGATTATTTTTATGGATTACTTACACTTGCTTGTATTTTATTGAATTTTTACATAAAACCGAAATAGAAATTCGAATGCGAAACAAATATTTTGCTTGCAAACAAACTAATTTAATCTGTAACTAATTTAGTGTGAAGTAGAGTTTTAAGTTTTCCCTTTTACCAGCTTTGAAAACCGGTAAACTATTTTATGCCTATTTCATTCCAAAACAAACAAAACAAAGATACGAATCTATACATTTTAAAGACCACGATACCTAGACTAGGAGACAAACTTACTAGTCTTCTTATTTTACACCAGTGCTTGTTTCAAACTGTTTAAAAAATCAATGATTTCTATTTTAAACTTGTCCTTTCAGTAAAATCAAATTTTTGGAAGAGCATAACACACTAGCAATTTAGAGATGACCAGAAAGGGCTTGGGCGGATAAAAAAAATATGCACTTAAACTATCACAAGAAAGGTTTGGTATAAAAAACCATAAGCGAACTTTTTTCCTTTTTAAAGAACTGGCACAGATAGAAACAAAATCAAAATTCCAGTGAAAGCTAAATTTCCAGTGTGCACTAACACACAAACGCATCACAATCATGAGCACTTCAGTGAATGGATACTGTGAGTAAACCGTTACTGTGACCGTGACGTAAACTGTGACTGTGGCATAGTGATGACACAGCTTCAATTGAATATTTCAAAACGATGAACTGTTAATCGAGATGTTGGGAACTCGATGTGCAGCATATTAGTATGCTGCCGCCCACTGTAAACACACGAGGCCAAAGATCGAAACTTTGGAGCACCATGCAAGCATATTTTAAGAACTGATCGTACGATGGAGATTATGTTGAAGAAACGAAAGTGACTGGCCATAATATGACTGTACAATAATGATAACCGCAACTGCGTTAAGGCATAGTTTTCCAGGCGAACCGACGCAGGATGTCGTACCAGGATGGGCGATTGGAAAAATATGAACCAAAAAACGCATCGATGAAAATTTTACATTGGACAGGCCTCTCGAACCACACTCAACCCTTTAATATTATAAGCAAGACAGAGCCTGGCCTTGTCCAATGTTGAAAACTTTCACATTGAAGCTTCACCACACCGAACATAAAAAAAACAGTAAAACCTCACACGCGCCACGCAACGTACCAGATCAAGCAATCAATCAACGACACTTTTTTCACACATTGAAAAATATCAGAATAATGGATGAAGAAGAAACTAAAAGCTCAATTATCAGTACATATCAACACATCAAGCTGTATTTCATAAATGTTTCATGATAGCATTTTTTTCAAATCCAAAAGCAAATGTGATCTCTATATGAAGGCGTGAATAAACGATTTGAATGTACATATATCACTATTTTCAATTTAGCAGTTCTACCATTTTCACAATAGTTGACAAATTTAGGCTTTTAATAAAAAAAAGAATTTAAAAACTTCCGGTCTTTCATTCAACAAGTGTGACTATCGCTAAGTCACTGCTTTCACTTTCACCTGTTCATCCCTAAGTGTGGCCGTTCGCGTCTGGAAAGTGTAGTACCGTGCGACGGCCCGTGTGTCGCTTCCATTCCTGGTGATCACCGATCAGTGCAATATTTTACACATCTCGGCCAGAATGGAGGTCGATCCGGATGAAGAGCCTCGCGAGGAGGCGCACACTTCCATTTACGATGGTTACCCTCCCGATTTCGGATATTTTAACATGGCTCACGGCATGCTGGTGGAGATCTCCGAGGAGATCCGGGCTAAGTTTCCGCAGGAGCCGCGTCTAAGGTTCTCCCAGCTGAACAACCTTCACCTGGCGGCCCGCAATGGCCAGATGTTGAGCTTCGTCGAGATTCTGAACACCGTTAGCTGCAGGGCGGTGCAGACATACCTGGTCAATACAGTGAGTACTCGACAAAGCGCACAGGCCGTTGATGGAATGCCTATTTGCGTAATTGCCTGAATTAACTACTGCGTCATTAATGAAAATCGCCGCCGTACGTATACGTATAATTCGGTTTATACGTAAAAGCAAAGTCTGCTGCTGCATAGAGCGCTTTTATACGCTCCACTGCTGCTTTTGGTATTTACTTGGTTTGTCATTGTTTATGAGAGAGAACGAGTGGGGAAGCGAGATGGAGATAGATGGAGGAGGCGGCTCCACATGCTCAGTCGATTGTACAGGGAGCCCCCCGCTATTTGAGACTATTTTAAATCGACTCAAATCTGAATTTTAACATTACGGACAGGAAGTAACTTATTTGGGTATAGGCAAAAAGAAAAATGTAATTTAACAAAAATAAGTAAAATATAATGTATGTATTTACCTAATTCATTTGAAAGATTTAATATTTACAAAATATTTAGGTGTCGCTACCTAAATCCTGTATCCTTAATTACAATTTTAACGGTAATTAAACAAAATTTAGGGTAGGCATTAAATTCTATTGTTTACTGGAACAGAAAATACGAAATCGTTATTTGGTGAAGAACCAAGTCTGTTGATCTATAAATTTCTTTGTTTGGATTTTAAAAATTATGAACTTTTTTTTGAAAGTTGTAAATCTTGTTAATGACTGTTAAACGAGCCCTCACTGTACATGTAGTTGTTTAATGTTAATAACTTAACTGCCTGCCAAAAAGACAAGTAAAATCGCATTCAACCCGCAGTATTTGCAGCGAATGTTCGAAATTAATGACCGAACACTACAGATAAAACCCTATTTAAGGCACCGAAAGTCATTGTCATAATCAATTGGATATCAAGTGGATGACACTGGGGCCATCTTTAACCAATTACTCAGAGGTGCCGTGGCTATCTGGACACAGAATTGGCCTGTTGCCAGATTGAATGCTTTGCAATTTCCTGAAATCCTAAATGAAAAATGTGCGTTTATTAATTTGTTTAATAACAATATTATTTACGGCACCTTCGGAGCTGCGTCGTAATCTAATCGAACTTTGTGGGCAAAACATAGGTTTCATAAATAATGCAACTGACTAGTTTCATTGTACTTTTGTATGTTCATATAGAGGTTGAATATGGGTTAAAGATTTGTAAGCAAAAATTTAGCGAATTGTTTACTGATCCGATTATGAGATTAGATAAGACAATACCAAAAATGTCAAACAATTTATTTTCGGTATTTGTCTGATTCTAATTCAATGTATGTATAAACGTATTATTTAATTACTTAAATTTCTCCATTATACATTTATATATAATAACTCTGCAAGTAAAAGATATGGGCTTAAAAAATGTTCCAAATTATTAAAACCTTAGAAAATGCACTAAATATGTTATTCGATTTCTGTTCAAAATGATTTTACATTTTTCCTAAAAAACTCATTTCTATTTACGGTTGGGCACTTGAAAGGCTCTTTTACACTATCGTATTTTATATCGCACACAATTTTCAGAATGTAGTTTTGATGTCCTGACATAACAGTAATTGTTTTCTGTGTGGAAATGCGGTTGACTCTTGCTTCCACCCCCTTATTTCTGTCTTTCTCTCTCTCTGAGCGTCGGTGGCTCGAAGGAATGCAGGCGAACAGCTGCGGGTGGTAAACAAACCCTGAAGGACCTCTCTCCGTGAACAGCTGTTTGGCCCTGCGCAGGGTCTATCGCTCCCTCTCGATGCGATTCGCCTCGATTCAACCCCCAAAAACAAAAAAAAAAAAAAAAAAAAAAAAATGGAAATAAGCATAAGCAGCCTATGCAAACTTAGGGTTGAGAATGGAAAGGAATCGTGTGGCTGGCGAAGTTTCATCGAGTTTTTCGGTGCTCGCCTCGCCCTCAGGACCTCCACTGTCCAGGCAGCTGTCAGTTAAAATTCAGATTCCAGGCCATGCACGCGGAGTTGTATCGGTAATAGATGGATTTTTCCCAGCTCCGACATTAAGAGACTCCAACTCCAAACCAAATCAAACCAAACCAAAACGCTTTTCCCCAAACTAATTGCAGCACTCGCAAGCGCTGGTATGAGTCCGCCTGGCCAGGAGCCGGATTCTGGCGAGGAGCTAACGACACGCTGCCCGTGACCAACTACATCACGTATCCGGCGGTGAGTGTGTGTGTGCCTGGTGTCCCTGGGCAGCAGTTTCTTGACCCAGATGCGGCTATTTCCGTGGCACAACGCAGTAGCCAAGCGTATGGACTTTGGCCTGGATGCTGTTTTGCCCGATTTTCGCCCATGTAAAGCGAACAAAGAAAGCATGCACGTTTTTCCACAGACTTACACATATTTATACCTTACATTTATCACTTGCGACGCACTATTTTCGTCCAACCTTGACTGTGAAACGGCTGCGCACGCACATCATAGCTTTTCATCGGCCCCTCCTCTAATGTTTTATGTTTTTTTCTATTCGATTCTCCCCCAGAATTTCGATCAGCCAGATGGACAATCGTTGACCCCGCTCACCATGGCCGCCATGTCGGGCAATGTGAAATTCGTGAAGACGCTGCTTTCCCACTACGACGTGGACTTGGAGCGGGAGTGCAATGTCATCTTCGACGGCATGGTTGTCTACGGAGCCACCGCCCTGTGGGTGGCTGCCGGAATGGGACATCTGCAGATTGTCAAGATGCTCGTCCAGGCGGGGGCGTCCATCAATCACAACACCAAGGCGCAGTCGTCGCCGCTGAGAGCTGCCTGCTACGAGGGTAAGAATTTATCGATGGTGTACCCAAAGTGGCTAGTTTTTGTTTCATAGATATTGGTTTTTAAAAGCTGAATTTATTTTATAGTCAAGATATTCATTAATTGCCCAATGTACTGTATTAAGTGTCGAAATTTACCAAAATTTTACCAAATTTTATAACTTTAAATATTTATTATCGAAAAAGCAAACCCTTCATAGAGATCTTATTGTAGATTGTATCTGTATAATTTTTTATATAATGAGAATCATTTGTTTAACCTAAAATGGACTCTAAAAGGACTCCAGATAAAGTGTAAATACGTTTCCAAAACGGTAACAAGTAATCATACGCTTAATAATTTTACTAATTATTATATGCTCACAGGTCGATTGGACATTGTTGAATTCCTTATTGACAATGGAGCTGACGTGAATGCCACGAATTTGTTTAACAACAACACGTTAATGATTGCCGCCTACAAGGGTCACCACTTAGTGGTAAACACTTTACTGCAAAATGGATCGAGGGCCAATGACCAGGCCCTGTGTGGAGCCACTGCCTTGCACTATGCGGCGGAGAGCGGCCACCTGGATGTGGTGGTGGCCCTGCTGGATCATGGAGCCACTCTGAAAAAGAACGAGCTGGGCATCACGCCCGCCTTGCAGGCAGCGGAACGCCTTCACGAGGATGTCCTCGAGGCGTTCATCCAGCGACCGGGACTGATGAGCTTGGAAGAGCATATCACAGCCTTGGAGCTCCTCGGAGCCACCTATGCGAATGACAAGACCAAGTACGATGTGAACAAGGCGTACAGCTATCTGCTGAGAGCCATGCAGCTGCGCTACAGCAATCCGCGTGGTGTGATCCGCAAGAAAGTGCAGCCCACGGTGGCCGCCTATGACAATTGGTTTGAGACTGAAAACCTGCCCGAAT
Organism: Drosophila elegans; assembly: GCF_018152505.1. Lineage (NCBI taxonomy): Eukaryota > Metazoa > Arthropoda > Insecta > Diptera > Drosophilidae > Drosophila > Drosophila elegans. The sequence goes on along the minus strand of NW_024545903.1, from coordinate 4,448,053 downwards.
TGTATGCCATCCAGCTGAACCACCACTCCATCCACATGGAGTCACTGGCCATTAGGGAGCGCATACTGGGCCGCAATAATCCCGAGTTGCCGCAGGCAATCATCTATCGGGGAGCTGTGATGGCCGATCAGGGCCGATTCTACCAGTGCCAGGTGCTTTGGAACTACGCCATCGATCTACGAATGCGCAATAATGTGAGTTTTGACTTTGATACGCCAAGTGCGTAGAGCACACAGTAATTGTTTGTTTAATCTTGGCCAGGTTTCGGTAGATCGCGATCTCTTACGCTTTGCCCAGCTCTTCGCCCAGATTCTTCGGGTGGAGAACCACAACCTGACGTTGGATCACGTTCTGCCCGTTTTGGCCAAGTGCCAGCAGGAGATCGAGAACAATAAGTTTAAGATAAAGGAGGCCAAGCCCAACACTTGCCCCAGTCTGTGGCAGGACCAGAACAATCAGAACTGCATTACGGCGCTCTATCTGATCAAGATAGTCACCCACCTGGCGCGACGCAAGCAGGACCAGGATATCAACGAGGAGCACATCCAGCAGCTGTTCCTGGTGGTGCGCAAGTTCATACAGAACGACACTCGTCTGCAGGATGGACAGACCTTGCTGCACATCGCCGTCAATGGAGTGATGCCGGTGGATGAGTTCTACACGAATGAAATGTGCAGGTGGGAGTTTAATTTAAACGGATTAAATAGGGGATAATAAGACTTATACCTTTGATTCCACTACAGATTCCCCTGCTATGCCACTGCTCTGGTTCTGGTGCACTGCGGCGCTTCTGTCGTAGCCGTGGATGCTGCTCGGAACACCCCGCTTCATATACTGGTGACCAAGGTGAACACCGCACAGGATCGCCAGGCGGAAATGGCGCGCATTCTGCAGCTGTTCGTGGAGGCGGGCGCCCATTTGGATGCGGTCAATGCTTTTGGGCAGACAGCGGCCACGGCCTGCAAGCAGCGTAAGCTTTACAACTAGTTGTCACTTGACCTTATTCATTCATATTATTGCCGTTGCAGCTGTCTTGGCCAATCGGCTGCATGGGTATCAGAATGCCCACACCAGCCTCAAGTGCCTGGCTGCCCGGACCATCGCCGCCAACAGGCTGAACTTCAAGGGTCTGATACCCACGCAACTGGAGGCCTTCATCCAAATGCACAGCGTGTACAAGGTGCTGCCGTAGATAGCCAAAGGCATGAGCCGCAACTGAAGTAATTAGAACTGTGAATAACTAAGCCACGTTGGAACACATTTATGTATCAATATGTACGAGCTTTGGTGTCTCTGTATGTACGAGATATATCGAATTTAGCGACTTAATCTAGCCAAAAGAATGCCAAGGGAAACGTTTTATTTTTGTACACATTTTATTTAGTATTTTTCACTCTTAATTTATTTACAATTACAATCCGTAACAACTGCACACGTGGACTGACTGTTTGTTTGTAATCATTAATCATAATCATAATCATAATCATAATCATAATCATAATCATAATCATAATCATAATCATAATCATAACTATTAATCATACCTATGTAAAATCATTTTGTACATTTTTTATGTAAAACTACTACTATTATTCGCAGTGCAAGAGGCGCAGGCCACCTAAGTTGAATCAATCGAATTGATTATGTTTTTTAGGTGCAAGTCAAATAAAAAACCAAGCAAAATATGTAAATCACAGCTGACCAAGACAAAGTACGCATATGTATATACAATTTGATAATCGGGATATCCAGGCTAAATGTCGGCATCGCTGATCTTGTGGTTGTTGTGTCGCACCTGGGGATACACCTGCGGCTGACGCATTACCTCCTCGTATGACGGTGGAGGGGCTTTAAATAAATGTTATTACTACTGCACAATATAGAGGAAGAGCTATGCTATGCTCACCGTTGATCACATAATCCTCATCGTGCATGTAGGCAGGATTGATCACCGCATCCGTGGGATAGGTCCGCTCGATGGTCCGCTCCTCCAGCGTGGAGCGTTGCGAACGATGCGAGTAGCGCTGCAGATTCTCCGTGTTCCGGTGAAAGTTGTTCATATAATGATCTTCCCGTTCCACATCATCGTGCTGCAGCTGGATCACATGCACCGAGGGACGACGATCTGTTGGATTATTGTATAAAAATAGCACAATTAAAACCATAACAACCAGATTTAGCCAGCAGATAACAAAATTAAGTAGAAATCGCAATTAGTTTGCTTCATATCGGACCACATATCTAATGGCTGTCTAATTAATATATCTTGCTTCTGATATGATTGTGATAATTTGTAGTTCTCTTGTTTTTGAGGGATTAAATTTACATTAAATAGAGAACCCTACCCGTTTCGGCGATGGCATCTGTGTAGTTTTCGCCAAAGCGAAATGGAGCGGACAAGGACTTTTTGCACTTGAGAAACAGGACGAGCAGTATCCAGCCCAGGATGAGAACCAAGTAGACAAAGCCCAGCATGCTCATGTGAAGGCCGTTGGTCCGAACCCAATGGGTCTGCGGCGGAGCTCGAACTTTTCCTTGACTGCTCCTAGCGCTCCAATGGGGGTGCCGAAAATCGATAAATGCTGTCACGTTGACGGCGTCCAGTGGTCATTGTTGTCGCCCGACGGCTGGCACGGAACAACTGACCCAGCCAGCCAGCTTGAACCAGTCGGAACCGTGCTGCCGAGGGACCGTCGCCATATCAGCGGTTGGCCACAACAGAAGCGCGGCTAAAACAAGTGGGTAATGACCGGAGTGGTGGCGTATGATGGGTGGTTTCAAAATCCAGCTCAATGCTTGTCAACTTTGATTTCTGGATAGGCTAAAATGTTGTTACCAGTATGTCGATAAACAGGAGAAAGACAATGAATGATGGGTAGCACTATGGAGTACCCTGTATGAGTTATGAGTCCAAGGAGTTAGTCTCCTCCCTCGGGAATCAGCTATGAGCTCATTTCCATAGAAATTAGCTAATTCGCTGGACGACACTCCACTACGCATGCAATACATATGTTCGTGCGACGTCATGGTTGTGGGGTTAATAGCCCACTTAGCATTATGCGGCCTTTCACCAAAAATAGAACCCGAAAAATGGCCCATCTGACCTTAAGGAACTCACTTTCGATTGCAATTGGCTTTTATTTTTCGTTTCACTCTTATTTACTTCATGTTATGTTTTTCTTTTCTATTTGGGTGCTTCCAATTGGTTAATAAATTATTAAAGCCTTAATTCTAAAAAGGCATGACTTACAAATTTCTTTCCTAACACAAATGGGGCGTAACCTAAGTTAACACTACGTCTGGATGGGACCAAGAGGGTCAACATTCGGGGAAATTCTAACAACAGAGGTCAAAAGAATGCATTATTTTAGACTTTTTAATTTTTACCACCAATTTACATTGTAAGGTAATTCGGTAATTTTTTGATTTCAAAAATATACATTTTTTTTGCTTAATTTTTGAATTGAAATAAAAGTTTTAAATTTAAACAACAACTTGTTTTTTATTTTCTAATGATTTAAAATGATTAAAATGATTATAAATAATAATAATTTTTTACACGGTATTACAATTTTTTTTATATTTTTCGACTTTTTTAAGATTAAATGTTTAAAGATCTATCGTTAGTTCTTCAATCAGAGTCCATTCTTTGCTATTCTTTTGACCCCAGCTGTGTATATATTCGTTTGATATGTGGGAGTTTCGGGATACGTATTGATTAGCTTATGGCACAAGTGGGTTAGTGTGGGCCAACTATTTGGATTAGTGCAGTGGACCTTAGGGCTACGTATATCGTTAACTCAAGACTACTCAAGAGTAGGGAGTCGGTACAGTCGGTACAGTCGGTACTACTGTACTATCACATGGTTTTTTGAGTGGACATTTGGCTGGTTGCTTCTGCTTCCTCACAGACTCGTCGTGGCCTGGAGCTTGAGGTAGCGGGTCCCGTTTTCCGCATCCGCCAGCCGGGCTATGTGCTCCGAGGCGGCGTAGCAGGTGGTGGCCGTCGGTGTGCCCGGCCTGCTGCTGTTGTTGTTGTTGTTGTGCATGCTGTTGCTGCTGTTGCTGCCAATGCTATCGTTACTCCTGCCACCACCACCACCACCTCCGTTGCCATGACTGCCGCCCGTCTGCCGGATGCGAGTGGCTCCCCAGATCAGGACCAGCACCGAGGTGACCAGCACGCCCAGGCCCAATCCCGGCAAGAAGCTCCGGTTCAGGGAATCTATGACCGTGTAGCTGTGCAGCAGCGTCGATGGCTGCGTCTGTTGCGGCTGACTGCCCACCACCGAGTTGAAGCGGCGCTGGTTCAGCTGGTAATCCTCTCCAGCACTCTCGTGCACCGCCTCCGGTTTCAGCTCATTGGCGGTATAGTAGGGCCGTCGCTGGTACTGGCGCGACACGGGAATGGCGCCTGGACTGCTCCTCTCCAACTGGGTGATGTTGGAGCAGCCAATGTTCAGCTCCGCCTTGGGATTCTTCTCCTGAATCATGACCAGGCAAAAGCGATAGCTGTCAATGATAGTTAAAGTTAGTTGGTTTTTTTATAGTTTACTCAAATCTCACCTCTCGCCAATTTCTAGGGAAGAGCTATCCGGCACTATCACACTCACGGTGTTCTGGCCATTGACCACTTTGCTCTCGCAATGGATCTGCAAGGAACAACACTCAAGTAATCAGAAAAAGGAACCTTTTTTTTGTGTATCAAGGCCAATTACCGGTGAGTTGTCTATGAGAATCTCGTTTATGTGCTCCTCCTTGTAGACAAAGATCGCATCGCACATGTAATCCTTCTTGCTAAGATTCAGCAGCCAGGTGAGGATCAGGCCATAGTCCGCCGAAAAGTGCAGCTCATGTAGAATAATCTGTAAAACATATTTTTTATTTTAAATGTTTCCATCTTTAATGGTATAGTTTATTTTGTTATTTTGCATAGCTTGTTTATGAAATGACCAGCAATGTTTATTAAACCATTAAAAGTCATTTAATAAATAGCTCTGCAATCTACATTTTTCGATAAGTCAATTAAAAATAAATAAATAAATAAAAACAATTTAACTTTGAAACTATTTTAATCTTGTATGAGTCTTTAGATATGGCTTGTTCAAAGTAAAGAAGTTTATACTATGCCATAAAAAAGTGACGAATTAAATTACTTTAAACTATTGTTAAGAAAACCTTTTGATTACTGAATTATACTATTCAAGTTTTTCCAGTGCTAACAACTATAAAGCTTTATCCATTAATTATAACATTTTTAAAGTAAATAAAGACATAAAAGCCTTGTTTTTTTTGTTCGGTTTTAATATGTATATAATTTACCTCCTCGGAGAGATCCTTGATGGGCGAGGTTTGATTCGGCTTGGCCAGCGTCTCCAGGTGCTGCATGATGTTGGCATTGTCCTTCTCCACGTTGTCCATGTCGCAGCTGAGTGTCTCCACGGGAACCTGGAGCAACGGAGCTCCCTCCAGCCTGGGCGGCGTCACACAGGAGGCACTCAGGCTGGAGTGGAGCTGCGACTCCTGCAGCCACTCGGCGAAGGGCCGGATGCTGCAGTCGCACGACAGCGGATTGTCCTGCATCTGCAGGCTCTCCAGTTCCCGAGCTCCGTCCATGGCGTTCCGGGCCACAATGGAGATGTCGTTGCCCGCCAGCCGCAACTCCCTTAGCGATGGCAGCGGTGCTATCAAATCGGAGGTCAGGGCTCGCAGGAAGTTATGGGTGAGATCCAGTACGGTCAGGCGGGACAGATGCTGCAGCGAGGAACTAGAGATGGCCACAATGCCATTGTAGCTCAGATCCAGGCTGTCCAAAGCCCCCAGCCCGAAGAAGGCGTGGTCCTGCAGCACATCGATTTGGTTGTGGCGCAGCGAGAGACTCACCAGTCGCGAGAAATTGGCCAACGCCTTGTTCTGGATGCTCTTGATAAGATTTCGATTGAGGTTCAAGCTCTCGAGGTTCCTCATTCCGGGCAGCGTCTGCTCACTCAGTGGTCCATTCAGGTTGTTGGCCTGCAAGTCCAGCTGCCGCAGGCTGAGGCACTGGCTCAGCGACCTCAAGCTCTGGGCATAGTCACCCAATCTGTTGCCGCCCAGCTTCAACACCTCTAGCTTTCGCAGGTTGCCGAAGGTGCGCTGCGAAATGCTCGAGATCTGGTTGTTGCTCAGCTCCAGGTAAACCAGACTGGTCAAGCCCACAAAGTCGGCGGTGCCCAGGGCCTTGATCTTGTTGTTGGCCAGGTCCAAGCGCTCCAAGGCGCCCAGCGTGGACAAAGCGTTCCAGGGCACGCTCATCAGCGCATTTCCGGGCAGTCCGAGTGCCTGTAGAGGTCCTCGGATTCCCAGGAAGGCGGACTTGTGCACCCGCTTAATCTCGCCGGAGGAGATCACTAAGCCGTGCAGCGAAACTCCATCGAAGATCTTGGCATCGCTCAGAAAGGTCACGTTCCGCAAGGAACAGTCCAGCAACGAAATGGAGTACGGAGAGGTGCGCAGCCTGTCCGCCAAAAGCTGTGGGAAATAAAATTAAAGATTTAGACAAACTCAAGACAATTATGTTTAAATCTTATTATAAAGAAAACTAAAGCTTTTGTCTATTATTTAACTAGCTTAATAGAGTCAAAAGTCGCTTTTCAAATATTGTTTAAATATTGTTTAAATATTGTTTAGGATAATGTTTGTTGTCTTTATTATAAAGTGAGAACAAGAGGTGCTGAATGCAGCTTATCTAATCAATATTAAAATTTATTTTAAATCAAATAAGAAATAAGACTCCGTGGCGCAACGGTAGCGCGTCTGACTCCAGATCAGAAGGTTGCGTGTTCAAATCACGTCGGGGTCAAAGCTTGAATTGGATATTCCTTTTTAAAATTCTTTTGGTTCCATATAGAATATATATACAGACAATACGTCCTAGCAAATAGTTATGTTTCACGTGGCAAAAGTTTTCAAAACAGCTCATCTGGCGAAGCAATTGACAGACGAATTTGGCAAAACTGCATTGGCTGTTAATATTGATCAAGATAAGTGATCCTGAACACTTGTTTTTTTGCCAAGGGAAAGGTGTTTCTTGGATTTGATTGACAAGAAGAAAAATGTTTGTCATATTCATTAATAAGATCAAACAGGTAAGAGATACAACCATAATGCTGAATGAACCTATCTTATCAATATTTTAAAAATATATATTTATACTGAAAGTTGGCAAATTGATCAGCTCATATAAGGAAAACAAGTACAAAATGACTCCGTGGCGCAACGGTAGCGCGTCTGACTCCAGATCAGAAGGTTGCGTGTTCAAATCACGTCGGGGTCAAAATTGGAAAAGTTTAATACAATTTTTTGTATTCTATATACTGACAAAATGTTGGGATGATACGAAAGAAATGTATATTTTGTTTTGAATAAGTAATAATATTGTGAAATTTGAATGTTTTCAATTTATCTTTATCTCTATATTAGACTGTACAGATCATAAAGTGTTTCTGTCTATGCTTAGGAGATTTATCTTAGCTTTTCTATTTTTAGTTCGAGTATTATGATATTATTTAACTAAAATAACATGTTTTTCCGTATACAATTTTTTTTTTTAATTTTCAGATCCGTAATATTTAGTTGGCCTTACCAGCATTCCGTGCAGATCAATGTTGCACCGGAGTGTGTGGGGCAGGTCGCATCCGCACTCGAGTTCCGCGTTCCGAGTGCCCGTGATATTGGGGCACTTCCACTCCATGAGTCCGTCGTCCACGGGCAGCGGCAGCGAGGACACCTGCTCCGCCTTGCGCTTCCTGGGAGAGCTCTTGTTGACGTACTTGCCGGAGGAGGTCTTGGACTTTCCTCTGCCGGCAGCAAGGGCGGGAACTGCCGCTGCGGACACCACATAGGCGGTGGGCGTGGTGGGCGATGACAACGGTGAGGGAGTGGTGCTGGTGGTGGTGGTGCTGCTGATCGTCGTGGTGCTGTCCTCTAGCAGATCCTTGAGGTCATTGGCCGCTGCCAGGGCGGACAGCAGCGAGAGCATGAGAAGTGGGCTGTAAATGGAAAAATTTTCATGGAAATTAGTCGGACAAGCATTGAAAAGCGAAAACACTTGGACGCTGGGCGGGATGCACTCCTCCTCACACATCATCAGATCGTGCGTTTTTAGGTCAAGCCGCAGTCAGTTGTCACTGACACTCTGACACACAAACACCCACACAGTGCATCTGTATCCAGTGGATGCGTTTCGGGCTAAAGATTCCCATTGTTATCTCTGCAAGACAATTTGCCAATTTAGAGCTTAACGCAATCAAAGCGATTTATTGAATGCACTGAGAGATAATCTGGGGGGTTAGTTTCTCAACTTGGCTATATTTAGTAATAATGGAACTCTTTTTTCGTGAACTTAGCCAGCCACATTACTTTTGGTTCAACCAAAAGAAATGTTCAAAAATTACTTTTGAATTTATGAATTTATGGCCTGTTTTTTATTAGCTACCCCCAGTGCCGAGTAACCCGCACATTTTTTCCATGTCACCGGACCGCTCCCGAGTGTCGCCTCCCATTTTCCACAGGAAAACAAAAACTGCGTGCGAGGCTTTAAAAACCCAGATTTCGGGCGCTACGCATCCAGTGCCGTAGGAATAATTCCGCAGCAAAGTGCCCAGTAGTCGCAGTTGCCGCGGAGGGAAGCGCTCTAGAATCCCTCGAACCCAAAGGATTAGCAGTGGTCCCAGCACAGTACCCAGCTCAAATCTCCCCCCTGTAACCCAACATGGCCAGTCACTTGCCCAAAGGCGGTGCCCTCGTCCTGGTGCTCAATCTTCTCCTGCTTTCGCAATGGGAGACCGAGTCCAAGCTGCTGACCCGTTGCCAGTTGGCCAAGGAACTATTGCGTCACGACTTTCCCCGCAGTTATCTATCCAACTGTGAGTATGGTGAAATGTCCATAGCTAGTTGCATCAAATTTTGGAAATAAACAAAGGTTGAAGCACAAAATATTATTTATTAAAGTTTTGAAGATGCGAGTGTGCAACAAAGCAAAATGCAAAATTAATTTCAACTTGTTTTTTATGCAAACTTAAAAATAATTTTGAAAAATTTGTGAAGCATAAATTTAAGTTTGGTTTTGCATTTTCAGTGTGTTTAAGAGACTTAAAACATACATATGTGGAAGAAAGCAAAATACAACATTGTGTTTTATGTGAATTAAAAAAATTTTTTTTTTTAGTTATGAAGCTTGGCAAATTGTTGTTCAAATTGTAAAAGGTTGAATTTATATTAATCTTAAATACACTTTTCTTTTAAATACCAAGTACTTTTCCATTAAAGTTTTTAACAAAAACATGATTAAAAGTTGGGAAAAACGAATATGTATATCCCCTATGCCCCAATTAAACAAGTATTTTTCGCTTTACTTTCAGGGGTTTGTCTGGTGGAAGCGGAGAGCGGACGCAGTACATCCAAATCAATGCAGCTGCCCAACCAAAGCGTCAGCTATGGACTCTTTCAGGTGGGTTAACCCAAGCTCCTATTCCACTAATTTTGGGACCGCTCAACACAAATCCGCCCATCCACAGATCAACAGCAAAAACTGGTGTCGCAAAGGTCGTCGCGGTGGCATCTGCAACATCAAATGCGAAGGTGAGTCCACAGTCAACAGTCCACATTCCCCGAACGCCCACGAAAAAAAAGCATATACAAATAGAGAGCTTTCCGTTGCAGAGTTCCTGAACGATGAGATCTCGGATGACTCACGCTGCGCCATGCAGATTTTCAATCGCCACGGATTCCAGGCCTGGCCCGGATGGATGAGCAAATGTCGTGGGCGCACGCTGCCCGACGTCTCGCGCTGCTAGGACTGCTCTTCGACTCGCTCTTAGCCTTAACTAACTCTATGCATAGCTACTAAATTTCATAAAGCTTAAGTCATTATTTCGGAAGAAAGTGTATTTATTTATTTATTTACTTGGAATCGAGCTATTAAATCTTTTCCAGGTATTTTCCGCTATCAGCTCTAAGCGAGATGTTATCGCAAAGCCAGTGTTTTGCCCTGTCCTAATCATTCACCGTCACTATTAATTGTAAAATATAACATGTTATGAGATCACTATGTAAATCAATCAATTTATGGTCTGTATATTATACCCTACAGGGGAGCAGTGTAAGCACTTGTAATATCTAAGTGCCGGCCACTTGAACCTAAGCAAACAGTTTAAATCCAAACCTCAACGAAAGAGGTTGTTTTATTTAGCAATCCCTTTGACGTTTTCCCCCAACATTGGTAAGAGACTCAGAGAAAGGACCAGGACCTCTAAGTCGGTGACATACTACAACCATCAGATTGCTACAAATAATTAACACTTGTTTCCACCCACCAGTGTTAAATTGGGTTATGAACTTAAATTTAAAAGAAAATTGAGTATTTATCGTTTAACAAATTTTTAACAATTATTTGAACAAAAAATAAAACAACAACAACAAATACAACAAACTTCGAAGACAGAAAACCATAAGAACAACTTAAAGAATCATATTTTGCAAACAGAAAATCCATTATAGTTGATTGAAATTAAAATGGAAATCTCCAAAATCAGAGAATTTAGTGTTACCGGGAAAAGGGGTAAACTCTAAATTAAAAGAAGTTTATACTCTACTTACAGCTACAGGATTATTTGTGAGTGAAAAACTGATAATTAATACGAAATAAAAAATTTAAGATTCATTGTGAAACGCCATAGCTTAGATCAGAATAAGTTACTTTTACAGTGTTTCAACTGGTCCTTATCATTAACCTTTGGCAAAACGCTTGCTTAAATATTCTTAAATCAAAGATAAAATTCGATTTTTATTAATAAAAAATTTAACACATGTATGTATAATCTTTAGAGACTTCTGCGACCCTTTGCTTTCTCTGACATTTCTTTAATATAGATAAAGCCCATAAATTGGATCATCGAACTCAACCTTGTTCAATTGACTGCTTAAAATACATCGCTGCACAGAAGTAAGAAAAAGTCTGAAAATTACAGGCCTCAGAGCAGAGTCATCCAAAATCGGAAAATACCCTCTCCTCTCCGAATCACTCTAAATCAACTGATTTGTCAGAAAGTTCAGGCGGTAAGTCAACCGTGACAGCGGGCCTTATCAACTTTATCAGGCTGACGAGCAGAGCAAATTCACATGGCTTTTACTCTGCGATCAGCGTTTTGGGAGAGAATTACCTCGACCGAGTCGAAAATAGAGGCGCATTTGTATCTGAGAAATACTTGGGCGTTCAGTACTTAAACTCGGGTCAGCAGCGTCGCAACGGCGGGCTAGCTTCTCATCGGATCCGATCGGTTGTGCAAATCATATGTATTTGAAAGCACGCCATCACGGAACGCGGTAAGAAGATACAGATACTCGTACACATACTCGTACTCGTACTCCGCTCAACAAACTCGTTTCCTGTTGCCGCGATCGCTGTTGTTCTGCGTTAATTAGGTAAACAAAGTAAACAAACTGTTTGCTGAAGTAAAAGTGTTCTGCCAGAGGAAGTAACTCAATCCCATTTTTACATTCGCTTGCATGCAAATCTCGAAAGAAAAAAGTGAAACGTGTACATGCGTGTACTTAATGAACTATTGAGAATAAGTCTCAAGACGAAGTTGTTTTTTTTATGATTTTTTACGATGTGGTAACCTTGAAAAGTTTAATTGTTCGTGGATAAATTACATAAATAAAACAGAATCATGACATGGCAATATTATGGATTCACCTGTTTAAAGGCGTTTACTCAAATTAAATATGATATTTTAATTATTTTAATATTGTTTATTATAATTTTTAATACAGATTTTACTACAAATTAAGTTGATTTTTCAAATAACTGCTAGTTAAGTTCTGAATCAAATGAAACTACTAAGTAAATATTTCCCTGTGGGCGTTTTTGCTTATAAATAATAATTTACAACCAAACAAAAATAAATAAAACGATTAAAGCGAGAGAAGAATATGCAAAGCAACACGACTGAATTAAACGTTTTTAATTCTGAAAAGTTTTAACATACTTAAACTTTCGTATACTTAAATAAGTGGAATCTCTACATTACCGTCTTACACAGACAAATGTGATAGATATCTTTTAAGATAGTATATCTTATATATGCACTGATAAACAGATACAAATATGTAAAAACGACACTGATACAAGGGTATAATTTCGTGTGGGAGTAAACAAAGGTTTAAATAATGGTAATTGGTTAGTGATTTCATCATTAGCCAGAATTCAGGGGTTCTTGTTTGGTGTTAAAAAGAAGAAATGCCATGGGAAACTGTAAAAAGCCAAAAAGCTGTGAAACAGTTCAGAGGTATTTTAACACTTTCACAGATGGTTTAAGAAGTTCGTCAACCGATATAAGGTAGACAATTTCAAACAAACTGACATCAGGTGTTATAGCTATATGACGAAGAACAAGGAAATTATTCGCAGGGCTAAATTCGCTGAACTGTTTGGGTTAATGGTTAAGTATGTCCATAGATAATGAGGATCGACCCTTGCCCAATACCCTGTAATCCAAGCGATGAGTCTTTTAATTTCAGCTTTTCAGATAATGAAAACTCTTTGTCTATGGCTTATGCCAGTGCTGATCCTGCTGCTGCTGGGATCGAAGCAAGTGGAATCCAAGAAATATCAGCGATGCGAACTCACACATGTGCTGGTGGATAAATACAACTTCGACAAGTCTTTCATCTCCAACTGTAAGCGAATTTCAGATCTAGATATATGTACTTTATTAAACTAATCGATTTTTGGTAGGGATCTGTCTGGTGGAGCACGAGAGTGAACTGAATACCAGCAAAATAACATACATGGAAAACAAAAGCAAGAACTACGGTCTGTTCCAGATCAACAGCAGGGGCTATTGCACTGAGGGAAAAAAAGGAGGGCAGTGCAATAAGAAATGTGAAGGTGAGGCGAAAATACTTCTTAATTTAAAACTAGCTAATATAAATATAGATAAAAAAATTAATTTTTACATTTGAAGGCTAGACGAATCTTAAAAAGCCTACAAAAATAACCAAATAAAGTCCACAAATATTATATCTCAAGCTGTATCAAGAAACTTAGAAACTACAAAACAAAGCTATATCTATGGACAATTTTTGAAAGCTTCCAGACCACTCAAAAACATATGCCAAATTGATTTCGCTGGCTGAGCAAAAAATTCAACTCCGATCTGAAATGCATTCGATGCGATAAGAAAGATCGTAGGCCTCACTCATAAGAGTCAAAGTAACACTATATAGGACTAGATAGTCGCCTTTGTTGTATACTGCACCTGGGTGCACTTGGGAGGGTTAGCTGTATTTGTCGAAATCGGTTGCGAAAAAATATGGCCAATAAGGGTGCACCGATCAGGCACAAAGTCCCAACTGAGCTTTCAATTCATCGCTTTTGATTTTTTTTTTAAATTATATATATACAACATTTTAGCTGTGTATTTATATAATTAACAATAAATCATATTTACAAAGTACAATTTTACTTAACAAAAAAATAAGAGAAAATTATATTACGTTCTTTAGTGGGAGCTTATTTGAAACCCATTCACCTGTATTGTTACTTACGACCCCAATTTTTTGTTTCTGTTGTGTTTAAAATAAGGGATCATAAAAGGTTTTCCAAAAATATTTATTTAATTGGATTAACAAATATGTGCATGGGCAAATCTATTTTTCGTTATTTAACCTTTTCTATTTTTTCAATTTGCACAGATTTCTCCAATGACGATATAGGCGACGACATTGCCTGTGCCAGAATGATCCAGGAACGCGAGGGCTTCAAGTACTGGAAGGGCTGGGAGCGCTCCTGCCGCAACCAACAGAACCTGCCCAATCTTCGAGTGCTTTGCAACCTGCGCAGCCAGTCGCCTTCGCGGTCAGCTCGCGGCTTCATCCCGGGCTGAACACCTATTCCTGTGTACTATTTGAACATCAAACTGAACAGATACATAAATATTTAGCATGTGAATGCTTTGCATAATTGCTTGTTCGGTTCTGCATTTGTTGGATGCCCACACAGAGAGTGCAAATCGAAGGCTGAGGGCTTTCAAGTGGGCGACCTGGTTACTTTGGTTTGGGCGTTGGGATCTTGATGGCACTTTCCAATGACATCTCGACAACTGCGACTGGGGGGTAATGGATAGCCACAGACTGCAGACTGTGGATTGCAACCCGAGACCCATTCAGAGTCAATCATATTAGCGAGTGGCGTGCTAGGGTTCTTGCCAGTGGCCAAACGAACAATATCATTTTGCATTTCCGCTCAACAAAAGGCGGCGTTTCCGTTTCTGGACAACAATTGTGAGTTGTGAATTGTGAATTGTGAGCGAACGCACCGCAGGGCATCAGGGAAGCGTGCAAAGCCAAAGGCAAAGCCAAACAATAACAGGTGGAGGCTCAAAAATCAGAGCGTAACTGCCAACTACAATGGACAAACGTGGCCAGAGGAAACACTGGCTCGCCGGTTCCATTAGAATGCGTTTTGCATATGTACGTGGTCAAAATAAATCTGAGCTGTGCTGGTATATCCACACACACGGAAAAATGATCAGGATACTTTTAGTGGATGCTTTAGTAGCTCTGATAACACGATAAGTGATTAATTGATGAATTGAGTAACTGCTTTTCATGATAAATCAGGGGTTTTATCATAACTTGTCCTTTATTTTTAATGAAAAATACTGATCACCAATATCTTCTAAAATATGATAGTTATGTAGTGTCTTGATGCATTCGCTCAATTTCGATTTATTTAAAAATCAAAATCAAGATATACTTGTTAACAATAAAATAACATTTTTATGACTGCCTGGCATTTAAGCACGATTCTTAGCATCGGAGTTAGTTGTGAATTTTCAAAACAAAATTTTAATATAAAATATTAAGTTTAGATATTTTTTTTCTGTGCAGCAACATAAAGACAAGTGTTGTGTTGACCATTGCGTACACACCGGCAACATCCTCAACAATAAAAATATTTTAAAATGCAGCTCAGCTCAACTCCACCTCTGTCACGCTAACTGGTCAACGATTCGAAACGTTTGAGTGCCTCTAATTTCCGCTGTCCCCCGTCCGATTCTTTGGTTTTGGGTCCCGTCCTCAGTGTGGCTAATTATGCATGAAATGCCACGCCTCACACCAACCTGTCGCCGCTGACTCAGCAGGATCAGGATCAGGATCAGGATGGCTTGGCACTGCACTCAATCGAAACACATCCATCCGAGCAATCCAACTAGCCGCCTCTTGGGCCTCTGTTTGGTTTCAGACTTAGCACGGACTCGCTAATCAAGAAGCCACCACAACCAGTTCGACCCCTCTGAATCCGAAAGAAACCCAAAAGCAGTCGTCGCCATCACCTTTATGTGTGCGCAGACTGGAGACGCCAGTTCTTCGGCTTGATTATTCATCTGGGCCCAGAGCTGCCAGCTCCCACACATCAGAATTGAGTAGGTTGTGCCTTAGGCGAATTTTGAATGCTCTTTTCTTAATATATATTAAAATATTCCCCCCCAAAATGACATTAGCTTCTTGGAAATTTAACGCTTAAAACTGAAATGTGTACAAATATTTTTATTAATTACAGCTCATAGTGAGCTTATTTATTTATACCATGTTCAAAGACATTACCTTCTTTTATGTCCCATTAGCCCTTGTTATTTTTATTGATTGTTATCATTTTTACCATTTTAAAACAGTTTATTATAATTGAATCAACACTTCTATCTTATTTGGTTATAGGTATCTATAAAGAACTAGTAGCTTAAGGCAGTTTTATATGAAATAACTTTTCCTTAAGGCATAAGCTTTAACATTTACGTGTTAAATATATATTTTAGTGCTTTATTGAGTTACACAAAATGGTAGTTATGAAGAATATTTTACTAATATCTGAAAGGTAATTGTACTAGAGCAGTCCAAAATTTCTTGTGGGCAATACTATGCATAGGGTATGGCCAAACCTTTAACTTAGCTATGAAATCTTTTCCAGAGATTTCCAAATCTACCCTAGTTTCTGTGTAGGCGCTCGGCTCGGTTCATAGCGCCATCGTCATCGGCATAGCCCATTATAATCATCTGAGCGGAGGCAGGGAGCCAAAGACCAGGAACAGCAGAAATGCGGCAAGAGCCAGTCCCAATCCCAAACTGGCTGAAATTAAGGCACGTCAACGGAAATAAACCCTCTGGTATACATATGCAATGGTGTATGGTGTATGGTGTATGGGCATATGGGTGTAAGCACGGCCAAATGGTTGGAAATGGATTGCGTTGGTAACGGCAATGCAACGTTTTCTTCGGAACGGAACGAGTGTGATGATGATGATGATGCTGCATGAAGATCAAGAGATACAACGATATGATAATGACGCCGCCAAATGGGTGTGAGTGTGTATCTTGCAGCTTGCTATAAAAACTTGCCACAGAACTTCAAAACTTGGAAATTGGAAATTTCAATCATTTGCTAACTACAACAAATCGTAAAAAAACGATTCTTATTTATTTTGCACATAATTTGAGGCTTAACTGGCACACCAGCCAACATAATGTATTATTATTTTGTTTCTTGTTGTTATTCCCCTCACCTTTGCTTTAACATTTTTGAGCTCCCAAAAAGGCCAAAACATGCGATAAGCCACCGAACAATTAAAAACGCGTTTTTTGTTAGCTCGCCTTCTTTGGCAATAAGTGAAAAACTCGAAAAAAAAGATAGCAAGTAATTGTGGATGGGGAGATAACGAATGGTAGTTGCTCTTAAAGTTGATATAAATCTCTAGATATTGATGCTATTTATTATTTGTTTTGTTAGAGTTCATTATCATATCAAATTAAGATTTTTCAAAAGTGGGGTTGAATTAAAATTATATATCAACCCATTTTTAAGTAAAGACAAATATCTTGAATTTTTTATATTATAAGTTGTTTCGTAAATGGATTTGAATGTAAAATGTATTTATCACCGCATTTTTTCCAGTGCAACAACTTGGAGAGTGCAGTTTTTGCGTCAGCTGCAATTGGGTTGCCTAATTATTTATTCGTTAAAATATTTTATATATTTTTAAACGCTTTAACCGCAAACGAACTACAGAAAAAGCTAATCATAATGACAGCAACATGTTGCACAGGCCAAAGGCGAAATTAGTAATTTGCTATTTTATTTTATTTTATTTTATTTTGGTGGCTTGGATCGGACATACTGAATATCAACCTGCTGTGGCATTGTTCGAGTGTTGAAAGCGCATCGAAACGGGGAACTTGTGTGTGTGTGGCTGTGAGGCAAATGAAATTTATGCCTAGCATGAAAATAGTAAAAGTTGCTGCAAAAGCCAGCCAAAGGTCGAAATGTCACGCAAAGAGGCAACCACAGACGTGCGGCACACAAAAACCAAAAAACAAAAAAAGGAATAAAATAAAAAGTGGAAATCCGAAACAGCTGCTTTCGAAACCGAAGTAGCCACACCAACTTCAATACCATTGCGGTCTGCCTGGGTATTTAGCATGCTGAAAAAAAGAAAAATGAGTAGAAACCGGGGACAGGAAGCAGGGAACACAACTTGTGTGGAGAAGCCGCCAAAAGGGATTTAATTGTGATGCCTATCCTGTTCCTCCGTTCGGAAATCCCTTCCCCTTTTGGACTCTCAGCATTCCAATGCGTGAATGACTGGACTCATTCAATCGTCTCTCTGCTAAGACGGAAGCGTCTGCTGGCCTTCGGAAAAGGATCTTAAATATTAAATTCCCATATTTCACTATTTTGGTTCAATGCATGTATGACTGCTTTTTTTTATCAAGCTTTCTGGTTTGGTTTGACAGCCAATTCAACATATTGAAACGGTGGCAAAAGCTGTCGGATTATAATCTTATATAGTCAATTTATTTATACTGATTTTTATATTAAGCTAACCGTACTAAGGATGATAGTTTGAAATATGATTTGGAGACTATTTTAAAACATTCCTTAATATTTTAATATAATAATAGGGACCAATTCGTTGCCTAAATATTTATTAATTATTATTATTATTGGTGCTTAAAGTTTTTTAAATATTCATATTCATTAAAATACCCAGATTTTGATACGTAAAAGTTGTATAGTGATATCCTATTGCCTTTAAATCTAAATTTTCTTTCGGCAACATCTGTCTCAAATAGCTGGTAATATTGTCAAAGCGAACTGCAAATCACAGGTCTGACAAACTTGTTTCGGCTGTAAACGACAAACAACAGAGGGGCAAACAACAGCAACAAATCCGAGAAATAAAATTAGTGAGTATTATTTTTAAGAGTGGGCCGACGACAAGTCAACGGAAACGTGTGGGTGGCTGGCTGTCGACTCTGCTCCGCAACGCTTTGGTTTTGGTTTTGGTTTTTTACGTTTTTTTTTTTTTTTTAACTGTTTTTGCCTTTGTTGTGCTGGGCAAATTACTTTTTAATTGAACACACACGTGGGCAGCTGCTCGGCCAAGTACCGACACTCGAACAATTAACCAAATCGCAAACAAAGTAACCAATAAGTGACAGCAATCGCTGCAAGTCGAAGCCCCCGTCTCTGGTGGTTTCCTTTGTTGGATCGGCTGGGGATGAGGCCAATATGTGAAATAAAACAAAATAAAATAAGTAGTCTGCGACCGAGGGAAGAACAGTTGGCTGTTTCTGATCCGATCCGCTTGGAAGCGATTTCCCCTGGGGCAAGGTAAACAAACCATTCGACGGAATGGCCTAAGCCGGGTTTTGTCCGCTTGCATTTTCATTTTATTTAACAAATCTTGCACTTTATGGGCCTCAGCCTCCGTCTGAACGTGAACATGAATGAACTTGGACCAGGCTGTGTTTAATTTAAATTAAATTGGTTTTTTCGTTGCCGTCGTTTTGAGCCGAAACGTTTTCAAAATCAAAGTGTGCCTTTTTTTTTTTTTTTTTTGTACGCCATTTGCATATGAATATGGCCGACGGCAGCCGCTGCAAACAACTAAAAGCAATTTGAGCTCGAAATTTATGGACATTGTTTGGGTTCTGGTCCGGTCGCTCCTGCAGCTCATTTCACTTGCCTTTGGGTCATTTATTTAATGCTCATAAAAGTATTTATATGTTCTTGACGTGAAACATTAACGACCGGCAAACTATATAGTAAACATCATAACAAAAGGCAAAGGAGAAACGAACGAGACTATATCTATATACGCGAAGACAGGAAGAAATTATTAGGCTCCAAATGATATTCCTTGGAAGTAAAGCACCAAAATCGCATATGAAATATATGGGCTCACAAAATATCCCTCCATATCCTCCCCGAACACCTTCTCGCCAGAGCACTCAATAAACCTTAAAGCCAAGTTCACAGCCCACGCAAACTCAGAAATCCAGTTGAGACACGAGGTGGCCGCCAACGCATGTGCATAATGCTAAATCGACTGTTAATTGCGACATTTCGAAAGCGGAGACAAGTCGCGGCAAAACGCACAGACGCAGACAGTCAATAAAATGGAAATATCTCTGTTCGCGAGATTGGAAAAATCAATGATGTTTTGGGGAAAATATGAAACCAGAAGAAAGCCGCGTGTTGGGGCACGGAAATGGGCTTGAAAATAAACTAAATTAAAGATATTATGCGACATCAGTTGGCAGATAGCAGCCACAAGAGATCTTGGTCTAGCCCACACCAAGAGTTGGCTGCCCACACACGAATGCAAATGCCAGACAGACCAAAGTTGTGTGGCAAGAAATTGCTCGGATGCTGCGGAGGAGTATGCTAAGTGAGTGGCTGTGTGTAAGTTATGCATGCACTGCCAGAAACTGGAGGAACCTTAGTACTCCCCATAGCCATTCCCTAAGACTTGGTCAGTTGTTCAGTTACTCAGTCAGCGAAGCCTCATCTTTTACTTCTTTACCAAGGGTTACCCAAAACCCAGAAAACATTAGCTCATTGGATCGTCGGATGACAGCGACACACTTTGAGCACAAAAAAGTAAGTGGGCAGCACGCAGTAGTCAGCAGGCAGCTGTTGTTGCGCTCCCATTGCCAAATTTGGCAACTGGTTGTGGAGCAACGCCAGCGAGCGGCAAGTAAGTAGCACAAATGTCTCTTATTTTATATCTTTTCTGCTTGTATTTGTTGTATTTGTTGCTGTCCCGCATCGGGCGGACGCCCACGGCTGGCGCACAACAAA
Source organism: Drosophila elegans (assembly GCF_018152505.1). NCBI lineage: Eukaryota > Metazoa > Arthropoda > Insecta > Diptera > Drosophilidae > Drosophila > Drosophila elegans. Next base: position 4,427,868 of record NW_024545903.1, on the reverse strand, counting down.
AGACTTAGGCAACGAACCTGCCGTCGCAGGCCAAGAAGAACAGAAACATCCGAGTGGGGGATTTGGAAATCCAAGCCAGGCGGCTAATGAGCCGCATGTAAAGCAGTAAAAAAATTATATAAACATTAATTATGAGCAATCTTTTTTCTCCGCTTTCATTGTTATTGTGGGCGTTCGAAAACGTAAAATGTAAATAAAAAGTCTTTTCCCCAACTTTTCGTCTTCCATTGTCGCCGTAAGTTGAGCCCGAAGATCCAAACCTGCCCGCTGTGAAAATGATGAGTTATATGAAATTAGAAGAGGTTGGAGAAGCAACAACAAAGCGCTAATTGCGCGTAAACTGAGCGGGAACGACAGTGGTGCCGCCTCCGTGTGTGGGTTTCTTTGATTGTCTAGATTGTCTAGCCCTCGAAAAGCGTGGGCTTCCTCCCTTTGCTTGAATTGGGAAAACATTAGCCCGTGAAATTATACGAAACTTGAGAGGCACACACAACAACGGAAGTGCCGTGCGTTGGGCGACGTTAAATGACTTGGAGCTGATTGAAATCATTATGACTTTGGATTTTAATACGAGTTCATTATTTAGAGCCGCGGGCAGTGGCTACGATTAGGTTGCCTTCGATACCGCCGCCGCCATAATTAGATTAAAAGGTGCTAATTTCTGCCACACACGCGGAATGAGTGTAAAGTGAAAGAGTGGCGAATTCCACAATTCGCGGTGGGCGTCTTCTATTCAGAGCGACATGAATGTTTATTTGCCATCAAATTAACCCATAGACGACCACTCACCTGAGCTTTGGCCACATATCGATGGCTGGGCGAGGTCCTCTTTATCAGCGTGCGAAACTTAAACAGAGCGGTGCCAGAGCGCTCGCTCATAGAACAATAAACCGCATTAACCTGGCCGGGCCCGATGTTTGGTTTCCGTCTACCTGACGACGACGATGACGACGGTGACGACGATGCCTTCTGCTCCAGAACGTTTGTGTTTAAAATGCGATAAAGATCTTTACGGTGCACTGACGACAATGCGATTGCTGGGCCGTCAGTTGACACCGCTGGAGTTCGGGCTCAAACTGGACGGGACCTGCGGCTCACACACACACACTCGCGCGCACACTCACACGGAATTACAAATTTCATTCATGAAAAACCAGCGACCGACTGACTGCAACAACAATCAGCAGAAAGAACCGGAAACGGATGCGCTGTTTGCTTTGTGCCCCCCGCCAGGATTCCCAGAGTTTCGGAGGGATGATGATGATGACGAGGCCAGGTAGCGATGTGCGGCCAATTCCACCGACCGACGACAACCGTTCGAGTATTTAGTATTTGGTACTTGGGCAAATTTGCATTTTCACCGAGACGACTGCATGCGGCAGTGGGGCGGGAAACACAGACACAGAGACAGACACAGAGCAATTGTAAGCGCAGTAAACAGCCACGAACTGAACGCGACCACGTCTGAAACTCGACTGAGCGGCCTACGCTCAGGTAAGGCAGGTCGAGCCGCCAACAGAATGATTTCATATGCGTTTTCCTCTCCGCTTCTCGTTTGTTTGTTTGTGTTTGCCTTCGCAGTCGTCGGTTCATTCACAAATACTGGTCCGATGAATGGGCCGCCGCCTCCGCCTCTGCATCTATATCCGAATTGTGTGGGCAGGCAGGCAGGCAGGCAGGCAACCAGGCAACCAATTGAACATGGCTCGATTCTCTTTTTTCGGCTCGCCAAAGATCGCATACCGGGCCGCTTCTGCTGCCATTGCTGCTGCTGATGCTAGCCTAACCCAAATACTAGCCACTAGGCGAGCATGGATAGCTGGAAAATAAATCAAGCACTGGGAAATGGTTCTCACACTCGACATGGCATCTGCCTGGTTGGCCAACGTTGGCCGTGGGCTATTTGATTTTCACATTGAGTGTGCCGCAAAACAATTTTCTTGTTTATCCATTTATTTCCCCATGCGGACTGGGAGTAGCGCAAATGCACAAATATGGACACTGGAAAACGGGTTACAATGATTAGCACGCCGCACACACGTCGGCGTCTGGAGAATCTGCAGTAGTGGAAACGGGCCGCGTTAACTTAATTAATTTGTGCTATTGTCCAGAGCTTCGGTCTTGATGGGCACCAGTGAGGGCGGGATGTTCAGCGTCTGCATGGTTTGAATGGATTGAAGGAAAGCCAATTAGCCACCTTGGTTCGGAAGCGTTTTCTTTGGTCTGGCGACTTACCTTGCCGGGACAGGCGGCCTCGTACTGGTGTTTCAGGCTCTCCATCTCGTAGACGCAGGTGGACAGGGCTGTGCGCAGCTCGCAGAGCAAAACCATATCGGAACGCAGCTCGTTGAAGGAGATGCATATGTCCTCCGTCGGCGGCGGAGCGGGATCTTCAAAGAACAAGCCAATTAGCGCCGGCTGGCGAATGTCTACTAACGCAACGACTCACCAACTTTGAACTCCTGGATGGCCTGCTCGAGGGCCTTTACCTTGCGCTGGCCAATGTTCGCCGGCAGCTTCATTTTTTGCGAACGCAGCGAAACGCCGGAACCGCGCAGGTCAGCGAACTTGATGCCGCTGCTGCCTATCTCTATTGCGTTCACCACCGAGTCCACCTTGGAGGGTCGCGGCTGATGGTGTACCTTCTTCTTGTGCAGTTTCTTTTCGTACTTCCGGGTGCTGGGCGTGTTGGAGGCGTGTTCGTTCTGCTGATCTGCCTGTGAGATGAGCTTTTGCAGGTCCTGTGTCTTGCGCTCGCGCTCCTTCTTACGGGCCTCGATTTTCTTCATCTCGTTGATCAGCATCTGCTCCTCCTCGACCTGCTGGGTGGTGCGTTTGAACAGCTTTTCGAGCTGCTCCTTGCGCCGCCGCTCGTGCTCGGCATCATAGACGAATACTTTCTTCTCGCTGGTCTGATTCTTGGCTTTGGCGAGCAGGGCCACCACCTCGTAGTAGCGCTCCTTCAGCTCCTCCACGGTCTTGGCGCCATGCTGCTGCCGGTTCCACCGATCCGCCATCACAATGAAACGGAGGTCGAAACTGAAAACCATAGTACATAAGAACAGTGTCCATAAGTTGAGAGTGCGAAGCCTACCGTCTGGCCAGATCGAACAGGTGATCTGTCTGCACCTTGCTCCAGTTGTTGATGTTGTTTCGCAGGTGCGCATTGTACTCCGTCATGGTGTAGGAGGGCACCTCCAGCTGTTTGTTGAACTTGGCGAAGGGATAGTCGGTGGAGTCGTCGGTGACCCGTTTCCAGTGGTGAAAGACAGCGGCATCGTTGCGCGCCGGATTCGAGAATGGAGCCCACTCCCACTTGCGAACCTTCTTCATCCCCAGACGCGCCTTCGTCTGCTTGTAGCCGGCTCCAATGCCCAGTGCCGTGTCCGTCGGCAGGAGCGGCGGAGCATCCTTTTTGTCTGTGTAGAGCAGGGCGAACACCTCCCGATGCATTCCCTCCGGTCGACGGGATGCAGTCTTGGTCCTGCCATAGTAAACAATTCAAACAATTTAAAATAAACACTACCCATGTGAATGCATTTGTTTACCGCTCGAAATTCCGCTTCTTGGTGGCCAGAAACGAATCCCTCGTCACTTCAGGCGTGTTGGCACGCTCCATGTCCAGAATATCGCGCACATCGGCCGACATGATTACTTAGTTGTAGTTATTAAAAAAGTTTACAATAAAAGACTTGGAAAAATTGTTTATTTTTCTTATTCTTGCAAATATATATGGTTATAAATTTTAAGTGTGACCATAAATACGTAACAGAAAAAAACCGTCTTTCCCCAATAAATACTAAATTTAGTATTTTTCATGACTATTGCGGTTGCACAAGATGTGTCTCAAATTTGCGTCGGTCACTAGGCTTCCACCTCTAGGCGCGAAGGTTCTAACTGTTTATTTTTGACCCGACGCGCACGAGCTTTTTTGTTAAGTATTTTCTATATTTTAGACCAAATTGCAGGCGGGTTAACGCAAAATGACGGATTTCAATGCGTCCGCAGCCATGCTGCCATTGGGTGAGTGTTGGTAACTTTACCATTTCGTTCCCCTTTGAGAAACCTTAATTTTCGTTCCAACAGACGAGTACTACCAACAGTGTGTAATACCAAAACCAATAGTTCCGCCCCGTTACTCCAGTAATCCCATTCCAAAGAAAAACAGACGCCAGGCCGGGCACCTGAGGTCTTACAGGGAGGTGGGCCAAGATGACGACGACGAGGATGAGGACGAGGATATCATGGGCGCCGAGCTGGAGAGGAACTACCAGGAGGAAGGCGCCAGCAATGCCAATCTCAACTTTGAGATGAACGACTTCAATAAGATGTACTGGGAGGAGGCGGGTTTGCCGAATCCGGAACTCTCGCAAGGCTCTGCCCAGTGGCACACTTACGGCAACAACTTGAACCGGCCAGCGGGAGCACCTTCTCTGGTGCCCAATGAACCGGCACGTGGCAGTGTCAAGTCGCGTCTGGATCTGAGAAATGGATCACGTTTTCGAAACAATAATAACCAGGGGCGCCATTTTAACAACTCACAACATCGCAACAACTTTCACCGCGGACAGCAGCAGGCGCAGAGCGACATGGAGCACCGCATGCGTACCGCCTACAACGCCTTCAGCAGCCAGACAACAACCAGCCAAGCCATACATCCAGGCGACGTATTAACGAACATAAACAATCATTTCCAGTATCCTCAACAGGGCCCCAGTGACCTGCTCACCAGCACCAACATGAGGGGATTCGAGCCCAACGACTGGACCGGCTCCAGTTCAATCAACTCCCTGATCGATTCGGTCTCCAATATCCCGGATAATCGTGTCAATAATCGTGTGGGCTTGAGTTCGCACATTACCCCATTGAACGACAAATTTGGCAGTGGAGCACAGGATTACTATCTTCAGGAGCCGAGCTTGGACACCACCAACGATTCCGAGAGCATGAAAGTCAGTAAAATGGCCCATAACGTGCTACTCTTGCTCAAGAGCGTCGCTCAGAGGACCGAGCAAGGTGCATCAACTGACTTTTTGCAGGTAATGGAAACATTTTATGTAGTTCGGCTTTAATTTTGCGTATTTTTTATGTAACATGGGAGTGTAGAACAAGGGAAACTACAGACCTAAGCTTATTTATTAAAATTAGTTAAGAAACACAGCCGCTTTCACATATTAATTTTAAATTAAGAGTAACTTGCAAAGGAAGTAAGCATGGGTGTTCTTAGGTCCTCAGATTGAGCAAATTACATATAAATAGGAGCTGCCTAGTTTTAAAAATGATTAACCAACAAGAATGAAAGCAATCTTCGACAAGTCAAAATTTATTGCATCTATATGATATAGCCGTCTGTTTTTCTGAAAGATTATCACTATGTCTTGAAAAATATTCACAAAACTTTAAATTATAATTTTTTTTAATTTGGTTTTCCGATTGTTTCCGTAAGAGCTGGTCGTTTTATCCGGCTCATTCCTCTTCAAATACTAGAAAGACAACTTTTATAAAATTTTTATGCTGCCTGGATCTTGGTGCTGATTAAGAATATATGTACTTTATAGGGTCAAATATGTCCCCTTCACTGCGTTGCGAGCTTATGACTGAAATGGCCTTACCCTTAATACCCTCTATTAAACAAAACATCAAATTAGAAAACCCAAAGTCATTTAAGTATTACCCGATTTGTTATTAAAAATTTATTCTTTTTAAGGCCAGCTTTATTAATCTGCAATAATAATTTGATTTTTCTAGAACATCGACTGGATGAACGGACCGGTAGAAGATCCCCAAAGTGACGATATGCCAGGATTGGTCGGGCAGTACCAGCAGCAGCGCTTCAACTAGTCATCCAATCTGTATTAAGTTATTTTTTAAGAACCAACATCACGATGTTCAAATTCGAATTAGTTGGGATTGGCGGGCACTTTCTGTGCGAATTGTTATTGTTGTGCAGAGCAAGAAGAAGATTTCGGTGAGGTTCAGTGAATGGCAGCGAGTGAATAGACGACGACGACGACGACGACGACGGAGGTTTTTTTATATACAATACATATTTCGGCTGATAAGAACAGGCTGGGCCGCTTATCAGCAATGCACAACAAGAAGCACACACGGACGGGCGAGATGTGAGAAGCGAAAGCGGACGAAAATAGAAACAAACGGCGATAAATTTACAGCGAAGGCGAATTTTTATACATAAGCGAAGTGCCGCAGAGGAATAGAGTAGTAATCCAATCAGTTAATCAGCCAAACAGCCGGAGTGCGACGTGAAAATGATCAGTGGGAACGGATAGCGAGATAGTGAGCAGTGATCGTAACTCCGGATAGTGCTAAATATCAACCCAAACCCAACCTATGTGTTGTGCCTTGTCGAATGTAGAACGGCCACCTAATTTGTTAATTTTTTGTTGGTCAAATGCCGACGGAGGCAGCCAACTAAACAAAGAGCCATTGATTCTTTTCATTTAGTAACTTGTACATCCTAGTTTTGTAGCGGTACCAAACTCATAAACCCGCAAATAATAATAGACAATAAACTTAAATCAGAACCCTAAATGTTCGTTGTTCGTCCTCGCCAGTACCCAGCATGTTGAAATCGAAGCAGTTGCTCCAGCAGTTTTCCAAAGGTAAGGATCATCACTCGGTTTTTGGAGCTGAAATGGCGCAATTTCAGTTATATTACACACATCAGCTATCTGTGTTTTCGTTGCCGCCTTTATTATCAGCTTTTGGCATGTGCTGGAATAAACATAATACTATATCACCACCGCGTAGGCTCGCCTTGACAGACCTTAATCGCATCTGACTCTAACCAAGCCGAAGATTATCAGTAAACACTTTTTTTTGCCAAATTCTTTGTCATGGTGAACTTTTCTTTGGCACACTGGTGAGCAGAAGTATCGTGATATAGAATGGATATTCAAAAAAAATAACATTAGAATGCAGTTATAAAAAAACCTTGAAATTTTATGAAATATAATTAAATTTTTTGAGTAATTGCCACTAATCAGTAGACAGAATAACCTATTTATGTATATGAATTTTTTGAATTCCATAATATAAGTTTTTCACGTAGTAACGTTAAAATATCTTACTATTCGGTTTTTTTATAATTAACCAACAAAAAACTGTCACCCCTAACATAAATATCTTGTATTAAATATTTATATTACGAAGTGATTGGATTATCTTTATAATGAAAATTTCTATCCGCTAACGAAGATAATAAATGTACATACATATTAACATATGCGTGGTGGATTAGCTTTTCCTGCAAACAACAAATTTTGGATACAAATAAAATAAATATAAAAACATGTCAAAATATAAAGCTTTTTTAAAAAATTTGTAATTAAAATTTATAGTGAGGCAATACTTTCGTAGACGACTGTGTTGCTAATCAGCTGTTCTGGGAGATTCCCAGCGAAATCGGTTTGTTGGGTTTTGCTTTTCGGGCGCAGAATGCTCGTAAGTGGCAGGTCGATTTTACCAAAGGAATTAAGTAAATTTTCCTGCCAGTGGGGCACCCCAAAGATTGGAATATCGTGGTCAACCTTTCACATCTTCTCATTTTACAGAATACGCCAAGCTTACGCCGACCAATTTCAAGCTAAAGCGGGCTCTGATAGTCACCAAGTTGTCCCGCTATGAGTTCGAGCAACTGCGTCATCCGGAACTATCGCCGGATCAGCTGCAGCAGAAGCTACGCGACCGGGGAACCGACGTGGAGATGGTCCTCTACCTTCACAAGGTTCACAAGGATTTCGAGCGCCGGGTCGTCCAGAGCTTCCAGGATGTGGGCTGCGAGGTGAAGCTGTCCAGCAGGTGTGTACATCCAGTTCCACTTCGTCCTCACATTAAGTGATTGAAATGGTTCTTTACGTGGATGAGGTTATTGGTACATACATACATAGGTATTGCATATACATACAATATAGGTTCTTTCCCTAATATATTTTTAGGAATTACCATTAATATTTTGATAGAGTAAAAGGGTATATCACAGGTAGAAGACTGATTTCAACCATAAAAAATATATTTATTCTTGATTAGTATCAATAGGCGAGTTGATCTTGTGCTCATGTAATTAATTTCGAAATTACATGATTACATTGCATCACAATTTTTTGTTAAACCTAATACGCCTACTACAACGCTTACAAATCGGAAACATCTAGATACATGGTATAAAAATGTTTACAATCAACATCTATCAATACACCAACAATTTTTGAAATCAAACAATTATTTAAGGAGTTATTAAGAAATGAAGTTTATTGACCAGTTGGTAAATAAACCTGACCGCCAGATGGCGTCACACCTTTATTGCCATCTTATAGGAGAGTATTTGTTTGTGGTACTCGACAAAAGATCTTCTTTTTGCTTAACTTAATTCTTAGGTAATTCAATAAACGTTTGCACCCAATAACACCCACCTAAAGACCTTCAACCACTGCTCCCGATGTTGTGCTGTGTGTCTCGTCACCTCGTCACATACTATACTTTATATGTATCTTCGATTCGTGACTACTACCCGCTACAATTGATCTCCACCATCACACACTTCGTGTCTCCCATGCGGCCCCTCGCCTTGCCATGTGTGTTGACTTTACTAAACGAGCAGACTTGAATTTAGAAGCTCGTTGAGCAAGGACGTCATGAGCTGGGCGGACGTCATCGTGCCGGTGGGTGGCGACGGTACCTTCCTTCTGTCCGCCGGACGCGCCAGTCCGCTGTTCGCGCTCAGCCAGCAGAAGACGCCAATCGTGGGCTTTAACTCGGATCCGCTCCGCTCGGAGGGTCGACTCATGCTGCCCAAGCACTATTCGGATAATCCCGCCGATGCCGTGTCCCGCATCAAGAGCGTAAGTCCTGTAAAACATTTGGATATATGGATATATTCAACAAATGTCTCATCTCTTGTCAGGGCGACTTCAAGTGGATGCACCGCTCGAGGGTGCGGACTACGATGCTGGGCAGCAACGGCAAGATCCCGGAGTCGACAGACCTCTTTCGGCACACAGAGGTCAAGATGGAGCAGGTGACCACTGCACCCGAAATGCTGGACCGGGACATGGCCTTCAAGTACAAGGCCAAAATGAAACGCATCCTACCGTACTTGGCTCTCAACGAGGTTTGGCCACAAACTACTGTTTGCGAGACTATAGCTAACACCATATTTCACCTCCACAGGTATTTATCGGGGAACACCTCTCAGCCCGAGTGTCCCACTTGCAGCTGGTGCTGGACCACCAGGAAGTGGTGAACAAGACCAAGTGTTCCGGCCTGTGTGTCAGCACGGGCACCGGCTCAACATCCTGGCACACCAGCATCAATCGCATTACCAGTCGGGATGTGGACGATCTGCTGCGCTCGCTGCCCAATAGTGGTTCGAAGGACGTGATGATGCTGCGCCAGAAGGCGGAGGAGATCGCCCAGCGGTACAACCAGGGGCTGCTCTTTGCGCCGGACGACCCGCGTCTCTGCTACTCCATCCGGGAGCAGATCTGTGTGGGCGTGTGGCCCTCGCCAAAGACCTTCAAGGAGCGCGATTTTGTGCAGACTGTGTTCGTCAAGTCGCATTGCATCGATGCCAGTGAGTAACTAAGAGTCCAGACACGAAACAAGATATAAAACTGCTTTTCCACAGACCTTGTAATAGATGGCAGCATTTCGTACCCCTTCAACGATGGCGCCAAAGCTTTGCTGGAGGTCCATCCCGAGGATGCCCTTCTGACAATCGCTTTAGACTGAATCCAGTGATGCGTCCCAAGTGCCTGGTTATCTAGCCCTAGCATGTCTGAATTTTTGAAATTATTTAAGTATGCATTTTGCAACTACTTAGCAGTGTAAGCTCAAAAGTTATTTTGTTATTATATAAACATATATTTAAACATCACGTTTGAGCTTTCCTTTTGATTTTTGGATAGTTTGTTTGCTCCTCTGGGCTTGGGCCGGCTTTCCTTTGCTGAGCCTTTTTAATGGTTTCTTTTCGGCAACCTCCTTGGGGGCTCGACTCCGACCCTTTCCTTTTTTCTCGAATCGAGCGCTGTCCACAGACTTGAAGCGGTCATCCTGAAGCAGAGCCTTGCCCTCTCCGCTAGCCGCTGACTCTTCCTGCTGCAGTTTCCTTTTCCGACGTATCTCCTTCAGTTTATCCTTCTGCTTTTTGCGATAGCTGCAGTTAAAATTGAAATGAGTTAGGAAAACGTTGAGAAGGAAGCGATTTCCACTGCTTACAGCGCTTCCATTTGGTCTGGATCCTTGCCCTCCATTATCCACGTTTTGCGTCGGTAGTTCTGGGCCCGTTCATCGAAATCGTTGTTGTCCAACAGCATTTCAGACTCACGGCGCGTCACGTTCACTTGCATGAAAATTCGCTCCACCATGCGTTCTAAAATGTTTAATTTTGAATTTAAAAAAGAGCTTTATCACTGAATGTATTCGAAGCTTACGATCGATGGGATGCTCGGTTAGCTTTGTGTTGATCTCCTCCTCGATGGCGCCCAAGAGCTCCAGATCGCGCGGAAAGCGGAATATGGAGATGGACATGCCCTTTCGCCCCGCCCTCGCTGTCCTGCCCACGCGATGGATGTACTCCTTGGGCGTCCGGGGAAGCATGTGATTCATAACCAGCTGGACACTGGGTATGTCCAGCCCTCTGGCAGCCACATCGGTGGCAATCAGCGTGCGAATGTGGTTGGACTTGAAGCGACTGAGGGCAGCTACACGCTCCTTCTGCCGCATGAAGCCATGCAGGCAAACATTGTCAATGTCCATGTTCTTTAGGGTCATCGAAAGAAGCTGGCAGTATCTGCAAATAGTTTTAATTGGATTTATATACTTTAACAAATTAAGCCTAAATCTAGCAAGTCTTTTACATAAACTTTCTCTTACTTTTTTGTGTTGGTGAAGATCATTACATTGGCGTTCTCGTTCTCCTCGCGATACTTTCTCAGTGACTCGATCAAAACCATGTCGCGATCGTAGTCGGCACACAGCAGATAACGCTGATCCAGAGTGTCTACCGTAGCGACATCGGAATCCTGCGACCACTCGAGGCACTAAACACGGAAAAAAGGAAAGCCATTTAACACAAGCTCGCATTAGCATGCTAAACAAACTCACATCGCTGGCAATGGGAAATATGCTGGACTCCTTCATAAAGTCCTTCATGGTGGCGGAGAAGAAGAGGTTCTGCCTCGTCTTGGGCAGACACCTTTCGATGATGGCCAGGCTCTCGTCGAAGTCGCCGTTCAGCATGCGATCCGCCTCGTCCACAACCAGGTACTTGAGATTGTCGAAGGAGAAGGTGTCACAGCCGGTGAGGTGATCCGCCAAGCGCCCGGGCATGGCCACCACGATGTGCGGTCGCTGCATCAGCTTCTGGCTCTCGATCATCTGGTCGGTGCCGCCGGAGACGACGCACACGCGCACCCCCATCGCCTGTCCGGCCACCAGAAACTGCTCGGATATCTGGTAGGCCAACTCGTGCGTGGGCGTCAGGACCAGGGCGAAGTGGCTCACTGGCTCCTCGCTCAGCCGCTCCAGAATGGGCAGGGCGAAGGCAAACGTTTTGCCCGATCCCGTCTTGGCTGCCCCGATGCAATCCTTACCCGCCAATATGGCCGGAATGCAGTTCTGTTGGATGGGAGTTGCTCCTTTCAGGCCTAAAAAACAGACGCGGATGAGGTTTATACGCTTGGTTTACACAATGGCTGACTAGACATTACCCAACTTGGTCAGCTGCTTCACCAACCAGGGACGCAGGCCCAAGATCTGGAAGGGATTAACCTCCTTCCGTTGCATTTCGGTAAATAAAAATACAACGAAGTTAGGTATGAAAACAACGTGCGCGAGCGCTAGTGATGGGAAAATGCCGACTGTTGATGGCACTTAAAACTATCGATTGACGATTGTTACGATTGCATGATTTTAAACATATGTTTTAGTTTTTATTTCCAAAAAAAAAATACAATTAATTTTGTTATATAAAACAATGCATTAAGCAATATTGAAAATTATTTTGGTTTTTAAGTTTGCGTTTTTATAAAATAAAATTTACAAACACAACAAAATGTTATTTGATGAAAACTGAACTATCGGCTGCTTTATTACGGCTTATTACATCTCTATTAGCTGTTTTGGCGTTGGTTTCTTTCATCTCTATTAGCTGTAGTGGCGCGATCTTTTTGTAAACACACATTGGTTTTTGTATCCAGCTTCTTCAATTAAAGCAAAAATGTCTGAGGAATTTGAGAATCCGACTGTAGTATCCCTAACCTTCAGCGAGCTCCAGGCTATAGACCAGGAGGATATCATCTTGCTAGTAGACGTGGATTCGGCAGTAAATATCTCTAATGCATGTATCGCAAACAAATCCGCCGATCGTATAGAAGTCTTGACCTTGTGGATCAGTAAACTATTAAAGGCTTATCTAGAGGAATCTGTGTGCTGCCTCCGAGCGGTTAAGGAAATGTGCCAGTGGTTTTACCTTGTAGGTCATGTCACACACGTACTATGATCTCTTTAATTTACTTTGGATTTATTCCAGGAGTCAGACAATTCCAAAGGAGTTAACAGCGAGCAAAAAAAACTTTTCAAGGAGACCCTTGCATTCTTAATCGTATCCAGGAATCATTTGCTAAAAGCAGGCGAACGTATGGTGCAGTTCTTTGCCTATCTTCTATTAACAATGATTGACTTCATCCTTGGAGAAGGGTAAGCTTTGTTTAGATGAATCTCTATATAAGAGACGCCGTATTTATAATACATTTTATCCAGCGAAGCAACTGAGCAGCAGCTTCTTGCAGATCTTCAGTTTGCAGTGCTGTCCCTGCTAAAAGAGAATACCACCGAAGCAAAAACATTCCACCCTCGCATCACACCCTGTAAGTTGGGAAACTATAAAAACTATGAAAGTATCTTCTTAAGACTTTTTATCAGACCTGTTTCGATTACAGTACTCTTTTGGACATAAGTATTAATATCCAGAAAAGAGCATTCTGTTCGAACTTTTGATCGAAATCGATTAAGATGTGCAAATTAAATTAATTTATAACTAAGGATTAAAACCGAATCATATATCGGTATTGGTTACGGTTATGGTTTCAACCAATATAAATATTTCGATTATATATATATTTCGGTTACGGTTTCGGTTGGCCAAAAAAAGTATATTTCGGTTACGGATTTGATTTCGTTTTACCGGTGGGATACCCAGTTTTTAATGTTCGTTAAACAGCTTAAACCTATCTTCTCTGTTTTTTTAATTTTCAGTGATGCAGAGGATAATTGAAATCGCAGATTTCGAAAGAAGAACACTTGAGGATTTAGAGTTACCTGTGAAGACAAGCGAGACCATAACTTTTATGTGCGTGCACTACATGTCGTGCGTTAATCTCAAAGACGAACCATTGCCCCAATGGCTCAAGGAGACGGTTTTGCATCTATGCAAAATGGTCCTCGGTTACTTGGAGGGTCTTTACGAAAACGTAAGTTGTGCCATAATTTTTATAAACTTTGCAAAAATAAAAATTGATTTTCAGGATGTACTTACTGTTCCCGCGGAAAAGTTAAAAGAGTTTATGGAAGTCGTGAGGGCCTATTTCTTAATGTTGCAGCAGATTTTCAGAAATGGTGCAACGCACGTTGACCAGGATGTAGCTCTTTGTCTTATGGATCTATTCATGTGTGAGGAAGCGTAAGTTAGTTCAAAATCAATACCATTTGCTATGACTATTTTTGTTTTAGTACATCATCATATTATTCCGACAAGGATATTCAACACCTTATATCTTCGTATGTGAGACCAAATATAATGGAACTGTATGAGCTGGTTTATTCATTCGACGAATGTCAAGAGGTAAGATAGAAACAATATATCAGATATTTTTTTAACACACAAGTTTATGCTCTAGTATTTACTATCCAGTATTCTTGGTCCACCAGAAGAGGATTACTTCGAGGTTTGCATAGATTTTGTAACTGCTGTATCCACAGACGAAGCGGTTGTCCTTCCAAATACTTGTCAGACACTTAAGAAAATCTTTGAATATTTGTTTAAAGGTAAGGCATCTTAATGAATGTCGATTTTGTATATGATTAGCTGATCCCACAGATGCCACCAACTTTGTTAATGCCGAGCGCTACGAACAAGTAATGGATTCATTTGGTAGTCTTCTTTATTTGGTGGCTAACAGAGAACTGCATAGCTATTTCTGTGCTGGCATATTTCAAAAGGATATAATCACAGCCCAAGTGTGTGCTGATATACTCATGCTGTGTTATCGGTTAGTAATGGTATATTATGGCGAACTTTTGTTTGATTAATACAATAATATTCTAGCTTGAAAGAGGAAAATAAATGTTGGACACTCAGTGCTATAGAAAAGGCTGTGGAATTCTGGAATAAGTGCAACAATTCTTATTCCATGTTTTCACAAAATCCCAGCCAATGGCATGTACAGCGTTTCCTGAAGTATTTTCACTGTCTGGGGAAGCAGGAACTTCCTGCCTTGAGCATTCGAAATTTTCGCCACCTCTTGGCAGTTATTACTGAAGACGAACATATAGGAATAAAATTATTGAAGCGCTTAGACTGTGTCTCATCTGCAGCCCCCACAAAAGTAGAGGTCTACTATGAAATGGTTAGTATGAGTAATGTTTTAGTACTAAAAATTGTAACCTCTGCCTTATCAACAGACTGCTCTTATAGAACTTTTGGTTAAACACAGAAACACCGACTGTTCCCAGTGGTTTCAGCGGACATCAGAAATGGCCAAGCAACTGATGAGCCTAGAAAAGAGTACGACCTTCACTAGTGCCTATTTTAAACTGTTGGGTAGTGCTACCAAATCCACCCAGTTGCTGATATTACGGGGACTATCTCCAGACAGCGGATGCACCAACTGGCACCGACAAAGATTCATCGCCGGTTGCAAAGTCAGCGATGATGCCCAACTAAAAGCATTTAGTGCCCGCCACTTAATCAAAGCTGAAGTACAGCTGCTACTGCAGGCCTTGCGACAGAAACCCATAACTGTAGATTCATTAGGAGATGATTTATTTGATGTCAGTAAATTGAGCTACACACGAAGCTCGGAGCACAAGTGCTTAGTTTCTAGCCTGAAGCGTAAGCGGAATGAAATACCGATCAAGCAAATCCTACTCGACATTTATGAGGGCTCCCTTCAATTAAGCCAGGGCAGAGAGGACTTTGATGCTACCGATTCGGATCTCCTCAAAAAAGTTTTGGCTAACTTGAGTAGTATTTTACCAAAACCTTAGCGTTATCCATTGTTTTCTATACTCATAATTTAAGATCGGACATCCACATCCACATGTTGCAAAGCAGTCTCTAACTTAATGGTTCTTTTGAAGTCAAGACGGCGAATTAAATAATGCTAAATAAGAATACCTAGAGAAGCCGATGCTTGCGTTAGAATAATGCAGACGAATTGAAAACTATATGAAAACACACCTGCAATGGATGCTGATGTAAAGCTGACGAAACTGCCGGAAAAGTAGGCTCGGACGGCCACTTTGGCAATGTCTGGTCGTCGGCTTGGGGCCATTGCACTAAGTCCAGCGATGAGGATGCCCAGTGATCCGGGGTTGGCAAATCCGCAAATGGCAAACGTGGCAATTACCGCACTCCGTGGCTGTAATTTGGTAAATGGATCTATAATTTATAGGAGTAATATAGATACCTACATCGACCTTTTCTTCCTTCGTTAACTCGCCAAGGTGCTTAAAAGCGATAAACTCATTGATCAGCGATTTCTCGGCCACGATTTGCCCAATCTCTTGACAGTCGTGCCACGGAACACCCATCACGAACACGACTGGCACAAAAATCTGGGAGAGTAGGTAAAGCAGCGTGATGTTCTGCAGCCCGATTAGCTCGAATGTCCACTCGGTTAATGCGTTAAGAAAGGACACAATGGCCAGGAAGGCAATTATGTTCGCCACGATTCCGAGCACAATCAACAGGGCCGCTGCGGCCCCACCGGCTGCTGCATCCAAAATGGAGTCATCCTGCCTTTACCAGATGATCAGAGTTTCAAATTTAAAAAAGAAGAGATCTTAACAGAAAGTATGCGAGTCTTACGATTTCTCCAGCTTAATGTTATCGGACCTGGTCAGCGACTCCTCAGTCTCTGGGTAGAAGAGCTTGGAAAAGGCCAGGGCACCCGGAGCAGCCATCACGCTGGCCGAGATCAGGAGGGCGGCCGAGGCGCCAAAGCTTACGTAAGCCCCAAAAACGGATCCCGATACTGACGCATAGCCGGAGGTGCAGATCGTGTGCAATTCGCTCATGGTCAGTATTGCGATGTACGGACGGACTAACAGGGGACTCTCGGTCATGCTTAGAAAGACATTGCCCGCCGCATTCACGCTTTCGCAAACGGTGGTGCCCACCGTGGCCTGCAGCAAAAACCCGAAAATGCCCAGGACGAACTGCATCCAGCCCAGGTAGTACATGATGCTGGTCATCACGCTGAAGAAGAACACCACCGCCAGTATGGCAAAGGCGAAGACGTACTCATCGCAGATTCGATCTCCGTACACGAAGCGTGCTCCGTCCTGGGTGTAGGCCAGAAATTTGGTCACCTTATCCCCGAGACATTCGAAGGCAGCCTGGCCGAAGTTGACCCGCAGGCAGATAATCCCCAGAAGCAGTTGGCCCAGGAGCCCATGCGTCACGATGCGCCACGGCACCCTCTTGTGGTGCTTGGAGGCTGCAAATCCGATCAGGATAAAACACAGGGGCCCCAGCAGTCCGATCGCCTTGTTGATGTCGGAGCGACACTCGTAACCGAGGTAGGCCACCGCCACTGAGACCGCAACTACCAGCATCACGCCAGAGACGATCCTATAATTGTAATTAATCTTTATTTAAAACAAATTCATAAAGCACTCTTTCCAACGGCCAAAATGTTCTTTAAAAAGTGGATAACGAATGCATTATTTAGTCTTCAGTAATCTAAAAAGAATGCATAACAACCTGGATTATTTCTTTGCCATAGGCATTATAATGCAGGACATATACAATCTGTATTACTAGTAATGGGAAACATAACTAATTACAAAGTTGTTATAAATAAATTAGAAACTTGGCAAGTTTGGCAATAAACAATAATTTTAGTCAATATTTAACTATCTGTTCATTTGTTTTAAATTGCTTTGTCTTTGGGCGATCTTTAAGGTTTTTATGGTAAAACATTCTATAAGTGGTTCTAATAATTAAGTGATTGCTCCTTAAAGCCATATTTTTAAGCCTATAACCCATTGGTTTTTGGCAGTTTTTCCCTCATTGTATAACAACCATGTTATCACTCACCATGTCCGACTAAACTTAATCCATAAGTCAATGGCTGGTTCTATGTAATTGTTATACAGTTTGATGCCCACAAATGGCTTAAACACCCAGTAGTAAAGCCACAATATATAAAACAAAACAAATAAGGTGAGAAGAAATCCGTATCCATGGCACCAGTTCATGTTACACAGAATTTTTGGGGTAAACGCTTCCTCTTCGGATTCGGCTGAGTTTTCATTTGTGGTCGCTGGTTCTAGTTCTGATGAGTTTCCTACCGTTTCCGTGGCGGGACTCTCAGGTGGCACGCAATCATCGGATTCCTTGTCTATACCCCCCTTGGATAAGTAATTTCTTATTTGTTAGGGCGTGCAAAACACTTACCATACAAAACAAATACGACTGTTGCTCCAATAAAATACAATATGAAGATTGTGTGAAATAAGACATGAAGGACTATATAGGTAATTTGTTTTGCCTTTGATGGAGATGGTTTCTCCTCCGGTTCTTCGGCTGGAGGCGCCGGCTCAGCCATTTCGAGTAAAATGAGAGCAGAATGAATATATAAATGTGTGCTTATGTATGACTCACATCCCAAAGCCTAAATAGTAATAGTCTTATCAAAAATATTTATTTAATAAATAAGAATTTGTGTATTTTGCTTAATTTGATCAGCTAATTATCACGATCTAAAACTGCAAGGAACTAAAACTCCGTGGCATTTTTCCGACCCAATTTCTCGAATATCCTGTTGTAGCTCACCCGCTCATCCTCTTCTTGTATAAGGATGCCTACAAGAACACACAAATAAATACAATCAATGATAATTCTTGAATATTTCAGTAATCCATCTACTAACCAGCAAAACTGGCTGACACGAAGCAGACGATGCTGCCCACCACAAAGGCGCGGAAAGCCACCGCAGTGATGGTGGAGCGACGATGAGGCGCCATGGCACTGAGGGATCCGATGAGGATGCCCAAGGAACTGGGATTGGCGAAGCCGCAGATGGCGAACGTGGCGATTCCAGCGCTACGGGCCTGCAATAGTTCAATGCGTTTTAGTTTCCACATAAGTGATTGCATCGAGTGATTGCAGTGAACTTACGGTGATTTCGTTATTTTCGATATATTGACCCAGTCGCTCGTAGGCCACAAATTCGTTGATTATGGTCTTGGTGGCCACCACCTTAGCAATGACGTCGCAGTCTTCTGTCGGAACGCCCATCGCCCAGACGAGCGGGATGAACAGCTTGGAGAATATCCACTCGAAGTCAATGTCGTCCAGACCCACCAAGAAGCCGAACCAGCTAACAATCCCGTTGAGGAAGGTGACGAAGGCCACAAAGGCCACTATGTTGGCGATGATGCCAAGGACAATTGGCACGGCATTGCTGGCTCCACTGGACGCAGCATCCAACAGGGAAGAGTCCTGGCTACATGTAGAAAATTGGATGTTTATGGTTCGCTTTTTTAACTTTGAACATATGTTTTCTTTAATTGCATAACGTAGTATTTTATGAAAAACAACCTATTCAGCAAGAGTTTTTCTCAAATAACATATTCATTCGTTGAAACCTTCTTCTGGCAATCAGTAACAACTGAAGAAAAATTGAGCTGAACCGGCCAAGCCCTTCTCAAAACATTGCTATATACTTTTTAATATTTAATATATTAATATTTGTTTTTTTCTTCAATTTAATTATACATTACTATAAAACTTTTAGAGAATGAAAGAAAAAACTTTTAAAGGAAAATAATTTGGTGACCGTGAATCATTGGAGTCGCCTTGAAAAAATGTTGGGTTCGTATGGGTCGTATCAGAAAAAAAAATGTATATGCATTTTGAAGCTGATGAATTTTTCAAGGTAATCACGAAGAGGTTTTTTTTTCTACGCAAAAAAATAAATGAAAAAAAAGTTTAAAACCTTGCCCTTCCCATTAATAATTGTTTCCTTTCTAAGCTCCTATATCCTTGTAAATAAGCTTTGTTGATCCAAAATACTTACGATTTTTCCAGCTCAATCGAGTCCGATGAGGTCTGACTCTCCTCCGTCTCCGGCATGTAGAGCTTGGAGATGGCCAGTGTGGCTGGAGCTGCCATCACCGAGGACGTGATCAAGTGGGCAGCCGAGGCGCCAAAGGACAGATAGGCCGCCAGGACAGTTCCGGAAACCGTCGCAAAGCCGGACACCATGATGCTGTGGATTTCGCTCTTGGTCAGCTTATTGATGTACGGCCGGATGAGCAGAGGACTCTCGGACATGCCCAGGAAGATGTTGGCCGCCGCCGTGACGCTCTCACAGACGGTGGTGCCCAGGATCGACTGCAGGATCCAGCCCAGCTTGATCACAATCCACTGCATCGTACCCAAGTAGTACAGGACGGAGATGAAGAAGCTGAAGAAGAAGATCACCGGGAGGATGGCGAAGGCGAAGACATTGTTTTTCACTAGGTAGTCGCCGAACACGAAGAGCGCTCCATCGGTGGCGTAGCCCAGGAACGTGGCCACCTTGTTGCCCAAGCACTCAAAGATCTTGCGGCCCACCTCCCAGCGAATGCAGAAAATGCCGAGGAGGAACTGGCACGTGATCCCGGTGATCACAACGCGCCACTTGATGGCGCTCCGCTTTGTGGAGAACACGTAGCCGCACAGGATGAAAAAGCAGGGCGCCACCAGGGACACCAACTTCTGCGGCTCGTCACGGGTCTCGAAGTACACGAAGATGGCCAAAAGGGCCAGGAGCAATGCAATGCTGGCCAGTGAGACAACTCTGGAAGTTAGAAAGGTATAAAAATAGTGTCAAGAATTTATTTCCTTAGCAGGACATTTTTCGGTTCTATTTTGTAGTGAATAAACTTAATTTTGTCTCACTCTGTCATATATTTTATAACAATGGCTTGATCAACTTGGTCTCGTAATTTATCCTACTTTATCACACATTTAGTAACTTTTTATGTTACAAAATAAAATTTGAAATAATTTGAGACAAAAAAATGTTTGTATTATTTTTTTTGTCGAATCATTCTCAAACTTTTAATTACTTTCGCAATATTTTAAAAAAGTTTCAGTCTCGCGTTTGTTTTAAAATACAAATTTCAAAATAAAATTCTGTCACTTTCTCTTCTATGGAACTGTGATAAAGGGAAAAATGACAGTGAAAAATAGTGATAACTTACCTGGTCCTGCTAAAACTGTGCCACTTTTTGGACCAGGGACGTATACAGCCTCTGTACAGGTTGTGTCCCACCATTGGCTTGAAAATGTAGTAATAGAAGAGGCCCAAATAGATGAATCCCAGCAGGAGCAAGAGCATTCCATAACCGGTGCAGAAGTTAATACCACACAGCTTGTTGGTGCTTCCCCAGGTACATTCATAATTGGCTGAATAAGGCACAAGATTAACTCCGGAAATGAGGATTAATTGGTGAAATACTCACTAATGTCGTGATAATGATAGGTGGCATATGAAAAGTAACCCACAACAACGAGGTGCAACAGTATGTAAAGCGAGATCCTCACAACACGCGCAACTTTCGGATTATTATCCAAATATCCTTTTCCTTTGGCGACCTCTGTAATATTTTCCAGCGGCAGTTCCTTAAATTCCTCAGAGTCGTGTATGTCCAGTTCTTTCTGTGAAAAATTGATACCATTTAAACCAAATGCCATAATTTGTATTTCATAAGATGTCTTACATGATCCAGTTCGTAGCCATTGTTAATGGCTCCCTTCGGTGAGTCGGCTGACATCTACAATAAAAAAAAACCCCACAATTAGTTATTTGCACTTGCGGTAATCGTAATCTGCCATAATCTGTATCAAATTATTTCAGCCATCGAGTGGGCAGATATGTATGTGAAGTGTCAAATTCTACAGATAGCTTTCTTTTGGCCAGCTAAATCAAGGTTCGACAAGTTAGACAACTTATGCCCACTTGAGAGAAATCGATAAGTCTTGAAAAGCCGTTTTCTAAATATCGCACGTGGGCTGCAGTTTTATATTATACTTGGCACTTGGTTTTCCAGTGTCAATGGCTTTACTTTAGCACGTGGATCAACACTCAATAAATTTCCGGTCAATAAACGAAAAACGTTGAGGCAACGGTTGTAAATAAACCAGTTCAACCATTATTCCTGATATTTGCGGGTTGTAAATCCCATTCAGTATAGTATATATCCCCGTTGGGAGGTCTTTCGGTTAGGATTTCTCATAGAAGGTAATCGAAACCATGCTGATAGCACTATCGGGTGGCATTTAAGCAAACTCGTGAAAGTTAATAAAGCTCTTAATTATAATCGACTAATTCCGAGAATACGCTTATATATCCCGTGTTGCATGCACTTAAGTAACTCTTCACGAAAGCACACTTGTTTGTTCACAAAATATTTTTATTTGAACGGAAACTTGAGTAAAACAAACAGATTTTACTTTTGTGTAAATACCAGAATTAATCACTTTGTGTTTAACGGTCTGAATAATTATAGCGCCTTGCTTTCGCGCAAAGTCAGTTATTTCACCTTTTTGTATTATTTGTTTTCCCTTTGTATCTAATGAGCACTATCGGCTTGTTGTGGCCGAAACGGGTTTTCAATGTCGTTACTCTCGGTGCGTACTGGCCGAATACAAATGACTGATTAATGCATCTGCTAAGCGTAACTAAAATTTGTGGCTAACTGCCATCGTAGCTCGTTGAAACTCTCGGCAATACTAAATTCGCCAAACTTCGACAGGGCGTTTTTAATACGATCGCAAGTACACGGTATTTGATAAGGGCATATCAGGTTTGGATCGGCACAGTTCGTTTTTTGCTTTAGAAACCTATCTTTTGATTTATAATATCTTGGTATCATTTAGCCTTGCCGATTAAAAGAGATCCTACCAGTTGGGAGCTAGGCAAACCTCAAGTTTGCCTTAAATGCTTTTAAATTCTTCAAATTTATATTCAGGCTGACTTCGATTTGCTTTAAATGATTCTTGGCAATGGGTACTTGACAGCTCCAACTCAATTTGGTTTCGATTTAAAACGAACACTGGGATTTATTTTGGTAGGCGCTAATTTGCTTTAACTACACAGAGAAGAAATTATCAAACAAATATTAGTTTAACAGTGACAACTCATTTTATACAAATTATGTTGTAATTTAATACAAAGCCGAATGCATTAAGGTGATGTATAAAAGCTTCGGTTTATTTATAAAATAAAGACTAAAATACTTTGACAAGTTTTTTAGGTCTATGCACTTTTAAAAACTTAAGTATTTACTTATCTGTAACTAAATAGCATTTTTCATAAGTTCTTCTATTTTTTCTCTCTGTATATCTCGGCAATTAAGTAGAGTACACCTGCTACATGGCAGTGTAGCGTTGAATAGCCAATTGGGATGACATACACTGTTTTATCAGCTGGTTGTTGTAAATGATAGGTGCTCGGCATGCGATCTATGTCGATATTTGTGCGAGATAACTTCCAGCAGAGACCATAAACCTCTCCGCAGATTGCAAACGATAGCGATGACGTTTGAGAAATCTGATTGCGGCAGTGAGGAGGTATACTTACTGGGCTACGGCGATTTGAAGTCGAACACCCGCCCATTGATAGAGGTCTGGGGCATCGTTACTGTTGGTCGAAGGCAGCAGCGATTACAAAAATGTCACAATTGATTGGCCAATCGCTGAGAGCCATAAATAGTCAAGTGCAAAGTTGAAAAAGATTTCTAATCGCAGTTTTGTTGGATTTTATAAGAATAAGAAACATATCTTATCGCCGAGCCCCTCGTGTTACAATCTAATCCAAAAGGGGGATAACTCAAGTAAATCGGTAGTCAACTCGCTTCATATTTAATTCGCAACTTTAAACGTTTGAGACTTATATTTATTAATATATTTATTTTTTTATGATTTATTCATATACTTGCAAAACTACACAGATTCACTTAGTTAGGATGGAGGTGAAGGATTATGCATCGATAGCAGTTTGACTTAATGAAAATGCGGTTCTTATAAAATCTTATAAACAAAACAGAACAATGGGTTCCAATGGGTCAATTTTGAGATTTAGGGCTGCTCGTCGTGGTGCTCCGTTGCTAGCAGGAAGGCACTTTTAACCTAGTGACTTATTTATATAACAAAACTGTATTCCGGGACTATAAGCGCTTATCAATGGAATCGAAAGTGCTCGATTTGGTTCGTCCTTGGCTTGCTGGTTTTCGAGTGGATTGTGCAGAAGTCTGGGATTGTAATGCTTCGATAAGGCATTGATTAATTTAGTTTACCATCTAAATATGTTACTTAAATTTGTATTAAACGTTTTCCGGGCTTGCTTTCCTTCTTGAGGTTCTAACAATTTTTGTAGCAAAATATGTGCGAATTTAACCACATCTAAATCACAGACTTCTAATATAAGAGAGATTTTAAAATTAAAATCGAATTTCGACCGAAATTATGCACTTATCTTACAACGCAACTTAAAATATAATTTAAATAAGGTTACGCGGCAGGAGATACCGATATACCGATCAACTAAAAACTAATTAAGTCAACTGGCCCTAAAGTTACAAATACAAAACAAGAAATAATTATAAGACCAGCATGAGTGTGGGTGAGAGGGAAGGTTTAAGGGGTCGATGGACGATTCCCGATCATCTATTCCTGCTTGTGGGCGGGAGTCTTATGGTGCTTGGGGTGGTGGCGCTGATGGTGGTGATGCTGGTGCAGCTGGTGCGGATGATGGTGGTGGCCACTCCGATGTCGGTGGTGGTTCGAGACGGGCTCCATCTGCTGTTCGCTGTCGCTCGCCGAGGACATCAGTTCCTCAGCCTCGATTTCGGCCTCCACCTGTGCGGACTCGGAATTCGATTGATGACTGTGGTGGTGGCGACGGTGGTGCAGGTGGACGCGATCGCGCTGCTGGCTCTCGTATTCGCCGCTCTCGTCCAGCTGGTTGTCGATCGTGGGTGAGTTGGATGTGGTGGATTCGATGTACGTTCTGCTCTTGGGGGTGTTGTAATTGCTCTTCATGGAGTTGCTGCCGTTGAAGAGAATGTCTAACCTTGGTTTTCTGTGGAAAATAAAAATTAACTTGTTATAATAAATAAACTAAAGATAGGTTCTATTGATTTGCATATTTCGAGTTTTATTTATGTATGAACTGATCTAAAATTGTAAGAGTAAGTTGTTGAATTTAAATTTTCTCATATGATAATATAAATACTCTGGACTTTTAGTTTTTTTTTAAGTTGTTAAATTGTGATTAATTAGCTCTTTTATTGGCTGTGACGTAAAAAGATATCTAAGATATTTTTTTGTAATGTATTGTTTCACGAAAAAGTTATTCTTGATTAACTTTTATGAGGTACAAAAAGATTGCTAAAACTTCTTTATTTTTTTTGAAGTGACGATTGTGTTAAATAAATTTGTTTAATTTTTTTCTATTTTCTATGATAAACAGTATTAAAATATTTGAAAATCATTTTCACCCTTTACTTAAGAACTTTACATTTGCTTTACAGAGCTCAGCTAAGCAGTCTACAAGCAGTATATATGCAATATGCAAGCAGTGTAAAGCAGTAAGGAGGATCAGCTACTTAAAGCAGTGCTTGGGCGGTCAAAACTCAAATCGAAAGTATAAAATTAAAAAAAATGCGAATAAGGGAATTCGTAAACGGCACTTACCTTGGCAATGTCCAACTCGCCAGATGAGACTTAAACGATTCTGTTCGGTAAACGCTCCATGGGACAGCAATCTCTGCAAAACACACGTTGCGAAAAAAAAACCATTAAAATTTGCTTCCAATTTATGGTAGGTCATGCAATGCAAATTGGAAATCGCGCAAATGAAAGGGCATGCAAAATAGCAACGGCAACAACAACATCGACAAGAATTTTGCGCAGCAAAAAGCGCAAGAACTGAACAACAAACAAAGCCGAGCACTGCGCACAACGGTGCGTATGAGCAATTTCGATTAGTAGCACCTTGAACTGAGTTCTTCGTCTGCGAGTTTGTATCTTACCGTTCCAGGGCAATATATTTCAAGACATGAATAAATCCTAAACAGATCAATGGATTTTCGTTACTTCCGCTCCACTTTGGCCATCGAACCTTATGAATTTCAAATATACGGACGGAAGCATTTCGTAAGGGAAACGTAAACGTGCTTGGTACAAATTGTAAATTGAGCCTTAGATTCTGCTGACTTAACTGCACAATCAGACGACTAGGTATTTGTTGGATTATGTCTACTGATATTGGAATTCTGTCTGAAATTACATTTTTTTTCGATTTTTTATTTTCGGTCGGCTCAATTTACGTCTGCCGGCTGTCCGGCCTCCGAAAACGCCTGAGTAATGACCTTTTCGAAAATGTAAATAAATTCAAATCGCCGCGTTGGTGGGAAAGGGGCCTGTCGCTATCGAGATGAATGGGACTTATTGAAAGTGAGATAGTGAGATAGAGAGTGACTGGTGGGGAGGCTGAGAGGCGCCTCCACTCCGTTCCTGGGCCAGTTAGTTAGACATGGCAAACAACACGCTTACCTGCCTGATCGCAAGAGGGTGGCTCGAAGTAGAGCCCCGGCTTCAACGGATTCTCCTCGTCGTCGTGCACCTCGATCATCAGAATCCCCACCACGCTGGAGGTCAACTGGGGCTGCAGCGGCTGCTGTTGGCGGAGCTGCTGGCGGTGCTGTTGCTCCTGTCGGTGCTGCTGCTCCCAGTAGGCGAGGGCGCACTTTACGTCGATCTCAACCCAGCCGGTGGAGGAGCTGCTCAGCATCGCGGTGTTGCAGGTGCGCTTCTTGCGCTCTGTAAATCGAAAACAGAATATAAATCAGATAACGCGGTCGGAAGAAGTTATCCTAAGTTAAAACAATTTATTATATTTATATTTTAAATCTAATGTTTTTAACATTTATTAAAGTATTTAATATTAACTCATGCAATTTAATACGCATTGTTAATTAAATTATGATTTTATTTCTAATTTAAATTTTAAGTATACAATTTTGAATTCAATAGTCAGATATTTATTTTTACTTTTCCATTTTTCTTATCAGTGTTATTAATTAAATAAATTAATTTTGCTGACGGAAGCAAGTGGGTAAAGAGACGAAATTTATATAGATTGATTATAAAAAAAATATATGTTGATTAACCACTTTTTAGGCAAAAATATGTTGTTAAATAATACAATATAAAATATATATATAGACAATCAAATTTATATTTTTTATTATCGGAATTACCAACTAATCTTCTGTTTGATTTATAAAGAAGCTAATCTCCCAAAGGGCTTCATATATATAATTCCTTAATAGCTTGTAAATACTTATTTATATATTCTAACGATGCCTACCTAACTTACGTTTCTTCCTCTGCTGGAGGACAATGGAGACGGTGACCCGGATCTGGGGACCCACGGCTGGCTGCTCCGCACAGTTTGGCGTCTCCGTGCTGACCGGCTGAGCGGGTACCTGGCCGGGATTTTGGTCGCGATTCTGGCCGGGATTGGTCTTATAGAGGCGGAGCAGGGCGCTACTCAAACGGTCATCGTTGTTGGAAATAAAAACACTGCTGGCGAACTGGAGCGTCACGTTGTTGCCCAACTGCCATTCCTCCGGATTGGTAGTCTCTGCATTGCAGATGGGAAAGCCGGCCTTCTCCTTGGATACGCTGCCATTGGGCTCGTTTGAGATGGCCTTTTGTACCCGCTTGATGATGTCGTTGAGTCTGCAAGAAAATAGGAAATTAAGGTATTGCTAAGACTATAAGATACCCCTTATTCTCTTAAATATATTTTATCATTACAAAAATATTTGCTAGATAGATAATCAATCCTTTTGAGTTCTTTAATAGCTATTGAAAAGTCAAATGTTTTAATTATAAGATGGGAAATGCTTTATAGCAACTAGCTGCTACATAATTCCAATATACCCCTTAAGCTTTTGGGTGCTGGGTACTAGAAGCTGGCATCATTTCATGGCTCATCTTAAAACTATTTGTATGCCCCCATCGTCTGGCCCAGGAAATTTAGTTCAAGTGTTTATGTAAGGCTCACTTAATTGACATTAGAGCGCGGTCTTCGTTACAGACATTCAAAATAGAAAAGCCACGAGATGGTCAGCGGGGAAAACGTGCTCGTTTCCATTTGGCGAGAATTTATATTTTTGATTCAATTTAGGCGAACAACACACGCAGCGAATAAACTAGTTCTTATCCACGGACTTGCTAAACTGCCACCAAACGGAGAACCACCCATAAATGAGTAAACTATTTTCCACGAAACACAATCGCATGGTAGCCAGAGTTCAATGTACTGATTGGCAATAAAACTAATTTCCGATACCGATTATAATTTATTTTAAACCTATACCAATTGATAGGTAACAGTTCAATTTTCAAGATAATCAAACTACTTTGGACTTTTCGTTTTTGCAATCTGAGATTGCGGGAGTTCTTAAAATAATTAGTTTTTGTTATTTGGGGGCCAAGTAAACCGTTTTTAAAAATAAACTACGCATGTTGGTTTTTAAGTAGAAGGGCACTTAAAAAATAAGTTTGTCATGCAGATTGAGTACTAATCTTGACAACATTTGCTTATTCAAATAACAACAATCCTACTTAACTATTTTTCTTCTTTTCTTTGCAGTACAACTAAATGAGACTTTCCCGAGACATCAGTGCTGATTAAATGCCTTCACGTGATTCGTTCATTCGCGTTATTTCCTAAACTTGATTATGAGCTAAGTGCACATAGTGGAGCGAATGACAGCACCGTGTCACTTAAAAACCCATTGAGATCGAGACAGACCTCTGTTTGTCTGAGCACTATAAGAAATATCCTAGCAACAAAAAATGCTCCTTGCTAAATTTTTAGATTCCCTAACTGCTCTTTAAGTAGTATTGTTGTGTATTAAGTAGTATGACTTATGTGCAAATTCGGTAGCTATATCATTTATGGACATTTCGTTCATTGAAAAGTGTAAATTAAAATGGATTTTTTAATAATAGTTTATATGCAGGAAATTGTTTTTAGTTGTAGTAGATCTCTTGTTTTTAAAATTACAGATTTAAGTTTTAAAACCCAATGTTTCATATATTTATTTAATTTTATTTAGCCTCAAAATTTGTGATAATCTTATGATAATTTCTCAAAGTGCACTATCATCGAGAGCCGGGCAGACAACAATAGTTAGTTAGCTATGATCTAATCTGGACACACTCACTCGCCAGAAAATTGGACAATTGTATGCGTCTGGATCGGTAATTGAGACGCGCTTGACGTTTCGCTTTTATTTTCCCCACACGAAATGCACAAAAAAAACAAGAAAATAACTGATTAATTGTTTTGGCTTTTGGCTTTTGGCTTTCGGTGTGCTCGCGGCGCATTTTGTCTAGCCAAAAAATAATTATGAAACACGGTCGCCGCTGACAGTCAGTCTTCCAGTCTTTCGGTCTTTTGCACTCCACCGAAACTGAACCAAGTCGAGGCGAATCGAGTCGAATGGCCCGTGGCTGATTATCGGTTCTTGTTTATGTTTACGTTGTGATCGCATCGAATCGAATCGAATCTGTCTGGCTAGCTGGCTAACTGGCTAACTGGCTAGCTGGGCTGGCCAAGGAATGCCTGAAAGCGGAGTCGTCTGGAGCTGGCTGTGTGGCATGAACTTGAAAACTCGTTGAGTCGTGCCGTCTGTCTGGCCACCGTCTAGACAGAATGTCAGTCTGTCAGACAGACGGTCTTTCCGTCCGCTTGTTGTTTGCTCGCAGCCTGTCTGCCGGCCTAGATGCTGCACCGAAAAAAATCACACAAAATCGGGGTCAATCTGATCTCTTTCGTGTCCAAAGTGCTTAAATATTACACAGCACTCGATATTACAAAAATTTCTTTTTAGCCGAATGAGTTGGTTTTTAATGTCCTTTTAATATTGTTTTTTAATGATGCACGCTAAAAAGCTCAGTCATTTTTCTATCTTATATTTATTTTTATATATTATATATATATATATATATATATATATATATATATATATATTTATTTTTCTATCTTTATATTTTTCTTACTATATTTAATTTTTGAAAATCATTTAAAAGAATTTGTATGGCGATACCTTTGACATTTAAAAGTTATAAAAACGCACTATATGAACACAAAAGTTAAAACAAAATTTTAAGAAGATTTGGATTTAGTGTTAAAAAAAGTTCCAGCATAGGACATTATTAAATAAATCATTGTTGATAAAATTTAATTATATATATAAATATGATTTAAATTGTTGTTCTTTTTACTATTTCTTTGTGGTTTTTGTCATTTAACATTAAAAGGAGAAATGTTTGGCTTTTTGGGGATCAAAATAACCATTTTTTTCGGTGTGCTGTTGATGCTACCATAGATGTTCTGCCGGCTGTGGATACTATTTCTTTTCATGCGTGAGTCACGCATGCGCAGAGGCAGGGTTCCATCTGAGGGGCAGGTGCCTTGGGGCAGGAAGGAGAAAATTTGCATTGGCCTCCATTTGCTTGGGGCAGACATCTCTGAATACATCGCCTCAGTGTCTGCGGTTTTGCAGTCTTTGCAGTCTTGCAGTCCGTTGCCTTTGGCCACAGCAGCAGCGGCAGCGGCAGCAGCAACACCAGTAGCAACACAACAGCAATAGCAACAGCAACAGCAACAGAAGCGACAGCAACAGTAGCAACAACGGCTAGACAGTGTCTCGCCGGCTGCACTTCATTATCATGCAACCAACAGCGAACTGCAGTCAGTATAAATGCACACGCCTACAACTGTTTGCATTGCACCATTGCGCCAGTTGCTGGGGGCAGACATGTCTGCTGTCCCGATATTACTCATACGTCATAAGTTTTGCCTTTTTGCCTTTTTGTGCTTTTTTGTTTGACGTCTGTGCGGAACTCTGCCAAAGCAATCAAATAAGATGAAACAATTTAGATATCAGCTGTTGGCCCCCACGAACGCCCGCCTCGCATAGCAACGACCTACAAAAAGTTCATTACCGGAGAGCCGGAGACTCAGCCGGAGACGGAGTCGGAGTCGGAGCCGGATAGCTAGACATGGCCCAGACTGCTCCCAGACATGTGCCAGACATCCGCGGGCACATCGAGGGACACACAGAGATACAAAGAGACAGAGGTCGCCGCCGTCGCCGACGGAATTTGATGCAGCCTGCATTGTGCAGCGGCGTCGCGACAGTTGCACTACAGTATCTGATGGATACAACAGATACCATTGATGGATCTGGGGCTGCCAGGCCCTCGACACTTTAATCTAATTGATTTTGAGCGGTCAAATTGTTACTTAAAAGGCCTTTAAAGTCTTTTTTAAAGACCACCGAGTCGCTGGGTTTGTAACTTTAAACTTTGTTGTTTAAAATGCTTTTTAAATTATAATCTAGGAAAGGAAAACTGGTTAATAATCTTCTAACGAATTAAGTTCGTGTCGTGTAATTCTAAGTAAAGTTTCAAGTTCATCACTACATGGTAGTAAAAGTATTTTGATCTCTTTGATATTTTGTGACCCAGGGTATTACGGTCACAAAGGTTTACCAAAAGGTAAATAAAATTATTACCCATAAGATATTTTAAAATTGAGTAGTAATTATATGTTTAAATAGTATTTTATTTTTGCTTTAAGCTTGAAGGATATATTAATATCCCTCTGGCCAAAAACAATTGATTAAAGACTAAGGAAAGCAAGAAATATAAAAATATTTCTAATTAAAATTTTTATATTTTTTCAAAATATTTCGCAAAAAAGAAGATAACCATTTTTTTTAATTCAAAAAATGTCTGAAAGGTTTAATTTAATTTAAATTACGATTAGAAAATCACTCTAGTTTTCCTATGTTTACAAACAAAAGACGCAATTTGTGGGCACGCTTCTCGTGTATAGCTAAAATAATTTATTGATCATAAGTTTCGGTCTGCTAAGCGAGGCCATTACATTTATGACTTTTTGTAAGAACATCATGCATTTAGTGAAGCGTTCAATCAATAAATAAATAATAATCGAGTGCACATGTGGAAAATCTCATGGGAAAGTATTAATTTTCATAACTTATTTTTATTAATTCGCCGAATCGGTTTGCATGGGGGGAAATCGTGTTGAAGATAAACCAAATGAAGCATAGTGTGTACAATGTACTTTTAAAAATATACTCGAATAAGTACGGCGCTATAGATTTTTTGGGGTGCTTGGCCACAACGGCGAGTTGCACAAATGTTTTTAGCCTTGAGTGAAATTGGCCTGTGTTTGGACAAATTTCTCACTTAACAGACGTCAAATATTTTTGAAAATTGGCAGCAGAAAATCGTGTTTACACACAAAGTATTCCCGAAACTGATTGGGCATTTTATTGCCAAGTGCACTGTTTGGAATGTTTGTATACAATATAGCCACTTTTTATACATTTTGGTTAAACATTTTTTCAGCCGTTTATTTGTTTGAGTAAAACACTTTTTTATTTAGATTTCTATTTGGAGAGAGGGGTTTCTATTCTGGGGCGAGGCGTGACAGTGATTGACAGAGATTGTTTTGACAATTGCGAGGTGTTTTGGCACTTACCGCTGAGTGGCGACTTGCTCCAGATACTGCTTGTTGGATGACTGGGCAGACTCGTCCCTCATATTCGGATTGCTGCGGTTCTGGATGCTCAGGATTTGCTCCTCGGTCAGGTTGAAGCGGTTGAGGATGGTGCGGTTGAATGGGTTCACCACCTCTGACTGCACGCCCTCCATAAAGAATGAGGAACCAAAAGGAGAGGCCCTCGAGTTGCCGGCCATCATGACCAACGCCACGACCAAAATTAACTCTCGTATGCCTTTCCTTCCGCACTTTTCAAATCGCACAGCACTTGCCATCTTTACGTTCTGTTTTTAATTGTTTTCACTGGTAAATGGTTGTCTTTTATAATTAGCAATCACTGGATAGTTCACAAATGTGTTGTACTTTATTTTGTGCACATTTTTCACTGCATCTCTGCCACCAATCAAAATGCTATCTGTTCCTCTTCAGCTGGAAACTGGCTGGCGAATTTGTATAATCTTGTAGGTTATTTGATTTTTGTTTCTTGCCTTCTGGCTTTTTTCAGCTTCTTGATGTGTTCGCTCTAAGAACCAAGTATGAAGTGATTTGCGCGAGTCGGTTTTTTAGTCTTAAATAAGAAAAAATTTGGTTGTGCAGGGGCATATCTACTTTGTTATGGTCGTAAACGCTGCGTTGCTGCCGACACTGCAAAATAAAACTAGCGCATTACTCTCGCCTTGATTTGGTTTATTTTTACTAACTTATCGTTTGATTGTGTTTAAACTCATTTGATTCGATTGTTGATTTTTGTTGATTTACAATAATAAAAGAAGTAGCTGTCAGGACAAACCATTTAATCTTAAACTGGTTTTTATGCCAGTAAATAATAATGGGAAATTTTTAACTTAAAATAATATTAACCTAATCTTTTAATTGTGTCATTCACTTTAAAAGAGTTTTTGATTTAAAAAATGTACATGTTTTTAACAGAGATATATTTTAACACAGAGATATTACTCTACAATTAACATTGCTTTGAAGTACACTAAATATATTATAAAATAATATGACAAATACAATTTATAAAAAATATCTTAAAATTAAAAAATGACGAACCTTAGTTTTTTAGCTTTATTTGCATTTATTATAACACTGTAATATAAAACCAGTTTAACCGATTTGGCAGTTATGTATTTCCATGTGATACCGCTTTGCAGTCGACTCAAGTTTGCAGTGTAGTGCTCGGGCACTTCGGCTGGCGGTTCGGTTGGGCGCTCGGCTCCGACGCGGCCGACCAATCAACGACGCTTGAGGATCTGCCGGCGCAACTGACGTCGACATAGGCATAGTGGCTATGCGTGGATATGGAAGCCGTCTGTATGTGTATGGGTATATCTGTATCTGTATCTGTGCCTGTGCCTGCGTGCCTGAGATGGGGCTTATCTTTGGGCCCAAAAGTGATACTTGTGGTCCTAACCTAGGTTTGTTTGGCGACTTCTTTAAATGACTGCTTTCAGATACCACTATTCGATAGAAACGTGTCTCTATCTCGGCACTTCAAACAGCACTCAAATCGAGCAAACCAAAAAACAGCTCAAAGCACTGTCAATCTTCTAAATTTGTTTTTGCACCTATCGAACCCAACAAATTCCGCAAAAACTCATAATAGCACTGGTAATTCCTATTATTATGTGCGTGGGGGATTAGATTAATTTGAAGTGATTTTCTACAGGCGACCGCACAATTAGTATGACTTAATCAAATTGTTTTGATTCCGCAGCTATGTCTGTTATCATTTCTGCTTTTCGTGGCACAAAATCCATGATGCCTGTGCTTTTGACTTTCAGTAGTCGCCGGGATTTGTGCGTGCGGACTAATCAACTGACAAGAAGATAGGCCAGAAAGTGCGTAGTCCATCAATTGAAAGGTGAATTGGGCGGATATATCCTATTAGAGGTGCGTGCGGTGCCTGGTACGGCATTAACCCCAGAAAGCCCATCCTTTGATCCATTGTTTCTATCTTCGCTTAAGGAATACCAAACAGTTCTGACGCTATCCCGTATTATTCATTCGCGTCGCATACGGAAATCCAAACAGCCAGACTTCAAGGACGTTCTTGATTTATTTATTTTTTGCAGCATCTAAACATCTTTCCCAGCGTTTCGTCTGGACCAAAATTGAATTTCAAAATGATTGTATAATTCGCAGCACTTTATAAAGTCTGGATTCGGCTGCGTCCCGCTGTCCATTCATGTGATATGTCTACACACCGTTTAAGCTCTGAATAGAGTGTCGGCGAGAGGGGGGCGGTTGTCCAGACGTCGAGTGTTATGTAAAATTGCAATCGCATCAAATGCCCAGATTCATAATCTAGCTCATGGATAAGGGGAGGGGAAGAAAAATGAAAACAAGATATATGTAGAACGCAATCAGCGCCTCTTGTTGCGAAGTTTATATAATAATAATGTTTGTTTATTTGAGAGCTCGCATAGAATTTGTCCCACTTTGTCGACAATGTGGATGTCAGCAATAACAGAAAAAGAGCCAGACATGTAGATATGTATGCATATCTAAGCAATTAGAATGCCAAATGAGTCAAGTCAAGTCTCAGTTTTTGATTTTTCATTAACTTTTCAAGGCTGTTCGATCGCGTGGAAGTATAATTGGCCAAATTCTAAATACAAAATCTAAACACTTCTGGTTTTCGTTTGATCTTGTGAGACATATTTTTTGTTCGGCATTTCTCCGCGGTTATTTTTGAAAGCAATTCTGTGACAAGTCCGCACTATGCCTCACGCTCGTGCCAATTTGTGCGGCTTAATTTTAAACGGTAGCCGGCAATTGCCGCCAATGAGCAACAATTCCTCCCAGCTGGGTGTGGAGGCATGTGGGGGGTTCTAAAGACCAGTAGCACCACTGGCACCACTATCACCACGCCGTAGTCTCGCACAGACCCACCTGGCTGGAAAACATCTGGCAATTGACGTTAAAGTGATTTTCTGGATGGTTACAAGCCCCGAACTCTGTTCTTTATTTAATCGATCGCATCAGCCAAAACTTTTGACTCAAAAGTAATTGCGGACAATAAACTGATATGGCCAAGTTTTTAAAGCAACACACGTATCAGGGTAAAGTGGTGAATCTTGTGAAATAGGGCGTATTTATTGATAAAGACACTACGATTATCGAGTACTCTGTTATTATCCAATTTATATTAGAACAAACATTGCCGCAGAGATAAAACTGCTTTGACTGAATGAGTATAAACGACACATAAAATTATAAATTATAAATTATAAAAATAAACAATTAATTCATTTAAAATAATATAACACTTTTAATAGGGTTTGTGCTTAGAGTTGACTTTAATCTCTGTATAGTGCTCAGCAAATTTTAGAACTATAAATTAATAGATTAAATTTATTGGATGATCATTTCGGAAGATATTTGCTAACAATCGTCCAAACTAAGTAAACATACATTTTATTAAAGTACCAACTATTGGCTTATCGTTTTGTTATGACTTTTCCTAGATTTGGGAAGTTCTAATCTTACATCAGTCTTTATTGAGTAGTAATAGCACAACTAACGGAGCTATAAATACTTTCAGGAGAGTGTGTGATTTGACCTTCAAAGTTTTGAGCAAAAGAGTGGGGAATTTCTTGGAACTCAAAAATAACTAAAATTTTGGCATAATAATACAATGTTTAATCAGACTCCGTACATGCAATTCCAGCTACATTAAATTTGCAAGTACCGAGTTGAAATTATTTAACCATCAAC
Source organism: Drosophila elegans (assembly GCF_018152505.1). NCBI lineage: Eukaryota > Metazoa > Arthropoda > Insecta > Diptera > Drosophilidae > Drosophila > Drosophila elegans. Next base: position 4,392,232 of record NW_024545903.1, on the reverse strand, counting down.
ACGTAGTTTACATAATAATCCCTCACGTTAAACTTTAAGCGATTCAAGAGGGATCGGGATCCTCTCCTTCACAATCAACTGCAACGAAAATAACACTAACGAAAAAATAAATGTTTGATACCTAAAATATATAAATAAATATAATTTTTATATAATTATTTCTATGGTAAGTTTCACATTAAAAATATATTTAAGAGAGTTCGATTTTATAATTATTAATTTAAGCTTAAATTCAATTTATCTTTTTTTCTTTTTATATAACCTCGTGAACGTCCCAATATAGATTTTAATATTTATACCAATTGCTTAACGATCTTTTTTTTTTCAGTTAAAAAAGAAGCAAAAATGAAAAAAAAAAAACATTAAATGGACAGGGGGAGAGACAGCCTGCGGTTAGGTCCGGTGGGTTGGCGCAAGTCTATTAAAAATACACGATGTTCGTCAGCCAGCGATCCAGACGTGTCAAGTCAGCACCGGCTGAGACCAGGCGCAGACCAGGCGCAGACCAGGCTCAGACCCGGCCCAAGTAGTGAGTCGAGACCCCGAGACCAGAGGCCCAGCCATTAGGCATGGGTGCTTCTTGGTTTGCCAGTAGCTAGACGGGCGGGCACCAAGGGAGTTACCATCTCTGGCTCACTGACTCTGCCTCTGGATCTCGGCCACTGGCTTTTAGCCATGGCTAGCAATGGCAACTGGTGTTGACTGTTGGGTGAAGAGTGCCCAGTACCCAGTACCCAGTGCCCAGAGCCCAGTGCCGTGTACCGAATGCAGTTGTCGTGATTGTTGGCTCAGATTGCATGTGGAATGCAAAGACCAGAAGCCAATTTGTTATTGTGTTGTTTTCTGCCCTTCAGGCCGGTGCTACCGTTTATTTGCAGCCACTTCTTGTGCTGCTGTTTCGGGTATACACTGCGCTTTGGCATCGCCACTCTTACGCCCACTTTTATTTGAATGGAAATTGCTAGGAATTTGCATATAGCTAAGAGCCTTTCAAATTCTGATTTTTTTATTTACAATGTTGTTGCATTTTTGCTTAAGAGGTTTTAAGATTATTAAACCTAAACAAATTAAGATTAATTATTTAGTTATCATTGTCTTGTTTATATTGTTTTGGTAACAATAACAATCGACCATTTTTTTCTCGAAAAAACATATTACATTTACTTGACATTATTATTATCTCAATAGTCAATAAGTCGTTAAAATGTTTTTTTTCGAAGTAAAGTTCTTCCTAGTTAAGGTTCAGCTTTTGCAGTTATACTAAAGCTGCTTGAGATCAAGGAGTAAGACGAAGTGTATTTATTGCACAACAAAAGAATTAGTGTATTTGGTATTCGCTGTAGAGCCGCTACCTCCAGGCATGATTGTTATTAATTCTTGCGCATTTTCATTTTCAGTTTTTAGGACTTTCGCGTGCCGTCGTTTGGCTTCTGTTGGTGTTTTGTTTTGGGCCCAGCCCCTTCCAGCCAGATCCAGATCTCAGCAGACGAAGATGCAGACCGAGACCGAGACCAAAGACCACGAGACCACGAGAGCCAGACAGCCCGTCGCAGAGACTGCCGCTAAAATTGCTACACGGCGAAAAATATATTATAAGATTGATTATTTTAAAGTAATTCATACAAATATTATTATATTTACATTGCCATTTATTTGATGTATCGTTTAATGTGATTCTTTTTAAGTTATTTCTTAAAACTTTATTATCATAGGAAATTTGTATTGTATCCAAATATATTTTCCCAAGTTTGCGTTCATTAATATTATAAATAACAAACACAACTTTTAATAGGACAAATTATTTAATTACAATTCCAACAAAATTGTAATGTATTTTCGTTTTCTGTTAAACAAAAGTTTTAATAACCAAGCTTTTAAAAACGGGGACACATTCATTAAAAAGTTATTTACATATTTTTGATATTTTAACATATACTTTAAAAATATTTAAAAATAAGTATATACATTCTTCATTCTATGTTTTTGCTCTGTAAGTGATGCTGTTGATGCAGGGGCATTTCAGAAGGCGTATGTGTAGCCGCGTCTTGTTGATTGTCAAAATTGACAATGAATGCGTTCGCCGGAGGGCGGAGGATGGTCGGTGCAGGGTGGAGGGTGATGGATGGAGGATGGAGGGACAGCCGGCGATGGAGTTGGAGGCTGACCCAGCCAGCCGGAGACAAGTGCATGTCTCGCGTCTGTAGTTTGTCTGGAGGCCGTGGCAGACACTCGGTGTTGCTGCTGTCAATATTGTCCTTAAGTGATGCAGATGCGCCGCCGTTGTTGCATCCAAATATGGACCATGGTCTGGACGGACGGATGGGGAATGGGAATGGTCGACTCTGCATTTCTGCAGCTCGGTTGCTTGGTAGCTTGGTAGCTCTGCTGCGGCAGAGCAGGTGAACCGGAGGATAGTGCCTGCAGTTTCACACTTGTGCTGTGCGACGGAAAGTTATTTAAATGATATGCACATGCAGTGCTCCTCCGCCGCGTCGTGTTGTCTGGTAGCTGTAAACTGAGACTTCGACTGATTCTCTGTCGTCTGCGACTTCGCCTGGGCCTTTGGGCTTGCCTCTGCCAGTGCCTCTGCCAGCAATTATGAGCGTCTGGCCGTCTGGCATTTTACAATATTTTTAATTATCGCGTTTTTTCTAAGCACAGATAAGCATCTGTGCGCGACTGAAGTTGCTCTTCTGCCACTTTTCGAATTTCAATTTGAGGCCCCGAAGGCAAGCCGAATTGTCGCCGCTGTTAATTGCCTCTGCTGGTTAGCAGCAGCAGCTATCTTGATGACTAAGCGTGGAGCTCGTCTTGAAACATGGAGCGTCGAGCCTCCTGGGCTCCCGGGTGTCTGCCTCCTGGCCGTCTGACCATCGCTGGCCGTAAATTAATGCAGATTCAAGCCGGTCCATGGCCAAGTCCTGGCCCTTGTCCCGTGCCCAAAGTGGAAGCAGCAATTTGGTGGCCATGGCCAGGTAGTAAAAGTGAAAAATACCTGCCAGCCAATGGCTGTCAGTCGTCATTTGCTCTATTGATTGGGCACCTGTCGTCCGCCTCAGAGGAGCAGTCCATTCAGACGAAGTCATTGGGTGCTCTTTCAACAGTGATGATGTTCTTTTTTACAACATTTTACATTCGGTCTGTATTTTATCTATGAAAATGTATGCTTGATAAAATAAGTAAACAATACCTCATTTCTTCTTTCTGATAAATTATAACAATTATGTGAATAAATTTTCAGTTCACTTTGTTAAAAACACTATTTTTAGTGCGGATTAGAAGACATAAATTAATTTTAAATATTGCAAAAGTATACAGTGATTAACCAAAAAATTAAGTTACCATCATAGGTAACTTTTAAAAAACAAAATATTAATAAGGTGACATTATCAACTATTTGAATTTCAGAAAAAAAAACTAATTAGGAAATACTAATCGAACCCTTTAAGTGCACTCCGAGGTTATAATAAAGTTTGCAAGATTATAAACACTTTCAAGCATCTAAAAGGTTAACCAGCTATAGTACAAATTATCTAACAATTAAAGTGCACACTGTTGAATAGAAAAAGATCTAGCTAAGACGACAGCACTGTCGTTGACTGATGCGTTCTTCAATGCTAAAGCACTGCCAGGGTAATCAAATAAATGAAGATGCTAACCGACCATAAATGGCGCAAATACCACTCATACTCCTGCATTCCCCACTTGCTACGTGCAGCTCCTTCCCTATGCCAATGTATATATGTATATGAAGACTGTGTATAGCTATATCGATTATGGGTTGCAGCGTATTAATAGGACAGGCATGACGCGTGCCGGCACGCCAGGATGCCTCGGCTTGGAGACCACGTGGACGACAGTGGGAGCCCATTGTGGAATAGGATACATAAATGAATGAAATGGCGGTTATGGTAATTCGCCCCGACCAAGTTTGTGCCTTCAGTTCGCAAACTATGCTAATGATACCGTGGAAGTCTTGCGCTCCAAAAGCGGAGACTTCTAGTCTTGCTGCTGGCAGGACTATGCCGAATATGAGGAAGCATTCCGCTCTTTTTAAGGGGGCAACACTTTTGGCGTTCCACAGAACTGTGGCGAGCAAAGTTTTACATATTTTTAGTTAAAGCTATTTATAAAATTAATCACAATTAACAACAGCCACGAGGTTTTTGTGAACTATTTTAGTTTTGGGACTCCATTTTGCCATTGCGAAACCACTTTTTACCACCCATTTGGATTGCAGCAATGGTAGTTTAGTTCTCGTTAAGACGTAAGCAGGGAAAAAACTTGGAAGTAGGCTATAATTTTATTGCAGATTTCATATACATGGAAAGTCGTAAACAGATATCTTTTATTAGAAAATTATACTCAAATAAATGAACTGCAATTTAATTGAAGTTTAGAAAACTAAGAACGGACTATTTTAAGGTTTAGTTTCTTAATTTGCTTGTTTTTAAATTTCAAAAGAATTTAATTATTACTTGTTTTAAGCTACATTAACTGTAAAATATAAACATTGGTTATTTTACACAGATATTTTTTGTTGTCTGCCGAAAAATATGCAGCATATTTCGCGCTTTCGGAAGTGATTTCATGTATATTTCACTGGCAGTCTGCTTTGACTAAGTTGTCATAAACTTGCAATACCTAACCAAATTTACATTGCCTCCACACGAAACAGCTAAGGATGTGCGAAGTGGTCCTCCCGTGCGAATACAATCCGAAGGAATGCCCGAGTCCTTTGCCGGAGAAAAGCCGTTTGTTCACGAAACTGCTCCTTTATTGCTGGCAACGGGAGTACGACAAACGACCCTACCAGCAATTCCAGTTCAAGCGACTGGAATTCGAGGAGCGGATCGGCCGGAAGTACCACTGCGTCCGCGACTTCCGGGTCATAGTCAACTATCTCCTGCGGCGCCACCAGCTGGCCGTGAAGTTTTCGGGTGTAAACGTTAGCAACTGGGATGCGGGCCTGCTAAAGGACTTTGCCCGCTCCCTGATCCCCGTGTGGTACATCGAGTTGAATATGATGCGATTGCCCCACGAGTTTTTTGTTATGCTCCGATTGAATGCGAAAAAGATGGACGTCAGCCAGCTGAACCTTGAAGGTGAACTAGATTTTAATGATTTAATTGTTATACTTATGATGTTTTTATATGTTTGATGAATGATTTTTAAATGGTTCTTGAGATAGCTATAAAATTGGGGGGCACTTTATGTTTGATCTTACAAACACCTTTAAATCTTTAATAGTTTTTTTCCAATACGGAAGCTTTAGCGTTTATGTTATGGTGATTAATTTAAGAAGAGAAAATATATGTAATTTATTTTAATTTTATTAAAACTATAATTACTTTAGTTTTAACCAGATTTCCTGAATTGTCTTATCTCCCAGGCACTCCCCTCACCAACGAAGACGTGCGGATCCTACGAGAGTTCTTGCTGGTCAGCCCTACGTTGCGCTTGCTCAATGTGTCCAGATGCAGCCTGACCCAGTACAACTTTGCCATGATCGCGGACGGAGTCCACAAGTCGCCGGGACTGCGTTGCCTGTGTGCCGACCGGCTGCTGGGACTGAGTCTCAGCCTGGACACGGAGAAGATCACATCAGTGCTGAGTTCGCTGCTGATGCAGAACAGACTCTGGAGCCTGTCGTTGCAGCACTGCGAACTGACCGCCCAGGACATGCTTCCCATTGCCGAGTACTTGGGACTGCCCACATCGAATTTCCGGCGCCTGCGAATCGGCAACAATAAAATCGGCCCAGATGGAGCCATGTTCCTGCTGCGAGGAATCGCCATTGGGAAGCGTCTGGAAGTGCTGGACATTAGCTGCAACTCAATTGGCACACATGGTGGTGAGTGGGTGTCCATGTACCTCTCTTCGTGCTTGAAGCTGAACCATCTGCACTTGAAGTACAACGACATTCAGCCGGAGGCGATAAATAATATTTTACTGACCCTGAAGAAATGTTGCTGGCTGCAGCGCCTGGAATTGTATGGTAACCACTTCGACTCGCGTTCCGCGGTGATTTTGCGCCGTCTTCTGGATGCCCAGGTAATGCTCCACCAAGAGGTGGACATCAGTTACACCTACGACGAGTCCTTGCAGGACTACAGGGTAGTTCCCTGGAGATAGACAGCTGCTAAGAGTTTGTTTGATTGTTCTGCATAACAATGCATTGGAACATACAATAAATTGAAAATCTGTACTTCGGTGAAAACGAAAATTTCAATTAGCTGGAAACTTTATGTTATATTAAGGTCTCAAAGTGCCAATATGATCTAACACCAGAAACAGGTCTGCCAATTCCGCTTTTTTTCCGTTAAATCTAGTTGTTTTAAAGACCGAATGCGGAAAAAAATTATAAATTGCGAGAAGCGGAAATTCTGTATTTTTAAAAAACAGCATTCCATGAATAGGGTTAAGTTTTAATGTCAGTACTAATTTTTATTTAAATATGTATACAGATACGGATTGCGAAGACTGGCTGCTTCAACTATAAAGTGCATTAAGTTATCGGCGCATGACTGGAACAATCTTTTCATGTAACAAACTTACAAAAGTTATTAAGCTAGTTTTTTGGCTTTTTTTAAACTTTATGTACCTTATTTTGGCTTAAAGGGGAAAGGTTGGCTTTTGTTAAGGAATTTAAATGTATATAGAGCAAAGGTGACTTTGCGTTCGGCCCACTGTGCTAATAGAGCTTTCCAACCACGTGCTCGCTCGTTATCACTCTCTCCCGCATTTCCTATGAATGAAGAGCCAGTGCTGCCAGACTGCCCTCGAGTGGGTGGGGAAAGCTCGGCTTGAGAGCGAGCTTTCAGGGCCAAACAGCTGACACGACAGTGTGGCAACTTTCACTTTTGTTTCCGGCTTCTGTTTTGTTATTGTGAGAGCACTCTGTGTGTGAATGTGTGGGTGTGTGGTGCGATTTCAAAGTCAGACGGCAACAACAACGAGAGCATGGCATAATGAGCGAAAGAGAAAACAGCTGCGACGCGTGGAGAGAGAGAGCAGAGCGGGAGCAGAACTTCGGGCAGCGACGCCACGGCGAAAGGACAACGCTAACGGTATCCTTGTTGAGAGTTTCGCAATATATTTTTATTGCAGCAGTCTCATCGAAAGCGTCGAAGCAACCAAATCGCATCGAACACCCGACAAATCGGTTAGACAATGCAAAACTCCATTAAAAAATCACACATTCCTAAAACAATATATAACAAAACAATCCAGGAAATACTTAAAAACACAAAGTCAGACGTCCAGAGAAACCCATAGCTTTTGGTTTATTTATTGTTCGGTGACAGTGCTCGTATATGTGCTCCAGTTCTTGTATAACTCTTCATAATTAACAAGAAAACTTAAACTGTGTTGAGCCTGCGGCCAAATTGTGCTTTTCCCCAGTTATTTTATCTTATTTAAGTTGAAAATTTTTTTATCTTGTTGTAGGCGGCTGCTCGTATATCGCATATCCAGCTACTTCATAAAGGCCAGCCAACTACCCACCTAAACTAAACCAAAATCAAAAACTAAAACTAAAACTAAAACTAAAACTATACCTTAACTCAACTAACTAAACGAAATAATATAAATTTGAAGCCAGAGGGACTTAGAACTTTTACTTTTAGCAAAGTTAGACCAAAAATAGAGAAAAGAAAGCCAGACCAAGCAAAATGAACGACAGTCGACGCAACACGGCTACGGAATTCAGCTATATACTGCAGCGCCAGGTGAGTCGTCCCGTAATTATATGCACTTACTTTGAGAACCGCCTGTTTTTCGAGTCCTCACCCCCAAAATCACCAAAAGCACCCACAACTTGAGCACTTTCCTTGCTGCACACTCTAATTGCACACATCTCAGCCGCAGGAACTCCGACTAATTGCACCCACACGAAGTGACTGATTGGCCAACTGTCCGCAAAGTGCATAATGACCCGGGAAATGGCAAAAGTCGGGGTTCTCAGTACTGCATCCTGGATTATTCAATTATTCTCCAGCTCCCATATAATATCTTTGCACTAACAAAAATAAAATTCCCTAAAAACATTTCCTGAAATATTTTAAATCCATAAATATATTTAAGTCATAATTTTTTAAATTGTATGAAAAAATGTATTAAATTTCTATTAGAAAAACCTAACATCTTTATGAAATCAATATTAAAACTTTAAATATGGCTCTGCATATAAGCAATACTTGTTTTTCTGCTCTGCTAGTATTCAGTAAATTCATAAAAATTAAAAGAAAAACTTCAGTAATGATAATATTGCATTTCATTTTTATTCTTATATCTGTCTGTTTATTATGATAGTTAACATGAAAAAGTAACGAACAAAGTAAAATATTGAAGTAATAACAATTTATAGCATTTTATACAAAATTTTATGAAAAATCGATTTGATCGAGTCCAAATGCATCCTGTTTAAAATTTTTTGTTTTGGTTTTCTGTATCTAGCGATCTTAATAAAATGTTTTATGTAGTGCGTTTGTGTATTTTTACCAAAGAGAAATTCAAAATTAAATCATTCATAATAAATTACAAGTTTATAGGCTTCGATCTTTTCAACGTTTTTCGAATATAATATAAGGTTTGAACTCATATTTTTCGAGAATCTCGCTCGAAGGCGGTCGAATTTCGAGACGAGAATGAATTACATTTGACATAAGGAAATACGAGAAGTTGACTCCAAAATAATATGAAACAAATCATCGAGCGAACCGATATATTTTCAAATTGCTCGTCTCGTCGTGCAGCACTAGCCAAACAACTTGTCGGGCAAACCAAATTTAGTTTTTCAAGCAGAAAGCCGCAATAGATTTAACGACACGTTGTTATGGACGCATTCCTGGCTTGCCGAATGAATTGTTAATAAACAAAATGCCCCGTCAATCAATCATGGCTTAATAAACGCCCCAGCCCCCCGACATTTGCATATGAATCTGGCAAAGGGGATTTGGTTGGGGATTTTTGGAGATGACGACGGGTTATGCCCGATAATCCCTTAAGCTCGTTATGAATTCCATTTCGCTCAACTGCTGAAATTGGCTTGCGTGTCCTGTCTGCACATACGCAGAAATCGAAATCGTGGCCCACAACTCGTAACTCGTACTGTGAAAAAGACTGTTAAATCAATTTGTTTTCAGCACCACCAGTGCCACAGAAACGTAAACGTCCTTACCCTCGCAGACTGAGACAATGACACATTAGAACCATAGAATCGTGCCCTGATTGAGTGATTATCCAAAACACAATTCGCAACATGCTATGATTGATGACTAGCAATTGAGTCACTTGGGGCCCCAAGGATTTTATTGCTATTTATTGTCTCACCGATGACCTTTGACAGGCGTGAAAATTTGTCCGAGATCCTTCAAGATTTAATTAATCTCTCCCTGGGGGCGGCCGCCAAAATACTTGAGATAATAGAATCAATAGGCGGCGAGCTTGACCTTTAATTACACAACACCCTCACTTGTGGCGGCAAACGATTTATAAGTCCTGCTCCAGTTCTAAATTAACGGCCGCAGCCGCAGCCACATCCACATCCACTTAATCGCCGCTTAGTATGCATGGCATGTGGTGGCATCGCCGCGCATCTGTTTTCTGGCCTTGGACCTGCTACTCCCCCTCCCGATACCCGAGCTCCGCCTCGTTTTTCCCCATGTTGCAGCTGTGCCGTGCCAGTTGAGGCATCAAATAAGAATGTCGGCAGCAGCACCCCCTTGTGAGATAACAGAAATCAATGTCAGCTGCAGGCAGTGCACTTGGCCCTGGAGAGACATAGTTTACAGACACTTCGTGCCGACAATTAAGTCCGCACTGGAAACTCAAATTGGCCCGCAAGCCGCTCTCCAACACTCAACTCAATCCCACTTCCAATTGACCCAATTAAATCAAACATTGTTCGAGGAGGTATGGGAAATCGTAGAGCGGAAAACCCAATTTAAATAAATTTCAAAAGCCCAGGCTATTAATGGTCCTCAACAGTTTGTCCTGGCAGTGACAGGAAGTAAGAGGACTGAAGTGTTTGAGTGGTTGGCCAGCAGCCTAAGCCCACATGGCGTATGGGTAACACAGGCATATCACCCATACGCCACCGCTCGAGTTATGCAATAACTGTTGCATACCCCAGTGCTCCTCAGCTATTCCGGCTCGCAGGCAATCAAGGTGAATCGCTAAATCCCATTCGAGACCTGGCTAAGTCCATCTCCTGGGCTTCCAGTGGGTGTTGGTTGTGCGGTGGGTGACTTAAATGGTTTCGATTTTGGCGCCTTGCGGATTTCGACACCTCCCCTACTCCCCGTTGTGGCAGCTGAACAATAAATCCCCGCACTGCTCGCGTTCGTATCTCGGAAATTGACGGCCAAAATAATAAAAAAAAGAGGGAAACACAGCCATCCATTGAACTGGCGCTCGTATTTCCCCCAGCGATATATAAAAACACGTGTTCCATAAAGATATGTGCGCACTCTAATATATATACCATATACAGATATAACACATGAATTCGGCATGCGAATAAATTGGAATTTTTTGCGGTATGATTCGTATGTATGCATGTGTGTTTGATTTGATATGTATTTTACGTTTATGTTTTAAGCGAATCATTCAGCGAGCACTCGATTGTTGTGAAGTGAACTCGATTTAATGGTTAACAATTTGATTTTCATGCGTTTCATCAGGGCAGCGATGTGTCGGTTGCCGAGGCTTATGCATTCGATGACTTCAACAATATAATGAAGGTAAACTTTGACCCACATTCCCAACCCAACGTTGCACTTGCATTGCGAACCGTAGTCGTATTCACATTCTAGTCCCCTTTCACATTCATTAAATTCCAAGTGACGCCAACACTCGGTCGTGCAGAAAGAGACAGCAGGATGGGAGCGATAGAGACGGTGCGAGTGAGACATATCAGGCATTCTGGCTGCGACCTTCTCCGGGGTCTTTCGGGCGGTACAAATTGCTTTTGGTCTCTGGACATCAAAAGAATTTTCTTATTAAGAAATACTTCCTTGCCTATTTGGCGACTGCCTTATTAAATATTCCATTGGCCCAAGTCTTGTACGAGTTAATAATGATGACAAATTACAATTGAAAATGTGTTCATTTATTGCATACTTTCGGTGGAAAAATAAAAATTTTATGGGAACTTACTACTGCGGTTGTGAGAAAGAAGTAAAAGCAGCTAAAAGCATAGGAGGGAATAGAGACAATTTCCTATATTTTCAATAATAGGAATAATAAAACTTTACTAGTTTATTTTTGGCTAAGTTTAAAGCTTCATTTCGTTAATCTAAATCGTTCCAAGTTATAAAAAATAAGAAAAACATTAAATATTTTAATAAATTATATAACAATTTTCCATTAGCCAGATATTACAATTTTACTCAAAATTTTTCTCTTTATCAGAGATGCGTTTAGTCTCCTAAAATATTAAATTAAAATATTAATTTGGTTAAGTTTAAGTCTTTTGACGTGTTATACAAAAGTATTGACGCATTTTTAGTCTTTTTAGAGTCAGACTTTTATTATAATTGGACATTTTAAAGGCCACCTCGCCGGACACGGAATAAACTTATCCATCTAGTTTACCGCCTATTTAATGCTACCAAAAAAGTGTACTAAGACCATTGCAAGCTGGTTGGCTTTAAGCCGAATCTAATCCCCGCAACTAATACCAGAGAATGTCTGTCGAAAAAAGCAGGAAAGGATTTCCCATACATATTCTCGAACATAGTTGGGTTTTTTTTTTCTAAGGGGAAGGGGAAGGGAAATGAAGGCGGCGAGCGTTGGCCCAGAACTTGAAGGGAACATTGTGTAATATTTGATGCATTACCATGCATAAGTAAGGAATGCCAGCGAGTGAGTGTGTGTTTTGGCCTTTGTTGTTTTCTTAGGCCTCGCACCGAAACTTTTTTTGTTGGCAAAGCCATTAGGCAGCCAAGGCTGGCCAAAAAAATTCCAGCTTTAACAAGTGGGAGAGGGTACGAATAAGAGAAGCCAGAAAGCCCTGATTGTTTGCACAACTAATGGTCGCGCCGGCTCAAAGGCAAATTGCCAATAGTTGAGACACTCTGCTGGCTGTTTCTCAATTAGGTTAGTTCCAGCGGAAAGTGGAACAACTCTTGGCCAGCGGCACAGACTACTCATTAATTGCAATGAAAGGGAACTGCGAAAATTAAATTAAACACAAAAACAGCAAAGCACAATGTGAGCACACAAATGCACTCTAGAAAACATTTCCCAAAATTTTCAAAAATAGAAAATAATATCTGAAAACTTGACTTTAGTTCAGATTAAATGATAGCATAACGAATTTAATTTTTAAAAGAATATATTTTTAGGACTTAGAGCTCTCTCAAGACTTTGGCATTTTCAAAAAAGTTGTATTTGGCAAAGTTCGCCTCACTCTATCCTACTTTAAAAGTTATAAAAACGACTTACCAAATGTTTCCAACTTACCTAAAATTCCAAAGACTATAAAGTTTAATAAAGTATGCAAATTAAGCGCTACTCTCATTTTCCATTTAATAAAATGTTAGAAAACATTATAAAGTTTTTGAACTCTCCTTGAAACTTGTATAATGTGCATTGAGCCAAACGTTATTGAATTATTATAACCCAACTTGACTATGTCACCGCTTTCGTATTATTCTTGCTCTGCATTCGGCAAAAGGTCAAACGCTTTTTCCATTCCCCAAAACAACCCCCCCCTTTGGTGCCCATCCCTGGGCATAAAACCTGACCCGGGGACCATTTGGCTGCCTTGCATGTTTGTGTTTACTTTTGCACTATATTTGCGGAGATCGGGGGACCGGGGCAGCATATGGCTGGCAGTAGGCTGTGTTTGTCTATCGGCAGGGGTGCAACCCAGGCAACGGCTGAAACTGAAATGACAACAATGCCGAATGCCGACACGGCCATGTCAATGGTTCAGCGGGGCACGAAAATGCAATGCAAAAACGCTGCAGCTGTCGGGTTTTTGTTAGCACTGTGCCATTTTGCCTTGCTCATAATTTCAGCTCCCTGGTTAATTGTTTGGCTTGCCCCAGAGAGATCCCCTCAATTTGCGATGTGAGTGTTCGGTGTGTTCGGTGTTGACCAAAACGCTTTCATTAAAGTGCAAATTGTTGCTCCCCATTGTGCTGCCGTCGTCCTCTAATTTCATTAGGCCAGCCAAATATGTGTCCCAGAGTTTTGGCCAAACAAACCACTTGTTCGTTCCGTTTATAACATAAGGTCTGCGGTATGTCTGCCTCTGGGAAATATTTGTCAAAGAGGTATTGAAATTCGTATTTAATTGTTGAATATTGTTATTACCTTGTTGACCAAAGCAATTTCTTTGCAAAATAGTTACCAGGAAATAAAATTGTTGTATATTTTTTGCTGGCAATTTTTGTTATATTAGTGTTATTCAGACAAATCAGAGAGCCAGAAAAACAACTTTTCATATTTCCTAGAAAATATTCGATTGTTCATAATGGGCTACAAAATATAAATATATCAATTATAATAAATGACTGAAATTTTTCCAAGTTATATTTTTATGGCCTAAGAACTTTCTTGCCCGTAATTTGGCGTTTTTTTTGTGTTATGAATTTTTAAACCTGACAATTAATTAACATTTTAATATCCTTCTTAGCTGCTTCTCGTTTCAAGAAACCCCTATAAACCTTTCCTCAGTTATAAAAGCAAAGGGTATTTTAATTCCATTATTTGGGTACATGGGTTCAACTTTACTTGGCTGCTGAACAGGAAATAGGAGTTGGAAATGAAAGTTTGAGGGGCGGTGGGCCAAAGACATGAGTGTTATTAATTAAAATCGTGCAGTGCATAAAATGGTTTGTTTGCCAGAACATTTTCAGGATCTGCTTGGTACCCAGTGCAGATTGGCTTTCGTGTGCGACGTTGCTATTTGTGTTTCAGTTTGTATTTGCCTTCCACAATGTTTGTCTTTATTAGAAACGTTCTGCTCGAAAGGTGAGTAGCATGTGTGGGCACGTGCTCGTATGCTAAAACACCAGCACCTGAGAGGCCACTGAACAATTTTCATCTCATGATTTCTATTCTTTTTTCCGTTTTCCCCGTTTTTTTCGTTTTTCCAGTTTCATACGCTTTTGAGTCAATTTACCACTGGAGTTTCCACTGGAATTTCTGTTGGTGTTTCGTTTTCATTTTTCCATTGGTAAATTAATTTGATGTGTGAGGTTTAATTGCTAACAGGGGAATGTTCGCACATTATTTATAAGAATTTCGGGCGAATTTAAATGGTTGCTCTTTGAGTCCCAATATGTAGGACACCCGATTTCGAATTCGACCCAAAAATACGCACGATTGAGCACCGGAAACAGATTTATTTATTCATTGATATCATTTATTCAGTCAATTATTTATGATTTCCGATGCGCTTCGTTTGGCTCGGTGATGAAACTTTAACTCGCCCAAGGACAAGTGGCCATAACAACTTAATGGCGGGGTAATGTTCTATATGATAAACTAATCAAGGCAGCTGGCTATAAATTATCCAGTTGAGAGTGTGCCAGCCTTCGAGGGCTTTCCGCCCCGGCTCGAGATTAACGTTGGCCCATTTGCCTTCGACGGCGCAATTTGTTTTTGCTTGTTGTTTTTTTTTTTTTAGGACGAAGGACTGACAACGGACACTCTGTAATTTCATTGGGCCGCAGCTGCTGTAACCTTGCCCTGCTGGCTCGGCCTTGGCAGTGAGATTGTTAGTTGACTTTGGCCGGGTTTCCCGTGCCTCGTAATTAGCCATTTTCTTTGATACTTGACGGCACTTTTGCGGGGCCTGGCCCAAACCCCAAAAAAACACCTTGCTGCGACCTTTGATGCCACTTAATTGAATTGAAAGCTCAACTGAACTGAACTAGCGCGAAATTTGCCTGTGGAAATGTTCATTACCCAAACACCTTCTGAAAACATTTTAAAGTAGTTCTGGCAAATGTTTACTTTACACTCGCTCCCTTCATAAAAAGGGCGTTGGGGTTAAAGCTGCAGAAGTGTAAACTTTTCCGTTGTTTGTTTGCTGTTTCCCTTGAAGTTCAGTTGCGAGAACTTCTTTAATTGCCAGCTGGCCAAAGTTTTTCTCCAATTTGGCTTATCCCTGCGCTTGTTTTATTATTTCTCCTGTTTTATTTTTTAGTTGCCATGCTGTAAATGTGGGTTACAGCATTGGCCTGCTTTTCGTGACTTTATGACGTGGCTGAGGAGTTTTATTTATGTTTATGTGAGAGCTCTTGATATAAAATTGTCTTTTATGGCAGGCGGCTGGAGCCGGGGACCTGGGAGACTAGCGATATTAACACACATAGAAAAACAGTTTAAGTACAAGTTTTAGTAGCAAAATGGTTGTTTCGTTCATAAGAAACTTTTTAACTTTTCAAACAAAGTGAGCGCAAACTTAAATTAAGTGATTTTATAATTGATTCTTTTGAATTTAAGCAGTATATTAAACACATTTGAACTATTTAATGATTCTTTTATATAATATCTATGTTGTTTGACCATAGTAATATACTAAAATTGGTAATTGATTTTTTCTGTATTAAAGATTTAGATGGGATACTTTATTCAAATATCAATTTCTTTCGAAAAAAAATCATGTATCAATCAATAATTTTCATTCTCGAGTAGTTTTTTTCTCAGTGCATACACAGAAGTGTGGGAGAAGGGTTTTGTCTCAACCGCAATTTACGATACGGATACGAGTTGCCTTTGTCTTTACCTGTACCTGAATATTGCGTATACGCAACATTTGCCAGCGGTGCGGGGGGTGAGGCTTTTGTGTGGATGGATGGTGGGTCCCGTTGGTTTTGCTTTTGATGTAAAGAGGCACTCGAGGCAATTTTGCGCTCTTATCCCAATCAACGTGCAGTAATGGAGAACACCAGGTAGACCAATTGCTAACCTTTGTTGTACGTTACACCCTGCGTCCTAGAACAACCATCAGACTCATCAGCAACAGGGCCAGCCGCAACAGCAACATCAGCAGCATCAGCAGCAGCAGCAGCAACAACGGCAACCTTCGCAGCAGCAACCACAGCAGGATGCCGGACTGGGCGACACGTTGTCCTCGCTGCCACAGGCCTCGTTCAACTACATCAACTCCATCGTGGGTAGCGGTGTCATCGGCATACCCTACGCCCTCCACCGGGCCGGATTCGGACTGGGACTAGCCCTGCTCATCCTGGTTGCCTACATTACCGACTACTCACTCATCCTGATGGTGAGTGGCAAGCCCTAACTCGACGATGCATCCCCCCAATTCGATTTAAAGTGGCAGTCAATTTCGTTCGATCCCGGGCCTAGCATTTTCCGCTTAATTAACGAACTCACTCATTTGCGAGGGCGTGTGCAGCCGTTTAAGTCTCATTTCACTTGCAGGTCAGATGCGGACACATTTGCGGCCGGTTCAGTTATCCGGGCATCATGGAGGCCGCATATGGCAAGTACGGCTACTACCTGCTCTCCCTGCTGCAGTTCATGTATCCCTTCCTGGGTGAGTCGACCAACTCCCCTTTTCTCTTAGGATAATCATTAAAACAGCTATATTTAAATACATTTAAATAGTTTTTGTCTTCCTGAATTCTGATATCAGATTAAATATTTATAAAATAAAGGTTACATTAAACCAAAATCTTCGGCTTATTGTAACTTAAGTTACAAAGTTAAACATTGTCTAAACGCTGATTAAGAAATGGTAAAATTTTAAAAAACTTTGGTTTTTTATGTGCTTTGTATTATTTTTACAATTGTTAAACTTTTCAAAACATATTCACAAGGGGAACAAACTTAACACAAAATGGGCTACAAAGTAAAACTATTGTTTTTTAAACTTCAGTTAAACATCCCTGACCTGAACATCCATATCTCACAGTTTCTATAAGTCGAACTAATTTTATTGGCAAAAGAGTATGTTGATGTATGAATTTTTTTTTGGTGGTAGAAAGTGGTTCGTGTTATCGAAGTTTAATTGTACCACGCTGCCATCCTAAAAAAATTTGTTGTGAACTTTGTTATGTTAATCAATTATAATTTGCTTTTCAAAATGCCTCCAAGCTATTTTCTAACAAGACTTTTTTATGAAGTAGTATAATATTTATGACCAATGTTTGTGATTGAACTTTTCTGATATTTTCCCCGAAACCTCTTTACAGCCATGATATCCTACAATGTGGTGGTGGGTGATACGCTGTCGAAAGTGCTGGTTCGCTTCTTTCCCTCCTGGGGCGCTTCAATGGGCGCTGTCCGGCTGGGCGTGGTCTTCTTCGTCAACGTGGGCGTGGTAATGCCCCTCTGTCTTTATAAAAACGTCTCCCGACTGGCCCGCGCCAGCTTCATCAGTCTGGCCTGCGTGGTGTTCATCCTGTTTGCCGTTATCATCAAGCTCATGTCGGGCGATTATAAAGTGTAAGTGAACAGCTAACATGCTTCTTTGATTTTTTCTACCCAGATATAAAATACAATACACAGACAATGTTTGATAATCTCAGTATGTTTTGACCACAAATTTCACCCTTTTGCCTAACTAAATTCTTCGTTTACATGACATCCTTTTTTTCTTAAACGTGTATCGTTGTTATCATTTTGCAAGACAGTTTAACTTATTATTCTCAAATGTCACGAATCTAACCCCAAAATTCATCAATTGATTCAATTAACGCTTGAATTTAGTAAATAATTTACAATTGTAATGGCTGACCTACATAAATAATTCATTAGCAAAATTTGTCTAACAAGGAAACATAACAAATTAAATTGGGAAAATACGTAAATTTAGAGCATCGCGTTTTCAATTACTGGCAATTATATTATTAATTAACGGTATACATTACACTTAGTTGAACTTTTCATAGATGTTATTCATTAATTATAATGAATTTAATTTTAAATAAAGGAAAGTTTCAAAGGAGATGGTTTTCCACCTTTTTTTCCAGAAAAAAGAAAGGCTTGTGAGTAGTTTAATTAAGAAATGTAAGCCTTGAACAACATTTATTTTGAAAAACTTAATTTTAAGCATCTTTTAGCTTAACTTAAAATAATATATATTTATATTTTTAATTTTTATTTTGAATTTGTTTTTAAAGGTGATTTTAATTTATAGACCTATACATTTTGAACATTTTGTTGCCAGTTTAAATAATAAGTGCTTAGCCATGAAAGCAATTTATAAAAATTACCTATTGACTCAAAAGCAATTAATAAGATTGGCGGAGAAATGAAGATTTATTTGAAATTAATTTATGATCAAAATCAAAAATTATTTATTTTGATAAATTTCTTTTATTGCCCATAACTTACTTACGATTTTAGAGGCTTTGATATTCAACTTCCAATTTTTTCGAAATCATTTTAACTCTAAGTTGTTTAAGAAATTCAAAGCCACGAATGCAATTTATAAAAATAGCTTATTGGCTCAAACGGCAATTTAGAAAAATTACCAATAAAATAAAGATTTATGTGCATATTTCTTACGAACTGAGAGCTTTAAAAATATTTTGATAAATTCGATTATGTAGACAATTTTAAGGAAAGAACGTATTTTATTTTGGTGTTGATTTTAGTTCATAGACCTTGAAAATTTAATGTTGGCAAAATCATTATAACAGGAAGGTGTTTAGAAAGTTCATAGCCACGAAAGCAATTTATAAAAATTAGCAAAAGCAAAAACATAAATGTTGCGGGGAAAACGCGTAAAGATTTATTTGCATTTTAATTGCAAATTGTGTACCCTCCTCGAGTTTCCCAAGCTGCGGCCAAAGTTGCAACCAGTTGGACCTAAGCTTGGGAATAGGACTGTGGGTGTGTGGGTGTGAGAGTGGTCAGTGGGTTCGCTGGTGTTGGTGGTTTGGGCGGTGTTGGGGGGTGGTTCTGGGCCTTAGTGCTAAGTGGCGCTTTAGTGCTTTCAAATCTGTGGCAACTGGCCGGGGGCGGTGGTGCTGCTACTCCCGCTGGTGGTGCACAATCTGCTGGGGAGCGCTGAGCTCATAAAATTTACTGTGCCACTTGTTTGCCTTTTATGGCTTTTCATTAGGCGAGTCGAGTTGAGTCTGTTGCAGTGGCAACTAAGTTATATGCATACATACGCATATATATGTATGCACTGCAAAAGCGTAGGACGCAACACTTTCCCCCTTCAGCATTTTCAAGGTCACCAGGGGGGTGGCAGAAGTTCCCCTTTCCAAAAAGGGTAGGTTTTCGGGCGGCAAACCTTGAATGCTGCGTCTGCGACTGGGTATATAATTTAAATAAATTTCCAATTTGCGGCTGCCTGGCTTTCACTCTTCTTATCTTCCAGTCCGCACCTTTTGTTTTTACTCATTTTTTATGCGAATAATTCACATTTCCCTTGGCTGACCGAGGGCAAGCCAACGAAATGTTAATTTGGTGTTAACTTTTGTGTAACGTTTCCCGGAAAAACCTTTTTTCGCACCTTTTCCTCTGCTTGATTCTGCTTTCAGAACGGACACGGCAGAGTCCTGGCGGTTTGCCAACTCGGATCTTATCCCAGCCACAGGCATCATGGTTTTCGGTGAGTTGCGATTGCCCTCCCTCTATCCATCTATCTATCGATTGGCCATCTGTCTGTCCAGCTTTCATGTGCCATCACAACACCTTCCTCGTTTATCAATCGATGCGCGACGCGACCATGGAGCGCTGGGAGAAGGTCACCCACATTTCGATCGGATTCGCCTGGACGGTGGCGGCCCTGTTCGGCATCGCTGGCTACTCCACCTTCCGCGCCCTATCCCAAGGTGAGCGATTGACACAAATTGCATTTAATTGCACTGACAGGCAATTTGCGAATGTTTCCTGTCTCCTGTTTTTTTTGGCATTCACTATTTACGGCCACCAATCCCGATTTGCAGGCGATTTGCTGGAGAACTACTGCTGGGATGACGACCTGATGAACTTCTCGCGCGTGCTCTTCTCCATATCGATACTGCTGACCTTCCCCATCGAGTGTTTCGTTTCCCGCGAGGTTGGCCCGCCTGACTTGAGAAAGTTTGTGCAACTCACGTGTGTTTGGGCTATTCCCCACAGATTGTGCGCGCCCTCGTCCACCGGTTCGTGCTGAAGGAGCCCATCAGCGAGTTCACCCAGGACAAGGACCCTAGCCTGGAGAAGGGGGCCATAATCGATGAGTACTCGAAAGCCATTACCATGGCCATCGTGTTCAGCGCCTTCGTCATCTCGCCCATGACCGACTGCCTCGGTTCGGTGCTGGAGCTGAATGTGAGTAGGATATTTCCATGTCCTTAATCAGTGCCTTCTGGCCACGTCCGGTCCAAAAAAGTGGGCTTGCCATCCTTAACCAGAACAAGTAGGCGCCAATCCTGATCCTAAACCTAAATATTTTCACTTTAAATTAAATATTTTTGGTACTAATTTCGTTTAAATTTGTATTTTTTAGTATGAAAAATCTAAGATTTAAAATTAAAAAAAATTGAAATCTACAATTTCCTATTGAATAAACCAATTGAACATGTTAACAATTACATAACCATTTTTTAGTTTATTTTAAGTAAGTTTATATTTTGAAATTGTTTAATGTTTTAATGTTTAATTTTACTATGCCGTTTTTCTCTGGTTGCATATATACCAAAAAGTAATACAACAAAAATGTAACTTAAAAATGTATATTTAGAGCCTTTAACTCTTCCAGAGCAATATTATAATATATAAAAAAAAAACAATGAGTACTTAGCTTCTGTTTGCTTTTTATCTCCAAGTTAAGACTCAAGTTTTACTAATTTGCGTTGTGGTATTATTCAGCCACAAACTTTGTTGCTTAACCGCAAAAAGCAAGAGTTCTGCTAACCCGATTAAAATGTTATTTATGACTTTTCGGTTTATATTTTTATTCAAGCCAAGGCAATTCAGTAAGAAATGTTAGGTCTAACCAACAAAGAATATGCAGTGCTTCATGGCCCAGTCCAATGGGGATAGCCATGTGGCCAAGTTTATTATCATCAGTGAGTCGTTTGCCCCTTGTATTCTGGTCACGGGTATTGGCCACATTGCCGATCCCGAACGGCATCCACAAATTGTGGCCCGTCTTGTACTTGCCATGCAAATTTATTCCCTGGCCCACTCAGCCACACACCCACACACCCAGTCAACCTACAGCATACCACCTACGACCTACAACCCAACCATCCATTTCAGGGTCTCCTGGCGGCCATCCCCTTGGCCTACATCCTGCCCGGACTGGCCTACATCCAGATGGAGCCGCACGCCCTGCTCAGCCGCGAGAAGCTGCCCGCCTTGGGCCTGGTGGTGTTCGGAGCCGTGGTGACCATCCTGGGGGCGGCGGTGCTCCTGCCGGGACTCATGGGCGGCGACTGCCGCTCGGACATTGTGATGGGCTACTGCCGGCAGGAGTTCCAGAACTCCACCGCCGCCAACTAAGGGCCAACGGTTCGGAACGGAAGTCAACCCTCGACTTGGGATGTGGGCTGGGATCGTATTTGTTTGTTTTGGGTTTGAAACATTTTGCTTTCACCTTCGGTTAACTGGTTAACTCACACGCAATCACACACTCACAGCTGCACCGAGTCGCATCGAAAGAAACTTGTACCTGAGTCCCAGACGTTCAAAGTATCTGCGTAAGTAGGAGTAGTAGGCACAGTGCTGCATTGGCTAGTGTATTGGAAGTGTGATACGGGCGAACCTCAGTACAAAGGCCAGGCGTTCTCTGCGATCGAGCAACCCATGCATATTTGCACCGGATAGTTATTATTCATGTTGTGTACATTTCGTTGGATCCCCGTTGTTGATGTCGATATTGTTGAATGTAGCGAAAGTTCCTCGAGGTATGTAAGCCGTTTAAATGAATTGACAAGAAAGGAAACGAATCGAAGGCAAACTAAACCAAAACTAGAACTAGATGTTATCCGTAGCTTTAGCGTAGTCTGAAACTATTTGGGCACCAATATACACATGCAATCCTTAACGACAACCGACTCCCCAAGTTGAGAAGCAAATGCAAATCAAAATCGAACAAGTATTATACCGACAACTATTTGTAACTATATATGTATGTATGTATATCTATGCCCTAACGTTACCGAATCATATTCCAACGTTTTATATGTATATGTATACAAGGAGTAGATAACTGCGCTTCAAACCAAACTAAAATCAAACTCTTTCCATAAAACACATCGATTTGGACAACAGCTTTGAGTTGTTAACGGCACTGAATTCTATTTTGAATTGCGTATATACACCACACACGATCGAATATATATCTTATATATACACGTACATAGATATATTTTTGTACAACTCTTGGTTTTTTGTATACTGCACGATATTATGTAAATACATGTGAATGCATTTTTGGATGTGATTAAAGTCTTTACACCCACACCTACAGCTATCACTTCTTACTTTCTCTTCGGGCTGAGAGATCGGAACCAAGCTGAAGACCCCAACTTATCAACTCTAACTCTAACTCTAAGAGCTTAAACACTACATATCATGGCCAAGGAACACGGGACATGCCCAGGGCTTTTCTAAGATACTTTTTACAAGATCTAACCAACTAACCAACTGAAACTATCGCCTATACACAACGAAGACGGGAAGGGCAGCAAACAATTTCTACAGACTTCTTGTATATACACGCCAAATAGATCCGCTTGTCGTATGATATTTCTCATGTTCTCATTCGCCAAATATCTCGTTGTATCTCTTTTTAGCGCTATGCTATATCAAAAATGTATAACAATGAAGTAACATAGTAGGGTATTGGGGAAGTGTTGATCGATTATAGCCGAATTGTAATTATGATTATTATTGCCGTGTAGCCACATATATAAACATATAGTTAATTGTGTAGATGGGATGTAGGCGCAGAAGTTTTGATTTACAACGCAGGCATACCCCAGAGATAACCGAAACCGATTTCATTCCAATAGTAGATATGTATAGATAAGCTAAAGCGAAAAACTAAAATATTCTTGAGAAAATAAAAATGCATTTTAGAACAAACAATGCGGTTTTCATGCCCTGCCACATGGCCACCTTATCAGCGAGAGTTCCCATGCCTTCTGCGGTTCTGGTGATAAAGAGGGTGCCCCAAAATTGCGTATAAAAGCCCAGCTATTCCCAGTGGATAGTCACAGTTGTGAAGTGACATTCACTCAGTAAGTTTCCTTCGAGAGATCCAGCAAACTACCTACCAACCACCTTTGAAATGGCCGACAAGAAGAATCTCCTGCTGCTCTTCGACCATCCCACCGAGCCCGTGTTCATGGACAAGGGCAAGAGGGTGACCGTGTTCGATGTGCCCGACTCCTTCCTGACCGACCGCTACCGCCCGATCAGCAACGAGGTGCAGAGCCGCGTGGGCGACAAGGTGGAGCAGCGCATCCCGGTGCGGGACATCTCCATTCCCGACCTGCGGATCCCCATGTCGCTGGGCCGTGACGAGCAGTTCTCGCTGTTCCTGCCCAAGCACCGCCGGATCGCCGGCCGTCTGATCGACATCTTCATGAACATGCGCTCTGTGGACGACCTGCAGAGTGTGGCCGTGTACGCCAGGGACCGCCTCAACCCGGTGCTCTTCAACTACGCCCTATCGGTGGCCCTGCTCCATCGTCCGGACACCCAGGGCCTGGACCTGCCCTCCTTCTCGCAGACCTTCCCGGACCGCTTCATCGACTCGCAGGTGATTCGCCAGATGCGGGAGGAGTCCTTTGTGGTGCAGCCGGGCTCGCGGATGCCCATTACCATTCCCAGGGACTACACCGCCTCCGACCTGGACCCCGAGCACCGGCTGTGGTACTTCCGCGAGGACCTGGGCATCAACCTCCACCACTGGCACTGGCATTTGGTTTACCCCTTCGAGGCTGCCGATCGCAGCATCGTTAACAAGGATCGTCGCGGCGAGCTCTTCTACTATATGCACCAGCAGGTGATTGCCCGCTACAACCTGGAGCGGTTCAGCAACAACCTGGCCCGAGTGCTGCCCTTCAACAACCTGCGCGACCCCATTGCCGAGGGCTACTTCCCCAAGATGGACTCCCTGGTGGCCAGTCGCGCCTGGCCGCCCCGCTTCGAGGGCACCAAGCTGAGCGATCTCAACCGGGAGGCGGACCAGCTGAATGTGGAAATCGGCGATCTGGAGCGCTGGCGCGATCGCATCTATGAGGCCATCCATCAGGGCTTTGTCCTGGACGTGAGTAGTGGCTTGGCTTCGCCTAGGGGTGGTCTCAAATGATTTGCTCTTGTTTCCAGGAGCGTGGCAACCGCGTTGCCTTGGACGAGGCTACGGGAATTGATACCCTGGGCAACATGATTGAGGCCTCCATTCTTTCGCCCAATCGTGTGCTGGTAATACCGCTTGGTTCTTTATTTGGATTAGATATACTTAACGCTTTCACCCCCCAGTATGGTGACCTGCACAACAACGGACACACCTTCATCTCGTACGCCCACGACCCGACCAGCAAGCACCTGGAGTCCTTCGGCGTGATGGGCGATGTGTCCACGGCGATGAGGGACCCGGTCTTCTACAAGTGGCACTCGTACATCGACCGCATCTTCCAGGAGCACAAGTCGCGCCTGCCTGCGTACACGGACACCCAGCTGAACTACTCGGGCGTCTCGATCACGGGCATCCAGGTGGACACCAATGGGGGGCAGCCCAACACGCTGACCACCTTCTGGCAGCAGTCGGACGTGGACATGTCGCGCGGCTTCGACTTCCTGCCCCGCGGCAACGTCTTCGCCCGGTTCACCCATCT
This sequence comes from Drosophila elegans, assembly GCF_018152505.1. Taxonomy (NCBI): domain Eukaryota; kingdom Metazoa; phylum Arthropoda; class Insecta; order Diptera; family Drosophilidae; genus Drosophila; species Drosophila elegans. Next base: position 4,367,453 of record NW_024545903.1, on the reverse strand, counting down.
GCAGCACTTGCCCTTCACCTACACCATCAGTGTGAACAACGACAGCGGAGCCCAGCGCTTCGGCTACGTGCGCATCTTCATGGCGCCCAAGAACGACGAGCGTGGCCAGCCCATGCTGATGCGGGACCAGCGCGGCATGATGGTCGAGCTGGACAAGTTTGTGGCTTCGCTGAACCCCGGACCCAACACCATACGCCGTCGTTCCACGGAGTCGAGTGTGACCATTCCGTTCGAACGCACGTTCCGCAACCTGGATGCCAATCGCCCGACTGCCGGCTCGCCGGAGGAGCTGGAGTTCAACTTCTGCGGCTGCGGCTGGCCCAACCACATGCTGGTGCCGAAGGGCCTGCCCGAGGGTCTGCCCTGCGTGCTCTTCATTATGGTGTCCAACTACGAGAACGACAGGGTAAGTGTGCAATCTAATGATGCCATCCTGAGCTAAGCCTTTCCCTTTGTCATGTAGGTTGACCAGCAGTTGGTGGGCCGCTGCAGCGATGCTGCCTCTTACTGCGGCGTTCGCGATCGCCTGTATCCGGATCGCCAGTCCATGGGCTACCCCTTCGATAGACTGCCCCGCACGGGAGTCGATCGTCTGGTCAACTTCCTCACACCCAACATGAGCATCGTGGACGTGAACGTGCGCCACGAGAACCGCACCGTTCAGCGCCAGAACTAGAATCCGCTCCTGCTGATCCACACTTCGACGCCCTGACCCGATTTGATGACCTTGCCCACTAGATATATAACTCTTAGCAATCTATTGCATTTTTATTGAGGCGCTTAATAAACAAGACATCACGAACCAGACATTCCACAAAGCAACTTGTGTGCTCAATTATTGTGGCCTGGCCTCCCATGGGCGGGAATCGGAATCTCTCGCTGATTGCGCTTATCAATCGCCCCCGGTGGCGGCTTTAAATGCTGGCTTCACGGCGAAAGGCGGCTCAGTTCGAGCAGATCCGTTGATGAGTGCGAAAGTGAAACCGATTCCAGAGGAGATGAGCCTGCCGCTGCTCCTACTACTGATAGTGGGCATTGCCGTAAGCATGGTTGCGATTAAATAATCTTTGATTCCGTGCTAAGATCTCTCAGAAAACATTGATTTTAAAATACATTCCAACGCATCTTATTGCGTAGCTGAAAAAAGTTGAAGTGATTTTCAATGAAACAAGTTTTTGCATTACATATTAATTTCATTGTTTTTTTCAACGCTTATATAGCTTTGGAGCTGACAACTACCCATACGAAAAGTGAAAATAATAAACAGAAGAATAACAGAAGTAACGAATAACAATTTTCAAATAAATAATGATGGGTTATTGTTTAGTTATTAAACATTCAAAATGTTAATTATAAATCTATTACTTCCTAACAATAAAGGGATGTTTTACAAACTATTCGAGGAAAAAGGGTTAAAGACTTAAAAAAAGGGAAAAAGTGAAGATAAAGATAACAAGCAAAGAATTTATTTATAATCAATTTTTAAAAATACTTTTGCTAATGAAATTGTATTATTTTAACTTTGTATTGTTTTATCAAAAGCTCAGTCTTTGATAACGATCGCAATGAGCACTGAGTATTGCTATGAACAATTATAATTCAATGTCTTAATTCCTATTTAAGTGCGCATATGCGGATGCCAACTTTGACCTCGAGGCCAAGACGTTTGTGAATCAATCGAGTGGTCGCTACTACAAGTTGTACAACGAGATCGCCGGCGAAACATATTCGGCGAACAACGAGGAGGACTTCGAAGCACTGTTCTCCAAGCTGAACAATGTGAAGCGCATTGCCGAGGAGCTGGTGAGCATCTCGCGCCAGGCGGCCGGATTTAATCTGGACAGGATTGGCGATCCGGAGACGAAGCTTGCTCTGCAGGAGCTGCGCACCGCGGGCGATTTGTTCGTGTTGGGCGACGACTACTTCTCGTCCGTTCAGATGAACCTGGCCGCCCTGCAGACGCTGTCCACGGACAAGGACATCGAGCCGTACCTGGGCGGGGCCAATATGCCCAACGAGGACGACAGTGCGCTGGCTTACTTCCCGGACATCCAGAAGATCGTGCAGACCAGCCGGGATGCCGACGAGCTCAAGTACTACTGGGAGGCGTGGCGCGAGAAGAACCAGCTGTGGGCCTCGCTCAACTTCTACACCATAGTGCAGTCCTATCAACGGGCGGCAAAGATCCTGGAGGTGCCGGTCCATAAGCTGTGGTACCGCTACGACAGCCAGGAAATGCTGCAGCAGATGGAGCAGGCAATGGTGGAGCTGCGTCCCGCCTATCAGCAACTGCACGCCTTCGTGCGCCAGGAACTGCACCGGAAGTACGGCGGCGAGGTGGTGAGTCCCAATGGACCCATACCGGATCACCTGCTGCAGCAGGTTCTGGAGCAGGTCTGGGCAGGTGGCAGCATCCTGGAGCAGTACTACCCGCGTGACCAGTTGCCGGAGTTCGATGAGTTCGTCAAGCACCTGAGTGCCAAGGCCATGGTCAACGAATCGGAGAACTTCTACACTTCGCTGGGCTTCGAGTCGCTGTCCGCCGAGTTTCACAAGAACCAGCTGAAGGAGCCCAACCAGGACAGTCCCAACGACGACTGCCGGCCCTCCATCTTCGACCTCACCCCGCACGTTTACCTCATGTATTGCGAGAAGGTCAGCTTCCGGAAGCTGATGCAGTACCACAGCCACATGGCCAGGGTGTACTATGCGCAGCAGAAGAGCCACCTGCCCTCGTACTACTTCAAGGCCTACAACCTGGAGTTCGCCGTGGGCGAGGCTGTGGTCCTGTCCGCATCGGCTCCGGCCCATCTAACTGGACGCCGTCTGGCCAAAACGACGCTCAGCGAGACGGCCCTAATGAGTCGGCTCTTCCGAATGGTGAGTGCCCTTTTTGTTTCCGAAAACTCAAGTCTAATTTAAATCCGGAATTTAGCAGAACGAAGAATTTCAAGAGGCTTTTAAATGCATTAGCCAAATTTGACTGAGAAACAATAGTCAAAACATGAAATGTCATACAGGGTTGCCCATATTCGACGGACCCATGTTTTTTTTTTAAAAATCAAAGAAAAAAATAAAAATTTGGCGGTTGGCAATCTTAATCAGTTAATTTGTTCCAAGTGGATTTGTTTACATCAATTTTTGAATATGATATCTTTCAAATGGCCGCCTCTGGCGTTGATGGCGTATTGTGCCCTTTTTGCAGCATTCTCCATCGTTTTCGCCAACATTTCGGCCGGAATAGCGGCTATTTCTTCACGAATGTTGTCCTTGAGCTCTTCTAGGGTCCTTGGCTTGTTAACGTAAACCTTTGACTTCAAATATCCCCACAAGAAGAAGTCAGGCGGCGTCAAATCGGGCGAACTCGGTGGCTTTTTTTTGCTTATTTACGGTCCCATTCAATGTGAAATGGGCTTCATCGAACATGATAATTTTGTTCCAAAATTGATCGTCATCTTCGGCCATTTCGATGACTCTCGCGTGGCGTGTATTGTTCCATGGTAAAAATCTGCTTGGACTGACGCTTCAAACGCGGTATGTCATTAAGCGATCTGGCATCTCTGTCAAAAGTTATGGCGTCGTCAGATGGGTCCGTCGAATATGGGCAACCCTGTACATCGCAGAATTCGTCATTAAATTGCCAATCAAACAGCCATCGCAGTTAAACATTTTTCTAAACCGATTGTAAATGGGACTCTTTCGGATTTTGTTTTTTGACATATCTCCAAAAACCTAAAAAAACCCCTATAAAATCAGTTTTTCTATCAAAACGCTGAGAAGTAATAGTCAAATGTTGTTTTCAGATTTTCAAATTTTTGAAAAAATTGATGACCCCCACCATCATCTAAAATGCAAAAATTGGTCATAAAATTAATTTCTTCAAAAAATCGATTTTTAAAAATCTGTTTTTGCAACAAAACTTAATTTGTTTTTCTAAACCTATTGTGGTTGGGTAGTATAGGTCGCCAACTATACAAAACAGTCACTCCCTTGGCTGTACGTCTTATTTTGTCCAAGTTACAACGAAAAGACTCTTTCGGATTTTGTTTTTTGACATATCTCCAAAAACCTAAAAAAACCCCTATAAAATCAGTTTTTCTATCAAAACGCTGATAAGTAATATTCAAATGTTGGAATGTCATACATCGCTGAATTCGTCATTAAATTGCCTATCAAGTGGCATTCGCAGTTAAAAATTTTTCAGATTTTCAAAATTTTGAAAAAATTGATGACCCCCACCCTTATAAAAAATGCAAAAATTGGTCATCAAATGAATTTCTTCAAAAAATCGATTTTTAAAAATCTGTTTTTGCAACAAAACTTAATTTATTTTCTAAACCGATTGTGGTTGGGTAGTATAGGTCGCCAACTATACGAAACAGTCACTCCTATGGCTGTACGTCTAAGTTTGTCCAAGTTACAACGAAAAGACTCTTTCGGATTTTGTTTTTTGACAAGTCTCCAAAAACCTAAAAAAAACCCTAAAAAATCAGTTTTTCTATCAAAACGCTGATAAGTAATAGTCAAATGTTGGAATGGCATACATCGCTGAATTCGCCATTAAATTGCCTATCAAATGGCATTCGCAGTTAAAAATTTTTCAGATTTTCAAAATTTTGGAAAATTTATGACCCCCACCCTTATTAAAAATACAAAAGTTGGTCATAAAATTAATTTCGTCAAAAAATCGATTTTTAAAAATCTGTTTTTGCAACAAAACTTAATTTATTTTTCTAAACCGATTGTGTTGGGTAGTATAGGTCGCCAACTATACAAAACAGTCACTCCTATGGCTGTACGTCTAATTTTATCAAAAATGCAAAAATTGGTTCAAAAATTAATTTTTTTAAAAAATCGATTTTTAAAAATCTGTTTTTGCAACAAAACTTAATTTATTTTTCCAAACCGTTTGTGGTTGGGTAGTATAGGTCGCCAACTATACAAAACAGTCACTCCTATGGCTGTACGTCTAATTAAAGAGAATCCCCTAATCATTTTAAAACAATTATTAAATTAATGAACTATTTGTTATATTGCTAATATTTAAAGGAGCTATGGAATACAATCACATTTTAAATTGTCTTTAATTTCAGGCAATCCACACGATTCTTAGCATTCCACTGTACTATGTGCATACCAAGGTGATGCATGACCTTCTTAACGATACAGTGGACATGGACACTGTGAATAAACACTACTGGCGACTGATGGAGCAACATGCCGGAATTGAACCACCCTCGGATCGGTCGGAAGGAGCCATAGATTTTCCCTACAAATTCTACGTGAACATTGACCAGAGCTTCCAGACTCAGTAAGTATCATTTACTTTGCAGCCAAAACGAAAGTATTTAATTTCCAATTTTATATTTTAGGAAATTCATTTCCGAGATTCTGGGATATCAGATCTATCGGGAGTTTTGCAAGAAAAGTTACAGCAGGGGACCGCTGCACAACTGCGATTTCTACGGCAGTCTGGCGGTGGGCAACGATTTAAAGTGAGTTTTTAAGATTCCGTTAAGACTTAAATACAACGACAGCTTCTTTTTTCCCAGATCCATGATGTCCTTAGGTTCTACCAAACCCTGGAAAGAGGTTCTTGGTAAAATACTGCCCAATAATAATGGACTTAGTAGCCTGGCGCTGTTGGAATACTATCAGCCCGTTCTGGATTGGCTTAAAAAGTATAATAAGGACGCAAATTCCAAAATTGGATGGACTGCCACCAAGAAAAGTATGTTTCAATACTATTAAAGGTTTCCATTTTATACTCTTTTTTCTTTACAGAAATTGTTTAAGCAGTGCGAAGTACAGCTTTCAAAGAAGCCAATTTAGTTTGCGTACAAAAATATGCAATATACTGTTGCCAAATTTGTAAAAGCTGCTTACATAAAAATATTTTTCCACTGTTTTTAAATTTGAATTTGAATTTGTAACTGCTTAAATAAAAGCATTTTGCAACACTGCCGCGAATCGGTTTAATCAATGAAACGGTTATTAATAATCGGTTGTCTCATTCGCACGTTCCTTATCTTGTATGGTGGTGGCTAGATGCGCGAAAAAGTGAGTTAGAGGGAGATGGAAGTAGGAACTACTTGGGCGCAAAAACCATTGGATTCAAATTTTATGTGCACCAAATTACAGTTGAATATCATATATTACTAACATTAATTTGTGGCCAGTAAAGTAAGGTTAACACTTAAATGTTATTCAAAGAAAGCTTATTTGAATATGTTTTGCTTTGGTTTAATATATTTATCATTAATTGGCGGGCACTAAGGGAAACTTAAAATAAAAAGTGGGACTAAACGAAGACTGAAACATAAGATTGTTTTATTGTTTTATTGTTTTGACAAAAGCCGTTTTGTTTCCAATCTATTCTAAAGATTTTGAGAATTTCCCAACTCTCTACCAGTCAGGCGGAAAATCGGTTCCGGCTGCGGGCAGCATCGACTTTTCCTTTTAGTTTCCATCGTGTTGTACCACAAATAATCGGTGGCGACTGCGTTGCAACCTCCAAGAGTCCAAGAGCCCTCGAAATGTTGCTTTGTCTGCGTTAAAGTGTCACAACCCGAAGCCGAGAGACTGTCCTCCGGTTTGAAGTCCATCCAAGCGCACCGCAGCTAGTTGTGCGTTCGCCGCTTGATTGCATCCACCGGCCACTGGCCACATCCACCGACAACCTCCACATCCACATCTACATCCGACTGAGCCACTCTTGCGGTGGTTGTCACCAGACTAGATGACGATCAGTATTTTGCCCGCACAGATACACTTCCCTTAACCCTGCTGGGCATACCAATGAAATTGGTTATCAGTTTTTAATGTACGAATATTAAAAAATAAATTTACTTTTTAAGAAATGACATTTAAAATTCATGGTAATACCTACAGAATATTTGATCCTATGTTATTTAACTAATATATTTTACATTTTCAAATTGAAGAAAACCGTGGTAGTAATGGGTTTTTTTATTTATAAATTTGACTCTTTATATATAACGATTGTTTAGAAATATATTTGGCGGCTATAACAATAAAAACAAATATTAACAACAGACTTCATTTATTATGATATTAATATTGTTCAAATTATTATGTATTATTTTAAGTGTATATAATAAATTGATTGTTATTTCAATACGAATATTATAAATACAATTATTTTAAAAATAAATTAGAATAGGTTAGAGTTTGCGTTTACTTTCCGTTTCATACTAAAATATATGATTATTGCACCTATAAGTGTTTAAGGTTAATGGTTTCCAGGTTAAAATATTTTAAAATAAATTCTGTAGTGTTATAAATTTAAAATATTTTTTTCTTGGTCTCTAAGAAGGGGTTAGTTTATTTATTATTATAAAAATTTAGGGTACAACCCATTGGGCTTTAAGCTAAGATGCCGGATTTGGCGACTTGCAGCTGCCACGCTTCACTCGCTCTGCGACTGGCGAAAGGTCAGCGGTTCTGCCTGCTTCCAAGCGGTGGTCATTAGCCAAGACAGAGTCCAAGCCCGACGAATTGTGGAGCAATCGCGGGCGGCAAGGTCGGTGGCTGGCCACCGCCATCGCCATCGCCATCGTCATCACCATTGCCATCGCCTCCCCTTCTGGGCATTCCCTCAGCGGGCGTTCCTCATTTAGTTGGACGAGTGCTTTTCCCTCGACTGGATTTCCTTTTCGCTTTCGGGTGGGGGCGTCCGCGGCAAATGGGCAAATGCATTGCGTGCCGCCTGCTTGGCTGTCAGTCTTTCGAGTCTTTCGAATGCCGTCTGCCTGCTGCCTTCTGCTAATTGCGCCAAATTGCGGTGGCCGCGCATTCACTGTGGAATGAATGGCCGTGAAATTGAATCATTTCCAGCTGCAGCAAAAGCAGGGGCAGCACACTCGACTCGGATCCACATCCGAATACGAATCCGAATCCAACTTTGACATGGCACGCCACCCGTCCGTCCCCAAAACGGAGTTGAGTGAAAGGCACCCACGCCGTCATCCAGGTATTTCGCTTGCCTTTATGCAAGCAGTTACCTAAACCAACAAGAACTCACAGCCGAAACTTGATATGCTCTTTTCAATAAAAATAAATAAATCAATTTTTATTTTCATTATGTAGCTTTCACCCTTCTTAGCTTTGGTGCCCCCATAAGGTCACTGAAAATCATTTTTAAATTTCTTAAAGTCTTCCAAATCTTAAAAAAGTTTACAGTTTACTTATCTGAAAATGCTTTATTTTCATATAATAAAAACATATTGTTTGTAACAAATAATTTATTTTTTTTTTGTTATTTTTATTTCAATTGTTGTGATGCTTAAACCAAGCGAAATTTCACAGCTCAATATATATATTATTATTTCTGACTTTGAAAATGTATTAGTATTTAATTACAGCATCTTACCATTTTACGTTGCAAATCTCCGGCTCAAATTGGCACAGCCCCTTGTGGGAGAGTATAAAGACTTAAGTGTCCAAATTATGCATAGATATACGGTTATGGGAATGCTGTGTGGACGGAGAAAAGAGCCGAAACGGAAACCGCAAAGGGAAAACAAGTTAAATGAAATTTGCATGTCGATGTCAGACAATTTGGTGAACTTTTTTAAATTGCCCATCAGCAGATGCATTCACATCAGCATTAACCCAAAAAGTAAATCCCCATATATGAGCACTCGTTAACAAGTTCGGTACATGTGTAGGGGTATGTGAGTGTTATACGCGAATCTTGTTTACATATTCATCAGGCACGTTGGTGGCAAATATTTAAACAAACGAACGAGTGAGCAAATATAAACGAAATTCGGCTTAAGTCCAGCACAAAAGAGCGTTGAATTAGAGGAGAATAGTTTTAGCATATTGTGTGAGCGGGGATTGGGAGCATGGGAGCAGGGAATAAGACCCACAAATGGCTTTGTTACGTGAGTCCATTGTCAAGTTCAGATTGGCAAAAGACCAAAAGAAAAAACAATAGAGCCAAAAGTGGGCTTATGAGGAGGATCTGTTAAAAAAGAGTCGGAGAAATCGTTCAGGTCAAGGAAGTGCGAGGTACTAAACTTACTTATTCAATTATAATATCAAAACAATTTTAACTTTCAATGACTCAATTGATTTTTATAAATTTGTTTTCGTCAATTAAGTGCTAGAGCTAGAAAATTTTGAAAGTAGTGGATCTTTGGCCGAAAAACTATTGGTTGAAACATGTAATTTTCTTCTCAATTTTTTAATTTATTTTATTTTTTTATTTAATTTTTCTATTCGCTTAGAAGTGAGAAATGGGATTTGAAATATAGTGAACAGGTAGTCACAGTTGTCCTCTTAAAGTTTCCCAAAAATTTATAGACAAAAGTTTAAATCATTTTGCCAAGGTTAATTCCCCTTATGAGACTTTGCTCATCGATTACTTGAGTCCTGCTGTATGGTAATTATAATTCGGCTCCAACTTTCATAACGATTGCGGACGATGAGTTGAAATATCAGGCTGTTGCAGAAAGATCAGCTCGGGCCGAGCTGAGCTGAGGAAGAAACTGCAGATCACCATCAACGTCACGCGCTCGCGCAAAAATTATGATTATTTGACGAAATCCCATGCTGAGTCTTATCCAGCTGCCGCAGCGTGGCGCCCCAAAAAAGATGAAAAGCAAAAAAAATGGGAAAAACGAAAACGAAAACGAAAAGAGGGAAAAAACAGAAGAAGCAATCAGCCATAACAAACCAAGCAAGCATCCATCCATCCATCTATCCATCCGTTCGAGAGCTGACCCCAAGCAATTAAGAAATTATGTATATTATGACGCGCGCTGTGATGATGGCAGCGCAGTCGAATAAAAAGCAATAAAATGTTACAGCAACAAATGCGAATGTCGGCTGAGCATTATGTATACGCACCGCTGGACGCTGGAAGCTGGCGGGCCCTGCAGGCGGTTGACTTTGCTCTTTTCACTGCGTTAACCTTTCTTCGGTGCGACTACAATAACATAAAATGATATGGCGCGGCCATAATTATCATTTGTTGCATCTCTTTTTCGGGGCCGGGGGATCATTATCTGCACCGCACGCCGAATATTGTTCAGAATGTACGAGTATTTATCATGGAAATGAGGGAGCTTACGCTTCCTGCAAAAACAAAAGACTTAAGACACGAACCTCAATCTGGGGTCGTCTTGGCCACGTTTTGACTTACGTAAGCGCGTGCTCGCCTTAAATTAAAGTCCACAATCACGCAGCGACGACAGGGGTCAAAAAAAGTAGAGAAGAGAGAGAGAGAGAGGTGGGATCGAACGGGATGGATGGATGGCCTGCTGTGTAGGTGGAGAAATTATGTTGACATCATCGCCAAAAAATGGCTAAAGAGCGATCGGCGATCGGGCAGCGGGCGTCTCTTGAAAAGCCGAAAAAAAATTAATTTTACTTTCCTTTTCGTTGCGGCGAACGCGCTGACTTCTTTTACTTTTTAATGATTACTTACTCTTTTTTTTTTGTTTTGCCAACATCTCCGAATCTATTTTCGTATTTTTGGCTTGTGCCACTTAAAAAAAAAAATGATTGCACTTTGATGCCACAGATGGGTTCCGTTTAGCCTCCGGTCGGATTAAATTTCCAATCGCCTGGCAGCCTGCAACTGGAGTTACTTCCATTAAGTGGATGCATTAGCAGACTAACTGATCGATCGATCCCCAGATCGAGCGATGAAGTGAGCGGCTGCTGCAATAAGGAAACGTCTATTTATGAAAAGCTCTTCGAATGAAAGTCACCAGCGCTTGCCGTTTTGAATTGTATTTTAATAGGCCAAAAGTCAATTTCCTGGCCCGCTGCCAAAAACGGTTGTTTGCTCGCCGATTGCTGTAAACGGACCAATTTTATTGCCAATTTTGCGCCTTATGAAATATCTGGCATTGTCATGGAGCGCATGGAGCAATTTTCTAGGTCGCTCATCGGTACATATACGAAGCTTACGAAATGACAGATCTCTCCCACGCACTAATGTGCAAATTAAACGCATTTCCAAATGGCTTTGCATATATCATCTGCCAGGCAATTACGTTAACTCAACGTAATTTCTTGCACTTTACTTTGATGGGCCTTTTAGCCTGCTCAGCGAGCGGTTAGTGGATGGTCTTGCCTGGTCCCGCATTCGTCATGTGGTATTTCTTGTCATATTTCAAAAGGAAAATACACCGAAACACCCTCGGTTACGCATGCCCCCCATCGAAGTCTGCGTGTTGGGTTGTATAAGCCTCGCTCTTCCCGCATATGACACAAAAATGTGAAAAAGCTCTGCCGAGACAATTGTGTAATTAGCGAAAAGAAAGAAACCAGAAAGAGTCGGGATAGGGAGAGCTGCAGACAAAAAGATCTAAACGCCTATTCATGCCGTCGCACATTTCCAGCTCTACGATCCCCCGTCAATTGTTTGCAGATGTCATTCGGTAATCCCAATCGAGGAAAGCCGCAGCTGCTGGCTTGAACTTCTTCTGTTTCCTCTTCATTTTTTCGACTACCGCGTCTAAAATTGATTTATGGCATTTCTGGTGTTTTATTTCTGGCTGCTCTTCGGAAAGGTGTATTACACAACTTAGGGACTTATTAAATGAAACAATGGCAGTTTATCTATTGTGCCTTTGATATCTACTTTATATAAAATGATATCATATATCTTTATATAAAATATCCATTTGATTAATTTAAGTTCACCATTGTTAAAACATTTTATATTATTGAATGTTGGAAACGTTTAACCAACTGAACAATTTAAAAAGGTAGTTTAACACCCAATGATTTATTTTTTACTGATACTCAAACCAAATTATTAAAAGAAACATGCGAAAAAGTACATGGGATTGTACAATATACCTTTCCAACTGAACAATTTAAAAACGTAGTCTTACACCAAATGGTTTAATTTTTTTATTGATATTCCAAAAAATTATTAAAAAAACAATAAAAGCATGTTGAGCCCCAAAAACTCAATGTTTTATGATCTTAGCTTCTTATTATACAATTCAACACACTTTTATTTGTTCGTAATTCGGTGGTTGGAAGCCCACTCTTTCGTAATGAAGAGCATTTAAGATTCGTTAATTTTGTTTTTGCTCTTTTACACCACAGCTCACTAATTGCCGCGAATTTCGCGTTCGAGTTTGGCTCGTGGCACAGACCCTACAACCATTGACTTTATGACTGCCTGGCAGTGGGATACATATATGTTCGTATTGTGTATATATGTGATTGACGGATCAGCTCTGTTTTCGACATCTCGAGTCAGGAATGGAAAGTTTTTAATATCCTAGCCACGCGTCTCTGGCAATCTCCCCTTTGCCTGCATTCATTTCGGCTTTTGGGTTGGTTGCTGAGCTGTTCTGGTATTTATTATATCTTCCAACTCAACCGACATCTGCTAATGGGCTAACTAAATATTGGCAATTTGTCAAGCTTTGCTAATCGAATTAGAAGGTGTTATTGATAATCGTTAGCAACGATCGAATGGTGGTGCTAAATTCGCTTAAACAAAAGTTAGATTAGATCAGGCAGGGCCTCATTGTTCTTGGACTTGCAAATCGATTTGGGGGTGCTAAAATCGATCACGGGTTTGGTAAAAACCACAGAACCATTGGAGAAAAAAAATAGAAAAAAAAGAATTCAATTAATTGGCTATATTCGAATTTCACAATTAGAAAAATTCATATCTTATTGAACCGCAGAAGGTCGGATTCACTTTATAGCCATGACATTACACTTCGTTTAATGGAACTCCACCACCCACAAAAGCCCTGGATTGCTAAAAGTTTATGATTTTAATATTATATTGTTTAGTAAATATTCAGTGTAATAATTTGTTTTCGAACGGGCAAACCAATTATTTTATTTAATGGTCTTAAGCACATTACTACACACAACAATAAATATTAAAGTTTAGTTTTAATAAGAGTTCTTGAAAATAAGCTACAGTCAGTGTTAAAGTTTAAATATTAATTCAATACTAAATAATATAACCCCTAAGCTTTTCAGTTTGATTTCTATACCAAAGAGTCCAACACTGTAGTCTCAGGCCTTATTTGCAAATTTTTTTTAAAATAAAACTTTTGTGGTTACAAATTTTAAATTTTAAATTTCTTATATTTGTATTTAAAGATATCTTAGTTTCTATGTTTGTGTATACACATCCTACTGTTAACCATCAAATACATTCATTTTCCGGTCTGCAGGTCGATTAGATTTTAACGAGCATCAGCCATTAAAGGAAGAGGCGCAGATTAGTGCCCGTATCTCGTTTTATGGCTCAGGAAGGAGCATCTGGTGGCGCTGGTTGCGCTGGTTGCGCTGGTGACGTAGTCATGGGCTCGCTGGGCTGCGTCCATTATATCACCTCTGGGTGAAAGTGATGATGGCATTCGCGAGGCCTCCGCGCCGATACTCGTTTGCGAATATTTTCCTGTATGTGGCACACAGGGTGTGCTTGCACTCCAGCGGATACACCCCGCAACACCCTGTTGGGGCAAATATATGCTAATGCCGCAGTTTTGCATTTTTGCCCGCAAATATTTTTTCAATTATCGATTTTTGCTTGCCATTTTCTTCAGAGGTGTGTGGAAAGGCACTGCGACTTCCTCATTGCTGATGTTGGTTTTTTGCGATGCTTCAGTTGCTGCTGATTTCTGCCAGGCACTGTAGTGTGGGGAGAGAAATCGCGCCGGCGAATTCCAAACACCAAACCAAATGCCTGTCATCGATTAATGAATATTCATAATTGTGGACAGGCCAGAAAGCCAAAAGCTGCGGCTGCCCCTTGGAAATTGTGCCACACGAAATTAAGAGCAATTGCTACTCGAATTTGCGGTTGTTGGTTGTTGGTTGCTGACTGCTGCTTGCCAGCAGCATAAGCAGCAGCAGAAGCAGCGGCGGTGACTGAGAGTGTATGCAAAAATTTGCCCTGGCCGCAAAAAATTAAAACACGAAATGGAAAGAGCAAAGCGCCAAACACTTTCCAACTGTCGCAAGCATCCGCCAGCAGCTGGCGTTGGAGTTGAAGCGTTCACGCGGCACAGCACCCGCACCATTCCCAATCCCAATCCCAGTCCGAAGCCCCAGCTTCACCCCAATCTCCATCCCAATGCCAATGCTGATGCCGATGCCCATGCCCATGCCCCACAGCAACATAACACAGAAAACATTTTTTTGAAATTTGCACTGAAATTTAAAATGACAGATAGTTCAAATCATAATTGTGTTTTTTTCCCCCAATTTATATGTTATTTGCTTTACTTAAAAAAAGAATTACAGATAAGTTCATTAAGCTTAATGCCTTTTCATTTTGATTTAAATTAATTCTTAACATTAAATTTATATTTAAAACAAGAAACAAAAATGCATATTGAATATTCAATTTTAATTTAAGAAATCTTATTGAAATCGATTTATTTTGTTCTATATTTAAGGGTATTGAATAATTTTTTATTTTAAGAAATTTAAGAAAAATGCTTTTATAAAAAACACGTATTAATCACATATTTAATTTAATTTTGAAATGCAAAAGCAATAGATCAAGATTTAAAAAGTTACATTGTAAAACAATAACCAATAAATTACATTAATAAATATTGTTTACCTGTTTTTATTTTTTTTCTCCATATTTTTTGCTTTGAGTAATTTTATTTCTGTCAGTGCATTTGCGCAATAACAGCGACTGCAGATACAGATGAAGAAATGCTGCCGCAGCCGCTGCTCCTTTCACTTTCAATTCGTGTGCGAATCGAGAGCAAAACGGACTCTTAGCTCCGCTAAATAGCAAGGGGCGGTAATCAAGAGTAAATAGAAGAAATCCGCCAAAAAAAAGCCGATGCCGGATGAATCATCATCATCTGAAAGCGGCAGCGGATGCTATGTTTTGACCGTCTTGCGGTTTTCCAAAGGCCATTCCGCTGGCATGGGAGACACAAAAATCATCACATGGCACTCGTCGCTTTTTTAGTATCGGGTAAAACCCGTACCACCCCGATTTAAGATCAAGGCTTCCCCGTCCAGCCTTGACGTTGAATTGTTAAGTATCCACTGTATGGGCTTGAACGCTCGAGTGGCACAAACAGATAACAGATGAACCATTGTGGGGGGCGTTTTGTTGGATCCGTAAGTAAGTTGTCAGACTTCAGCTGTTGAACTCAGTAACCACGTAGTTGTGGGCAGCTGCAGAAGGTCTGGGAACTTAAATTAAGATTATCTACAAAAGTCAATTTATGTTCGGTACAACTTTTTATATATTTTTCACATTCTGCTTCCCGATAATTATTTACAAAATAGTATGTATAAATACAAAACATCTTATGTTAAACTAGTTAATACACCTATTTGCTAAGTCAAAACAGTCCCTCAGATGCGTGAAAACATCCTTACATCAATTGTATACCAGCAGGTTTGTATGATTTTTTTCGTTTATTTTTCAAAAATGTATGTTTTGCTGTGATTATCTTGTCACTGGACCATGGACTTCTGGGGCACCCTTGTGATACGGCTTGCACTTAGTTGATTTTGCTCGCCGTTGCTCATAAGTCGGTGTCAGTTGGACAAGGCGCACACGCTGCCTTATGTACATTTCAATCAAATCAACTGCAATTAGCTGTCACAGCCGAGTCACAGCCTGTCACAGTCTGTCAAAAGGCATTAAATGTTGCGACGCTTTCGTGAATTGCGGGTTCTGTTTTTCTGGTTATCTGGCTTGCGGTGCTTTGCTTCACTTTCGGGCCAAAGGCATTGAGAAAAAATGAACTGAAAATGTTTAATTGGCGGCTGTCATGTTTGGTTGCTAACAAAAACTGAAATAAAACGGTGGTGCTTACTATTGGCCATGGTGGCCAATGATGCTTTACGACTTTATATCATAATTGCAGCTTACGACAGGGTGGTTAGGGGGAAGTTGATAGCTGGCAGAGGAGGGATAAATACACCGGTAAAAAATTTAACATACGAAGGTCAACGGGATCCTATAAATAAATTTAATAAAGAATATTAATAAGAATATTATATATTTAATAAGAATATTATTAATATTATTAATAGAGATTTATAAAACTCTAAAAAATTAATGGATTAAATATGAAAACAGTATTCAGTCATATGTAAAATGTCTTGCTCAACTTCCTTTTAAGTTCTATAATCACTGCTAAAAAACTCTTATAAATTTTTTAAATTTCTTGAGTTGTACATATTTAGGTATAATTCAAAGTTTATTCCTTTGTATATTTTAAAAAAGGAAAACACAGCCCATAATACTTTTAGGGCGAGCTGAGCAAAGTCAAAAAGAATAGCTTAGATCGAATTGTTAAAAGCAGAAGAAAAAAAACTTAGAATAAATGTTGCGATCTAAGATCATTGTTTGTAAAGGCTGCAATGAGTTCGGAAGATCTTTAGTATCGTTTATATTTTTATTTTCGGTGTACGAACGTCTGCCGGCATTAAGCAATAATTTGTATTATTTGTACAATGCGGTGGCTGTTACAGTACTCCAACTCCCTGCTTGATCGGCCCGGTCCCCAACCCCTTTTTATATCTTTTACGCTTGTCTGTGCATTTATTGTTGCCTAATCGAAGCTGGGGCTCGGGGCAGCGTCAGCGGGATGGGGTTTGGGGTTTGGGGCAGACAGCTGATTTTTCCAGTACCGCTTTAGCGCTGCTTCGTAGGAAGAGCAGCGGCAGCGGCAGCGCTGCGACTGCGCAGCTGCTTGAAAAGCTCGCGCTCAGTTTCGCTTAGCTTTTGCGTCTGCGCAGACAGCAGACCGTTCAGACTTCTTTGAGACTCCGCTCAAGAAGGTCGTGTTTGCGCTTCGCTTCGTTCAACTTCGGCTCAAGTTCGTTTCGCGTTCGCATATTCACAGTATACACTCGTTATCGCGATCGCTGTAAGTGCCAATTGTGTGAGTGTGCAGGATTAAGATAAAGCCCAGGACTCGAGGCGAAATATGGCCAAAAACAGCAATTAACGGGGCACCCAATAGTAGCTGAAATTCGAGAGAGTGAGTGCTACGGATTGGATTTGGCTTGCAGTTGCCTTGCAGTTGCCTGCAATTTCAAACGTCGACCCCCTCCCCTCAGCCACCGATCTGCGCCTGACAGTGAAAGTGATTTGATTTTGCAATTGGAGTCGCAGTCGCCGCTGTTGTTGTTGCGAGCGACTTTGAACAATATTGCTGCTTGTTTGCTGATCCGATCAGCCAGCAGCAAAAGCAACAAAAAATAAAAATAAAAGCATTTCTGTTTTTATTATTACTCTCGCTTTAATCAAACAAAACAAAGCTCCGGCCAAACAATAAAGAAAAGTGCAAAAAAAACAGCATCATAAATTGCAAGCAATTTGTAATCGGTATCCTAATACAATTTCTTTCTCTCGTTTCGCACAGTACTAGTACTGCCACTGTGCCCTTTAAATAATCAACAAAAATTGGATTAATTCTCAGCGTACTTGCACCTAACTGCAAAGGTAAGATATCTAAATTGGTTAATTAAATTCGTTTTATCGATTTTGGCCGCTGCCAGCGATTAAATCATTTGATCGTTGCAACATTCGCACGGCTCACGAACCGCAAAAAAAGAAACTACTCAGTTATGGTGCAAAAGTAAAGCGTCATTATCTAATAAATCTTACCATATATATGTATGCCCACTCTGCAAAATGCATAAAACGCAAACCTCATGGCGTGGTCGTGGTCTCTTGCAAAATGTGGAAAGTATTTGCACTTAAATGCTTGCAAAATGCCCGGACACATAACCCACCGCAGCCGTTTCATCGGGGTGTCCCGTTGGAGGAGTGGTTGTGGTTTTGGAGTTCCACCTGTTAAAGAAATGTATTTCCATCAGTCAAATCTACTAGAATCAGGTAGACCAATATACTAATTACTTTTCGTGCATGCATATCCAAAGTGGGGCACAGCTGGCTTGTTAAACAGGAAAATAACTTGTACAAATTATTCAAGCTCCTTCTTTTTCAAAATAATTATATTTTCTGTCAGATCAACAAATAAATCAAGTTTTTGATAGTTGAAAAATAACTTCTTTTCAAGCAAAATTAAATTTTATTTGACATTTTTGTTACTGTCGTAAAAAAGTTTCAATTTGGGGGGAAAATATTTGTATACTTAAACATTTTAAAAAGTTTTTATTTACATGAAAACCTTTCTTATTTTCATTAATAAACACAATCTTAAAAAATAAAAAATCATGGCTATTTGTATGTATTAATCTATCAATACTTAAAAGTTGCAACTACAATTAACCCCTGACTATTGGGGCTTAAGATCTTTAGATACTTATAACATATATTTCACCTGTGAACTTCAAAAGTCATCAGGCTGTGACCCAATAATTTGTCATTGCAATAAAACAATGCCACAATGCGGTCGATTATTCAATGTGTTTCCACATCAACAGCTTGATAATTATTATATAACTGACACAGACTTGGAATAATAAATAGGTTGGCATGAAAGGGCTGAAACAAAACAAAAAAAAAACCATGTCAAGTCGCCAATAAAACAAATTCAAGCCAACGAAATGCAAAAAGGAAGAAACAAGAAACCGGAAAACATAAATACTGAGACACACACAAAAGTGCGTAAAAGAAGGGCAAGCGAAATGTGAAATGAGTCAAAAGCCAGAAAGAGGAAAAGAGAGGCGCATCGCCGCGGCGTCTTAGCCTCAATTTGGTTAACTGCAGCTTGAGCCACAAATTATTTGGCAACGTTTTTATGGCTCCGTCGATGTCTTGTGTTGACTACACAATATACTTTCGTACGAGTGTCTGTGTGTATAAGTATGACATGAACTTCATTATCAGCAACGTTCAACGCCGACGCTGTCTTTTTATTTTGTTTTTTTGTTTTTTTTTTTGGTAACATCTCTTTACTTTTTTTTGCGTTTTCCTGAAGTGTTTTTTTTTATTTTGCTTTTTCAATTTAGGGCTGGCTTATTGCATAAGCGGAGAAACTCGTCTTGCCTGCTCTCTGGAGCATGCTACAATTTATATATATAGGTGCCATATTTATATATGGCTTGGTTGTTGTGGCCGAGAACTTTCTTTCCAGCAGCCCGACACAAATTACTTAATTTTGGGATCTGCTGCTGTGGCCTAAAATCCGGTTTGGGATTTGCAACCCTTTTTCATCATGTAATAAAATTCGAAATATACGACCCGAGCGTTGGAAAACAAGTTCCGCCAAATTGTGACCATGGCCATGGATTTCTTGGCTTCATTTGCCTTGCTTTTATTTTATTTTTTGATGCTTTATGTAAATGTTTTTCTCTCTTTCACCTTCTTTGTGCATTGCTGGCTTATATAAGCCAATCGAAATGCTCGAAAATTGTTGCTGGCTTAATGCAAATGATTTCTCAATTTTTGTTTTCATCATTTTTCTTTCTTCGCTTCGAGTCCAATTGATTATGCATTCGGGTTGTTTGTTTATCGTCTTGTTGTTGTTAATTGGGCGCTCTGTTTTTTAAGGGGGAGGTTACCGCAGTAGCTACTGGCTATGGGTCAGCTAATTATTTGTATTTGACTGAGCTTAGGTCGGGACAAGTTTGTGCCCTGAGTCTTTTATTTTGGTTTTTTTTTTTTGAGGTGGAGGGCGGGATTTCCCCACATTTCCGGCTATGTAAGCTTTAACAGCATTTTTTATCTGGGCAAGTTTGTGGCCTGAGTCTTTTGTTTTAGGCGAAGTGTATCCTTAGTTCGTTGCCTGATTTTTTGTGGTTTTTCAGCACGCCACGAGTCATCAGCACGAAATTATCCGCAAGTTTATTGCGCTTATCTAATCCGGCGGCTCAAAGCTCTTACAATCTTTTGATTAATATTGCTCATACGCCGTGTGTTCCCTCCACAGTGTGAGTGGCGCTAATTGCATAACGTGTGCGATTTGCATGCAATGCTACATATACATATACATATAAACTCATCAGTTGTTGTTATTGCTGTTGCCATGGTCTACAGTCGGTCACTTCTTAACACTCGACTGCTGCCGGTGTTGACTTAACACATTCGTAACAATTGCGCAGCAGCCTTGCGTATTGAATATTAATTAACACTCTGGGCTCTGAACTTGTGTGCTTGTGTGGAGCAGACGTCACAGGTGCCATCAGTTGGCCGTCGATTGATTAGGTGGACGGGCGTGTTGAAACGCTCGTGGCTGCGGTTTACAACGGCACTTACCTTACCCAACTCTCGCGGCTCTAATATGTATATTTCGCTGTTGTCTCCTCTGTTTTGGGCCGGCCAAAATGTGCCAATGGCATGACACCGATTTCCACTCAATTTAGCTTCGCCCCGGCCAAGACGAGCCCAGCTGTTTGTTTGACCCACTTGAGCGATATGTGGTGGTGCTTTGGTGGTGGGAAAGTCAAATGGGTTTAACCTTTCGGCTTGTGCAAACAATTCGTAATTGCAAATGGTAGCAATTCAAAATAATTGGCCAAATCTATTTTAATTCCACTTTGCCAAGACGACAACCGCCAAATAAGTGGGAGTGGATATAAATTTTGTAGTTGCTGTGATTGTCTTTTGATTGCTTGCTTAAATAAATGTAAACGTTTATCCAAAGGAAAGCTGAAGAAACACGAAAACTATGTTGACGAACGTGTGACAAGAAAACGTAATGATTACAACATAAATTTTAGTTTATATGCGTTACAAAATTACGTCTAAAAAGTGCGCATTATTAAATTATAATCTTAAATTAACGATCTTTTTATAAAAAATTAATCACAGGCGAATATTTTTCAGACTTGTATATAATAAAATATATTCTGAATAATTATTATTTTCTTTTATAACTTAACATAAATAACTTAAATAAAGAAATTTTAACGAAAATGTTATAAGCATACAAAATATTTGAAAATATTTCCAGTGAGAAGCAAGATAGTACATTTATAAAAATATACATTTTTTTATACCCTTGCAGAGGGTATTATAATTTCAGTCAGAAGTTTGCAACGCAGTGAAGGAGACATCTCCGACCCTATAAAGTATATATATTCTTGATCAGCATCACTAGGCGAGTCGATCTAGCCATGTCCGTCTGTCCGTCTGTCCGTCCGTCTGTCCGTCTGTCAGTCTGTCCGTCTGTCCGTCTGTCCGTCCGTTTATATGCAAACTAGTCTCTCAGTTTTAAAGCTATCTGCATGAAACTTTCCCAAAAGTTGTCTTTCTATTGCAGGTAGTATATAAGTCGGAACGAGCCGGATCGGACGACTATAGCATATAGCTCCCATAGGAACAATCGGGAAAATAAATGAAAAAAAATTATAACTTTGCTGTTTTTTAATTTTTTGTTTAGTTCTTCGACATTTAGTAATAGTTACATATTTCCGATTTACAGTTTAAATTTCATCAAAGTCGGACGACTATATAATATAGCTCCCATAGGAACAATCGGAAAAATAAATGAAAAAAATTATAACTTTTCTGTTTTTTATTTTTTTTGTTTAGTTCTTCGACATTTAGTAATGGTTAAACATTTCCGATTTACGGTTTAAATTTCATCAACATCGGACGACTATAGCATATAGCTCCCATAGGAACAATCGGAAAAATAAATGAAAAAAATTATAACTTTGCTGTTTTTCAATTTTTTGTTTAGTTCTTCGACATTTAGTAATAGTTACATATTTCCGATTTACAGTTTAAATTTCATCAAAGTCGGACGACTATATAATATAGCTCCCATAGGAACAATCGGAAAAATAAATGAAAAAAATTATAACTTTTCTGTTTTTTATTTTTTTTGTTTAGTTCTTCGACATT
Source organism: Drosophila elegans (assembly GCF_018152505.1). Taxonomy (NCBI): domain Eukaryota; kingdom Metazoa; phylum Arthropoda; class Insecta; order Diptera; family Drosophilidae; genus Drosophila; species Drosophila elegans. The sequence continues at coordinate 4,345,684 of NW_024545903.1, read as the reverse complement.
TAGTAATGGTTAAAAATTTCCGATTTACGGTTTAAATTTCATCAAAGTCGGACGACTATATCATATAGCTCTCATAGGAACAATCGGAAAAATAAATGAAAAAAATTATAACTTTTCTGTTTTTTAATTTTTTGTGTAGTTCTTCGACATATGGCAATGGTTAAATATTTCAGAATTATGGTTTAAATTTTATCAAAATCGGACGTCTATATCATATAGCTCCCTCAGAAATAATAAAAATATATAAAATAACTATCAAATAATTGAGCTGCAAATCATCATAGCTTCAATGTTTTTAAACATATACGAAAGTAAATCATAATTTTAATGTTTTCAAAAATGTTTAATTCTTGCAATAGCTGCAAGGGTATATGAACTTCGGCTTGCCGAAGTTTGCTTTCTTTCTTGTTTAAACTATTTTTCACTATAACCTGAGAAGTCCCATGCTATGTATATTAAATTTTTTAAGGAAATAAAAAATGATTTGTTTACAATTAGTTCAACGGCATTGTAACCAGTCGGCACTTTTCACAGCTTACTTTGTAAGAAGCCGATAACTGGGATCTGGCATGAAAGCGACTTCAGCTGTCTTCTTTGGGTTTTCTTAATTTATCAGCCATGCGCTGCTCTGCCTCCTCCATAATTTAAGCATTTTCCCCCAATTCAACAAAATGCATAAAAACTTCATTGAGCCGGCGGCGCAGCATTTATTTTATGCGCAACTCATCAGCCAGCGACAAACGGGAGACAACGAAAATGACAACTTTTGGCTGAGCTTTTGTGTTGCCATTGTTGTTGATGTCGCTGATATTGCTGATGTTGCTGGCGATGTTGCTGCTGCAGCTATTGCCATTGTCATTCGGCGCATTAGCCATTGTCTTCAGTGGCGGGGAGAATTCATTTGTCGTGAATTATGCGTGGCCAGATAAAAGAAAAGTCTTTGGGATTTGTGACGCACAATCGACTGCCCAAAAGCAATGAGCAGTGGAGTATCGCATCTGCATACGCAACTGCAACCAGTTGCTGATGTTGCAGATGCTGCAGATGTTGCTGCTGCAGCTGCGGTGGCGCATTTAAAATGCATTTATCTCAATTACGAGCAGAAAAGCAACCAAATCGCTTGTTTACAACGAAATGAAAACGAAATGAACGACGCATTGTTAGCAGCTGAAAAAAACTTTCACTGCCAGCGCAAAGCTAAAACAAAAGTAATGAAGTTGCGGGCGGGAGGGATTTTGGAAGTCCGCTCCGAAAACCCTTACAGAAAATCCCAGCAAAGTATTGTTAATTAAAACAAATAAACTGAAAGCAGGCCGAGCAATGCAAAGCGATTGTAAATTATGCGTAAGTGTCGGAGAAAGAGAAAGAGCCGCAGAAAGCCAGTTTCCGGCGTCCTTCACTCAAGGCCGTTGCCATATGGAAACAACACGCATATGGTGCATTGTTGCTGCCCAATGATGATGATGATGATGATAATGACGATGATGATGATGATGATGATGGTGGGGCAGCTGTCAGTAAAGTGCACTCTTATGTAACCCGATACAGGAGACGAAGACGGGATGGATTAGCCCGGACTAAGCCTGCACTGCCCAAAATGTAAATTGAGTTTTGCAACGGTTGCATCACGGTGCGTCAGCAAGACAAAAAATACAGAAACACCAGCTGGCAAAACCAGTTGAGTCGCCAAAAAACATTTCATAACCAACATCTATACACAAAGTGTCCGCAAAATGTGTTAACTATTATGCAAAGCTGTCGAAGCGCCGAGTCACGTTTCGGGAGGCAACTTCCCAGCTTCCTGGTGCATTGGAAAATCGCTGGCCGGCACACCGCAAATCAAGTTCAAAATGTCAAGTTTTGCGCCAGGTTAGAGGAAGCGTTCGGCAGATCGGCGCACAAACAAAAACTATTTGCCAAGCGGCTGGCCGCGTGGTGCTTGAACTCGAAATGAAAGTGAAAAGAGCCGCACAGAGCGAAAATGCTGGCAAACTCTTACTTTCAATGCAATTTCTGTTGCTTTGCCGATCAGCCGTACCAACTATGAGTTCTGAGATTGATCGACTATAGATTGCACTCACTGAGAAGCAATAAATCTCCCACTAACCAAAACATTATAAATATAAGTTCTAAATCTGAAAGTTATTAATTTGATATTTTAAATAAATTTTGTTAAATCATGAAAAAATGTATGTACAAAAAAAATAGTTAAACATTACTTGAAAACTTGCGTAAAGAATTAATCGACCGAAAGAACAAAATTTGAATTGAGAGGTTCACCATAAAATTAATTTGATTTTTATTTTGTATGTTTATATTGAACGAAGTTTTATTAGCTTTATGCAACTATTCGAATTATAAATCACGTTTGAGTTAATTGTAGGTAATTAGAATAGTAATTGACACCAAAATTTATAAGCAATCAAAAATATTTATATTAATAAACTTATCACTTTAATCAAACAACAAGCAATCTAAGCTAATATGCCATCTATGCTGTCATAGGGTAGTGAACTAAGCCTCGCATTAGCTTTTATTGCGCTTTTATTGCGCTTTTATTACATTCATTCATTTCCTTCTATCGTTAAACGTATAATGTAAAAACAAGGCAGGCAAAATAAGAAATGCGCAAAAAGTAAAAAAGGGAAATTAAATAAAAGCACTGCGAGTTGGCAGGTGCTGATGATGGTTTTTCCAATTTTCCCAGATGCTTTTATCGCGGCGACAGGTTTCCCAAAACTCAGCTGTGGCTTGTGACCGAGGAAACGCGTGTTGCAGGGGCAAGTCCACCACAGCCGCAACGGGTTTTTAGCGCAAATTGATGATTTAAAATTAATTTACTGCGGGATTAATGGGAATTTAATGCCCAAAGCGGAGATTATGCCTGCCAGACGAAAGCGCATTGCTGCATGTATGCACTTATGCATTTATGCATTTATGCATTCATGCATTATTAGTTATACGGTACACACACCCTACACCCACTCTTAATTACCCGAAAATAAAACCGGTCCTTCAATCATATTCATTTCTGTTTATCCGTTGCAGGCAATTAAGGAAGTAATTCGTGGCCAGAGCTCAACTCGTGGACGTTGTCGCGATGCGGTGCAGCATGCAAGCACACGAAACCGCTTGAAACGTCGCTGTTAAAGCGTCAACAGCAATTGCCATAATTGCCATTGGAGCAGCACAGCACAGCACATCACAGCACAGCACAGTCCAATAACCGTTGGACCTGCACAGCACATATACCACACAACATTTACCCATACCCACACCCATACCCATACCCAAACACCCCATCCCATCCCGGCACCCGGCACCCGGACCAATTCGGCATCATCGAGTCGAAACTGGCATCGAAACCCGCCACACGAGCTGAGCTATCGGCGGCAGGCACACAGATTGCCGCAAATCCAGCTGAATTGTAACAGAGCCGCCGCTTTGCCGTTTTTGCAACGCGCCGGAAAATCGCAAAAATCGCAAAAATCGGAAAATCGGAAAATCCGAAAAGTCGAGAGACCAAGACCAAGTGCAAGAGCAAAAGCAAGAGCAGGCCAAAAACCAGTGGGGAGATCAATGAACGCGGCACGCAGCTGACAAGCATTCGGTATCCATTCGGTATCCACTTTTCAGCAGCCAGCGGAGCGTAAGAAAAGCGAAACGGACCAGCTTCGCTTTGCTTTTTGGGCGGCGTTCATCAGCGTTTTAAGCGTTCAAGTTCAGGCGGCGCCAAGCAGGAAGTTGTGCGGCTGCGCCTTAATTGGAGCCAGTGTCATTACCACCAGGCAACCGACAACAGGCAACGATCAACGGACAACGGACAACGGACAACGGACAACAGACAACAGAAAACAGACAACATCCACCATTCACCGACGCTCATCCTGCTCGATGTAAGATGTTAGTGGCCAACTATTCCAACAGTACTTGCATTGGCCAGAGCACACGCAACACATGGAGATGGAGTCGAATGGCGTTGGCCGTTAATCTGTTTGCCTACTGCTGCTGCGCCTCTTTGGTTGTCGCTGGCGGTGTTGGTGCCACGCCCACCACAGCAGTGACCACGGCTGCCCTCTTGACGGGTCACCAACTGCTGCCCTGGCAGACTTCTGCAGCGGCGGCCACCACGCCCTCCACCGCACGCAATCTGTACGCCCCCTACCAGAGCTTTAGCCGGCAGGACGACATCAGCTTCAAGGATGTGCGCCAGCGCAGCGATGGCACGGTGGTCCAGTCCTTCGGTTCCTATCGCACCGCTCGCCAAATGGCTGGCTCTGCCATGTCAGCCACCGCCCAGCGAAGATCGGACGCCGCCGTAGAGATTGTTCCGGCTCCGTCGGTGGAGCTGCCCCAGAGCGAGCTGATCACGGTGCCCAAGCAGCTGGTGCCCACCATGCCGGAGAATGTGACGCGACGCGAGGGTCGGCGGCGCAACTACATGTACATACCGCTGCAGACGGATGGGGAGAACGGATCGACGGGATCCCTGCTGCAGCTGCGACCCAGCCGGAATGCCACACTCTCCGCCTTGGGACCCCCCGCCGACGGAGTGGCCGCCGTGGCGCACGAATTCGCAGCCGAACTGGCCACTCAGGGCAGTCCGGAACAGCAGCCCCTGGAGTTGGAGCTGGGTCCCGAGCGCACCGAGCGCAGTGATCTCGTGGCCGCCGCCTCCAGTTCCACGGACAAGCTGGAGTACGCCGAGCCGGAGAACACCAGTCGGCGGGTGGGCTTCCAGTTTCCCAGCTACAGCCTGAAGCCCGCCAGTCCCTTCCATCCGCAGGCCTACCGCGAGGATAACCCCATCTTCGGGGAAACCAGTGCCGGGGGCTATGAACCGCAGCCGTTCAGCGAGGATGCAGCCGCTCCCGCTCCGCCGCCCACGCAGTACGAGCAGCACGAGACGCGCCACACACGTCAGCTCTACTTCGACACGGACACGGCCTCCTCCAGCTTCGAGTTCCCCGGCCTGGTGAGCAACTCCAAGCCACATGGCCTCAAGTTGTACCGTGACGATGTGACCAAGTTCGGGGACATCAACGGACCGATCACCGCCTTGCCCCAGCAGCGACCCCAGCGTGGATTTTACTTCGGCGACACCGAGTTCAGGACAGGACCACCCGCCCCGGTCCGTCAATTTGGGCCGCAAAAGAATTTCCAGGAGTACGTGGGACCCACGGAGTACCAGGGATCGCGCAAGAGCCGCTACTACCCGTACAAATCGTCGCGCAGCCCGCGCGTCGTCTTCCCCACAAACGACAACGTGGGCACCACCGGACCCAGTGGTCCCGCCGGCAGCAGCGGACCCTCCGGCAACGGAGTTTACTTCAGCGACAATATTGCTTTTAGGTGGGTACTTGGACCATAAGAAAAGCTAACAAGAAACCCTCTTGATTAAAATATTGTTTATATGTCTTCCTCACTGCAACCAAAGTTTTGGAAGAAAAATATTTGCGTGGTTAAAAAAAATGACCAAGTTGCAATCAACAAAAACATAAGAAATTTAATATTTTAAATATTTCCACTTTGATTTTAATTTCTTGCTGTTTTTAGTATGAAAAGATTTTAATTTCTGCAATATTTTATTTAAATTTAAACCATACTCAGATATTGTGTTTTTACTATTCCGTTCTATTTCAATGCATAAAACTATGTATTTTTTTTTGGCTGTTGATTTAATTTGATCAATTTCAAAATTATTACACCTGTTACCTGGTTCACTATTAGATGCTGTGAATTAAGCCACATCATAAGATTAGGAAAGTTTAATAAAAACTTTTTTTAGTTGGCTATAAGTTAAAGAAGTAAGCCTACAAATATTAAAAGCCATGGCCATAGCTAACAAATTTTTAATGAAACCACTGTATATGATTTACAATATGTGAAACTTATGTTGTATATTGACCGAAACTCTCTATCCCAAAAACAGGGACCAGAACTTTGGCATCAACGAGTTGGCCGCCGTGCAGGATGTTCGGAACGACTACAGTCTGCAGGAGCTAGACAGCGCTTCGGAGGCGACTAGTAGTCCGCAGTCGGCGAGCACGTTCAAGGAGAAAGGTAAGTGCCCGTCCACGCCCACGCCTGCGCCTGCGCCCGCGCCCGCGCACTCGACTCGACCCCTCCCCGCATTCGGTAGGGCTTAGGATGGGGTTTCAGCCAGCTGCTGGGAAACTGCTTGCACTAGGCCACTTTACCCTCAAAGAAAAAAACCACTCACAAAACACCCCAGATTCCAATAACCACCAATACCAATACCCAAACACGAGAACATACCGATTGCAACTCCAACTCCAACTCCAAATCCGATTCCCATTCGACAGTCGACATCACAACGGACACGGAGTGCCAGCACCGGGGCGGTACGTGCGAGTTCTTTTTGGGCTGCTGGCTGTCCGGCGGCCTCATTCAGGGCACCTGCGACGGACTGCTGCGCGGCTGTTGCCACCGCACGGCCAAGTCGGCCAATCTGGGCAGCTCGGACTTCGTCGGCAATGCCGTAGATCTGACCGATCTGCCGCAAAAGAACTACGGACCGGTCAACAACGAACCCAGTGAGTGTGGCAGCCTCAGCTCGGTTTGATTGGGAGCCAAACCAACTCAAACTCAAACTCAAATCTCAAACTCAACTCCAAGCACGTGCACACTAAACCCAAATACCAAAAACCAAAAATATAAATAAAAAGCGGTTCAACAAAATAGTTGAGAAATAATTTGCATGCCACCTTTTAACAATTTACGTATATTTTGTAGTTCGTTTTGTTATGTAGTTATGCACTCGTAATTCGCATTTGTTATTGTTATTGTTACACTCTTGGGTAGTTTTCAGTGCCTAATTAAGCCGCAATCTCTGCAACTATTTGGGCCTAGATGTACGCAGATGCTTATAACACACGCCACTAAAAACAGCAAAAACAGCAAATACAGCCAAACCCACCCGCGAAGAAAGGCTGAGCACAACAAAAAAAACCAAAAAAAAAAGAAAGATATATATAAGTTTAATTGCCCGGCATGAGCATGTTAATTACCACAGCACGCTAATGATAATTAAGCCATATATTACACATAGCTTAACGGCATTACACTCCATGTCCAGACCCCGACCAAACTGAGACCCCAAATCCCATCAAGACGCGACGACTCGACTCTAGAAAGCTGATTTGAACCCGGCAGCAGCAGCTGCACGTTGCCCGCTTGTTTGGCCATTTATAATTGCTTGCTTGTTGGTCACCCCGTTGTTAAATGCTTCACTAATCCAATCCAATCCAGTCCATTCCCGAAAATTTCCCCGTATGCTAAGAGTTGTGATTTCGATTTATTTTTACCTTGCTTTTCCAGGTTGCGGCATTTCGCTGGCCAAACAAACCGCCCAGCGGCGCATTGTGGGCGGCGATGATGCGGGCTTCGGCTCCTTTCCCTGGCAGGCCTACATCCGCATCGGTTCCTCCAGGTAAGCATCTTCTGGGCTAGACTGCTCCCCCTTGGTCTAACAGCTTCTCCGACTTTCCAATTTCCAATTTCCGCCTGACAGATGTGGAGGTTCGTTGATCTCGCGGCGCCACGTGGTCACCGCCGGTCACTGTGTGGCCCGGGCCACTCCGCGCCAGGTGCACGTCACGCTGGGCGACTACGTGATCAACTCGGCCGTGGAACCACTGCCCGCCTACACCTTCGGAGTCCGGCGGATCGATGTGCACCCGTACTTCAAGTTCACGCCGCAGGCGGACCGCTTCGACATCTCCGTGCTGACGCTAGAACGCACCGTGCACTTTATGCCACACATAGGTGAGTTTTCGGGGATTACAAAAATTGTTTTTACATATACATATGTATATATGTAGGATTGGAAACGCCAGAGAGTTGCATTTTAGCATACCATATGATTTATTTATATAACATTAACAGAGAACATAGCAAGGAATAGGGATATATAATAATATTAAGAAATCTGTGTAAAACAAGACTGAATAACTAAACTAAATTGAATGCAACGAAAAACATTAAATTACGGAAACCTATCTCTACATATATACTATAAAAAATATATTTATTAAAGCATGTTTTATTTTATGATTTTCTATAAAACTTTCACTTCAAAAACCATTTCCTTATGATAATAGTTTTCTAAACAATAATTTAGTTATGATCAACCTTTTAACTGACCTAATGTCATTGACTTAATAATTTAGTCTTATCGCTAAAATAACGCCCAATGCTAAGCGGTAATAGTAAAGTTTTTTTTTGTTAATTCTGGCAACTTAACTTTAAAAATATTTAGTTTTAGTAGCTAATTTTTAGAACCTTTTTTGAAATAGAAAAAAAATAATAAAAGTGTTATAATATTTATGCTGGATATGCCAAAAAGTTATTTGTAAGCGTCAAACTACCTTTTAACGGACCGATATTATTGTTAATTTCAGCTCCCATCTGCCTGCCGGAGAAGAACGAGGATTTCCTGGGCAAGTTCGGATGGGCCGCCGGCTGGGGAGCTCTGAATCCGGGCTCTCGGTTGCGTCCCAAGACGCTCCAGGCCGTGGATGTGCCGGTGATCGAGAACCGGATCTGCGAACGCTGGCATCGGCAGAACGGCATCAACGTGGTCATCTACCAGGAGATGCTGTGCGCGGGATACCGGAACGGGGGCAAGGACTCGTGCCAGGGCGACTCGGGAGGACCCCTGATGCACGACAAGAACGGGCGTTGGTACCTGATTGGTGGGTGTTAGCCAGAGAGATGACTCCTCAACATATGACTCTTCTAATATATCCACTTCGATCTCCTCCAGGTGTGGTCTCCGCTGGTTACTCCTGCGCGTCCCGCGGCCAGCCAGGAATCTATCACAGCGTCAGCAAGACCGTCGACTGGGTGTCCTACGTCGTCGGACTCACGATGAACATCTAGGGACGACGACTCTAATTTATTCTCATCGCATTCGCACTCGCACCTGCCTGCTAAGTGGGCCCCAGATTGTTTTGTACATAACTCACTTCATTCTGCTCCCGACTCCCGACTCCGACTCAGAATCCGAATCCGCTTCTGATCCACGTCGACTCAATTTATGGTTACACAAAAAATATATTATTATTAATTTAACAAACAAATTAGCGCAGTACAATTTAGCAGTTAGGATTGTGTGTGTCTGCAAGATACACACGTGTGCGATATATTTGCAAACACCCTAAAACCTTTAAATTAATTATAACTGATAATTACGGTTAAATTTACTTAGTCATATGCGCTGTTATGTAATTTTAAAACTATTTATGAACTACATTTCGTGTGTAAATAAATTATACAAATGTTGAAATGAATTCGAATTTGTCAAACGTTTATTAATCGTACCAACAAAGTCCAAATGTCATTTAAATATTTTTCTCTACTCGTTGCTGTTGCAGTTGCAGTTGTTGTGGTTGCAATTGTCTTCATGTTGCTTCTGTGAATGTTACTTTTGGATGGGCAGACTCGGCAGATAGATCTGCTGATAGGGCACCCCAGTCCACGCATGTTCCGCATCCGGATAGTAAAACCCTCCCATTGCACCCTCCTTCGACTGCTGCTCCATCACGCGAAATAGGGTGAAAACCTCGTGGTAGATCTTGTAAAAAATAACTGAAGTAAAATACATATATTAGCAGAGTGGTGTCTTTGGCTGTTAAGCAGACCTACCCAGCACAAGCGTGAACACCAGAAGACACATCAGAAAGCTCGAAAGATCAATAAAAAGACCAGCGGTCGCATAGAAAACCCCCAAGTAAAGACCAAAGCCAAAAATAACGCCATGATAGATCAACCACGGATACATCAAACAACTTGAGTCCTTTGAAAGGGTGATAAACTATGTTAGGTGAATAAATAATATGGACAATATGTTTTACTATATTGGTACTTAATCAAAATAAAAATGACCTTATGCCACTTATGCAAAATTCTGCCTAACGCTACGAATATTTTATGACTTGAAATATCAAAAAAAAGGAATCTAAAAAATGTGTAAGCAAATATCTATGTTTATCCTAAGAATATAAGTAATATACTTTCTAAGGAAGATTCTATTATTAAAATAGCTGCAAAGGCTTATAAACTTCGTGCATCAAATATTATAATGTCTATACAGCAGATCCCATCTGTTCATTTAACTTACCCGGGCAATACCTATTAGCAGCAGCAGACTGACTCCCATATTGATCAGCGAAAGTCCATACACAATGGAGCTAAAGATGGTCAACACTGGTGACCAAAGATCAGTGATTAGTTCTTCCACCTTGAGTGGGTAATGTCAGCTAATTGTACTCACAACTGATCAGTACCTGCTGCTCTGTAACCGGGACCAAGTTCATGGGCCATTGCTTGAGCAGCAGTTCGATGTCCGACTGCAAGTGGATGGTCAGCAAGGAGCTGCCCAGGATAACGCTGGAGATGATCACGCCCAGCCAGCCAAGGATGAGGACATTGTACTTGAGATTCTGGCACTGCACATACGAGATGCTTTGACTGGCGGCCATCGCCACGGCAGAGATGGATGCCTTACCACCAGGACGCGGTGGATCGTTGGGGGCCATTGGAACCGTTTGTTGGCTGTCAACTTAACGTACGTTTTGCCGGATTCTGCTGTTCTTGGCGTCCGTTTTTGGTGTTTGGTTTGTGTTGCTGTTTGAGTGTTTGCAACAGAACAAACAACGATATACTAACTGCCAGTCAACTAAAAACACGGTGACAGGAAAGCCAGCAATCAGGGCCTGCTGGGTGTGTTATTGGTTAAAGCCATTTTCCCCACTATTGTTATTGTTACAAAAGAGAAAACAGTAAGAAAACTAATCAGTTAGATAATTCATCATGAAATCCGTTTAATTTATAGACAATCGTTACCAAAAGAAAATAACAAAAGAAATTCATAAGAAGTTATTTGTTTTGTAGATCTTAAAACTTCATTCTCACTTTCATGCTCAAAGACATCTAAGAGAGTGACACCTAAGAACCCTATTGAATATGGTAATACCACACAGCTCCGCCCAGCTGGCGACAAATTAGAAAGTTATATAAATACATGTGTGGCCCCCATTTCGGTTAGAGGTTCTCCTTTGTCTAGATGGCCTAACCCAAAAACACTTCGATTGCCGCAAGAGAACTGTTCCCATTCCGGCGACAGACGCCAGCGGTTGTGGCAATTATGTCGCATAAAATAATTATAACAGACTGGGAGAACATTTCCTGCTCCGCTGGCGGCGTCATCAGCATTTCGTAATAATTAGTAAGGCTGGGGAAGATCAGAGCAGCAAAGTGCCACAGAAGCTTCAGCAGCAACACCAACTGACGGCAGCAGCAAACCCAAACAAGAACCAAGATCAACCTGTTGCTGCGTCTTGGCTAATGGCGTGAAGTTAGTTTGCTTTTGGCCAGCGGCGCGTGCGGTTGTGGCTTACGACTCCATCTTCATCCATCCCAACGCGAAGAATAGTTCTCGGAATCGGGAAATGTGTGAGGTTCGGGTGCGTGGCTGCTGGGAAAAGGAAAACCGCTGACGGAAAACTGTGCCATTGAGCCAGTTCCCACTATGAGTACGAGTGTTATATAAAAATCCATTAGCCCCACCGCCAGCGACCCATTTGCAAGCGACCCCGAAACTTGTTCGCCTATCAAGGACACACATCTCTTTCACTCGAGAAGCTCTCGTGGCCGTGAGTCACCCAGACAGGCCCATAAACAGCAGCGTCTTCTAGCAGTAAAAGTGGAGCAGCAATAATAGGAAGTGTAAGAAGAAAACGGCAGAAGCCAGCTTAAGAGTGAATAAGAAATTGTCATGCTTTCATTAGCAACAAAAGCGTTGTAGCCCATTCCAATGAGCGTTTAAGTGTCATCAAGTGAAGTTAAGTGAAGTGAGAATTGTTACCCCGAATAAGACGTTAAGATGCAGTTGCAGCTGTGCCTGTGGCTGTGCCTGTTCCTCCTGCTCCTCTGCCATTTGGACCGCGCCCAAGCCAGTGAGTAGATCGTTTATCGATTCTGTAAGCCCCCAACTATCCCCATGCTGATCTCCTCCAGACATCCTGAACACTCTGCTGGGCGTGCCCGCGGAATGCGTGCACCAGAGCGGCGTCTGGCCCTGCAAGCTGAGCTTCTCCTGCTGGCTGCAAGGCGGCAAGCACGCCAAGGGCTGCGGCAGCAACAAGTGGCTCTTCAGCTGCTGCGTCGCTGAGCCGCTGCAACACAACCAGAACCAGCACCAGCAACAGCACCACTCCCCATCGCCGCTGGCCAACCTCGTGGACTACGGCAAGCTGAAGCTGAGCCTCAACAGCCTGCCCAAACGCATCATGCTGCGCAGACGTGACGACAACGAGCTGCTCGGTCTCAAGGTGGGTCTGAGTCGGCAATAATTGAGCCATTGCAACCGCGCAGAGCGGGATAATTGAGCAATTTTACAGCCAATTGACAGACAGGCAGGATTTAACTAATCAAAGCCAGATCAGGAACTGATTCTCCCTCTATAGCAGTTAAAAAAGACACAAATATCAACTTAAAACTTCAATAACACAGGTAGAGAGCCAAAAAACTCCACGAACATTTGTATTTTTCATTATATTTATGTGTAAAAGTCCCACAACAATTTATTTTCATTACCTACAATTTCGGCGTTATAGTGAAAACATTTTAAATTTTGTAGATTGGAATTATGTTTGGTTTTTATTGCTGCAATACACTCTCAATTCACCACCGCATTTAAAAAAAAAGTTCTGTATTGAAAAATTCATACAAGCCTAAAACTGTAGTAGATATTAACCAATAATTGTGCTGACGTGCTGTAAGATATCCTTTTGAATGTTTTAAAACCAGTGTTAAAGTGGTTTTCATTGCAGTTATTTTTGTTCAGCATCGAGCTCGTGCATGAAGAGAGTGAACATTTTTATGAGCTCAGCTTTAATACTTCTTTGGCAATAATATTATTTATTAAAATATATTTGTATAAATTCTCAGTATAATAAATTGTTTACCAAAATTGTTTGCAGCCGGAGTGTGGATTGCCACGAACGGCGCAGAATACTCTGCAGAAGCGCATTATCGGCGGTCGTCCGGCGCAGTTTGCCGAATATCCGTGGCAGGCGCACATCCGCATCGCTGAGTACCAGTGCGGTGGAGTGCTCATCTCGGCCAATATGGTGGCCACGGCCGCCCACTGCATCCAGCAGGCCCAGCTGGCGGACATCACCGTGTATCTGGGGGAGCTGGACACGCAGGATCTGGGCCAGATCCACGAACCGCTGCCCGTGGAGAAGCACAGCGTGCTGCAGAAGATTATCCATCCGCGCTTCAACTTCCGCATGACGCAGCCGGACCGCTATGACTTGGCCCTGCTGAAGCTGGCCCAGCCGACGGCCTTCACGGAGCACATCCTGCCCATCTGCCTGCCGCAGTACCCGATCCGGCTGATTGGCCGGAAGGGTCTGATCGCCGGATGGGGCAAGACGGAGGCGCACATGGGCCACGCGGGCACCAATATGCTTCAGGTGGCCAGTGTTCCCATCATAAGTGAGTGTTCATGTAGCAGTACTCCAGTGAATAGAAAATAAATGGTGATTATTTCAGCCACCTTGGACTGCATTCGCTGGCACGAAAGCAAGCAGATAAATGTGGAGATTAAAGCGGAGATGTTCTGCGCCGGTCATTCCGATGGCCATATGGATGCGTGTTTGGGTGAGTTTCTGCCATCCTTCCAAATGACTATGAGTAAAGAGCTATAATTTTTAAATTAATAATAATAATCATCAACACTCAGAGGTGAAGCAGCAACAAAATAAAAATATTAATAAAACACTGCATATTTTTAGGCTTTACTTTAGTAAATTTCTGTTAAACATAAATTGGCTAGACAAAAGGCCTAATAAACTTTTAAAAAAATCAATAGTAAATTTTGTTTAGAAAATATTTTTATATATTATAATAATTGAATTTAAAAGAAAAAACATTGTTTAATACAATGGTCAATTCATAGCAATAAATTCTTAGACGGTCTTAATGCATACTTTTCATTAAGTTTACATGTGATTAAGCATTTATGTTGCAATATGTTTCTATTCATTTAAATTGGATTTTATTTATTTTGTGTATACAAACAGTTAGAGTTAGATATTTTCAAAATTGTCTTTTCGCATTTCTTTGCTCAAACACACCTCAATTAATAAGACATCAAAATCCCCGGATGGTGACTTTAAAACTTAAAGGCGAAGTTTTGTTTTTTTGTAAACTTATAAGTGTTCTATTAAAATTCTATTCTTTTCATTAAAGCTGTTTAATTATTTTTCTATATTTTGTATACCTACCTTACCCATTATTGTATGTTTTTCAGGAGATTCCGGAGGTCCACTGGTGATCAGGGAACGCGGACGCTATGTGCTTGTAGGCATTACCAGTGCAGGCTTTGGCTGCGGAGTAGATCATCAGCCAGGTGATATTGCAAAACCTGCAGTTCAAACAAAAAACTAACAATTCGATTTCAATTCAATTTACTTGGAACAGGAATCTATCACAATATTCAGAAGACTGTGAGGTGGATACAGGAAGTGGTGACGCGCAACGAGTTATAGCTGCTGATGACCCTGAAAATCCCACCCGAACCTTTGGCAATGCAACCCATCTCATTAGTTTACGGCTCGTAGCATTAGGCAATGGAAATGTGCAATCCCCGGCCAGAGACACAATATTTACTAGATTTAATAAACAATACAATTAGCTAATGGTAATTACTTTTGCCATTCGGGGGAAGTGGGCTAGAGGCCGACCTTGAACGCCGCCCGCTGCCAGAAAAAAGAGAAAACCAGGCGGCCAAAAAAACAAACGAGCCTCTTTGTCGGGTTATGTCACTGGTTTTGGCCTATTTGGTGGAGTGCCACAAATGGCACAATCCCCAACTGCCAGGCGGTAATTTGTACATTAGGCGCATTAAGCCCTGCCAGCCTGCGTTGCCCAATGTTGTTGCGCAGTGCAATTGCTGCTGCTGTTGCTGTTGCTGCTGCTGTTGGGATTTCTGTCGTGCTGCACCGCAGCAACATACGTATTTCGGTGGGCGGTGGCAATGAAATCGAAAATGTGTGCCACCGAACGGCCAATTATTATCGACTGGTAATCATTGGGCCCGGCTCGAAAGCTTCTTTGCTCCGAACACAAATGTCACGCTTGAAACAAAGCACCCATATGGCTGAGTTGGATTTTCCGGCTGCAATTTGTTCGGCAATTGTTGGTTTTGCTAAAACACCAATTTGTGTTTGGGGGAAAACGCGACTTCCTCTTCGGAATGGTGAAGGTAGAGAGGCGCTAGTGGGCAAAGAAATTGGAGATTAGTCATGGCGACAACACAAGAGCCAGCGGCAACATGCAATTGCCAGTTGAGCGACAAAACTCGTTGCCTTGGCCACTTTCGTTTTCAATGCGGGTCTCTCGCCGTCTTGGATCGACTTGGATTGACTTGGCTTTTCTCTCTACCGCTCCGCTCTTCTGTGACTATTACTCAATAGTCGGAGCTCGGCGCTCGGCACGCTGCGTACCGCTCAGCAGTCGGTTGGCGGTGCTGATGGCATTTTGATTTTGAATTTGTCAGCCAACTGTTTATTAAGTGTTTCGACGCGACGGCACACTGTTCGCGAACTGCGGCTGCATTTGGGCGACGCGAGACCGCAGAAAACGGAGTGTGTAAGATATTAAAGATACCCCTCCCCCAACCCCTGAAATATTGGCGTAGCCGCGAAAAAAAAAAACAGAAGAAGGCGGAGAAAATTGTGAACTTAATTCCATTTACTGGGCCGCCCTCTCCGTTTCGGCGTGCTATGCAAACGAGGCGCGATTATTCAATCAAAAACTCGCGCCGCTACGTGAATTAAGTGAAACACAATTGCAGAAATCAGTGACAGCCGCGGCAACAACAAGTGTAAACAACAACGAAAGTATTGCAAAATGCGCTCGCCGCACCAACTGTTGCTGTTGCTGTTGCTGCTTGCAACAGTAGTTGCTTCTGTTATTGCTGCCGCTGGCCACAACAATTACAACTCGGTGTACAACGAGGTGATCTCGCCGGAGCTCAAACAGGCCATCAATAAGGAGCTGCCCAAGGAGGCCAAGTTCTTCGATGAGCTGGACTGTGAGTATAGCACTTAAAGTTTCCCCTTCCTTACGGTCAAGTCAAATCGAGTTCGTTGCCTAAGTCTTCCGTTTCGCCTTACACAATTTGCATATTAGTTAACACGTCATGGCTAACCTTGATCTTCGCTGCTCCTCCATGTCAAGTTCGGCCCAATTCCCAATCGAGGCAATTGAGAAACCCCTTTTGAAGATCGGACTTGGGCCCCGGCGAAAGTTGAGCATTCCGTTCTTGGGCAGCCAATTCATCTTGTTTAATTGGACTTTCCAAGAGAAAGACACGAAAGCCAATTAAGCCCGAACTTAAGGTGATTACACATTAACATAAAGGCACAAACTGCGAGATGTAGATAGATCCACAAAGAAAGGCCGCGTTTTTGGGCAACTGTGAATGACTATTAAAACGATGGCCAGCCAGGCAAAATATTATTAATCAAATGCCAGCATGTGGCGGCTGCACAAGTTCAATGGCAGCTGCTGCCGCCACGGATATATGTAATACGAGTACGACTACGACTACGACTACGACTATGAGTGCGAGAAAAGCAAAAGTGTTTCCAGATACCGATACACAGACAGGAAAATCAACTGCAATTAACTTCAATTGCGCACTCGGCGCATTGGAAAGTGTTAACAGCAACCGCCGTGAGTCGGCCATTTTCCCAAAGATTATAGATTATTTGGTTTGGCCTTTTATGTAAGCAGAAACCTTGGCCAAAATAGAAAAAAAAACCCAAACCCAAAAAAGACCAATTGAAGTCGAGCAAATTGATGCCCGGCAACATGTTGTAGCTCTCAGCTTCGCTGGCAACATTGTTGCGCCGCCGCTCTGCTCTGTTTTTGTTTTTGTTTCGACGAAGCTGCTCTGCAAGTGAAATGGCCAAAAGCGGAATGTCTTCGGCTCTTCGGCTGCTTTTCGGACCTGGTAGCTGGCAGCTAGCAGCTGGCAGCTCGGCTCGTGGCCACAAAAGCTTGGCTTAGTTCTGAGCCGATTTTCCCGACGCGCGGTCGCCTTTCTGTTTGCTCGCTCCTCGCCGACTGTGTGCGCGTGCGTAAAGAAAGATAATTCCAGGGGCATAAAAGTGAAGCGGCGATTACAATTTTCTTTTTTCGAGCGTCGAAACTGCGCATGCGTGAACCGCTCAAGAAAGCGCCCGATGAAAACAAAAGTGAAATCCTTGGTGAACTAGTGGCAGGACTGCAGCTTGTCACGATCGACTTGCACTGACGGCTAGCGACAAAAATCAATCATAAGCCAGAAAGCGAAAGTGCAGCTACCCCCTCAATCGAAAGTGAAAGTCCGCGAGGAGAATCCCTCTTCAATCCCCTTCAATTCGTTCAATTGCCATGCTGCCATTGCCCCCACACTCCAAGGACACCTGGCTTCGGTTGGTCATCCTGGGAGCGGTGGCCATGTGTTCGCTTTCCCCCCCTGGAGTCGATGGCCTGGGCTATCCCAGTGCCCAGCAGGAGCACGACATGCTCATCCTGGACGCCCTGTCCCGCCGCAGTGGAACCGGATACTATGGCGAGAATAGCGTGATGGAGATGCTTTCCCGAAGTACTTAACCCTGAGCCCCAACCAATTTGACTTGACTCGACAGACCCCCAAACCCAAACCCAAACCCAAACCCACGCCCTCCTCTTGACTAATCTCATTCCCCCCCGTTGCCCCTGTCTTTGCAGTGATACCGCAGTCGTGCCGCTTTCGTGGCCACAAGTTCGAGTGCGGCCTGTCCATCTCATGTGTCTTGGGCGGCGGCAAGCCGCTGGATCTCTGCTCCGGCGGCATGATTTGGTCGTGTTGCGTGGACAAAGATCTCGACGCCGAGGAGAGTCCGCATGCCGCCCCGGTCAATAACACGAGTAAGTATCGCCCCCAACCAAACGCCTCACCCTCACCATTTCCCATTCCCAAAAACCAGGCAATCAGTTGATTCTGAAAGACATTTCACCTCCTGCTTTCCCTGCGCCGTTCCCGCGCATTGCAAATTGTTGCGCTTTGAGTTATGCAACTCGGCTTTGTATACTAGAGCAATAAATTAGCTTGCATTTCGAAAATGACAACAAATTGCTCTACGCAAAGCATAGCCTTTGGGCCCCGGTCCGGGGAAACTCACCTAAATAGCAAAAAATCTGGTGTTTTAATATATAATATAATAGGTTATATAATATTGATGATACTGCAGATCTTTTTGTATTCTTCTAAACCTTGACAAATAAGCTTTCTTTGTTCATAAAAATATTAATTTCTAAGATTATTAAAGAGTCTCAAAAAACTTTAAATTCTTTAGCTAAAAATGGTTTCAAATGCTTTTTACCGGAAAATATTTAATAATCGCATTAGTTTTTTTTTAAAGTTCAAGTTTTTATTCATTTATTAAAGAAAAATAACTTTTAGACTTAGAAAGATGTGTTTTTGTGTTTTGTGTGTTTTATATTGTCAATATTGCTAAAAGAAGTTTTTTGCCAATCAGTTTTAAAATTAAAGGAAAAGCTTGAAATGCTATTAATGGAAATTGCTAGTACGCATACTTTTTACAAATGGTTAGTCTTCTTCACTGTGTTGCTGAATTTTCATAAAACTTGAATATCTGTTACAAACTTCTACGAAATAAGTTTACCCTATATCTCCCAGATCTCTCAGAAAAACTAATGTTAGGCGTTTCCATTAATAATCTTTATTCTTGGCTTAGAGAAATTCAGTATTCTGACCTAACAAATAACAACATTTGAGGCAACCAGTTTTTTTTTAATGGAAAAGACTGAAGCACAGTATGGTATTAAAAATTTATACAAAATCTTCTTTACCAAAAATATATATATTTATATATATTATATATATTCGTAAGTATTATTTACTTCATACGCTCACATTTTGAAAACCAATTTAAACAGAGTTCGCTGGTTTGTGGATCAATTGGTTTCCCATCAAGTGCATTGGTTATATCGTAATCGAGGTGAATGCAATGGCCAATTCGGCAATAAGTGCAGCAAGAAGACCTACGAATAGAGGCAGAGCCACTTATATTATGCCACTCACGCATCGGTATAGCCAACGAAGTTTTGTTTATTTGGCTACTGTGAGCCACCGTTTTCCTTCTTCAGCTGTTCCGCAGCTATTTTGTTGTGCTCTGTTTAATTTTCTAGATTTCTGCCTTCTTTTTTCGAATGCGCACGTTACAAACATAAAAGCAACCTGAACAATAACAAAGCATTACAACATAATATGAATAATTCTTAGTGGAAAATTTTGTTTTTCACCGCCTCTCTCTCTCTCTCTGCCCTTTTTTTGTGGAAGCACATCAATCTCGTCTTCAACCTTTTCTTTTACCGCAATTTAACTTAATTTTGAGAGTTTTTTCCCCACTTTTCGGTGAACATTTCCTCGAAGCCTACAAAGAAGCGGGTTCTGCGTGCTTTCTTTGGTAGTTCATGTGTAAAGTTTTCCCAAGCCGTCTGGCGACAATGATAAAGCTAAAAAGCCGAAAACCGGAGTCAACCCCGAAATGGGCAAAACTCACTTGCGGAAATAAGCGAAGGTGAACGTTTTCGCATTTAAAAGTGAAATTTTTGGTTTTCTTTCTTTGTTTCAATTTGGCTGGTCTGGGCCCTGCACCACCCTGCACGCAGCCCCTTTCGAGGGTTTTATTATTTTGTTTGCTTTCAAATGTGGGAAAAATCACAGCGCAAAAGTTACGGCACAGCCAAACCAGGCCGAGCTCCTCGAAAGTGTTAATCAAGACATGACGCCGTTCTGTGTGTCCCCCCAAATGGCTTTCGGATTGGTTTGAATTACGTGCGAAAGACCCAGTCTTTGTCTTAATGGCCAGACTGGCCCCACTGACCACTCTGCAGTACATCTGGGCCTGACATAATCGCGATCGTGTCTGGGGTCTCACTTTTTATTATGATTGCATGTCAGCTTTTGGGCGAAAGTCTGACTCTCTGAGTTGAGTGGTCAGATCATCAGATCATCAGATCATCATCCTGTATCACAATTCTCCCACACAGGCGACATAATACACTTGCATGACATTTACCCCGACCTGTCGACGAACGCCAACAAGCCGCAGCACCACCTGCACCACCACAGTGGCAACGGCCTGTCAGCGGCCCCATCCACATCGTCCACGGCGTCCTCCTCCGCCCGTCCGGCCTATCCCAGCAGCTACTACGGCACCAAGCGACCAGCCTTGTATAACGGCGGTTCCAATCCCTACAAGCCCGGCGCCACCCGCCCCTCCTCGTCCTCCTCCTCATCCAGCCTGAACAGCTGGGAACACGAGGGTGGCGGCCACTTGGGCTCCAGCTCCATCAATGGGATCACCAACCACCTGGACAGCTTCTTCGATGCCGAGGCCACGCCGCCGTTGGATTCGGCCGGCGCACCACCGCCCCACGAGCCACTGCCCAACGCACAGGCCTTTGCGGTGGGAAATGTCCTGGATCTCAATGCTGGCGAGGCGGCGGATGAGTACCAGAGTGGCTACCACGGCGATGCCAGCTATCGTCCAGTGCCGGGTACAAAGCAATCTCACACTCTCTCCTCTCTGGCACCACTGCATTTGGGTTTCCTTTAAGCTGCACCGCACCACACAACCACTCACTTGCTCTGTCACACTGATCTCTTAGATTCTGTAGCTCTTTTTACTTTACTTTACTTTGGTGGACTTCTTAGGGTACCTATAAGAATTTCCCTTTCTAAAACATAGCCTATTCTTTAATCGCAGGCTGCGGCGAGGTCTACACCCGGTCCAATCGCATTGTGGGCGGGCATTCCACCGGCTTTGGATCCCATCCCTGGCAGGTGGCGCTGATCAAGAGTGGATTCCTCACCAGGAAGCTCAGCTGCGGTGGTGCCCTGATCTCCAATCGATGGGTGGTTACAGCCGCCCATTGTGTGGCCACGTAAGGCTTTCATGGAAATAATATAAAAATATTAAATATAACAATAATAATATCTTCGCAACCAGCACCACCAACTCCAACATGAAGATCCGCCTGGGCGAATGGGATGTTCGGGGGCAGGAGGAGCGGCTGAATCACGAGGAATACGGCATCGAGCGGAAGGAGGTGCATCCCCACTATAATCCCGCCGACTTCAAGAACGACGTGGCTCTGATCCGATTGGATAGGAATGTGGTCTATAAGCAGCACATCATACCCGTCTGTCTGCCGCCTTCGTCTACGAAATTGACGGGAAAGATGGCCACCGTGGCGGGGTGGGGGCGAACCCGACATGGCCAGAGTACAGTGCCGTCCGTGCTGCAGGAGGTGGACGTGGAGGTGATCTCCAACGATCGCTGTCAGCGGTGGTTCCGCGCGGCAGGACGTCGCGAGGCCATCCATGATGTGAGTGCTCCACAACTATGTTCGGGTTACCTTCTGACCCTTCTATTCCCCTTTAGGTTTTCCTGTGCGCAGGATACAAGGATGGCGGAAGGGATTCCTGCCAGGGCGACAGCGGCGGACCGCTCACGCTGACCATGGACGGTCGCAAGACGCTGATCGGACTCGTCTCCTGGGGCATCGGCTGTGGCCGGGAGCACCTGCCCGGCGTCTACACCAATATCCAGCGTTTCGTCCCCTGGATCAACAAGGTCATGGCCAACGACAACGCGTAGGAGGCACTGCATCGCACTGCATCGCACTGAACCACAAAACCAGATAACCACAACCGGAAGACTGCAGTCACCGTTCGAGGAGTCCTGCAGTCGTGTGCGTCCGCTGCGGAGATGCATCCCGTTAGCCAGGCCATGTGATTCCTCTACGACTCGGGGTTGCTAGTGTGTAAGACCAAGGTCTTTGGGGCCTTGTATTTATTTGACTTTTACCCATATGCCTGTCCTGAATCAATCCCTTCGCCTTCATTCGTTTCTCATTGCATTTCACGCATTCGATTTAAGTTTTCGATATTTATTATACACTGATCGACGATAGATTCCTACATTTGAGATGATCCACTTTCACTTTCACGTACATTTATACTTCTAATTTTAATTATGTTTTAAAAAACAAATAAAAAGTATTCAAGTTTATATGATTTGTTTGTTTTCACTTTTACAGCTACTCCTAGACTAAAAGATTATATTGTATTTGAATTTGTATCTAAATGAAAATATTACGCCTAGGTGCAGGCAACACTTTTTGTTATAGGAATTTACACAAATTTTACATTTACATTGTGCACTTATAATGTCTACATAGTTTGGTTTGTGTCTCCGATGAATAAAAATACATTGCATACTTTTCGCCAGCCTCTCAACCATGCAACTAAAAAATGATTTCCAAATAGATGGGAATCTGTATTTATCTTTGTTAGACAAATAAAAAAACAGGGGCAGCAAACATCAGCCAGAAAGGCACAAAAGACACGAACAACAAACAGAGATATCTTCGGGAGTCGAGATAAAAACATTTTGGGTTGAGCGTAGAGTAACTGGGTCCATGCAACAGGTGCCACATGCGGTGCATGAGCTGAATTTCTAATGAGCCCAACTTCCGCTGGCTGGACACTAGCCCCTGAACCTGGCCAATATCATCACCGGGCATCAAGTGGATTGCGGGCCATCAAAATTCAATAACAAATTCGGGGGGAGAGAGACACGGTCAATGAAGGAGCTTATCAGCCACTCTCTCTGCCGTCAGATCGCCCCGCTCTTAGCATCCACAATGGCATCCACTTCTTCGGGCATCGGCAATTGGCCAAAGAATCGGGGATCGGGGATCGCCTGGGTTTCCAGTCCCCAGTCAGTTGCCGTGGAGCAGCCCCAGTGTCAAGGTCTCTCGAGTTCAAGGAACGGCCAAAGACACGCGTCATCGCCAAGTCAGTCAGTGGTTGATAGTTAATTGTGCGTTGTGTTTTGTTTTGTTTTGTTTTGTTTGGCTTGGTTTGGCTGGATTCATTAAACCAAGATGTTGTGAGACGCGTTTTGTGTGATTTATAATTGGGTTTCTTTGGCACTTAAATGGCTTTTTCACGGAGCCTAATGATGTGATATGAGTGTTTGGCGGTAGTGTTGCCATAATGTACAATACGAATCCAAGTTACTCAAAAAAGAGTGCATTCTACAAAGCTAGAAAGTGCTGTTACCGATCATTTTAGAGGAAGTGTTAAATATTACCTAGTAGAAAGTGTATCTTTTCACAGAATCACAAATTTCCTTCTCAGAATACTGCAAAATAAAGGAAGTCACCATGCAATTCTTATCAGCCAACAGGTTTGCCTGTTAGCTTCAGCATAATAAAGATTGACTTTCTTAACCTGACGACGTGCATAAATTAAAAGACAAACAAACGGCGGCCCTCACACTCACAAAGGTGACAAAGAATGGCAAGCGGCAGCAAAAACAAAACTCATTTGCACCACAAAATATTAAAAGAAAAGGCCAGGCTATCTGCATATCCGTGTGTGTGTGTGTGTGTGTGTGTGGGTGTGTGTGTTGGCCGCACTGTTGTCTTCTGCTTCTTGCTATTTTAATGTGAAAGCGCTGTTAACCCCAAACGCCTTTACCCCACCCCCCGCCAAACACCTTTTGCCGCCAATCAGCTGTGAGCCGTCTCAACAAAAAAAGAGAGAGGTGGCCTAAAGAGAGAGAGGTGGTTCATTTGAATAAGAAACAGAAACAGAAACAGCGCCTAGCTTTTGGCCGTTCTCGCTGTTGGCCTTAATGGAAACCGTTATGCGCGTAGCGCAGTCGACGTCGACTGCACGCATGCGCACATGTTAGTGGCTTTGTTTCTGTTTTTGGTTTTGTTTTTGTTTTTGGTTTTGCCTTTACTCTTGGTTTTGGTTTTGCACCAGAGCGAGCGAGAGAGTGAGCTTAGCTTACTTACTTACCAATTTCGCCTTACCAAGTTCTTCGGCTCTGACGGCGTGGCCAAATCTCAGTCGCAGTGGGCAGCGGCAGTGGCAGAGGCAGAGCTTCACCTGGCTTCACCTGGTTTGTGGATCTTTTGTGCGAGCTCCACTCCGCAGACGTGCGCAACTTGTCGCGCTCTTAACTTGGTCTTCTGCTCGTCTTCCGTATTCCGTATTCCGTACTCCGCGTGAGTGTGCGGAGCCCAAAGGAGTGTGTGTGTGTGTGTGCGTGTGTGTTACTGAAATAATTGGCCTGACCCAAAGTCGCGAGGCAAGTTCAAGTGCAAGAATACAAACCGAACGGAAACGAATTTCGGGAACTAAGATTTTCCCAGCCGTCCTAACAGTGCTTTTTGTGTGGATTTTTTTTCCAACAAAATAACAAAGGTATAATTCCGGAAAAAGGCCAAGAGCCAGTGTCAAACAAACGAGCCAAAAGTGAAGAAACTCATAAAACGAACCAGCCACGAAGAGCTAAGAGTTATAATAACACTCATATGGTAACAGCAAATTAAAAGAAATGACCCAAAATAGCTGGCCGCAGTGAACCGATCCGCGACGTCAACAGAACTGGCAGCCAACGCAAGTAAATGCAAAAGATCCGAGACTAAGATACGCATCCGCCAGATATGCCGGCCTATTGTCTGTGTGTGCGAGTGTAGCGAGCTAGTGCCCAAAGTAGCTGTGCACTTTCTACCGCGTACAAGTCAATTAAGCGCCAACTCACTACGGTCACAGATACAGAATCGGATACAGATGCCGAGATACAGATACAGCTATAGCTACAGATACAGATACAGATACAAGTACAGAGATACAGAGCAGCCGATAGATGCGCAGCATAACTGCAACTAACTGCACCAGCGCAGAGGCAGCAGCAAAACAAGAGCAACAAGTTCAAGCGCCGCAAACACGGCCAAAGCTCAAAAACGAGTCCAAAGCAAAAGTCGCCGTCCGCTCTGCTCCTTCTGTAAATTTATTGAAATTCCTGTAAAATGCAGGCGAACCAAGGCGGCTTGCCACAAGAGTTAGCAACAGCAGCAGCACCAGCAGCAGCAGCAGCTTACTATAGTACAAGTGTTTCAATTGCGCTGCGACTGCCGACTGCTTCTGCTTATGCTTCTGCTTCTGCTTTGCCTCGGCTGTTGGGAAAAAGGCAAGAGCAGAACTTTGCCGTCTCCAGCTTCCCCGCCAATGGTTTCGCCTCCTTTGCACCCTGGCAAACGATTTTTGCTTTTCGGTTTTAAGAACTGGTCTGATAGTGGTTATGCCAATGCGCTGGCGAGGGTATGCAGGGTTGAATGAAACACTGAACACTATGCGAAGGCAGTCTTAATGTTGCTTAAGGATATTGTTGTAAATTTGACACTTATGATGTTAATTTTTCTTTTCTAAAGAAAGCAATTATTTTATCTAACGTAGGTGCTAGGATGGGGTATCCTAATTTTCCTAATACCATTTCATAGGCAATTTTGGCCTGCGTTGAAATTTTCTCAACTATAATATTAAAACCAAAGACCTACTCTTGAGAGTAACCTTTTCAAAAGTTTATTAAAATGTGTCAATTGAAAATGTGTCGAAATGAGTACCAGTGGGTCGACTACACTGCTACACACACCAGCTCTTCCTTATTGTTTGAGGCCTGCCAGTCCGCCTGTCTTTGGTCTAAAACGCACTCGACAGCATTGGGGGTACAGATGCGAAGGGGACCGGCGAACAGCACGCTTGTCTTGCGGCCACAGATGATCTGGCAGTAGGATGCCTGTTGCGTTATTTGCATTTCACGTTCTGGGGCGCTCTGGTTTATACAGGTTTGCCGGGCCAGAACTCCTGCCAGGCCGATGATGATTGGAGGATGATGGGATGATAGGATGAGGGGCTGCGTAGAGTGGCATAAAATGCCAGGGCGTAATTATTGTAATTTGCATTCGGCATTTGCAATTGAGAAATTGCCGTTGATGGTTGCATTGAACCTGCAGACGCAGCTGCCGAAACAATTAGCCGGCCCTCAGCGACAGGCGATGCGCACGCCTGCCCATCAAGTTTGTGCCCAGAGTCTTTCGTTTTCAACTTATGAACTGGGCCTCCCTTGGCCGCCAGTTGGGGGACCGGCAGCCCAGAGCTACCTAGCCGCTGAGCCATGGCAGCCCGCAGCTGAGTGGACACAATACCAAAAAAAAAAAAAAACAACAAAAAAATAAAATAAAATACACACAAACAAAATTTCTCCGAGCTCCGTTTTTGGTAAGCAGAAATGAAAGCAGCGTCAAGCGAGACGCACTTCTTATTTGATTACACTAGAAACGTAGTCCATGTGTATGTGGTTTCTTTTTGACGAACTAGTCGTTCCATGGCAAATGGCATAATTCTTTTGTTCAGCATTTGAAATTACAAGCTGCTGCTGCTGCTGCTGGCATTTCACTTTTCTTTTAGGTAAATACTAAAAAAAAAAAAGCCACAAAGAAATTTGTTGGCTTTCGCTTTTACTCGGGGTAAACTTGGTTGCAAAATGTATTTTTAATAACAAACAAAACAAATTGTAATTTCACTTTTAACGAGCAAATGAAATTGTCACTTGTATCGAGTCGCAAAGTGGAAATTACTTAATTGCCCATAAAGTTGGAGCTGGAGGGACGGCCCGGTGTTGGCCGATCCAATCCGATCCGATGGAAATCAAAATCAAAATCATGCAAATCATCCGCTGCTTCTGACCCAGATCCGGCAACATCTCGCTCTTCCCAGGCATTCTGGTTATCGCTCAGAAATTCATGTTAATTTGCACACACAGCCAACGCCGACACAATTATACAGATACGCATACCGATATGGTCTGAACGTGACCCAAATACACAAATAGCTGGCCAACATTTTTGAGGCTGCGAAAAGCCAAACAATCGTGGAACTGGACTTGAGATCATGTGTAATGCTATTCAATGTATTCAATGTATTTTTCGGTTCGATTCTAGTGTTTAATTGAGGTGATCCGCCTGCATACTCGTTAGTTTTATGTTTTATGGCTTCCGTTCCTAATTACGGACTTGATACGGATTTAGCATTTTGGGCTTAATTAAAGCCATTTACTAAGCTGCGGTCCAAGTTCCTCGGAGCCCGGTTCAACGACCGTATTACGCAACGCACAGAACAGCCGCTAACAATGAGAGTTACTCTGCCCCTTCGCTCGCCAAACGCAGCTAAAATCTCAACGCTGCAGAATCGTGACTGAAAGAAAGGCCATGCCATACCACACCAATCCAAAAGCAAACAGAACAGAGCGGCGCGGAGCGGAGCTGAACAGAACAGAACGCTCGATCAATGAATGTGTTGTCACCGCAAGAGGCCTCCGGGCATGGGCATAAGTATGCGAGAAATAGACGCAAAGCGACTCGCCTTGTCATCGGATCCCGGAGCAGGTCCAGTTAACTCCAGCCAACTCATCATCATCGTTTGTTGTCGCCAGTTGTTGGTTCGCTTTCTTTGATTGCTCCGGTTTATGTCATCATTTCTGTACATTTTCCAGCCATGAACTTTCTTTGCCAGATCGAACTCCGGCTCAATTAGGCGTGTGTTGAACCTCGAGCTGGGATGGGTTGAGAACCAGTCGGCAGGCACCTGTGGCCCTGGGAATGGGAACCGGGGGTTAAATGCATTTCCGTGCGGTTATATAAACTGTGGGCAGATTATACAATCAGTAAAACGATTCCCGTTTGGGTCGCTTTCTATGCACACACACTTTTGCTTTCCATTTGGGGCATTTTAGGCATGACTAAACCAAGCAATACGCCATATTACACATACGCCCCGAATGCCTCGGCAAATTTAGCTTCGTTCGGTTTCTGTTTCTGTGTTTTGTTTCATTTTTCCCCGTTTTTGCATATGCAAGTCACCGGAGACAGACTTTCACCTACTTGAGTCAGCGGCGAAGTATTGCTTCTACGCACTTGTTGCTTCCTCTGTTTCGCCCGCTTCTTTTTGTTATTGTTGCTGGGCCGTGCCCATCGGTTTTGGTGTAGAAAAAAAAATATATGGATAAATTTAGTGATCAATTTGAATATGGCCGTAAAAAACGTTTCACATTTCACATGACTCATATGAAGGGGAGAAGACTAACCAACTTGTATGCTCTTTTTGCAGATGGGTGCACAACACACGGATTCAGACACCTACACGTACACAGCAGCCAGGGCGGTAGAAGCCTCCGATCTGACCCTCAACAAAAGTAGAGCATCAGCGATAGCCCCGGCCAAGATGCCACGCCCCAGCCTCGTCTTCAGCCTCCTCACACTGGGCAGCCTGCTGCTGCTGCCGACGACGACGATAGACGCCAGTCCCGTCTTTGTGGATAATCCCAGCTTAGCACAGTGTAAGTACCCGACTTGCCCACTCTCACCTCACTTATTGAATCATCGGACCAATCAAGTTCACGGGTGTCAAGTCATTGACGCTCTCACTTAGCTGGAATTACTCAGCTGCAGATGCAGATACCGATCTCATCAGGCCCTTTCTTCTACATTGTTTCCCAAGAACTCCAGCACTTTCTCTCACGTAGATAATTAAATTTTGTTTTCTTTTGGAAACGCACAGCCAGGGGAGCATCTAAAGAGATTAAAATGAAATTAGGCCCAGGCCCTCCTTTATACAGAAGCTATAAGAAACTTAAACAAAATATAATAAGCACGTTCCAATTGAAGTAGCAAGTATGAGATGGGATGTCTGGCACACCCTTTAATTATTTTAAAGTCATGCAAAAGTCAAAAACTTCATAGTTTTTATGCAACTAGGACACTTCTGGATAATTTTTAAAAGTATACAACCCATTATGAAGACTGCTTGGTGCCATTCAAGCTTACAAACTTTTCCCAATCGAGTTTTTAGGTACACTTTTCTTAACATTATGTTAGAAAATTTTTAGCTAATAAATTTAAAGCCAAATATAAATAAAAACACTTTTGACAATAAATAAACGGATAAACGAAGATTAGAACTAAAGCTCAACTATTTTATAGTTAAAGTAGTTATCAGTTATTACAACTCAAAAGATATAGTAAAAAATCTTACAGATTAACGACAAAAAATATGCGGATAAACATAAATTTAAATAACCAAACGAGTTTTTTATTACAGTTTTTTTCGAAGTATTAGCCATAAATATTAAACCTAATAGCAGATGAACAACTAGACAAACATAAACTTGAACCATATTAAGCCATAACAAAATTTATTTAATAGTCTTTTCTTAAGCGATTAACTTTATGCTTAGAAAATTACTGCTAAAGGTACAATTCCTTTTTACCACAATAGCACAACTTTATTGCCAAAAAGTCGAGAGCTTGGCAGCAGAAAACAAAAGACTTAAGCGACGAACTCGCAGCAGTGAGACCAAATTGAGAACAGAAACAGAAACAGCAACATAGCCAGAGCCAGAGCATTTCTAATGAAAGTAATCAACAGAGACAGGCGTTGCCGGGAACGAAGATTAATTGGGTCAGAGCCATTAAGAATCAAATTTATACGCTATTAGCACTTCCTCTGCGTCCGCACACAGCTGCCAATTTGTCTGCCGAACGACAACAAAGCGCAGCCTTTGAGCGGCCAGCGGAGAGATGAAAATAAAACTACGAAACTTTCATATAAACCGGGGCTGGCCTGGCCAAAGAGCCAACTGGCAAACGTCAGCGAGCAAAAGCAATTGAGGTCAGCCATCAAAGAATGTTGCCATAAAATAAGCAACTGCCGCCGCCAGTCGGGCCAGTCCGACTAAAACACTCGGACATGGACATGGACACGGGCACGGACCGGGAATCGGAATTGGAATTGGAATCGGAATCATACTCGTACTCGGGGACTCGGACTTGCACTCTTGCCAAGAAAGTGTGTGCCGGCGAGCATTTCATGTTTACGACTGGACCGCCGCGGCAACAAAGAAAATATAAATAATCTTGATACACACTGGAAGACCGACAGCCGGAGTACCGGAGACGGGAAGAGGCGGTTGCAGAAAGCGGAAAGTAAATTTGATGGCAAGTGAAAGGGAAATAAGACAAACAAACCCGGAGATCGAACCGAGACCGCGATTCTTGGCTTTTGGCTCTGGGCTGACGGTGACCCACTTAGCCGCTGCGCCACTCACCACAATCGGGCCACGAAAATGTGGTGCCGCATTCGCATGCCAAAAACGAATTTCCTACCATGCAATGCGGGTCTGTCGCCGGTCCCACCTCCCACCTCCCAGCCAGCTCCCTTCACCTCGGCAAGTTCGATTCTGGCTATTTGGTAGGCCAGGCGAGTGGCTAGCGAAACATATGCTAAGCTGTTGACCCAAAAAGCCACAAAACGAAATGCAAACAGAAACAGAACCGCTGCCGACTCGGCCACGATCTATGAAACGTGACAATGTCTCGGTTTCGGGCTGAATCCACTTTTCGATGGATTGATTTTGGCTTTCGGCTCTGCTGCCCGCAAGTTCGTGCTTTGAGTCATCTGTTTTTGGTTCGCCTTTGAGGCATTCAAACTGGAAAATGCCCAGGAGAGCTCAGGCCAAAATGTCGTGTTAATTGCATAAGAAATGTGCGACACTTTATGGCTAAAGTTCAATAAACGCAAAACACCACAAAGGCAGTTGGCAAAATTTATTTGAATACCCTCCGAAAAAGTGGGAATATCAATGCATTGAGTTGCCTTAAATGCAAATTGTGTAACATGTCTTTGTTTTTTACTAATGATTGCATGTTGTGTTTACTAGCGCTCAATTTAGATTTTAATTTATAATATATCACAATTAACGAAGATAGATTAAAATGGAATAAAGTTTAATCGATTGGTCTTTGAATGTTAAAAAAATTGTAAATTGTAGAATTATTTGGAGTCTTAAACAATACTATGGTTTTGATAATTGAAACGCTATATAAAAAATGTTCACATTTAGCAAAAATTATCATCTCAACATAGATTTAGTTACTTAGAATAATATTTATTATGTTTTATTAAATTTCATTTTTTCTACACCACTCTCAACACTTCCCAGAAATAGAAAGAAAAGAAAGAAAACTGTTAACAATTTAACACTCATACACCATTTGTTATCCTACTAAAACATATATATGAGTAGCTCATATACACCTAAATGAAAGCAGTTTCCGAAAATCGCACCTCCCATAATACTTTCCAAAAAGGTATTTAAGAAATCGCCTTGCACAAACGACGTTCGATTTATTTTTCTTATAATTAGCAGCCAAAATCGAGCAAAGTGGCTTATTTATGTGCGAGTATATTAAGCGCTAAGCCCGAAATGTCTCGGCCAGCTTGTTAAGTAAATTTATGACCCAAAAGGCGAATCAGGACCGCCAGCTGGGATTTCTTTGGAGGCTCTCGCTGTTCGAAGCTCCCTCGTCCCTGGCCGCGATTGGTCAGAACCCCGAAACACAAATAACTCTTGGCCCCGT
Source organism: Drosophila elegans (assembly GCF_018152505.1). Classification (NCBI taxonomy): domain Eukaryota; kingdom Metazoa; phylum Arthropoda; class Insecta; order Diptera; family Drosophilidae; genus Drosophila; species Drosophila elegans. The sequence continues at coordinate 4,314,253 of NW_024545903.1, read as the reverse complement.
GCTGCCGCGTGTAATTATATAAGTTCAAAGCTCGAGCTCTCGGATAATTCTCGGCTCGATTACACAATGACGATGATGACGATGCTGGCGGTTCTTGGAGAAGCGGCAGCCGCAGAAAAGCAAAAATCATAAATAAATAACAATAATGCGGATGGGCTACTGTTGCCTCATCGGGCGGTCTTATGTGTATGTTTTGGCCGGGTGATGATGACGCCCTTCAGCGATCTGGCGGCTTTTATGGGTTCTCCTCGTACTCTGGGCTTTGGCTTTGGGCTCATGTTCGTGTTCGTGTTCGTGTTCGCTTGTTGCCACTTCATTTTCACTTGTGTTAACTGTTTGCCTAACGGTAAAGGCCTGGCTCAAATTGGCGTACAAATTCGAAGGCGTTAATCGCCGCGGCAAACGGAAATGGTGTGGAGCAGTCCATTCCAGCTTGTGGCACCAGAATAGGCATCTTATTTGCTAAGTCCCCCCATCATCACCATCGCCATCATCATTATATTCGTTATTCTGAGTTACCATTATACTGATTGTTCTGGTAATTGTCTTGCTATTTACAGTCCAATCTGGTCGAAATATCCGTCATCTGCCCTGCATCGTTCGCAAATCGGGGCGCTCGGGAGTCTGCATGTTTGCCATTGATTGCATCAAGCAGAATGGCACGCATCTGGGAACCTGCATCGATCGCTTTTACTTTGGCTCGTGCTGTGCAATGAAGGTGAGTTATCCGCACCCCTCAGTCTCCGCCAGAGTCCTGTTAATTCCCCTTTTTTTGTGTCGCAGGAGGAAGCCTCGCTCTTTGCCCCGGAAATCAACGACAACAGCATCGACCAGAACACCATATCCCACTTTGCCCACGAGTCCACCACGCTGCCCACAAGCGCCCTCTTCAAGCTAACCACCGAAAGCAGTCTCTCCAGTAGTAGCAGCACTCATCAGCACGCCACCAACGAGCTGCTGAGGAACGTCACTCAGTCGTACCTGAGCACCGCCAAGCCAGCACCTGTTCGCCCCGCCAGCAACAGTTCGTTGTCAAGCACACGTCGCCCCCCGCTGGCCCACACCACCCACAAGAACTCGCACTTTGTGGTGCGCACCACTGTGAAGCCCAGTGTGGTGCAGACAACGACGACACTAACGCCAACCATTAAGCCGCCGCGCCGTCGAACAACCACCGCCAAACCGGTGCTAACCACGGCTCCGATTGTGGTTGAGCAGCGCATTGAAAGCACCACGGTGCCCACAAAGTTTGTGACTTTCCAAATTGTGGAGACCACGACGCCGTCGGTGACGGAACCCACCCACCTGCAGGAGACCACTACCGCCACCAGCACCAGGCGGCACACAAGACCAACGGGAAGCAGCAGCTCAGTGGCCAGCAGAACAACTAGTAAAACAACAACCACCAGCACCAGCACCACCCCCACAACAAGAACAACAGAATCACCAGTCACAACAACAAGCACAAAAGCACCTGTGACCACGCAACGTCCAACACCGCCACTGCGAACCACCACGCCAAAGCCACACAAAACCCATTCAAGCCGTAGGCCAGCGCCAGCGAAAAAGCCAGCGAGTTCGACAACAACCACTGCCAGTGGATCGCAATCCACAAGGAAGCCGGCTGATAGTCTGGCTAGTAGCAGCACCACTGCTAATGCCACCACAGCCACCACTTTGCCAGCTCGCAGGCCTGTCATTCAGACGAGCAGCAGCAGTAGTTCCACAGCAACTACAACCAACATTTTCAAGGACGAATTGATCAAGAACGGCACCACAACAAGACTGCCAGAACGCACCACCCAGGCTCCGCGACCCAAGCCCAAACCCACAGGGGAAATTGTCAAGGTGCCCGCTCTGCTGGCTGAGCCAACAACAACTACCGGAACAACAGCGGCATCCAGCAGCAGCGGTCCTTCAAAGTCACCAGCCAGTGCCACCACACCTGTGGTGAGCAAAAAGAAGCCAAGCACCACCTCTGCAGCTCCTACAACAACTTCGACAACAACCACAACGCCGAAGCCCACTCGGAGATCCACAACAAAAGCTCCAACAACAACAACAACCACCACCACTAAGGCAACAACAACAACAACTAAGGCAACAACCACCACCACATCAACAACAACAACAACAACAACCACTGCAAAGCCTCTGCTCACCACCGAGGCACCGACAACAGTACCCCTAACAACAACCACCAAAAAAACCGGACTTATCACCTGGACAGATGTGGAGGCTGAGCCACCGACCAATGCTAGCATTTCCAACGATTGGCAACCAGCACCACCTTCAAATTGGCTGCCACTTGCCACCCAAACACCTGAGGTGGCGACCCAAACATTGGCAACAACAGGTGAGTCTTGCACCACTCAAAGAAAATAATTTAATTAGTGTCATCAGCTTATATTTACAAGAAGCCTACCAAAATCCTTTAAAAGTCTTTTATTAAAAAAAAAATGAATCAACAGTATTTAATCCCAAATAGAATTGATAACAGGGTAATCTGAAATATTCTTAAATTTTTTCAAAACAAATGAATATGTTCTTTATTATGCGATCGTATCCACGTTTCTTACTCAAAGAAAACAAAAACATTAATAATAACAAGAAAATCTTTTTTTTTTTTTTAATCTAAGTATAACATGTATTTTAACTATGTAGTTACTGTTATTTTCGATATGCAAGCTCACGCTTGAGGATATTTTCTCAGTGCTTTTAATGGGCAAACTAATGCCTGTTTTTCATTCCCGTCACAGCACCACCCAGCGCCACCGACAAAGTGGTCATCTCCGTGGCCACCAGCGTCAGTGAGGTGGAGACACACGGACCAGGCAAACCGCATAGGACCACGAAGCCACCGAAACCTTCCAGCACCGCCAAGCCCGCCCCAACAACAACAACCACGACAGCGACAAGCACAGAGAAAACCACAGAGGCACCACCAAGCAGCATAGAATTAGTCTCATCTACATCATCTTACACCGATATTAGCAGTGAGGTGGCAGCCAGCAGCAGCAGCAGCAGCAGCAGCAGTAGCAGCACCACTAGTACCACGACTGGCAGACCAACAAGCACAGCTGCTGAAACCACCGATTATAGCGGCGAAGAACCAAACACAACGACCATCGAGGCTACAGGCAGCACCACCGTGGCACCCGCCAATGCATTGGAGGGCGTCGATTACAAGGAAGGTAAGTGCCGAGCCGAGAAAACCCGTTTCCTGCGGGGAGAAATCTATTAATACCCTTGTGGCTGACTTTGGCCATAAGACAAAGCCAACGTGCGTGGCCATTAAATTCAATTTGAAGGCTAAACGCTGGCCTTGAGCCCGCATCGAGCTGAAGACCACGAAGCGGAGACATCTTCCGAGATGCTGCCCTGGGTCAGCTCATAAATGCTTACACTGGGAGAAAGTCCAACCAAAGTTGTAGTAGTAGTTTATACAGGCTATTCTTGAAAGCACTTAAAACATAAGAACATACAACTATTTGGCTTAAAGCTCTTTAAATCTATCATTTTAAATCAATTCTTAATGAAATCTCAATATCAGCCTAAATTCCAAAAAATTAGAGTATTAATATTTTAGAAAACAAAATTCAAATGAAATTTTTTTTTTTGTAACCTTGTTTTAGACAAACAATTTAAAGGAGAAAGATCCGTCTCACTTCCTTCTAAGCTTAAACTTTGTGTAATTGTGTCCTCAAAACTTATATATAAAGTCAACTAATCTACTATTCCTTAAAAAAAAAAGAAGGTGATATTTTTCCATGTGTAAGAACACTCCTAAGCTGGACTTTTGCTAGACGCAGTCCGCAACAATTTTTACAGCAATCATTTACAATAATGACTGCATCGTGTATGGGATCGCGTCGGTCATTGTGCCGCCTGGGTCACGTTGTCGGTCGTCTGCCAAAGCCAAAGCCAAGGCAAAAGCCAAAACCAAAGCCCACCAAAAACCAGCCAAGCCGCACCCCTGTTCCCTGCAGCCCGTTGACCGATTTGTGGCGGCCAGAGCAATCTTGATCCACGAACCGAAACGAGTCGCGGTTTGGTTCGGATCGGTTCGGTTCGGTTGGGGCCAAGACAAGACAAGTTGCTGGCCATAAAGTAGGCCGTTGACTGCCTGTGCCTGCCTTGCGGCTGGCCAAAGTCAAGGACTGCGCTGCTGCGCCTCCATGGCCAAAGCACATTACATTTGGGCCGAGATGACTGAGTGCCAGGCGGAGTGATTAAAATGTTTAAGGCCCTGGCGGGCCCATTACTTTAATTGTGACCTGGCGCAGGCCTATTAGCCAAGAGATCCCACTCCTTATTCACGTATGCTGTATGCTGTATTCTGTATTCTATATTCTGCGTCCTTTTCCCGCCAGTTTGCGGTCGTCGCATGTTCCCCGAGCCCCGGATCGTTGGAGGAGCTAATGCCGCATTCGGCCGGTGGCCCTGGCAAATCTCCCTGCGTCAATGGCGCACCTCCACCTATCTGCACAAGTGCGGAGCTGCCCTGCTGAACGAGAACTGGGCAATTACGGCGGCCCATTGCGTGGACAAGTGAGTAGAGCGGCCAATGGCCTTTTCTCGAATCCCAGTTCTCATGAGTGCGACTTTCAGCGTGCCACCCTCTGATCTGCTGCTGCGCCTGGGCGAATACGACCTGGCCGAGGAGGAGGAGCCCTACGGCTACCAGGAGCGCCGTGTCCAGATCGTCGCCTCCCACCCACAGTTCGATCCGCGCACCTTCGAGTACGACCTGGCTCTGCTGAGGTGAGCTATGACCTGTACCCTATGGGGGGTAACCATTAACGTGTTACGTTTACGTTTCCCCACAGATTCTACGAGCCCGTGGTCTTCCAGCCCAACATCATTCCCGTTTGTGTGCCCGACAATGATGAGAACTTCATTGGACAGACGGCCTTTGTGACCGGCTGGGGCCGCCTGTACGAGGACGGACCACTGCCCAGCGTGCTGCAGGAGGTGGCCGTGCCCGTGATCAACAACACCATCTGCGAGTCCATGTACCGCTCTGCGGGCTACATTGAGCACATACCGCACATATTCATCTGCGCCGGCTGGAAGAAGGGCGGCTACGACTCCTGCGAAGGTGAGTGATGCCGATGGCCAGAGATCGGGAACGGGCAATTCTGTAAAGCAATCTGTCTTCTGTCCGCAGGCGACTCCGGTGGCCCGATGGTGCTGCAAAGGGAGACGGACAAGCGGTTCCAGCTGGGAGGCGTCATCTCGTGGGGCATCGGGTGTGCGGAGGCCAACCAGCCGGGCGTGTACACCCGCATCTCGGAGTTCCGGGACTGGATCAACCAGATTTTGCAGTTCTAGTTCTGCTTTCAGCCTGGCCAGATCCTTAGCGAATGCCTAGCACGTCTTCCCCACAACGGCATCGGAATCCAACTCAAACTCGGACTCGTGCTCCGGTTATGAACAGAGATCGGCGGATGGCGGATCAGATCGGCCATAACCCGAGCAACGATTCCAGTTGCCACCATTTACCTCCACCTGCCCGCACAGCAACCACTGAACCAGCAACTGATAGCACTTCCATTGTCATAATCGTAATCTTACACTTAGCGTTGCCTAGCCTAGCCTAGACTAGCCTAGTCTAGCCTAGCCCTAAAACTAGTTAGTGAATGTGATTAACCAGAGGTCACTGATGCAGTCACGGCTCATGTAACGTATTAATCGATTGGACTCCTAATTTATTCCCATTTGCTGTACATAATTTTCTAAATTATTGCATAACATTTACACTTAGCTTTAGTCCAATACAATATTAATTTAGGAGACTCGACGGCGGTTGGGTCCTTCGGTAGGGCATATTATCTCGTAAGTCGCTTCTCCCCAAATCGAACCATGCGGCAGAAGCTATTGTAATTTTATTTTATAATTTACTTTAATTATTTATTTATAGCAGCTCATGCACGACAAAATTAATTCTATTAAAATGTTTAAAACAAACAAATTCCAATGAGTTTATATTGACATAATAGCATTAAGCCCAGCGAATAAGGGGTACAGAAAAGGACATAGAAAAAACGGAATAAATATAACGACTGAAAATCTGAATTACTGAATTTCGGTCAGCTGTTCCCCAGCAGTTTAATAACTGTTTGAACATTCAGGGACAACACAGAGGCTGCTGAAACGTTTCCTTCTACCGGCTACATACTTTTCAACCAATACATTATACACTTTTACTCTACGAGTAACGTGTATAAAAATAGTCAAGTGTTGACCACAGACTCAAACCTTCTATAACAACATATCGGAGACTCAAACCTGTAAGCCGTTAATATATGACTGTTCCTTCAAGAAGTAAATTAGTTAGTACTTCCTAGTTCTTGGAATTTATAATATTTTTAAATATGTAAAAATTTATGTTATAGTTAAAGAGACAATTTTAATTTATAATAAGAGTTGGGAGGTGAGAAAGAGTTACATTGTAGAGCTACTGACTGTTAAAAGATAGGTTAGTTAACAGTTTCTGTATACTGTCGATAAGGTTGAAATGGTAAAGATAGTGCAAACAGTATATAAGTTCTACCCCTTACGAATCTAATGGTAAACCTAAATACTTTAAAATAATAGCTTTGGTTAAATAACTCCATTCAATTCAGGTTATACTTAAACTTTAAGTAGGCGTTACAGCGAGTAAAAAATCCTTACAGTTCAAATGGAATATTCCCTTAAATTTTAGTACAATTTTTTTCAACTATATTTTGAATACTTTAAAAACACCCTAAATAAAACACGACATAACAAACGGTTAAATTGAACTTTTCACATTTAATATACACTCATTAGACATATAATATCGGAGCTAGATAATCGAAACATGCATTCAAATTATAACTTTTTACCACTCCACCACTGCTTACATTTATGGCTGACTTTTGCTCCTCCTTATATAAAGTGTTGTACAATCTGTGCAAATCGAGTGTGGTCTATCACTGTCCTATATAGTTTTCGGCTCGAATTCATTTGTTCATGCTGAGCGAGAATAGTACGCAAAGTTCTGGACAAAAATGCAATTACAGCTATATTTTATCTATTTGGTATAGATTAATTATATTACACATATGTAAGGATGCACGTATTTTTTAAAGTTTCCTTCAATGTTCCAACTTCTCCCATGCCTTGATATTTTTCAGAACACCACTCCGTTTAATTCCATTGTGCTGCAATTGTTGGTGATTATAATACTTAATGGACATCTATAATACATTTAATGGACATCTAGATTAGTACTGCCCGAAGGCAAATGGAATGGGTGCGTGTTTGCCCTAAGCTACTCGTGTTAACATTCAAATTTAAAGATATCAAAACTATCCATCCGACCGCAATATTTGATAAAGCAGATCGCAGCACACACAATAACAAAATGTTTTGGTTTTGCTCTCGATTTTGTGGACCTTGTGTAAAATCACATATTGAATTAATGTAAAACTACGCTGATGTGAACCTAATAATAGCCCTTGTGTAAATCTAGTGTTTCTTCCATATTTCTGTTATCTTTGATTAATTTTGAAATGGTCCCGACTAACATGAGAAACCTAGGGCGTGCCAGTTCTAAGTGCACGATGGGCTCTTTCAAAAAAAGTTAAGGTTATCAATTATGGATAAATTTCTAGGACTATTTAAGCAAAATTGCACATTGTGGTTACTATATTTTCTGGTTCTCTTTCGATCAATCAAATTTTAAACATTTAATCCAATAACAATCGTGGTAATATTTAAGTAATTTTAAAATGCAATTCAATACCATTACGAATGTAAAACTACACGTATATAATTAACAATAAGTTTCGTTCAGCCGACAAGCGCTAAATCCTCAAAAAATCAGTACAATTGGTATTATAAACTCTTCGTCTATGAACAAGGGTAATATGGTATTGGTTTTTTAAAAAATTATTGCTTTTTAATTTTGTTTCTTTTGTATTTTCATTTCTTTCATTGAAATATAACTAAATTAATCCAATTCCGGACAGATTCGAGCATTGAAATTTATCCCAACTCATGCTTACAAGAAAACAAAAACATAATAAACCAATTACAAATAATATGTTTATATTTAGACAAACTATATACAATGATTAATGGGGGAAATGACTAGCATAAATTAAAGCTAAAATTATACACAATATGTACAGTTGGGAATAATACCCCCGGTAGTTGTCGAGTCTGTTTTGTAACTTAGGCAATAGTTATGTTTAGGATATTGCATAGTCTATAGGAAACTTCTGGGATACACTTTGGATTACACTTTTAGCTTAGAGTACATGCAGATTCTCGCAGCTCTTGGACTTGGAGTCCCGAGTCCAGACGCGGCCCAACAGACCCTTAACTTTCAGGCTGGTGGATGTTCGTGAACCACGATATTTGCGAGGACTGCAAAGAAGAAGGAGAGGGGTACATGAGCATTACGGGCTAATTTTGATTTTGACGACCTGTCAGGAGCCGTGACTCACCTGCTTTGGGCACTGCCAGGGGGCGTGGCCACCGACTCCCCCAGCGGTCCCAGCGGGGTGCTGGCATTCAGGCATCCTGCATTCAGCGGTGAGCAAGCGCGCCGCTTTGACTTTCTAATCGAACGCTTCCGGAACAGATCCCTGTGCGAATAATATGCATTAGCAAGTTCAGTGAAATATAAGAGGTTCTCTTTACCCACCTGGACTTCTCGGGATTCTCCAGCTTGAGACGTATCTGTGACAACAGACCCACCAGCAGCTCGTCTACGTTGTGATTGATGCCCACCGATGTCTCGATGAATTTACAATCATAGGCGGTCGCCATGGCCTTGCCCTCTGCAAGAGAATAAAAATATACGATGGAGAGGTTAAGTGAAAATATGTGGAAATTATGGGCAAAGAGCATCGCAGTCAAGCTTAGTTGGCCGCCCATCACCCCAGTTAATCAAATCAAATGGTCTCGCTTAGTTAACTCTGTGTTGGCCATAAAAACCTCAACTTGGACTCGGATTTGTATCTAAACACGTTGGCGATTTTGTGTTGCCGGGCATCCATTCATCCCCTCCCATTCGTCACGTCGTGTCCACAGTTGTGTACACAAATCGTAAAATCTGAAGCATCAAAGTTCGCAGTGTGCGGAGGTACCTCATGCGTGTATCCCTCGTGGTGCAAATTTTATGACAGGCTCACATTTTTATTAACAATGTGACAAAAGTATATATTTGTATATATACTTTACTGTTCGTTTTATTACAGTTTAATAGGGGATGCAGCCTTTACTAGGCTTTAAGGACATAAGCTCTTAACCTTTCGACTTTCGATTGGAGCCGAAGCTGGATTCTAATTAAAAGTAAACAGAAGTTTCCAGCATTTACCCCAATTGAATAATTAGTGAGGCACTAGAATGGGGCAGACATCATTAAATATGCCAACAGTGGAAAGGTAAAAATGGAAAACGAGCAAAATGCATTAAAGTTTTAAAAGCTGTTTTGGATTCATGGAATGATAAAGCCAAATTTTATTCACTACATACGGTCCATCACTTTTTCAGACACTGCACATATTTTTCCCAATCACTGTGACAATCTATAGATTTATGAATATATCTTTGTGTGCTATGCGTACATTTCATTGTTGCCAGAGGCATACAAAATTCTATAAATACTTTATGAAATTAGGGCGCCGCATTAGGTGGACAGGAACTCACCACCCAAATTCAGGATTGTGCGTGGGCGGTGGAGGGGTGCGTCGTCGTCCTGTTTACAACAATAGGCTTATGGGCCTTAAACCTTGAGCGGAACACATGCCACACGGGACAAAATGTAATCAATTTTGCGCTGAAACAATTTCCCTGCCATTACTCTCAAAAAACTGGGAAAACCCTTCGCTCAGCCACCCAACCACCCACTAGAGCACCCATTTTCATAATAACAAACGTAATTTAACGGAAAATATTGAATTACTTAGATGAAAGCGCCAAAGTTACTTTGGTCTTAAAGGGAATCCGATATAAAAGTCAAGTGAAAGTACTTGAGTAGACAAAAAGCCCCCGAAATTGGCGACCTTTAAATGGGGGAAAAGCCCGGCTATCTGCCCCACTTGAGACTCCGGCTGTTTGCGTAGGCGAACCGCCGGATGACTTCCGCTTGGGCAAACACTTCACCTGGCAGACCCAAACTATATCGCTGCCTATTTATAAAAAGATCCAATCGAGCACAATTTCGAGTGTTAATGATGGGAGATTTCCGCCGAACGTGGACAACGATTTTGTGGTATGCTTACCTTCTGAGGTGACCAGGCGACTCCTGGCCAAGTCCGCCTTGTTCGAAACGAGGATGACGGCCTTCTGGGCGATGTTCTGATTGGTCCAGAGCACCTGCAGCACCTGCTCCGCCACGCTGAAGCTGCTCCTGTCCGCGGCCGAATAGATGACGCAGTAACCGTGGGGATCATAGTTGGTCAGGCACTCATCCGGCTGTGAATGGAGGAGCATGTAGGTGACACCGAGGTGACATTGAGTGAGGTTGAGAGCTGGGCCACAGTGTGGGCTAGTTGATGGCCGTGCATGCTAATGGCATTATGAAATGTCACAGATAAAGTGCAGGGTGCCGGACGGATGAGCAGGTATATATAATAGCACTGGTCACAATAATAGCAACAAGGCCCCGAAGGCCACATAATGGATATTTTAAAAGCATCTATGCACTGTTTAAAAACCCATTTATTTTAAGTGGATCTAAGCACGCTTTAAAGTGTGCAATTCAGGTTTCAAAAATGTGTTTTTAAAACGAGTAATGCATTTTATGCATCCATTGAAATCATTTAAATATTTAACTATTTTTGATGGGGTTTGAGTAAAAATTCCTTACCAAAAATTCAGATACAAAACTGAGGTATACCAACAATAAGAATTAATTTTTTTATGTTTTAATATATAAAATGTTTCAAGAACATTTATTGGTTGTAACTAGAAAATTGCAATATAAACGTTAAAATATTTCTTCCATGATTGTGACCTTTCGTATGGGTTGTGTGCATTGAATGGTACTTACCGTCATTTCGGTGTATCCATGGTCGATGAATATCAGCTCGGACTCCTCGCCGCTGAGTAATACTGAAACGGCCTTCTCGCCGGACTCATCATCTGCACACATTGAAGGAGAAAGTCTAGGTTAGCACCAATGAATTATCATGTGCGCAAAAGCGTAAGCTTAAGTTCGATAACGTAAATGGCAAGCAATGAAATGATTTACAACATCAATTTTAGGAAGTGCAAAACCAAAGAGTTTGTGCATGTTTTTGTTGTGTGTGTGTGATGTGTTTGTCTACGAGTGTCGTTCTCTACATGCAAGTATTCGGGTATCCATTAGCCAAGAAGAATGAAAAGCCCGCCCCTAAATGTATGCTAGTGTATGGCAAATTAAATTGGCCCCCACAAGTATGCAATGCAATGGTCTAGTCGGGAAAACTCATTGGCAAAAGGGGTGAAAAGTGCTGCGAAAAGTGCCTGGGGTGACTTTGTTTGTGTGGGTGAGTGCTTTCTCAATTATTATTCATTTAATGCGTTCTCTGATTTTTTGTTTTAATTAAAAAGACGACAGAAGGGGCTGTGGCATTTATATGTTTGAATATATTATTTGTTTCCCGTCCCGAGTGGCAATCAATAATTGCAGCCACCATTCGAGGCCCGGCGCTTCTGACCAAATCATTAATTAAATTTCATTTGTTGTGTTTGTGATGTGGATAATCATTTCAATATCGTATGCCTGTCCTCAAGGCTGCCCATCTACTGGCCATAAATCAGAAGCGAAACAAAGGCCGCAATCATTTGACAATCGATTGGAGAGGTCTATGGGACTATATATTATATAGAGAGGCGTGGTGGTGTGTTTTTGGAGGTGGTGGTGTAGGTTCTAACTTCCGGGGCGTGAATCGAACTCAATTGGGAATCGCAGGGCTAATGCATTTGTGGACTAGGTGTTTAGCTAGTTTGTTGTTTGGTTAAGTTGTTTGGAAAGTTGAAAAGCGTTTCAATTATATGTATAGAGATATTTGGATAAATATTAAGGAGTAGCATAATTAACAAGGTTATTATTATTATTGTTCAGTTGCTAGTTGCTTTTACCGTCGGCGGCTTTTTCAATTAGAATGCGTATATCACAGTTGCCTAGATCTGATAACGATCACGATTTCGGTTTCAAATGCGATTTCGGTTTTCGGTTAAGTTGTTGTATGTACAAAGATGTTGTTGTTTATTCGGTTGTTGTTGTTGTTTTTCGAGTTTTGTAGGGTCAGTTTGAGACATTGAGTTGAATGATTGGTTGATATTCGGAATGGAGAGAAACAGAACAAATTATCATTTCTTTAAAAAACAGTATGATACAATTGCGGATTATAGTATGAGGTTTTGTGTGTTGGATAAGCATTTACACGGGGACCATTGGCTAAATATTTCTAGGGAACATGGAACTGGTCACAATCCAATAACCTTCCGTTATTGCATGAAAAATTTCCAAACAAACGACGAACGACAAATTAATCTGTTTAAAATTTTCCATTTGCTGCCAAGCTTTATTGTTTTATTAAAATTTTGGCCTGAGAGGAAATCTCAGCCAATAGAAATATTTATACGAATCTTTTCATTCACTCCCTGCCAGAAACTGAAACATTTTTCACTGGCCAATTCCATTCCTTCATAGATTCGCCAAAATTCAAAAACGAGGCGAATTTATTTTCATTGCAGCAGCGTTTGTTATGCTTTATGCCAATGTGTGTTGACCCATTGGGGGGGTCGGCAACAGCTATAGCTCGGCACACTCATAAAACGCCCAAAGCGAAGGAAACCAAACAGAAGGCAGCACTCAACGGAACAAAACAAAGCAGTACAACTGAAAAATATAAACTTTCCAAACACGGGATCATAAAAAGCCATGTGATACGGGGGCAAACAGACGGCACAGAGCAACAAAATCAAACCAATATAATAGCCAGTATAAGACAACATAATACAGCACACAGCTACAACATCAACTAGGAGAACGGAGGTAGTGCCAACAAATGAATCATGAAATAATATCAACTAAAGCCAAAGCACTCACTCACGACTAACAGACAGACACAGGATGACACAGGGGCGTTTTGCTATGCAGTGCATTCGGGGAGGGGATGGGCTAAGGCGGACTCTGGGGTTCTGGGCTTTCGGGATTCCGGGATCCCGGATGCAAGCACCTCCGGAAGGGGATTCAAACTCACCGATGCTCGTGTCGTAGGCGTGCAAGTACTCCGACGTCATGAACTGCGAGACCAGGGAACTCTTACCCACCGCCGGGCCACCCAGCATGAGGACTCTGGAGTAAGGGAAAAAATAGAGCAATAAGCCACTTTGTTTATTTAAGTGAGACATTTGAAATAATAATAAGCAAGATTCATATTTTAATGTTGATACTATGACCTTAGGTTTTCACCTTTCATTTTCAATGTTCTTCGCTTTAAAATACTTATGCAACCATCATTTGTTTACTTAAATTCATGTACAAATGTTTATTTATTTCACATTAACAAACATGTAAAAACCATACAATGAATGCGATTGGCTTACAACTTTATTGATAATGTTTGTAGTAACAAATGGGAAAACAGTCTATTCATAAATGAACGTAATTGTTTGTATATTTATATGTTTTTGTAGATTACTATAAATGACAATGAATTTTCTTTTGATGAGCAGTGGCCAACTGGATTATTCCATAAGAACAACAAGGTTTAAAACCGATAAATATAAATATTTGTTATTTACCCCTGCCTAAAATAAAACCATCCAAAACACTGACTCACCTGTAGGGACCGTTGCCGGGGTTGGATGTGCTGCTCTCCCTGCTGGAGGCCAGCGAGGTTCGAGCGGATACGGATGCGGGGGCGGACAGTTGCTGCTGGGCGGTCAGATGCTCGGTGCTGGAATTAGAACTGGCCACGCTGTTGTTGGAGCGACTGCGTCGGCTTTTGAGGGAGTCACCGCGGTTGACCACGCCCTTGCCCGTGATCGAGAAGTGGCGCAGCCTATAGTACTCCTCCTCCACCCCGGTATTCGGCATGGAAGCCACTCTAAAGTCGGGGGTAATATTCAAAATCTGTTAACTACGTGTTGGATAAGATACTTACCTGGATCTCTGCTGGGGCAGGCACAACTGATTCGGCCTTCCCGAGGCTCTGCTGCCGGGCATCTTGACCGACTGCGACCGGCTGTGATGTGGTGAGCCATATCTAAAAATGAAACAAGACGACATCGTTAGTACCAAAAGCTAAACTAGAAATTCGACTCCTCTGTGCATGTTCCTGTTGTGTCATCTCAGGAGATGAGGGGCAAACCAACTGAACAGCAGTCATAACAGAACTGCAGTTGACAGCACTTTAATGGACATCTAGATGTGCACATCTCACCCATCAACGCCGCCACCGACATCCTCTATGCTGGCTTCACCTGCCATGTCCTTGGACACTGTGAATGTCAAAAGACCAGAAAACATGTGGCCAGTGTCCTTGGGTCTTGAAGTAAGTTAACCACAAGGTAAAATGGTTAAATATTGATAATTACAATGCCCAATTACTGACAGGCTTCGGCAAACGCCAGAAAATTAATGAAAACTAATTCACTGCAAATAGGTTTGGGTGGTGCAATATTTAAAGTTGCAATATGTACAATCAAATGCAGGAACTGCGTCCACGAGCATGTCAAAAATGTTTATTTATGCATGGAATTTTACTAAAACAAAACAAAATTCGCCCCCAATCACGAGTTCGCATGGAAAACCAGCAACAGGTCGTATGAGTAATTTGAAAAGTTATGGGACCATCATGGTTTTTTTTCCATCTTCTTGCCACCCGAGTTTGTTACAATGCAAAACTGCTGGCAGGTGAAGGCTATAAAAGTGGTCCGCTGTTTTTTCTGTTTGCAACGTTTGGCCATTTAAAATTTGATTGCTTTGGTCCGAGCGTTTTTACGAGAGTCTTGAAAATCGATTGGCATTCAATCGGAAATTAAATCTCAGGCTGGTGGGCCATAAAACGTTATCGGTCAAAGGTCAGGGCGGTGCGGTGCGGAAACTGCATGGGAAGCGGACTCACTTACCGCATTTCAAAATCGCGCAGCTCCTCGATGGTGAGCGTATTGGTCACATCCAGCAGCTGCCTCATATTCTCGTCCCGCTTGTGTTGTTGTTGCTGCAGCTGCTGCTGCTGGTGATGATTGTGGACGTGGGTCTGTGGGTGGTGCGAGTGCAAGTGCGCCGGCGGATGAGCCAACTGCTGGGAATTGCGCTTTCGGGCCACCAGCTCCTTGCCCTGCTCCACGCTGATGAAGTCCCCCTCGTTCTTGATTAGCAGCGTCTCGACTGTATTGTCCAGACTTAACGAGGGCTAAAAAAGAAAGAAAAAAAAAAAAAAAAAAACGGAGAGGGTGAGCAAAGGGAAATGGTAAGTGTCGGAGGTATCGTTGATTGTTAACCGGATTGCAGCAATTTCAATTGAATCGCAACCACTCGACCAAGTACTCATGCCCCGATGACTTCATTCATTGCCTCCACGGCCTTATGAATTTGTAGCGCAAACCTTCGCAACCTTTCAAGGGTTTTCCATTGCAATTTGGAAAAGTTTTTGCTTTATCTACACCTTGAACAGGTGTTCTGACAGCCCGGGGAAAAGCCAGGAAAATGTCGTAAGCCTCTGCATTGCGTGTCTGCAATTGCAAATTCAAATACTCCCCGGCATTCGTGTCGAGGTGAATTTTCGCAAATTTATGTTTTGCCTTCGGTTAACTGGCCAAGGACTATTGACCAGAATTTTGCTAGCTAACAGCCATTAGAGCCTAATGATACCCCTAATAAGCTTCTGCTACAGGCTTATTTGACTGACGAAAATTGCCCTCAATTATTAACTACCTACGGCTTTTACCAAGCATAGCCATAGCCAGAATAATTACCGTTCATATAAAATTCAAATACAAATTAGAGGCTTAAATATGATGTGAAATTTGTGTAAAGTACCTAAACACCGCTTGAACAATTTAGCAAATGAGTGCTGTTTTATATGCAATTAGTCCATTTGTATTAAAATTATTATTTACTTTGAATTTCTTTTTAAGTAGAATTAATATGTTTATGTATTCCTTGTCTTTAGACATCTAAATCCTCAAACAAAAACAAATATTAAATTGTGTAACCAATCGCTAACACAAAAACAAGGCATAAATAAAGCGATATCAAAGTTCAGCTTTAAATTTGTCAGTCTGGGCGAAAACAAATAACTGCCGGCAACTTAAAATTATCAAGAATTTACGCAAGCAGAATTGCCTGGACTATAAATTACACAAACACTTGCAAAAGTCTACCTGAAAACACACACCCAAAGAACAAATGCTCAAATTAATTTGTGTATTTTATTGGCAGGCATGACAGTGGAGCAGAAAAAGGAAAAAGTTGGCTTGCGTTTCACTCAAGCGCTAATTAATAATGTGCGAATGTGTGTGTGATAGGTTCTAATGATTCCGGCCACAAAGCCGTCTCGATTTCACAACTTCACCTATTTGGGCGTTCCCACATTCGAATCAAGTAGTTTAAGTGGCCACCAGAGAAACTTTTTGGCTAATCCGACCCAGGGGAGCAATTCGATGGCGCTCAAACGGGGATGCGACACTTTCACTGATGACGAAACTCGCAAGAGAGTCTCCACCATCGAAAGCACAAGCAATGACGCGTTACACGCGGCGTATGAGTAATATTGCTTTGGACACGCTGCTATGACGTTGCTCTTTTTCATCTTAGCTGCCATTTCCCATTTTCCCCATTACACAAACGACGAAAATAGTTTCTCTTGCATCGCTTGGTGCTTGGTGCGTTGCTTCTTTTTTTGTCAGATTATTTTTAGCAGCATATTGCATTGGGGAAAAAAGTTGCCACATACACCCCAGAGTTCCCGAAAAAGCGAAGCAGAAGTGCGATATAGAACAGAACTTATACGGTAGCATTTGGAGAAAAGCGGTTGCTTCGTGTAATATTCATTGTATTTGTATTCTTCAGTTTTTTTTTTAGTTAAGTTCTTTACTTTAAAGACAGAAAGAATTTGACCTTTATTTAAAAGAAGCAGAAACATGCATTGAGCAGGTTTTGCCCATTACAATGTTTGGTTAGGCTAAGTGTGTGCTACAGTGTAATTTACCAAAATTGCAGGAACTGTCACAAACATTCTTGTACACAAAACTACTTTTGCACTATAAGTATTACTAAGTATTCATTCACACAATGAATTTAGCTTAGAAATGGTTGAAACTTTCATTGAAATCGGATAAACTCTGTTAAAATGAATTTGTCACTTTTGTTTAAAAATATTGGCTAAATTTTTATAAATTACTATGTGATGTTTATTAATCATAATACAAAAAATATGTTTGTTATATATGAAGCTGAAAGTTAAAACACTACCGCTGTCAAAGTGAAAAAAGGACTTTAGTTGTCGTTCGTGGGATGGTTCTAGTGTAAGGCTAATTTAATTTTTACTCTAGTTTAAGTTCAATGGGTAACCGCAAGTCACATTCACATTTTCGTCAATTTTTAATAAAGAACTTTCTCAGAGATTTCATGCTGGCTCTGGATAGTACTACGCAGCGCATTTCTGTATCCAAACGCATGAGAATTGACTATTAAAAAGCAAACCGACTCGAGGTGTTAGGAAAATTTATAGCACTCCCCGAAAAACAGGCAAATAAAATATAAGGAATTCGAATCGAGTGAAAGCGAGAAAAATCTTTCCCAAAAAAATAGGATTGTCAAAGACGAGGACTACGTGCAGAGTGGCAGGAATCAATGCGTGATTGGCAAGAATTAATCCACTTCGGCTGGCCAAGTGGAGAAAACGAGAAACAATAGAACAGATTGGAATGCAATTAGATTCCGTTTTGTTTATGGAAAATGCAAACTGCAAACAGATTCGAGCGCTGGCTCTATCTTAGCCGCATAAATTATAATTGATATTACAGGAGCTGCCAGCACTCATTTCACACCCGATCGATTTGCCTCAGCCCGAGTTCCCCTCCTGCAGTGTTGGCATCGTTTAAAAATACATTTAGTTTGCTAAATATGTATTCAAAATAATCTCGCACACCGCTCCGTGCGAGCGCCATGCATGCAAATCACTTTTCATGTTTTTGTTTCATTTTTACGCCGTTCTGTGTTCAATCGCCTGTGAAATCCGCCAAAAGAGCCAGCGGTCGGGGTGGCCATGTATTCTGACTATTTTCATGCGGCACGAATATTAAAAATAAAAAGCGTAATGGGAAAACTCAGAAAACCTGCTGGGGGGGGGCTGACCCAACGATTTGTTTTGGGGCGAAAGGGAAACATAACATTACTTGGAGGCAGCCACCGTTTAAATTGTGATATTCCAAACACAATAATTTTCTCACCACACACTTATCATGGGGTTGGGATGAAAATATCTGGCATTTGATGGACCGCTCTTCGCTGGAACAAAGTGAAACATCTCGGGCGATTTTTTCTGGTTAGGGGATTTTTCCTCAAATTGTTCACGCGTCTGACGGCTGAGCGGAAAAGTGCAAAGTGCAGCGTCTCAGGTTCAGGTAAATAACCTGCAGCAAACTATTCGCGTTGCTGGGAAATGTTTCCGCGAACGATTACTTTTGGTATGTGTGGCATATGCACAATAACAAGAGCAGAACGCTCACATATCTATATCTCCTTGTACGTGTTTATTTATAGCAAAGGTTTATTTATGGCTCCGATGCAGAATGTGTAGATGCAGCTGTAGCTGCAGCAAATGCAGCAGTAGCCTTCGCCAAACCGAATGGGGTCAATGAATTCGCCATCAAAGGCGGATCATAGGATGGCAGCTCAGGAAACTGGTCCCAGGTGCGTGGGCAGCTAATAAATCAACTAATTAATGTCACTTTATAAGGCAATTGGCCTCGGGCAGGACGGCAGAACGTCAGAACGACCTACTGAAGCTGTCCAGAGACATAGTGCCCTCAAAAAAAAAAAGGAACGCAGCAGGGAGTGAATTAAGTAGCCGGCCCGTTGGCAATTATCAAGTATACGCAACGTCCCGCTGGGAGGAAAGTTCAGGTCAGGTTATTAGCGGGTTCAAATCGCTGTGCTAAGGTTGAGGTGAACCTAATCGAGTCCCTGACCACAACCCTAGACGCTGAACTCCGGCGAGTGTTTAGCCATTCCCGCGATATAATTAGCCACGTTGTATTTTGCGGCCCTGGCAGAGTCAATAACCGTTTTGGCCATTTATCATTTATCAATGATCGGCAAGTTCTGCCATTTTTCGCCAACTAAAAGAGTGAATGGCCGCGGCGCTAAGTAAAAGTGCCAAGAAATGTTTGGGGAAACTGACCTTTGAAGGTTGAGGCGTCGAAATAATGGCCAATAAATGTGTGTATTTCGGTGATACAAATAATGGCTAATTAGTATTTCGAGTCTTTAGCTCGTGTTTTCCTTTGATTGCGGTAATTATGTTGCACAGTTAAGCAGATTCACCGTTTAAGGGACTGTGGAAAAACTAGGCAAGGACACTCACACACACAATGGCATCTAGTGTGCCGGATGAACCTTAAGCGTTTTTGCCAAGGCAAACAAGGCAAATGCATTCTCTCACACATTTGCCTGCAATCAAAGGAAACCATTCGACCACTCAATGTAAAATCAATAGGAAACAGCCGACAATGGGAAAAACTGGAAACATGTTTGCGTTTCTGTCGATGTTTACTTTGAAGGTGGAATTGGCATAATGGGGAAGTGCTGGGAGCAGGGGGCAGGAGGGCTAATTCAACCTCCAAACGCCACCACCCGCCACCCACAAGGCTGCACTCGCAACGAAGTGCGTGCCTGCTAATAATTCGCCAAAGAAGCGACCAAGGTGAGTGGTTACAAGGGGAAAAATGGTAGATAAATCGCCAGGTATCGCTGGGACGCTTGCAATTTATGTAGATTTATACGTCTCGATTCGCACACACGCGCACCCTAAGACCAAAACTTATGGGGGCAATCGATCTGCGCGAGAAACAATTACATTTTACACCTGATTGAAGGTTGGGGCACTAAATAAAGGAGGATGCTCCCGCTTGGTTCTTTGGAAAATCTCTGCTCCGGACGTCATTTCTTTGGGCTTGTTATGGATGGAAATTCACTTATATTTTCCTCCCTCTGTGTACTATATACATGTATGGACTGTTGTTATTTGTTCACCAGGAAATGCCTTCGCGCCGAACATCTATAATCTATGCGAATCTGAATATGTATCTGAATACATACATATATGCATTTCTCCACCTCACCCAGCAATTATCTCTTTATGCATCATGGGCAAAAGTTCGAAGAATGAAATGCTAACTCACTGCCGATTACAATGAAATCGTTAAATATACTCGACCAGCATCTATAGCAATATCTATATCTATATCTGTGTTTGGGTCTATGACAAGTCCCCGCCCCTTTCGCCCCTTTTGTTTTGCTGCGGCGGCCTTTGCTTTTATGTTTTTATGATCCGATTCGAGCAAGTAAATAAATAAGTTGAAAACAACCTGCGATCTGGCACTGGACCGATGCTTGGACTCTATAAACTGGGCAACTGGGTCCCTCGCATCGCTCTCTGTTGTGGTAGTTTATTTTGACAGCTGTCATCTGGGAGATGCACGGAATAATAATAAAGAATACCCCCATATTTCGCTGTCAGTTGCAACATTTTAATTATTTACGACAAATTCATTGTGGGTCAGAAACTCATTCACTGAAGCGGCGACTGTGGCGCAATATTCAGAGCCATAAGTGGGTGTTCTCCCGATAACAAGTTACCCGAATTCCGATCTAGGCCGGAATTAATCCATAACCACTATCTCGGACACAAGCAGAGCGGAGCGGTGCGGAGCGGAGTGAAGTGCAAATTTATGGCCAAATTGACGTCACAGTTAGTCGATAAATCTCGCATATCGGTTGTTCGATGGATCAAGGCATCAACTTGATATCTATTCCAACTATGTAGGCTTATTCATGCCCCCGGCTGGTTGTTGGCTCATTAGCAAAATCAATCAAGCGCACGGGACAGGGATTTGTGGGATTTGTCGTCCATGGCAAAGGGACAATAGTTGTGAGATTTGTGGGATGTATCCCCAGTCGAATGGGGCTATAGTTACCTCCTTGTATCGCTTTGAAAGACTGCGGCAGATGCGCTTGTAGAAGGGCGCCATGATTAACTGCTTCACCGGATTTATAGACTTCGAAAATGAATTTAGTATGTGTCAATTGAATGGATATGGTTTCTTTATTGTGTCTTTCTATATGTTCTTAAGTCACCGCGTTTACATAGCGACCACTAACAGGTTGGCACTTGATAACACGATCTGTAGTTAACGGTACTTGAGTTCGTATCTGATGAATTCTTCGCGATTCCGTATGTCAATTGGCGATGCTTTGCTTTCGGATTGCTCTCTTTAACTGACGAGATCGGCATTGCGCGCCCCTTTTTATTAGCTGTGAAAATCGACCGCGAGCAAGAGAAAGAGAGAGCGAAATGCGGGAGTGGGTGTGTGAGCGGAAAGAGAACAGACAAAGCGGAAAAGCGAGAGGCACGGTGCAGAGAGCAGGATTGGACCCCCACAAGGGAGCAAATCTTAGCTGGAGTGTTGGACAAAGAGAGCATCCGTTATCTGGGTACATGCCCCCACAAATGTGTGCTCTCGGAAGACATTATCAATAGAACCTGCCCATAAATCAATGAGAACTCTTTATCTTTACAACTGGCGATTTCTAGGAAAATGGTGTTACACATCCAGGTGTTATAGTCCTTAAATAAAGAATCCAATAGATTGTAAATGAAATGCAATTGATCATTTCAATTTTGAAGGAAAAACAGCGCAGCACTATTCGAATAAATTTTTAACTGTGCGTACAAATTTAGGTGAAAAATAGATCAAGGAAAAAAATTTAACTTGATTTCAGAATATTTTTTAACTGTTGAATTTAGTCGTAAGTTGCCAGTAATGATTTTGATTGGCCAATAAAAAAATATTTAGTTAGTTAAGTAAGAATAAAATAATTTTAATTATAACTAAAGAACATATATGTGATATTTGGGAATATTTAACCCCTAACTGAACTCACCTGCTGGACGACGATGGTGGCACGTGGCTGTTTGCAGACGGCGGCCGCCTCCAGCGGATTGGCGGTCACGTTGATGGGCCCGCTCCCACTGCCACCGCCTGTCCCGTTCCGGTCCTCCGTCTGGATGTAGAAGTGCTCCTCCTTCTGCTGCTGCTGCTGCTGCCGCTGCTTGCTCTTGAAGGATCTGCGGCGAGCGGAGTCCGTGGGACTGACGGCTGACTCACTGCCCGGACTGGGCATCATGTGGTGCAGATTCAACAGGGAACCGGACACCGATCCGGATGAAGAGCCGTGCTTGGGCGGAATCTGCTCGAATTTGCTGGCTATGTCCTCGAACTTGTTCAGCTCGGCGTAGGAGTGATCGCTGGGCGAGGAGGAGGACTTGGCCTGGGGATAGAAGGCATCCGACTGCGGCACATACTGCTGGTTCTCCCGGATGGTCGTATGGATCACCGAGTCCGGCCGGATGCGCTTTGAGTTCTTACGCGAGGGCGGGCGATCCCGATCCCGCTCCCAGTCCCGCTGCTCCTGGAAGTGTTGCTGCAGCTGCTCTTGGTGGCTCAGCCGCGAGTACTGCTGGAAAATGTCTGCTCCGGATTTCCTCTCATAAACGGAACAGTTTTCCGCCTCCGAATCGCTGCTGTTACTGGCCGTCGTGGAACTCGGTGCAAAGCACTCCCTCTGGATGCGTTCGTAGTCCAAAGCCTCCCGGTCGAAGGGGAACATGGTTCCGGGTCCGGTGGCTTCTCTCAAGCAGCGTTCACTGCTTCCGCTCGACGAACTGGAAGAGTACTTCCGCTGCTGCGAGGATGGTGAGAGCTGATGGGGTGGAATATTCTGCGTTTGCCGATGTTTTTGCTTGCCGGAGCTCCCAAAGAAATTGGCCTCCTTCATTGTGGGCGGCGCCGAGCTGACCTTGGCTATGGCGCCCGTGGAGGCGATGGGCGTGCTCCGGCGCTTCTCCCGCTTCGGGCTCGCCCGGCGACTGTGCGACGGCGAAACGCTGGGCGAGATGTGATTGGGGTCCCGCTCCCGGGGTCGCAGCTTCTTGCTGCGATTTCCGACGCTCTCGCCGCTGCGCTCGTCATCCTCCTCGTCGCCCTCGCTGGCGGCCACCATGCCATTGCCCCCAACCCCGGTTCCAGGTCCTCCTCCTCCTCCTGCTCCAGATCCTGCCGCTCCCATGACCACCCCCGCGTCCTTTCCCATCTCATTACCATAGCTCTTGAAGGGAAAGTGGCTGGCGGACTTCTCGCTGCTGCGCGCCGACTTCGGTGACTGCGGGGGATCGAAGGTGAAGTGCTCTCGGGCTCGAGTGGGCGGTGGAGCCGTGCTGGGCTCCCGCTCCCTCCGCTCCCGCCGTTCCTCCCGATGGCTGCCCGGCGAGTGACCGCCCGCCGTGTGGCGCCGCTGCGAGGAGAGCAGTGGAGTGGTGGAAGACGGCTCGCCGTTCAGGATGGATAAACAGGACTCCTGGCTCTGCAACGCAAAAGGGTGAAATAAAAGAAAATATAGTAACAATTTATGGGTTGCACCATAAGGCTAATGTTTTCCTCAAATAATAAATAAATAAATAACAAAACTAATTGCAGCTTTAAGCATAGCTCTGCAAGGAAAAGGAGTAAAGTGTTGGAAATTGTAGTTGCACCATTAGTTTTATATATTGCCTTAAGGGGAAATTCACGTCGAAAGCGGGAAAAAATTTGATTTATTTGCTTAGTAGTTATCCTTATTCACAGGATGTCTGTTTCTAACATTCAAAAGCTTAAATAAACATTCAAACAATGTAAAAATAGACGAATCTAGCTAGTCCTATCATACTCGTGGTCACTCCCCAGTGAGTGCAAAAAAAACCTTTATTATTGCATGCAACTTTTTGTTCGTTTTATTTAGAAAACTTTTTAATTGCGCTATTGAAGAAGGTCAGTAGTCTGTTTATATAAATACAAAAGTTAAACAAAGAATTAATTTTACTTTAACTATATTTTGGGATTTTAGAAAACGTTAAGTTTCCTTTTATTTAACTATACATATATATATAAATGTTATTTAAATCAAATATATATTTTGGAAGTCGTTTTTGGCTTTTATTCATTACCATAACAACCCAAGTTGTGACAAGGGCCTTATTTTTTATTTACAGTTTGGAGGTACTTGAAGCAGAACGAAAACCATGGCCATGGCCATAAGAATAAGGAGGATTTGGGGCTTTGAAAAGCAATAAAGCCCCATTTCAAGCTCTCTTCAGCAAATTCAGAGGACAATGCGAATTGTCAATAATCACATGATTCAGTGTCGGACGTGATTGCTGGCCAAGCGGATTTAATCCGGATTTTAGTTTCGTTTCGTACCTCGACGCTGTCCTGCAGATTCATGTCGGGCTTGGGCGGATACCTCGAACAGCTCGTTAGTTCCAGCTCAGTGGCTCCGCGTCCATTGGCACCTCCGCCTCCGCCTCCTACTCCTCCCCCACATATGCCTCCGAATCCCTCGTGCTCCGAATCGATGTGGACGGCGGTGAGGAGCGGCTCCTCCAGCGAACTGAAAAGCGGCTCGCTGGGACCCGAGTTGTCACCTGAAGGAGCAACGAAACAAGGAATAGCAGAAAGTGCGGGCCAGATTGATTAGTTGATTAATTAATGCGGCTCCGCGAGCACATCAATCAAGCAATCAATTCTTACCCAGGTCCAGGGAGTCGCACGTCTCGGAGGTATCCGTGTGGGTCACATTCGTGATGAGCGTGCAGGCCGAGTCCGTGGACGTATTGATGGTGGTGTCCGGAATAGAAGCCGACGAGGTTCCCATGACCACCAGCTGCAAAAAAAGACATTATTAATTAAGATCTGTCTATTTGGGCAAGAGAAATGACCGCCTTAAAAATACATTTTAAGTACTTAAGTGCTCTTAAAATCAATTATATAGGGCTAAAACAGATTGTAATTTGCTAATTCTGTTAACTACAATTGTTACAAAAGAAATCAGAACTGACAATAGCCAGAGCAATAACCAACAAAAAATTAAAAGAACAAAGAGATTAACCCAAAAATTAAATATTTGAAATTTAAATTATTGACACTCTTCAAAGTAAATTTTCTTTAATATCAAAAGAAATGTTACTACTAAGATTAAACAAAATGTTTAAAGATTAAGATAGTTCCAATACTTGAACTTTCCGTACAAAAACTCCTTTAAGCTAAGCTAGGTAAAATCAACTCTATAACTCAAAGACTAGTTTGAGTTTTAAAAGGTGGACTGCATTTTTATTTCAAATAAATTACATTATACATTTACTTACCTTCGGCACTCCACCTGCGGTCGTCATATTGTGCATGGGTCCAGCCACGGAGTTGTGATAGGCACTGGACACTGGATTTAAGGGTAGTCCGTTCAGAGGAGTCGCAGAAGTTGTGGAGGCGTTGATTTTGTTCTTGATGCTTCGTCCGCTTTTAAAGTAGAGCCTTCGGAGAGCTGTGGCTGCGGATGAGCCAGACGTACTGAAGCCGTCGTTATCAGACCCACTGGAGTTGCTGCCACCGGAGAAGACACTGGAACCATTAAGTTGGGCAGCAGCCCTAGTTGCCGTAGGAGTGGATGGCTTCGATCTCGATACATTGCCGGGTAGAGACGAGGCATTCGAAAGCCTTCTGGCACCGGGATGCGGAGACTGCGACTGGGATTGGGATGCGGTCTGTGGTTGGGCAGGTGAAGCGGATCGAGGAGCGGGCGGTGACTTGTCGCTTCTGCTGCCCGATGGTTGACCCAAAGCCAAGGCCATCATCGCCGCCGATCGGGTGCTCATATATCCAGCCGGTGGCTTTGACTTTCCGGAGTTGGAGTTGGTTCGGTTGCTGCTATTGTTGTTGTGGTTACCCTGAGCGGCATGAGCAAGAGATGCCGTCATGGCTGCGGGATATGAAAAGCCAAAAACCAAAGAAAAGTCGTTTATTTACATTCAAACACAGTTGCGGTTTCCTGTGGCTCTTTGGAGCCTGCGGTTTTTAATTATGGTTGCTTAGAATAGGGTAGTTTCACAACAAAAAAGTTACTTTCTAAAAATTGTTGGCATTTACTGTATGAACTCATCACCGACAAGTGTACAAAAGTGGCCTAAAATATCCGGAATCAAACACCTTTAATGCAGTTTTCTCATTTTGTGGTGGTCGCTCTTACTATGAATTCTATGAATAAATGCTGGTGTATGTATATAAACCCAAAGCTTTTTGTGAGAATTTTAAATTATTGATAAATAAAGTTGATCAATTTTCAATTAAAACTAATACCAAGAATTGTTTGCATGAGTTGAAAATGCAATTTCTTCTGTATTCAGTGAAAACTAATACTAAGAATTCTTCAAATATTGCTATGACATGCAGTTGAAAGGCAACCGACCCGCTTGATTTTGCCAGAAGCATGCCACTCCACCTCCTGACCAAAATCGGTGGTCTCCTGCTAAATCAACAAATAAAATCGATGGACTATAGCGTGACACGGGCACCTCACATGTTGCGCCATTAAGTGACTCAACCCCAAGAGGGGATAACTGGCGGGTAGCTTTTCCCTGGCGGAGAGTGGCATGTCCCCGGGGATTTTCCCTAACCGCAAATGCGGAGTGGGTAAGAGATTTTCGCACGTAAACAGGGCAAACTTTTCGTGGAAAAACAAAGCACACAATCAAACAGCGCTGAGATAATAATCATCAAATAATCGAATTCCATTCCACAATTAATTGTGTGGACGACAGAATGTCCCGGTCTTCTGGCCGTCTGCCCGCCCACCCACTCCCCTAATTGTGATTGTTTATCCAAGCGCACTCAAAGAGATTCCCCATAAGGTTGCCCCGTGCCCAGTTAGTCCACACGATGGGGGACAGTCGACGGAGGTCAGGGAACCCGAGGCGCAAAAAAGAGGTCGACTCCGACGAAGACTGTGGCCCAGAATTCGCGCAAAGTTTGACAGGGCCGGAAATTATACGGGCAGGGCCATTTGCATGTTTCCATTGTACATTATTTACACAAATGTCGCGAAAACTGTGTCAACTATCAGCCATCAGGCCACAAATCTTAATCTACACAAAAAAAAATCTGTTTGAGCTTAAGAAATTGTTCTCGAATTCGGAAATAATGTTAAAAAATAAATATAATTTGGAAATAAAACTATTTTAAAAACAGAAAAGAAAACTCATGAAAATATGTTCTTATAAATTCCATATTACTCTATTACAAAAAGAGTTCTCCAAAATAATTATATAATTTGAACTTATACCTTGCAAAGGAAAAGTAAGCTGTTTTGCATTTATACATATACTAACTTTAAGAAGTGCAAGTGGTTTGTTGAAAATAATTTTTCAAATTATTTACGATGTTAAACATTTCAAATATAGTTTGTGCTTTCGTCTTCCAAAAAGACACAATTTTTTTTCAAATACAAACATAACTTTTTAAAATAAAAACATTTATGTTATTATTATAACAAAAATTAAGAATTTTTTAGCTATAGTTAATCAAAATTAAAGCTATTCGAGTTTTATAAGAGCAATGTGATTCTTGACCTTGCCCTTTGTATTTTAAAGAATGTTATTGAAAGAAAATAATTTAAATAGTTATACCTCTGACTCCTCGGCTCCTGGTCGCCGTTGATCCTCCTGCTCCTGGTGCGGTGGTGCTGCAGGCGGTGCTACTGGCGGTGGTGCTGGCGGAAGAGGCGGCGGCGGTGCAGGGGGAGGCTGAGACGGGCGGTGATGTTATAGGCCTCGCGAGGGCGGCGTGGGGCGTTGGGCTGCTGGTGTCGCGGAAGATGGGGGAGCCGGGGACATAGCGGTCGGGCTGCAAACAAGAAAAAGTGAAGTGTTTTTCATTAATTACAGCTCAAATATAGTTGCATTCTCGTGTTGTTGATACCGATAAGGTACTTGCGTATCGCACGTTGTTTACCATGTGTCAGACACCAATCACCAGGAACGGATATCGAGCCTCAGTCAGTCAGTCAGTCAGTCAGTCAAGTGCCAGCCATTGAAGCCAACGATTCCGGATTTCGAATTCCGGATTGGCGTTCGCAGCTGTCAGAGCGGAATTCGCAATAGAAGTCAGCGCCATGAAGCTGCCGCTCGGACTGTCAAAATCCGTACTTTTCACGGGACTATGTGTCGCCTTAATGTCAGCAGCCCTCTCGAACGGTATTTACATGGAATTTTTTAACCACCCAACCACTTAACCAACCAAATCCTAACCTAACCCACTGAGTGGCGCTGAGTGCTCGCTTAGCGGGTCGTTTTCCGTTTAACTTAATTAGCTGTTTTATTGCGAAATTGCCGTTCTACGACTCATAACTCAACGAAAATTTAGCGAGAAAAATCAGGTGAATTTGAAATGTTCTTGGCACTCATTTTCCCTCATTTTTCTCGACATGGACATAGACCCTCATTTGATTCACAGAACTGTGTGCCTTTCGTTCTATTCTTACACTTCTGTTCGGCTTTGCTCGCTTCATTTCGTTCTATTTTGTTGAGTTCAGCTGTCGACGTCACTCGCCTGTGACCGCATTCAAATTTATTGATTGCCTCACAAAAGATGATACAAATCATTTTTTCAGAGATCTCCAAGTGCCCCCAACTACGAGCTATTCCAGCCACAGTGGAATGGGAGGTGTTAAAAGCCAAACCTTGGAGGGCAGCGAACTGAGGCTCAGGCTCAATGGTTATTTTTACAATTGAAACTTCATACTTCTGGAAAAGCCCTCATCCCTCAAAAAGTTGCTTTTCAAAGACACATAAATTTAAAAAAATTATTTAATTGTCAGCGAGATACATCACTGAAAAGTTTTTTCTCATTTTGACCTTAACATAAAATCTTCTTTTGTTATTTCTATTCGATAATCTTAAAAAAAAATAATTTTAAATAGTTTTGCCAGTTGGCAAATATTGTCACTTGTATTACTCACATAAAATTTATTTGTATGACTAATTGCATAAATCCCAAATTCGAATGACGTTTAATAAGAGTAAATATCAAATAGTTTAAATTTTGTTTGGCAAATGTTACATTGATTTATATATCAGAATTAGAATTATTTGAATATTTTCCCCGATTTGAGCCCATTGTGACTGTTCAGCCGAGGTGATACAATGTTCTATCATTCAAATACCGCGAACCGCATCGAAGCGTGCCAAGAACAATCCCCGCGGTTAAACTTTTATGCAGAACTCATAATGCAGAATCGCAACAGAATTAGAAACAGAAATATAAATAGAACTGTGTTCGCCGTAAGAGCTAAGGATTTCGATCCACACCATCTCAATGCCTTTTGACGGCTACCATTGTCGAGGGTCGGCCAAAAAGTCTCGTGTCATCAATCCGTTTACACATCTCGGGCCGATAGTGGCCACTAGTGGGGCCATTGACGTCATTGTTATTACACAAAAGGCTGATTCAAATATAGAATGTGCTTCGTATACGCATATAGCCGGCGATACATGTCGAGGACGTTGTCGTGCCACTTGGCAAATAGACAGAAAGTCTGCTGCCAGAATTCTCACTTTAATTCAATTAATTATTGTGTTTTTATAGACGCTAATGTTTGTTGTTATTGCATCCACTGCTGGGGGGTGGATATTAATAAATTCTAAGAAAAGCACAGCGACAACACGATCATGACGATGATCATCAAAATCAAATATAAATTCGAAAGCAACGAAACGAAAACGAAAGGCAACGTCATGACCTCGTTCAATCCTCTATTATACTTATATCGTGTATTTTGCAGCGCTCGATTGCTATGCGTGCACCTATTTGGATGGGTACAGTGATACCTCCTGCCTAAACAACGCCAGTGCAGTCAGAGTAATAAACTGTACCATGAAATACTGTTTCACGATGCGCGTCGAACTTAAGGTAAGTGCGAGTAATCTGTAACTAGGTAGGGTAAATGATATACATTATATATGAACCTCGTGACAAAAGATATAATAGCCAATAAATCTACCAAGGTAATATTTCCATATTTCGTTAAACAAAAAATTAAAGAAAACTAGTATGTCCTTGAAGGCATATATCTCAAAAAGTTCAAATACTTCGTTTTTAGTTTGTTATATAAGAAAAGTATACAAAATTATAGGCAACGATTTTATAAAAATTTCAAATTATTATCCACACAGAGATCTATGGCAAGGAATCTCAAAATTTGCATTCATAGTTTTGAAATAAAAATATTTATTTGTATTGTGATTAAAAATTTAACAAGTTTTCTGCCCTTTGGTAGAGTAAAAAGCACTGAGAAAAAGTACACACTTTTCTCCTACCATGTGGGTGGGAATTTAGTGGAAGTCGGAAAAACTTCTCCCTGGTCGTAAAACGCCCGTGGAACGTGCCACAAATGTTTCCAAGCGCCGACGAACGGGAATTGCGGAGCGTTTAACTCTTCACGTACGCAGACAGAGTATACTCCGAAATCGAGCTGCCGCAGCGCAGCTGTTGCGGCAACAAAGTAACACATGGAATGCCCGATTTTTATGCATCGCTCAACTTTGTTTGGCTAAATGTTGCCACAGCTAAAGTTTCGCCCCTTTCTGAAATTAGCAACTCTCACGTAAAGGACAAGCAAAAAAATAAAAACAGAATGATATGGAACCATTAAATCCTGCCAGCACTCTACTTCGACTAATTGAATCCAGAGCTGCAGTTTCAGCCGGCACACGCGGCGTATGAGCAATGCGAGCTTTAACACTTTAATGACTGAAAAGAGCTAAAAGTGGTGATTTTAATTTTTAATGGCAACGTTGGTTTTTCAGATCCTTAACTCTACAAATTATAACCAAAACAAATCCAACGCTTCAAAAGCAGGATAAAATATTGATACTAGACTTATGTAAACGGCTTTCAAATTTTATTTTTTTAGCTAAGTTTTATTTATCTTTTCAAGAAAGTAAGAGTTTCTGAATTTTGTTTCTGTAAAATGTTAGCAATCCTCGTTTATACATAAAACAAAAAACTTATCCCAAGAGGATATATCCTTTTTTTTTTTGAGTGTGAAGCAATCAAATGCAGACGGCTGATGAAGCACCATTCCTTGATTATTCCCGTGGTATTGGCGAAGCTTGTCTGGCTTTAATTTAACCAGTAAGCAGCTCAAATCAAAAGACCCACGAAGTAGGAGAGAAAGTAGGCGTAAAAAAAGCACAAGGAACGAAAACAAAGTGCATAAAAAATCCATTACCATAATTTAATGGAAAGCCAGAAAGGCGTATAAAGAGCGCCACATACAGAGACACCCATCGAGTTCACATAGCCCGGGTCCCATGCCGTGGCTAGAAGGCTTAGGCCAGCTTACACCCCCACAAAGTCAACTTTGTCGTCTCTTTTTCGCCCCTCCATTAGCTTTAATACAACCAGATGAGGTTTCAAAATTTCCAAGTGCCTCATTAGACGGGCCGAACTCACTGATTGAATTTTGGGGGATCAAAGACGCCGTCGGCCAGCTCAGGGCTTGGATTGAAACTTATGTTATTCGAATTGCCGGCAAACTGCAATGCAATTAAAACTTTATCCACATCCACCATGTGTCCCTTGCGTGAACTTTGTTTACGCGTTCGCTCCGGGGCCATAGATTGCTTCGATGCCGCATAGCTGCAGTCCCCCTTTTGGGGTTCTGGGGCTTTAATTACTTTGCCCGCTGAAACGAGGGCAAATGCAAATTCGATTCGCAGATACGAAACGCAAATAAGCCCTTGTGGACGAGTGTGATGATTGGTGTGGATGCGAGTATCATTAATCAGTCGCGCAGATATTTGTAATGTGAATTCCCCATTTCCATTTCCATTTCTATTTCTATTTCCATTTTAGCGCAACTCGAGCAAGGTGATGTCCTTTCTGCGCGACTGCCAGGACAAACCGGTGGTAAGTGAGCGCAGTATAATTTCCATATAAAAGCACATGTAAATTTTCTTTTAATATAATACATTTAACGATTTCCATGGTAAATATACTATTTCAAAAGTTTTGAAATCAAAGATATGCAAATTTTATATCAACTTTTGTTTGCATTCTATCAAGATAATCATACTAGGGAAATTCTCTTTAATACAGATGCTTTATGGAAACATACCAGATGACACGTCTCGCACTTACTACTCATCCTGCCAGCAGAACCGCTGCAATGGGCACAATGGACGGGTTAAGAACTCAACGAATGGAACTGGAGGCGGTGGAATTCACAATGCCATAGTTCCAGGAAAAAATGCTGGCCAAAGGGTGTTTCCCTGGCCATGGTCAGTACTTTTTTTGCCTGTCCTCAGAGTTTGGCAAATGCATTTAACACATGCCACGAACTTGGCATAAGCGAAGAAAGCTCTACATATCCCGCCATATCAAGCATTTTAAAATGCCTTGCAAATAAATTGTCTGGCTTTCATTAAATGACACTTCTCAAACCAATACATATTCTTTGTGGATTTATAATTAGTTGTTATGTTTTGCTAGTTTAAGATAGCCAACATTCCAATGGGAAACCTTTAGCGATATCCAATTACATGGCTATTAAGTCCCAACACACAAGCTAATTGCTGCGGTTGGGTGCTGATTATGATGCTTTGACAAACTTATGCGTGACTGTGATCAAGGATGCAGGATACCGGGAGGCTCGCCATGAAACCACAACCTTAATGGAAGCGACCGCCAGGCTTTTAGGCAATCATCATTGGATCAAAGGTCGCCGGCACTTCCGGCATGTCCACGCGCTCAAGAACGAATATGAATTCCAGCTAATGGCACTCTATGTTGACGCTAATTGCGTGAATCTAATGGATTCGCTGACATCTTTACGCAATGAAACATGAAAACATGAAAAACTCAAGTGCAAATTGGTCTGAGCAAATGTAATTCGTTTCAGGGTTGGGCCAAATGCAGGCCAGTTAGAGATGTATTCTTGGCCTCTGAATCCGGTTATAAATTGGGTAAACAATCAGCTCATCTGTTTGCTCTGCCTCATTTGAGTTGCACCAAATAAATCTGAGAACTTTTCGGGTCCTTGACTTTTTGTGTACACATTTGAATTTGTGTTTGCCCAGCTCCACGCATTAAAGTTGCCATGTGTAACGCCCGCCAGTTTCCAG
Organism: Drosophila elegans; assembly: GCF_018152505.1. Taxonomy (NCBI): domain Eukaryota; kingdom Metazoa; phylum Arthropoda; class Insecta; order Diptera; family Drosophilidae; genus Drosophila; species Drosophila elegans. Next base: position 4,281,005 of record NW_024545903.1, on the reverse strand, counting down.
TTTCGTTTGACACGATTTCGGCGCTGGCGCTTTGCTTTTGGCCAACACGACGGCAAAAAGCAAACAACAAACAAACAGCCGCGCCAACAACAAGGACAACAGTAAAGTTGGCCACCCACACTGTCATGACAAAGGGCCGAACACGCCCCCTCCGCGTTTCCTGTTTAATTTCATTCCGGCCAAAATGGCCGAGTGCTCGGACATGTGGTCCGAAAAAGTGGACAGAGCACGGGTTTCAAAATTCATTATGTTTGAATGTTAACAAAGTTACACTTTTAAGTGGGTTGGTGACAACTATGAAGTAGGATAACTGGGGGAAACTATAAATTTAAATATGTAATATACACTTCAGTAATTAAAAAGCAAATAAGTTAAATCCATTTACACATTAAAGTACTTTTTCAAAAAACAAACATTTAATATATTTAATGAAAATACTAGTACTATAAGTTATCTAACTTTATCCTAAAATGTATTTTTTCCTAAGGTGTTACAAAGGTCATTTAATACTTAGTTGTGTATTTCCTGAATAAGTTATGTAATAATCAAAAATTGAACAGAATCACTTTAAAAAAAGTTTTCCTCTTCAGAGTGTAAATTAATTGTACGGGACAAAAAGATAAAGCAAAACATAAAGCATTTATTAAATAAACAATCACGCATCCAATTGTAAAAACATGAAAGATAAACAAACTTTTTTCATTACAAGATGACAAATTCTTGTGCACAAAGTTCAGAGCAGTTCCTAATTAAAACGTTTTCGGTCACGTGAATCAAGTTGTACAAACAATTATTTGTAATTTTTAAATTAAGACAGCAGCGGAATGCAAACATCTAGGTGGCGAGCATGAAAAGGGAATGAGCGTACTTAAGAAATGCCTGAATTTCAGGGCAGGAAGTAATTTTCACTCGACAAATATTGACTTGATCCCAATAACAAGACAGTGCCAAGAAATAAGTTGAAAGCATTCCTCCAGAGTTGAGGTGCTCTGCTGCCCGTGAAATGTGGGTGTCGAGAATGGGCGTTGGAAGATGTTCACTTGACAGTGGCCACCGCAGCGGACCATAAACAACGAAGACACTCAAAAATGGGCAGCGTTTGCGGTTCACTTTTCCTCATTCTTATTTGCAGTTTTCCAGGTCCCACAGATAGCTGTGGAATTTTACATTTCCCATCTGCACTTGGCGAAAAACCATTCTATCATAAATATTTCAGTTATTTAATTCTTGCCGGTTTACAAATTAATTCGAATACTTTGTTGTGAACCAGACCAATTATACAAATATCAATTAAATCAAAATAGAGAACAATAAAATAATTTTGTAAATTAAAAAAAAAAAAAGAATATGAAATCAAATAGTAAATCCCAGCATTTTGTTCTCAAGTTTAATATTTTTGGCTTTGATTTTCTTCAACATTTTATTTGATTGCATTTGAAATGTTTAATTTAATTTTGGGCTTAAACGTGATGCGTTAAAGACACTTACGGTTTACATCCAGTACTTTACATATTCATTTAAATATTTCCTTTACATATGAAGAACAAATTTTTGGATTCAATTTATTTATTTATTTTTACCATCCCCTTTTTGGAGCAGTGAAGGAATGCCCATTCAGGTAGATTTATTTATCACTGTGTAAACTGTAAAAAAGGTGTGCTCACTGCTGAAATTGTAAATTCTCTCGCCGCGAAATGGGGACGCCACAAAATGTGGACAGTTCTCGTGGGATGGGGTCACATTTCTGAGTCAGCGGGATGTCTGCGCTTGATGTTCTGTGGGTGTGCTTTGGGGTTGGGGAATTGCAAATAGTTGAGTCGCCCGATTGTGATTCCTTGGTCTGGTTATGGCCAATCGCCATTTAACAATGACTGGGTCCCCAGCCCGATGATTCCATCAGTGCGTTGAACTTTTCCGTCTGGACAGCGAGTCTGGTCGACTCTTTTCCCGCTGCGGGAATTGGAAATATAATAATGGCACAAAGCGAGCGATATGCGTGCCGGAAACTATGCAGCCCTTGTCTGCAATTGCCAATGCATTTGTGATTGTCTGGGCACCTTGCCCGATGCGGGGGATACTGTCCTATAAACCCGACAGTTTATTCCTCCCGAAAAGGAAGAAAGCGGGCACACTTCACATTCATGATAAGTAGTCACCGGTACACGTTCGTATCTATAGATATGCCTCATCAAATAAAACTGAGCATGTGTTATAAAATTCATTTTGACAAAATCCCCGCAATAATAATACAGATAAAAAAAATTAATATTCGACAAAAACAACAGCAAAATAAGATAAAATGGGCGAAGGCGGAACAGGCAAAAGTGAAAGTCACTTGATTTATGCCTTCTCGGGAATCTTGGAGCGAGGTGGGCGCCGAATAAACCTGAGAAAGTGGAACACTTTTGGGAAAGTGGGCGTGGTAGCTGCCAAGAGGCACGTCCGCGTCTCCTTGGCTTTTTGCACGATTTTTTGGATAGAATTGCTACAGTTGTTTTCTTTGTGGGTTACCAATGAATAAAATATGAGTATACTCTAGTGGCTGTGCCACGTTTTTGCGCTTTTCTTTGATAAATGGAGATTATATTCAAGTAATTAAAATTAAATAAATATAGGGCACAATTAAAAATTGCGGTCAGAATAAGTACGAAGAAATATGTATCTTTGGAAAAGTTAAACATGTTCAACAGAATGGTTTGTCTTTTGCGGAAAATCCTTTGCTGCCTATTTTAAATAATTTGGTATATTGAATCATAAAAGCCATGACTTGAATAAAATCACTTCTTATTGCTTTGAATATATGTTTTTTTTTTAAGTTTGTCCTTAATCAATGAATATATTTTCCTACCTTTTGTCAGGAAGTATAGGTGAAACAATTTTTTTTTCCACAAAAAAAAAAAACTGCATTTATTTACATTTCATTTCTATAGTTGTTATAATACCTACGGCTTACAAAAACTCTATAACTTGAATTTGAGAAAACCAATAAAAAGTTTTCTAAAAAATCACGTGATTGGTTTATTCCCCAGACCTTACGGACAACTATTTTTTAAAAACTAGCCCAATTTATCAATTTATTGAAAAGTTTGATGTGTGAAGGATGCTTATAAAAATGGATTGCTATCCATGGTCCAACTTATCTTCTGCGTTCCGTTTGCGGACTCTTTGTAAATGCTGTAAAAATAATTGCTTCGCTCACCGATCTTTACAGAAATGATTATTGATGAGCACTTTGGCCTATTTTATCAAAATCAAAGCAGACGCGACAACGTCACCGTCGCCCGCCAATGAAGCGTGAAATGCGGCCCGACATCGCGGGCAAAGCGCCAGCACACATTAAATCTTGCGAAAGTCTAACCCGCCCAGCCACAAAATACCGCCTAGCACACCTTTGGACGGACTATAGATAGGTGGATAGATTTTTTTTTTTGGCAAGTGCCGAGGAACCGATGACGTCAAACGGCGGCAGTTGGCAGACTTTTCGACCAGACCAATTTTTGGCCAACCTTTCAATCTGTTTTCATATCGTTTTTAAGGCACGCGTAGGTGGCTCTCGTCTCCAGGAAATCCCCGTGAATCACCCGGGTGACTGGATTTACTCTTGAGCCGTGTCAAGGGGATTGTGTAAACAGAAAAGTCGCCAAGGAATTCGACGGCGAAATGCCTGGAATGCCAAAATATTGATGGAAGCCAAGTCGAAAGGCTTTTAGCGTCGCGTGCCAATCGGTTAAGATCCGTTAATGTACATCGGAATATCGGTATATATAGTGAGTGAGTGGGCTGTGTGCGAGTGTAATTCCATAGCTGACAGCGGGCGGCATTATCATCTAAAGGCGACAACAAAGATCTCCCGCTGAATGACCAGACACATTTATTTGTTTACACAGCTCGGTTGCCGTAGCGCTGCCGTTGCCGTTGCCTCATCTTGACAATCAATTAATTTCCGAGCATTTCCCGTCACCCCGGGAAAACTCCTGGCGTCGACAAAGAGAAAGTGGCGTCGCTGGTGATAATTGTTTTTAATGAAAATTGCTAAGGATTTAATAAGGAAGGCACAACAAATGGATTTTAAAATCCATTTCAATTATGCCATACGTTTTTCATCATTTTGAGTGGTCACTACCACAACGATGACGTCAAAGATTGCAACACAGGGCAAGTCGAATGCATTTTGTCTATATACTCGTGTATATATATACCTGATTTTTATCATCTTTGTCTGCGCTTAAGGTTCACTGGCACTCTGCTCAGTCAGCCGACCACGAAAATAGTTTTCCATATTTAAATGAGCTTTAGCAAATAATAGAGAACTGCTGAATTCACTTCGCTTGTGTTTTTTGTGTAATTGTAATTTCATTATGGACTCAAGCTAATTAAAATTTGGCAAACATGATTCCAAGCCAATAAATCGGCCGCAATTATAACTAAAATCCAGCCTCAGCAAACTATTTTGCCAACGCGCCCACACAACCGAAATTTCAGCAGCCTGTCGACAAATTTGCATTTTCGCGAATGAAAATTCACAATACGAACAATAAATACTGAAAAAGGAGGCTAACCAATTTGTTCGCTTGCGGCTGGCGAAAGTGACAACGGAAAAACAAGCGGGGTGAAATGGGTGCTTTTTACAAATGAGTTTCCGTATTTCATTGAATGCATATGCAGTTGCATTCCTGCTATAAATACATTAAACTTGTTCTTTTTCTCGTTTTCACTTTCAGCCAGTGCTCAGTGCTCAAAACTGAGTCAATGCGATGCGTGGGAGGAAGTGCAGCTGCAGTGGCAGATTTTTAATGACCCGTCAGCGCCAAAAATAAAATGCAAACATGTCGGCCAGCCAAATAAACGCGTCAATTGAAATAGAAATGATGGCGAAAGTGACTATCTAAATTTGCGTGGGCCGATGGCCAAATGCAAGGAGTCAATGCGCTCATTAAGCAAACTATTCCCCGCAGAAAAAGCGAAAGCCAAAATCAATCATGGGAATGCCAGCGGAAAGAGTTGACAGTCGGACCAAAACACAATGGATTCGGAAGTTCAGGGTCCTTTCACTCCGAAGGTGAGTTAGTGAACCCACAAAGCACAAAAACCGAAAACCAAACTCAGCAAAAACAAGATTAAACGACCTTGGGGATTTGCCAATATTTTTGTGAATTTGTCAACATTCAGGCAGATATAGATGCGAGATACTGATGAAGGAACTGAAGCGAAAGTCAAACTATTGCACAGAAATAACAGAATGATTGTTATTATTTATTGTTAATAAATGCAATAAACAGTCTTAGACTGTCAAAGTATATAAAAGTTGGCATAGAAATCAGACAAGGTCACGCCTCACCCTGTTTTCAAATTTCTCCTTGCTTTCGAATATGTTAAACGAAGATGTGTCTTTTTAAAAATGCTCTTGAATGTACTATTTCAATTGGATCGAAGGATATGTATTCAGTTATATTTTATTTGTGTTTGGCAAAGACAGATGCTCACGTTCCAACATAACTTTTATGGGACTCGTGACATTTCCTACGAGTTCTTCAGAAGTTTTTTAGTCTCATTTTTTCATCGCCATTCCGGCATTGAACAAAAATGAGCAGTTCAATGAGGGAAAGTGCAATTTCTTCTTTTACTTCCCTCCTAGGTGAATGCAATTTGCCAATAAGACCTAAAGGCCTGAGCCTCTTTGAGCTGCTTACAGATGGGAGAAACTGTACAAAAGTGCAGCAATAAATTGCGCAGGAACGCTGCTGTGTTCAAGTCTATTGCTCAATTCAATTAAGTGGGCCGAGGGCCTGGGCCTGACTTTTATGCCGGCAAACTTGGTTTTCCGGACTCTAAAAGCCCCTTGTCGGTTGCAGTTAAAACTCATCCAACACTTTCGTCGCTAAATGCGTTATTTTGAATTCAATAAACTTTTTGCCGTCTAAAAGTATGCAACACTGGGCGGAACTTAAACTGGCATCCTGAAAAAAAAGGGTTTCCGCATATACTGACCAATATATTGCAATAGAAAGTACTCGATAGCATCGCACTTTCACCTATCGAAAACTTGGTAGGCGACAGACTGTCAGAATCGATGGCACATTCCTCGAACAGCAGATGTGGCGAGTCATTCTTTCAAAAATTGTCGCAGCGAGCAGAGCTCTTGAAAAGTAATAAAAAATAAAAATTAAATTCCTCTCATTGAGTCGTTGTGTTCCGTGTCGAGCAGAGTACTTGATTTTTGCAACCAGCACGCGCGTGTGCCGTTCTCGTTTAGATCCAGATACCAACCAAGTCCAGGCCCGGGTCCACCAAAGCACACAGTACAGCAGTCCCACACCACTTCACTGTTCACTGTTCACTGCCCACTGTTCACTGTCCACCAATTGCAAATCCGTACGAGAAGCTAAACAAGATGGTCACCGACTCGCAGGACACCGTGCCACCCAAGACCAGCACCAGCAAGGAGGTGCAGTGCCAGGAAACCGGCTGCGATGAGCCGCAGGAGGAGCCGACTGCTCCAGCCCCAGTGCCAGTGACCACCCCGAAAAGCAGCCGTGTGGGCATCTTCAACGCCGAGGACTTCTTGTCCCGTGCCCAGATGAACGACAAGATCAACAACATCCTTCGCTCGCCCACCAAGGCGCCCAACGGGGTGCGCCAGCGCTCCGTCTACACCAACAACAGCCCGTCGCCGGTGAGAAGAGTTGCCCTGCCATTTTCAATAAATTTTCACCTAGAATTAGCATTGTCATTGCTGAAGTGACAGATGAGGACTGAAAATATAGTCCTCACCTGTCACTTTTTGACACATCCAAATTATTTTGGCAAAAATGTATGCGAAAATATGTAGCTGTATTCAAGGACACAGCGGAGTAAGCCAAATTCTCAAAAATACTTATCGTTTGCTTTAGTGCAATTAAGTTGTGGCCACGCCTGTCATAGCTCTATAACAGTACCGCTATAAACTTTAACATTAATTTTCTGAAAGGAAGGAAACAGGCAGGTTGCCCTAGAGGCAACAACCCTAACACCCCTGTTAGGGTTATCCCTAAGTAGAAGTATTAGAAAGAAAGAAAGACAGAAGGAAAGAAATATAACTTTATATCGAGTTGGCGTCACGCTAAACAATAAAATGCTACATCTTCACAATGCTCCGAAACATTTATCTATTTAAAAGCTAATATGATATATAATATATAATGAACACTGGTAGATCATTTTAATACAAATTTTTAAAATTGAATGTTAAGGATCGTTCTATGCGGCTTAACGTAAGCTCTAGGAGTTCAGCCTAAAATTCTAAGTACAAAACTAACTATTAGAATTATCTGCAGATCATCCTTACATCCTTTCCTCTCCTAACCCTTAGCAACCCACCATGCGCCTTGTGCCTTCGATGAGCGGCCAGCTGGGCTCCCGTATGAGCAGCTTGTCGCTAAGTGCCGGCAGCGTGAGCGGCGTGAGGCGGGGCCTGGAGCGAGGATTGGAGCGTGGCAGCAGCAGCAGCCTGGGAAACAGCGCCAGCGTGGGCACCAGCACCGCCGTCCTGGCCAAGGAGTGCTCCAGCCAGACGAGCACCAGTGCCCGCCCCTTTATGCACCTGGGCGTTCATCCGTCCTCGCACTCGCCATTCGGCACCATTCCCCAGGTGGCTTCTGGCTTCGAGGCCGTGGGCATGGAGCTGGATGCCGGCAACATCACGCGCAGCGGCAAGAGTCTGACAGGACGCTACAACTCCAGCTTTGGCTATGATGCTGAAGGAGCCTATTGTGTGGTGGGTGCCCTTCTTTCATTACCTGCCATCTAAATTCTTAAAGTAAATTCCAATTGCTCAGCCACAGGCGCACCACACCCAGCAGTTCCCGTCGCCAATGCCGCCGCCACCATACGCCCTGGGTCGCGTCAGCTCGCGCACCTTCGAGTTCGACAACAACACACCGCCGCCGTGCCCCGGATCAGGACCCATTGCCATGACCAACGGCACCATCCAGCTGCGCCTGCGCGAAGGTGTTCGGTGGGTGGAGTGGAAAGCTACAATAAGTCACTATAAAACAAATAAAACGAATAAAACAAATCCCTTACAGCATTGACATGACCCTGGACAAGGCTGTGCGCGTGCTCAACCAGCGCAGCATGGTGGCCGTCGCTTTGTCGCGCAACTGCAGCAACTCGGCCCTCATCCATCCCAATGGACGCGTTCTGCAAAGCGGCTCCAAGGTGGAGATCGTCACCTTTGATGGAATGAAGGCCAATAACTTTGTGTAAGTTTCGCTTGGTAAACTTTTTACGCAGGAAGTTTTTAAGAGTCGTTTTAGTAATTCATTTGGATATCGATATTATATTCGTAAGTATCGATATTCAAATCAATTATTACATTTTTGTTACAATTACATCACTAGTTTTTTTCCAATTTTAAAACCTCTGTTCATAAGCTTTTCCGGTTTTAAATCATAAACCAGAATTTTGGGACACTGATGTTTTCAGGTTTTTAACCTCTATTAGCTAGTTTGAGAATAAAAAAATTCGACACAAAATCAAAAACTGAAATTTCCCGATTTCAATTATTTTTGTTCTTAGTAAATTTGTATGTTTTTTTATAAATGGTTGTAATATAGAAACATTTATAAAAACATTCCAATAGGCAGATTGCTGTGCAATCGAGCAATGAATAAAAGCCCAACTAAAGTCCTCTTTACTCTTTACAGTCGCTATGCCAAAATGTGGTACAAGGGCGTCAGCTTCACCAGCGAGTCCTGCGCTCTCATCTATTTGGTGGACACAGCTGGCACGCGCACCACCACGGACACCTTTACCGACCTGACAAAGGACTACACCCTGGCTGTGTTCTACGAGTGAGTATATCCCGCCCAAGACCAGATTGCCAAAATCGATTCGCCGAGCTCCTCTTTCTAATCAACGCTCCGCAGCGACTCTCGTCACGGTCCGTCCTTTATGGCGGATGCCTACGAGGTAATCGCCAACTCCACCTACAACTGCGCCGAGGACGGCAGCGAGGTGTACGATATCAACGGATTCCGCATCACACAGGCGGCCGACGGCCTGGTGAAGGTCACTCGCCAGCACAACAAGTGCCTGATTCGCACCAGTCCCAGCAACGGATCGGCCACCCTGACCACGCCCGGCATTCACTGCACGGCTTCGCTGGGAAAGACTTCGCACCTGTTCGTCCGGTGAGTCAGCCACTGCCCTTTGCATCGCAATTTGTTTCTTCCAATCAGGCACTTAAGCAAAGATTCCCCTTTGATCATAGGACTAATCAAAAACAAACATATTAATATATATTTGTTTAATTTAACATTGATTGTGTCTTATGAACTTTATGAAGGGCTTGACTAAACGCCCACAAACCGCAAAATTCAGTAAAAACAATTTAGATGTATCTATCAACAAACCAAACAAATTTTAAAGTCGAATAATTATGTAAGAAGCTATTAAAATAGCATAATCAGTGTTGTAATTGCAAGCAGTCCGATTTAGGTTCAGATCAAGTATTTTTTCTACAACAGATGACGCTTTCGGTTTTATGGTGTTAGAATAGTTGACTCCATCTATTGGAGGCATGTAAATTTTGTTGTTGATTAAACAAAACAAAGGTGCTCTAATAAAAGAGGAACTAGACTTACTTTTTTTACAAGTAAAATAGTGTGGGATGGCGAGAAGGGAATAAGTCTGTCTGTTTTTCAGCAAACTAGTCAAACCCTTTTGTTTGCAACTTTCTCCAGGACCTTATTTTCATTGAGAGCAATATATTAGCAAGTATGTTATGTTTGTAAATAAAGGTTTTTTTTATCCGTTCTTTCCTTCTTACTAACAACTCATTGTTCTCCCCATTACCTTGCAGTCGTAATGAGAAACGCATGCACTTCGACGGATCCTGTTTCATTGTACGCAACGCCGGTCACTCGGCTGGATTCAATGAGAACAACCTGCTGATTGTCTACTAAGTGCAGCTCGCCACATGGGAAGTGCCCGGCATGGGGTGGTCCGCCCACCTACCGCCACCCCACCGGGCACCCAAAACCGGACCCGTCTCACACACACACAAACACCACAGACACACACAAACAACGACTCGAGCGTCGATATTGACAACACCGACACCCATCCAAAAAATCCAAGATCGGGGGCCTCGACGTGGAGAGGGATCTGATCATTTGAGAAAACAGAACCGAGGCTACGGTCAACCAAAAAAAAAAAATGATAAAAATGATAATCGTAAGACTGCAATTAGAAAAAGACAGCTCGAAAAAAGTGCGCGAGCAACGAAAACTGTCAATTCATGGAGGGCATGTTCTTCGCCGCCATGGGTTACTCTTCGATTGCTCGACGTAGGCGCAACGCAACCACTAAGGAATTAGTTTTTAGACCTCGTCATAATCTCTCTACCCCTCGATATCTTTATTTTTTATACGCTAAAACTGTTTCGTACAGGCCAGAAAGTTGGGAAGCTCAAACCCATACCTACTGCCTGAAACGCCGGCCAAGACAATGGGATTTCGATCAGGGCCAGCGTTTGGTGTTAAAAATAAAAGAATCTATTCGTTTCGCGTTTCACTTTATTTTCGGCTTCTTCAATCTGTCAAAATTACGTTACGAATTTCAAAATATTTTATTAATATGCAACATTCATGAAGATAAAATTTCTAAAGGAAAAAAAAATTAAGAGTTGCAAAATTTCCACAAAAAAGTATTGAAATTATGTACATCAAAATTGTAACTCTAAATGGTGAGTTTAACAACGAATAGGCAGCACCGCGGCTGATTTCCGGACGAATTATTTGGCATTATGTTCGGACCACGAAACGCCAGTGTAATTTCAGTTAGTTCTAAGTTATCAGTTAAGATTAGTTTACCCAGTTGATGCAATCCAAGCATGTTCATCCTCACCAATTTACCCACAACGTACACGACCCAATAATAAGCACACGTTGAAAGTAAAATGAACAGTCCTCAGTCAACAGAAAAGCGTGTGCTAAATTTCAAAGTGTAGGTAGTAGGTACAGTCTGGTTAGGTACGCACTACCCACCCTATATAAACTGACACATTCGCACACACAACTCATTCATTTAAGGACAGCAGCAAGGTGGGAAATTGCTACTACAACGAAATACTATTTTTAATTAGCTTACACTCGTCTATGAAAAGACAGCCGTCTTTGACAACTAAGTTAACACACAAGCACATAACACACTATCACACTATCACACATGCGAATACCCCTCCGAAAAAGTGATGGAGGGGGAAAAAGTGTAACACCACTCAATTAAACGTGTCTAGCCTTACGACAATCTCCAAAACCCCAAAATTAACTGCCATGTAAATCGAAATTTATGTGTACAAAAATCGATTTATATAAGTAATAAATGAAAATCCAAAATAAAGTATATAACACATTTAGTCAAAAAGGATTTTTGCCGAGTTTGGGTTAATTATAATGCGGGAAAAATTGTCAAGTGCTTTCCGACACTCCTTACATTTCTTTATGCCTTTGTCTGTCGTGTTTTGTGGTATCGTAAATGTACAAGAAAATTGTTTTATGACTACAATTCACTTCACACTCCTCGACAAGGATTTATGGCTCCTGAAGGGCCATCAGGAGTGGAAGTCTTTAACGTCCAAGAGCTCCTTCTGGTAAATATATTTAAAACATATACATTTGAATCAGGCTAGATTTCAGATGGCGTATTTAAATTTTATCAAAGAATTTAGGGTAAACACATTTATTTATATTTATATTTAGATCAAAGTAATCTTGAATGACTATATTGTAAAACGAATTATTAATTGAGCTTATTGAGGTGTTTTGAAGTCATGGTCGTTACCTGCAAACAAATCCAAAAGCACAACGATATGGGATCGGCAGTCATGCAGACTAAACTCTCCAACAGACTTAGCCTGGCGTTGAAACTGGAGGAGCGGCTCGGCCGTGGCTGTTGGTAGAGATTATTGGATAATGGTTGGCGGAACTATATGCCACGTCTGTCTCTGTCATAAGAAGAAAGTTGTTCCATGGTTAGAGAGTACACAGGGAGAAACACAGGCAGGCAGGCAAGTAGGCAGGTAGGCAGGACTAGCAAAAAGGTGAGGAGGATAAGCAAGGGGTGGTGAGCAAGTGCGGAAGCCACGGCAGGGATACACAAGCGGCGGTGAGTGTCTCCAGCTCTCAAGCTGGCACACATATTCAAAATACATCTAAAAATGCCTTTATTCTAGTGCGAGTGCTGCGAACCAAATGAACCCCGAACCCTAAGGCCGAAGTTAACTTGGGAACCTTGGAGGCGAACAAAGGCCACCCACCACCCACCACCCCCTCACATATGGCGTATTCAATGCTCACGCTTGCGTGACTGGTCGGAAAACTCGAGGGGGGTGGGGGGGAGTATTCCGTCGCCATTTGCTTCTCGCACCCAAATGCTCGACATCAAACGCTTTTCACACTTAATTGGGCGTAAAATTAAATCAGAATTGATTAAAACACTCGAATGACAGCAGCAGTCGAAGCCAGAGCTACATGATGGTCTGTTCCCAACTGCCACGGCCGAGCTAAAAATTCTAAGCATAAACAAACTTTTCGGTTTCCGTTCTTCCAGCTGACGCATGGCACGTAGCTTCTGTTGGCCGATCTACCACCCCCTACCACCCCATCGCCATCCTCTTAAAAAGGACTAATTGCTGCCTAGAAACTCAACTCCAGCTCTCCGCTGCTTCGTCCTTAGAAAGTTTATAAAATTCAATTTCCGACAGAGGGAAGAACGGTCTGCCAAGGCAGGGCATCAATTTTTTTGCATTACCGTCTAATGGGCCGTCAATTATGCGAGTCTCGGACCACCGGTTACACGTACACATTTATACATATTCAATAAGCCTCAATTCATAGCCATAAATCTTCCAATGGGTTCGATCCACCTGCCCTTCGTGTGGTTTTTGCTTTACCGGTCTGCCCAACCGGCAAATCAATTCGATTTCCGGCCAAAAAGGGAGTGTCATCAGATTGCAACTTCCCCCGATAATTGCATTTTAACCGATTCACCCAGGAAAAACCAAGAGCCGAGACACCGGTTATGGATGTATGCAAATTCAGCTGCGTTTAACTTAATGGGAAATTAATGGCACTGGGGGAAATGAAAAATTATGAACATTTACCCCTGAGGGTAAGTGGCTTAAATTGAACCAGGAGGATTACCCCAAAATACATCAACATTTAAGCGTATCCATCTGTCATGGCGAAGACCTCAAACGAGAGCTGACAAATTCGCTGGGACAAAGTGGCTCATCCGAATATGTTTTCGAATATGTTAGTCTGGCTGTCAGCCCACAGAGGTGACGGCAATCAAATCAATCAGACCAGTTACCTGAGCAGAGTGAGCACTCGGTAAATGTCTTTACTTGGCGGAAACAACCCCTTTAACACCAAGCCCCATTCTGACATTTCTGGGTGAAAAGTGTGCAGCAGGCAAGGATGATTGCGGATGAGAAGTTGCAGGTATATATAGTTCTTCAATGCCAAACTGTCAGGGTTGATTGCTGGTTGCGATATCGTGCTCCAATTCATAAATTATTTACAAATAGAATTTGCCCGAAAACAGATTGCGGTTCTGTGACATCAGTTGTAATTAAACTAATAGAGAGGCTGTCGAAATCACTACTTTCACCTCAAATGCAAGCCAAAGTTTCGGAGGACTAATTGAAATTGCACTCTTAACATTGCACAGTTTTCCAGTTCCAGTTATATTAAGTTTACCACAAGCGCCACTCAATATTCATTATGCCCAAAGAGTTACCCTTGTTTTCACTTCAACAAAAATAAATTAAAATTGTGTAAGTGTTTTCTAACTCCCCGGCAATAACAATGGAAATGGAACAACAGACGAGCGTCAACATTATTATAATTGCGTTTAATTAAGCCGCCGAGTAAATCCTTTCAACACTTTAATTTGAACTGGCAAGCCAAGAAGCAACAAAAGGCAGAGCCGAGGGCCAAATATTGTTGCCTTAATCCTCTTGGCCGGCCCAAAAAGCTTTACAAATTGGCAAGGGATGCCGTCCTCTGGCTGATGCTGTCCAATAACCAAAGTTTCGGGCTGATGAACAGGAGGCTTGGTAAATTGTCCAATATTTGCACTTAACAGACCTCATACAATTGCTAGACCGACCGAGTCACTTATATCAACGGTTTTGCGTGGCTTGTGGCCAAAAATGCTCTGTTTTTGGCCATGGCGGGGAATTTGTTTGCCAAACGCGGCAGATGTCACCCACAATCTGTGGCTCCCATCTACCGTCTGTGCGGCATGTTTTGCAAAATAATACGGTGCCTGTATTTGCCATGACAATCCTAATTAACTTGCTTCATCCTAGGTGGTAATTTCAGTGCATGCAATCACATTAAATGCAATCCAAAAATCCACATTGCTTCTCATTAAAATTCATTAGTATGTGCCAACCAAATCAAGAGTCTCACTCTATTTTCATGCTGGTTTTGTCCCCTATTCTAAAGCAGATTCCTTTTCCAATAGCAGTTATTTTCAACGAACGCTTTTCAGTTGACGATTTAATTAAGTCTAATGGTAAAATGTTGTTACGCAATTAAGTTGGTGTCGTTGTTTTCGAAAATGCCCTTTTTATTGGGCCCAACTCACGTGCTCCGCCCAGGGTAAACCAATTTCGGCCCACATAATGTGAAGTGAATGCAAATCGAATTACCAATAACGAGACTGTCACGAAATTTCTGAGAGCTGTTAAGACCTGACCGAAATGGTAGTTCAAAGCTGAGCCAAGTGGCAGATCGTTTTACTAAAACTTTAATAGCTATAACTTCTCTCTTAAATAATAAGTGAAAAAGAAAAATTAATACCCATGTTGTTATGCCTAAAAATGCATTACAAAAATTAATAAGAAACTGAATAATTGTCAAGGTGTTCGCTCTAAACCGTCAAGAAAATATCTGTCTGATTTGTATAACAAAAATAAGAAAAAATTTGTTCAGGAAGACAATTTAAAGTGAATTTTATTTTTTAAATATCAGTTTCCATTGCATTTTGTTTTGTTAGGAAACGTAAATGCTCTTAAAAATTGATTGGTTTTGTAGTCTCACTGGATTTAAAACATAAATCGTTTTATAGTTATGTTTGCACAACGTTTATCTTTTCTATTCCCGAAGGAAGCTATTCGCCAGTAAGAAATCAAATTTTCCATGTTCACATATTTACATATCTAACAATGCGGTTGCTGCAATTTCGGATTGTTCAAGCTTGCGGTGCACTATTAGGAGATATGCGGTGTCAGGTATAAGATACAAGTATTACAGCGATAGCAGCTCCCTCTTAGCGGTGGTTACCTGCCCAAGATACGACTACGGATATATATGGTACATTTATAGCAGTAGATGCATGTCGGGAGCTTGGCTTTCGTACTGCGCATCTGTGGAATAGCGAATGCGTACTTACATGATGGGCGAGGCCATTGATGTGGCTACCGTCTGCGGCAGGTCCTTTTCCTGATCCTACAGATGATGCGGTTTGTTTTCCCGCTTCACTTGGCTTTGGAACAGCGGCTGCGGAATTATTCGAGGACTCCTGGCAATAGCTGGCGCACCTGCTGACGCCTCTTTCGGAGATGTGGGCGTGGCTGTGGTTCTGGGCGAGGCTGTGGCTGTTGGTGCTGGCGAGGTGCAGGGGTGAGGCCGGCGGGGTGGGTTGTTGTGGAAGAGAGGGGCCCGTTCTGTTGCGTAAACGGGCCAAAGCACTGCGTAGACCCTCCGTATTGTCTTTGTCGGGCCCCTGTCCAAATGAAATGCATCCGCAGATCAAGCCCCCAGCCTCCCGCGAACCGCTCCCAACTGGTGCCTCTCCTCGCTGCAGTGCTCCTTGGCCAACCAATTAAATCGTGATTTAATTGCACATTAATCCAAGGACATTAGATGGATGACTAGCCGCAAAGTTTGCAATAGCAAGTTGACAAGTTCAAAAGTTGTCCTCGCTCCGGGCAAATCAGAAAATCTAGTTTCAACTTGATTGTGTTATGTGTGCTCGAGCTATAATGTTTTTTAAATCGAATTTAAAAGGTTGAACAGCAGTAAGATTCGTTCTCAAAAGCCAGGGAAGTCCAGAAGCACTGCAATTTGAGAAAAGAAGAAAATGTATTTTTGCCCATTAAAGCTATAATGAAAGGAAGGATTTAAATTATTGCTAGTGATTGACCAGATTTCCAGAAAAATAAAACAACCGGCAAGATAATGGATTTCTCATTTCGCTTGATATAAAATCATAATCATAAAAATATATATGTTAAAAATATTCATTGCTTAATTTCAATATGAACATTAAATGAAAACAATAATACAATCCCAAAACAACACAAAAACCAAACATAAATGCGTTGTACTTGTTATTCGTTATATGAAAAATTGTGATTTTAATAAAGAAAGCCACATAACCAAATAGACTCCCCATTTTTGATTGGCTCGCATTTCCAATTTCCCCTTCTGCATTCACTGAATTCGTTAAAAACCCCTTTGAAACCGAACAAAGCATACGAAAAAGAGTCAAATTAAATAGTTATACCTAGCTGTAAAACATTAGATAGAATTACAGCCGAAAACTGCTAGACAGAAAAACCAACAATTGAATTCCACGAAATTTTACCCTAGTTTTTGAACCATGTCTTTCAGGCACCCTCCAATTTGCAGTGCATGGGAATCTTGCCTCGGGTTACTGGGAGGTAACAAAAGCCCGTCGAGGCTTGTTGATGATGTGCCGGAGGTGGAAAAAGTGAAACATAATTTCCGACACACAATTAAAAGCCAGGTCCTTTGGGCCCCGACCGTATTTCGTATTCCGCCCACCGGCAGCGCCGCTTGAGTCTTGGCCCTGTTGCTGCCGTTGCCATTTTTGTTATGCATACGGGGCCGGAGCTCAAGGCTGCGAGGGTGAGCATGTGTCACCAAGAAAAGTGAATAACAGCTTTGGCGGGTCAACAGCAGCAGAGCGACGATAAACAAAACGAAGTTTGAATGCTCTTGGATTAACTTTCCTGAATGGCAAGAGATTTAAATAGTTTCTGAATAAAACTCAAATAACTTTTCTATCCCTCTGTAGGCGGGTAGATTTCTGAGTATTTAAAATAAAAATGCACACGAGCGCCACAAATCCAATTGCTTGGTTTACAACCCGCTTGCTCGGTTCTTTTCATGAATTTCAGTTGGGATTTCAGTTGGGAGACCAAAAGCCGTGAATTCAAAATGAAATATTGTCGATACATCAAAATACATTACAAATCCTTTCATCGGCTTTAGTCCAGCCGGAAACAGTTTTCGGGGAGAGCTGGAAGTCTACACTTGAATGAGTTCAGTCAGAATTCTGAGCTTTTGAATCAGTAGTTATATTTTACTGTCCAAAATGCTATTATTGCTTAACGTAATGGGTCTAGGAAATAATAAAAAGCCGAATGATGTTTAAAAGACTAAATTAAACTCCAAAAGGATAATGTAAGTCATTCAAAACAAATGTAAATTTACCGAAATAATCAACGAAAATTACGCCCCAGGGGATTTGTGGCTCCTTTGCAGACATCATTGAAGCCTTTAAGCCATCGGCTTACTTTTGAGTCCTTGAACTACAATTTCGTCCACAGAGTTGAGAGCACCAGCCACGCCCTGATGTCCGCCCCTCAAGAAAACAGGTGTACGGTATGCAAATGTACAAAGTCATTAAAATGTTGCCCCTGATAATAATGATTTATGGCGAGTGCGAAAGGAGAAACATCCGCAGAGCAATGGCAATGACAGACTCGAGATTCGGGACTCGAGACTCAGGATGTGCAAGGAAATTCGGTGGAAGACTAACGAATGTTTTGGTCAACAAGAGGCCAATAAACACAACCATAAAGGCACCATTTTTCGGCTTTTGCTGAATGTTGGTGTGGGAATGGGCAATGAACAAGGGAAACCATTGTAAACGAAATCATTTTCTGGGTTTTTTTTTTGTTTAAAAAACTTTTGTGCAATCTCATCATTCTGGCCGTGTGTATGGGAGTGTGTGCCTTTGGGCTCGCTTCGAAAGCAATTTAGTCGCCAGGGCTGGCTGGCAGCAATTATTTTCTCATATTACGTATACGCAACGCGTGCCCAATGCGCTGTTGGCAGATTTATTCTTTCATTATGAGGCAAACAATTTTCTATTACGCTGCTGACTTTTCGTATTAAAAGTCACCGAATGAAACGGGCAAAAGGGAACACGCAGAAGTCAAAGCTGACACAAATTGTTCCCCAGCATTATTTACATAATTTTTATCAAAAAACTGTGGCATGAATTGACAACAGAATTCTCATTAAAAGCTTGGGGACCGTGCGGCAAATTAACTTTGCAACCGCTACTAGCGATGGACTCCCATGTGGTCATCGAATTAATTTTCTGTGTGAAATGGGTAAAAGAAGATCGTAGTCCAAATTTGCATTCTTATTGAGTCTCTGCCTTTAGGGGAAAGTCTAAGTTTTATTATTGCCACACAGTGAAGTCTGGTAAGTGTAAATATAAACGGTAATTGATTTCCAGCATACACACATCATCACTCATTCGCATCGTGGCCGCTGGCAGCATAGCCATATAAATTTTCATAACAATAATTATAATCTCCATGAGCCACCAGTAATAATTTTTCGCATTACTGCAGATCCTCCCGCTCTACGAGAACCGATTACTTCCTGTTGAATTTGATTGATGTCTGCTTCTGTTCCTTGATAAAGATTATGCCAGCGGTGATATAACCAATTTACAATGCAGAGAAAAAACGAAACAAAGAATCGGTTACTGAATCGATTTCGGTCTTGCTGTCTGTTCATAAATCTCTTTACAGGTGACTCTTTAGGGAATAAACTGAAGAACTCAGATGGAAATAAATGATTGCATAAATGAAAAAAGGGATTAATCACTCATCAACGATGAAATGAAATACAAAATGCATTAATTATTGAAGCTCTTTAACTGCAAGTTTCGAATTCCACAAACAACAAATGAGTTGAATATTTTACTGATTGCTTCAACATATTCAACTAAGTGCACAATTTAGTTAATTACAAAAACTGAAAATTATTGTTTGTGGGGCAATTTATTTTTTAAAGCCTACAAATTGTAAATTTTTGTTAAAAGGATTTCAATAAATTTGGCCACAAAAAGTGAGAGAGCTGTAGCGTTTTATTTAGTTTGAAATACAGCTTTCATGTGGCTTGTGGGCTCTGTAATAGCTACTTAATTAACTATATGTAGGGCAACTTTTGTCTGCCCCCACCTAACGGTGAAGTAACTTTATTTGCTCGACAAGAGGGTCACAAGGCTCAAGGGATAACGAGCAGGACACCATTGACGAGTCGACTACAGCGGTCCTTTGTCAGTATCCCCGCCCATCCAGCGACAAGTCAAAGTCCCACTCATTCAACATCAAAAACATTCGTAAAGGCGTGTCTTTGTTTGTCCGATTTCCAGTCCAATGATTAGGCCAACATATCAGCAGCAGATACAGCCAGCTCATCACCAATGCCCACACACTCAAGCAAACAATCGATACAGGAATAAAAGTCGAAAGGACTCTTCATTAAAGTGACTCAATGTTTATGAACAAATTCGGAGAAGCATTGAACTGAAACTTTTATCATAAAATTTCGATATTACAGCGTTTATGTGGAGAAAACCATTTCCACTACCGAAACCGGAAAAATAAACTGACCCGATTGAATGGAGCTGTCCGTCAAAGTGGTTGCCAAACATCATTATCCACTGCGATGAGTCTTCACATTCGCAGTCCAGTCCGATTAAACCTTTTTCGGCAAGGATCTCGACCAAATCGGCTAGAAGGTCACCTGGACAACAAATTTGATTATCCTGTCCGGGGAGTAGTGCTTAAGGACCCATCTCTTTATGGATGTTTTCGGCGGCACTTAATGGAAACCCCTTCATGGGTTCACCGCAGCCACACAGAAAATAAATTGTAACGACTAGCAATGCTGAGGTCAAACGCTTTAACTAAAAGAACTCCGTTACAAAATTCCATTACCACTTTACATGCATTTTATATAAAACCAACATAAATAGGTATCTTTTATGATAATTTGTAATATATACTTATGTTTGAAGTTGATGCTGACAATAAAGAATTATTCCGCTTTCATTATTATAAGAAACTTTAAAACTTTTAATGGTTCACAAAGATAGAACTTTTGTAAAACAATTAATCACCGAGGAGATATGCATAGAAAGACAAAGTAGCAGTTGCGAATGGAAAACCTTACTTTTAACCAATTCGGATAATAATTTTTGTCAGTGAAGAACTATCACTCCCGATTGTTGCAAGTGCATTGAAGGGTCGCGTTTCTGCTACTGCATTGTCTTCTCGGCTGCATTGCTCTTTTGCTGACCAAGTACAAAAGTCATTGGCCGGGTCGAAAACTGCAGTGCAACAGCAGCATGAATAAGTCAATGTCTGCTGTATCATCTCAGGAATGAGGAGGAGCCCACTCCCCTCCTATTTGGTTGCCATTTCCATTTGGCAGTGCCGCTGGCATTGTGCTCGTGCAGGGCAACTTTCGACATTGAGTTATAAGTATTTTTGCTTAGTCGTTGGTTTAATCAAGCATGAAATAGTCCAATCGTTGTGCTTTTTTTATGGGTGAGAGAAGTATGATTAGGTTATTGACCCGCCAAGTTGAAAAACTTACAAGGGTACTGCTCTAAAAAGCACTTAAGTAGGGGATTAATAACCTGTCAGTATTAGAAACGGGAGACAGGGCGTAAGTTTTCATTGGCGGATTACTCGGTGTATTCGTAGTTATATCACCGTAATTAATTAAACGCCCGCCAGCTGCAAGCTAAATAAACGCAACGGCACCCGGAATTTACATTTACATAATCCCGAGCTTAAATGCTGTGCAATCAGTTAAGAAAAATGTTTGAACAGGGAAAAATTAGCAGATGAAAAAAGCTTAAGGTTGTGAATACTGTTTGCTTGCTTTGTTCGCAATCAGTACTCCTAAGCTTTAATTAACGCTATTCAAAATGGCTCCTGTATGATGAGACCAGGTAAAACTTTAAAGAACAACATCTGGCAGCCAATTAGCCTAATCCAGTTAGCTCCTGGGCTACAAATTTTGAAGCAATTATCGTGACAAGTGAACTGAAGCCTCACACATGCCCAACCAACCAGACACAACAACATCCATGGCTAGGCAACAACAACTGATTGATGCGTGTCACCTGTGTGAGGCAGTGAAAAAGGGGAGGCTCATCCTGCTCCTGCGGTATTTGCTCATAAATCACAAATGAATCAGCGAATGCTTCAAATGACTTCATTAAAAAGCGTAACACACGCACCCAGGGAAACGGATAAAATTGGGTGATAGACAAGGTGCACAGTGAAAAAGAAAACTTGTTCCCAAAAATAGAATTTGAGTTTGTTGTTTAATCATAAGATTATTCTTAGGTTATTTGATAAGCGGAATTTAAAACAAATACATTTAATTTAAAGCACTTTTCGACTTTTACATAGTACCCACACTAAAAAAAAACGTCTTTTTTAAGTATTAATTAATACTATATATAATATTATAATACTTTTTTAAATATATATATACTTTTTTGTTTTGTTTTCTAAACCGAAAAGTCTTAAACTGTAGTTTATATAAGTTTTATTTTGATATTTTTTATTTTAAAAGTAATAAGTAATAATTTAAAACATACAATTTTAAATCAATACATATTCTCAGGATTGTAAATCAATATGTTATTTACATTGTAAATAATTAGTTTTGTTTAATAATTATTTAATGAAAATAAAATAAGCATGGTTATCTAAGTAGTAAAAACCAAAAAACCATATATATAGGTTACTCTTTTTTTCTGTGTTAAAAATAGAAGCAGCGTCAGCAGGCTCATTCAAGTGTGTTTGAGGATAAAATGGGGAGGTAAAACAAGCGGAGTAGGGGCCAAATAGACCCATTCTCCTTATCCATTATCCACAGCCACACAGCGTGCTCATCCCTAGAGCCTCAGCTTCGATTCGCTATTAGCAAAAACTCAAATTCAATGAAATCCGGTCCTTTGTCTCTGAAAAACGCCAGCAGATGGGAGACTTTCCTAAGATCTCAGAACACCGCCCCAAGGACTTGAATTTTTCCCTTGACATTTTCCACCATTGTAAACAATTGTTAGCATTCCGTTTTTCGGAGCATGAGAAACTTTCTGCAAATCTATTCAAATAATAGCCAGGGGATCCTAATTGGCAGCAAAATGTTTGCGTAGTGTCCAAAACAATCGATAGGTGTCATTCAGGGGGAAGCTTAATTGAAATCCAAGGCAATCAGAAGCAAAAAAAAAACAGTAAACTCCGAAACGAATCTGACATTTGTGAATCTTTGCCTTTTTTTTTAAGGCATAACTCTCCTTGAGTCAACTACTTGGAACTTTAACTGGAAAAGTTTTCTGGTTTTTACCAGTTTTTGTTTTGTTTCTCCTTCTTTGTTTTCCTACATTATTCCTCTCATGTTCCACTTCCTTGCGTGCGCTTTGTTCTCTCCACATCCTGCCACTGATTTGCCGCTATTGTGTCATTGTCCAAAATTTTATTATGACCCACAAAAGTAAACGGAAAAAAAAATAAGGAAAAACTTGGCCGCGTGGTGTGGGTTATTGTCGCATAAAAGCATTTTTGGTCCGCGGTGGGGGAATTTAACGGGAGGCTAATGATAATCGGCTTGGTCAACGACCTAATAGCCCCGCATATTAAGCTTTTTTAAGAGCCATCGGGGCTTGCTAAATCTGATTGACAACTTTAATAGAAATCAATAAACAAAAACTATCGGGTGAAAAACAATTTGAAAGTTTCAAACTGACAATGTGATTTCGACAAAGTTGGGTTTCCCAAACTTTTGATTACAACTTTCAATTGATTTGCAATAAATATGGCTAGCTAGCTTAAGTTTTGTTTTAAAAGTTGGAAAAACCACAACAGAAATTCCAAACGTATTTGCTGTCGGAGCCACCTAATGCGCCACTTGATTACATAGGCTTCTTGAAGCGTTTTCTCTAAATCACACTGATTTGCATGCGCCGCTTTTTGTTGTTGTCCAATGTTGTTTGTAGACAAGACCCAAGTTAAGTATTTGAATACAAACGACACGCCTCCATTAAGTATGCAAGCATTTCACGTGTTTTTTGGCCCCGCTTTTCGCCTGGCCAACAATCAGGCGGTTGTACTCACAAATTGCGTATGTTCTTCTTCAGCTGGCTCCGTGTCTCCTTTTTTGAATACAATTTGCATTCGCTTGGGGTTTTATTAAAAATTATATAATTTTATTTTTAGCTAGGCAAACGGAACAGGCCGTGAGATAGACGCACACACACGCGCACACATAGAGACGCGGCCCCTTTTTTTTTACTCCAAGCACATTTCAGTAGCGTTAGGGATCCTATGGGCCCTACTTTGTTTTACAACTGTTTCCTTGGCAGCGAGCACGACCAAAAGCTTCGAGTGTTGAAACGCGACTGAGCCCTTAGCTGTGGCTCAACTGCGGAGAATATGGCCAAAGAGAGAGAGAGTGGCAGAAAGAGAGCGGGTGGGCGAAGGAGGAGGAGGCAAAGTTAAACGGCGCCCCAAAATGAACGCGCAAAAGGAAGGCGGTAGGTGGGTTGTAAGAGCACGAGGACGCGCGAATTTATGTCGAAAAGGCGGGCAGAAGAAGCAGCTGACACATATTTGGCTTTGTTTTGGTTGTGGCCCTAACCGGCAATCTCTCTCTTGCGCTTGCGCATAACACTCTCTGTCAATTAGTCTCAAACTAGGCATAAATAAAGGCAAAATTCGTAGTTTAAACTCGTAGCTGGTCAGTGTTTTTCTAGCTCCCTCGCTGTGGATCCTCTCCCTCGTTTTTCCCTTAAATTCGTCGGAGTTCATTCTATCGATTATCCTTCGTCTCATGTTCCGATGAACGCTTTGTTTACGAATTTGAGGTCCACAAGGCATCAATGAAGAAGTGAGTGAGTGAGGGTGTTAGTGAGTGAATGAATGCACGAGAGTAAATGGCACACGCACACAGTTAGATCCAACCCGTCTGTCTTCTTTTCGCATTTAGGTTGAATGACACTGCGCCTACCGCCCTCTCCCTTCTACTTTCCCACCCGACCACGTTATTGCATTTCCCGTTTTATGGCACATGTTTCTCACGTTGTCCTCAATTCCAAACGGGAAGCTCTCTCTGTGTGTGTGGTGTGTGTTTGTGCTGGGCACGTCATCATTTTCTAGTGCACCTGCAAGCCAGAAAGAGACAGAAAGACCCGCTGGCCACATAACTGTAAATGAGCAAAATTAACGGCTCTAACATGCCCCGTTTCTTTTGTTACGCGTTCCGTTTGTTTTGTTCGCCAGTGTAACGTTATTTTCCAATTACCGCCCGAAAGTATGCAATTACAGATAAAACCTGTTTTCGTGCGATATTCAGTCCAGAGCGATAGTTATTTTAATCGAACGCCGCTCGCAATTATTGTTTGCACGCACACACATTTGCCTAAGTAAACAGCAAAACAAAGCACCGGTAAAAAAGTGTAAATAAAAGCAACTAAGAATTGTCAACATACACTGTCCAGGTTGAATAATTCTATTAAGTGCCACAAGACTTTTTGGACGAGCGGTATTAAAGCGCGGCCTAACAGACTTTATTCCCACAATCGGTGACTAGAATTCACAGCGGCAACAACAACAACGCAGCATCAACATCGCAGCAAGAATCTGGAAGAAGAAGAGCACCTCAGAATGAGCAGCGAAACGGAGGAAAAAAGAGCCAAGGTACAGATGCAGATTGCACTTTAAAAACAGAGAAAGGGTACATCTCAGTTTCAAAGTGCACTCAGAGAAAATGGAAAGAAAGTGTCGGTGTATTATAAAATCGTGAAATGTAGTTTTTCAAGTTAAAAACAAGAGGATAGGGCGCAAGCGCTAAAAAGAAAAGTGTTGAAAATTTAGTCAAAATAATTTTATTATTATTAAAATGATTTACCTTAAAAAGCTTTTAAAGTCCAATGTTCTGTGCCCTGCACTATAAAAAATTATACATTACGATTAAAACTCAAACTTATTTAAAGACTATGGTTCGAAATACCTTTATCGGGATTGAAGTGTAAAAAATGTTTACTAAAAATATGTACATGTACTCGTAAAATAAATTCAATAGCAATTTAAGCTATAATTTTGATCTAATTTTTCCCAATTTCACTGCTTTAAAATATCTTACAAGCAATTACAAGTTTTTTGCTTGCAATAAAGGTTTAAGAGCGTATTGGTGTGCATGTCTTTTACAATTTGGTTAAGTTGAAAGGTGCACTTAAATCTATTATGTTTTTTTTTTACCATAAACACAGAAGGCTAAATACATTAACTTGCTAGCAGCATTTTGATAGCTAAATTTATAAGTAATCCATATTTAAGTGCATTAAAGATATACCTAGCGTGCGAATGCTGCATCCTAAAGATATTTATTATCAGTCTTAAAAATATTATTTTTTTTTTGCTATTATAAGGTATAAAAAAGAGATAAAAACTTTAGGAGAAAAAGTTTTCAAGTACTTAACTGGGGCTCTTATCAATTGATATATCGAGTTGGTCAAGTTCAGAATTATGTTTTATCCAAGCGGAAATTATGTAGGCATTTCTCGCAGTCCACTGTTAATGAAAATTTTGCTC
Organism: Drosophila elegans; assembly: GCF_018152505.1. Classification (NCBI taxonomy): domain Eukaryota; kingdom Metazoa; phylum Arthropoda; class Insecta; order Diptera; family Drosophilidae; genus Drosophila; species Drosophila elegans. Next base: position 4,255,288 of record NW_024545903.1, on the reverse strand, counting down.
CCACAATCTCCCTGCCACCCCATTATTTATCCGCTAGATAAGAAACGCTAGTGAGCGACTGAAAGAGATAGAGGGAAATATGAGACCGGCAGAATGTGTTCGGAACTTTGGGATAGCCGATTCAGTCAAGCGTTCAGTTGAGCGTTAGACGCCGTCGCGATCGGTTGTTCGGTGGATCTTGACCAAAAAATGAGTGGCAGCGAGAAGAATGTGCGGCGGCGCGTCGTCACGCCGACCAGCGATCCTCCGAATACGGATCCATTGCTCCGGCCCCGTGGCTCCCAGCAGTATGAGGTAAGCACCCACTTCGGGTCCTTGATTAGATAGCCTTCAATTGGGTGTGGCACGGGCTAATCTTCGGCGATCGAAGCAGCCGCAACATGAAGATTACCCACGGCTAAATTCCGAAAGAATCGATTATTTTTGGCGGCGGGAGTGCAGTACTTATCTGGGTACGAGGCGTTAATTAACGAACAGTGGATACCCTTGAGATAGCAGCGGCTATTCTGCCCTAGTTGCACCCTCCTTTTATCTATCTATCTGTCTGGGTTTAGTTTAGTAGAGCAGCTCTCGAACACAAGGAAGCATACTATCCACCAATAACCATTCGATTTTCGGTGGCAACAGGTTCTGCGACTTTAAATATTGCCCAGGTTGCCAGCGATAAGATAGCCGTTGATGGATTAAATCTAACATTCGACTTGATACATACAGTCGATTCCAATTGTGAAACTGACTCACGTCTAGTGCCAGACGTATCTATCTAGACGTATGTACATATCTACCTAGTTCTGGGTAAAATCCAATTTGGTGAATGGAATTGACCCGAAAATATGCTTATCGTCTGCCGGTTTTAGATATATAGTTGTATACCGAAATACAAATAAAACCATGAGTAATAAAAAACCCTTTATATGTCATAGCATTTTTTGCATTCATGAGTACAGCCAGCATCTGCGTAATAAAAATTTTTGAAAATAGTGGTTTGATTCCTTTGGTATTCCATTGTTATACCCTTGCAGAGGGTATTATAATTTCAGTCAGAAGTTTGCAACGCAGTGAAGGAGACATCTCCGACCCTATAAAGTATATATATTCTTGATCAGCATCACTAGGCGAGTCGATCTAGCCATGTCCGTCTGTCCGTCTGTCCGTCTGTCCGTCCGTTTATATGCAAACTAGTCTCTCAGTTTTAAAGCTATCTGCATGAAACTTTCCCAAAAGCTGTCTTTCTATTGCAGTTAGTATATAAGTCGGAACGAGCCGGATCGGACGACTATAGCATATAGCTCCCATAGGAACAATCGGAAAAATAAATGAAAAAAAATTATAACTTTGCTGTTTTTTAATTTTTTGTTTAGTTCTTCGACATTTAGTAATGGTTAAATATTTCCGATTTACGGTTTAAATTTCATCAAAATCGGACGACTATAGCATATAGCTCCCATAGGAACAATCGGAAAAATAAATGAAAAAAAATTATAACTTTGCTGTTTTTTAATTTTTCGTTTAGTTCTTCGACATTTAGTAATGGTTAAATATTTCCGATTTACGTTTTAAATTTCATCAAAATCGGACGACTATAGCATATAGCTCCCATAGGAACAATCGGAAAAATAAATGAAAAAAAATTATTACTTTTCTGTTTTTTAATTTTTTGTTTAGTTCTTCGACATTTAGTAATGGTTAAATATTTTCGATTTACGGTTTAAATTTCATCAAAGTCGGACGACTATATCATATAGGTCCCATAGGAACAATCGGAGAAATAAATGAAAAAAAATTATAACTTTTCTGTTTTTTAATTTTTTGTTTAGTTCTTCGACATATGGCAATGTTTAATTATTTCAGAATTATGGTTTAAATTTTATCAAAATCGGACGTCTATATCATATAGCTCCCATAGAACTAATAAAAATATATAAAATAACTATCTAATAATTGAGCTGCAAATCATCATAGCTTCACTGTTTTTCAGTATATACTCAAGTAAATCATAATTTAAATGTTTTCAAAAGTATTTAATTCATGCAATAGCTGCAAGGGTATATGAACTTCGGCTTGCCGAAGTTTGCTTTCTTTCTTGTTTTTGTAGTACATTTTAGGTAGAATTGTTTTTTTTAGCATTGTTATTTTTAAATCAATTGGTTGGCAATACAAATTGTAAAACTTTTAAAGATAGTGCTTTGAATTCTTGGGCTTCGACTGCGTTTACCAATTTGGCTATTTTTCTTAACTTGTTTGTAAATATATATTTTATTACTCAAATAAGTTTTTTATTTGATTGCAGATCTTTAATAGATTATGCTTTGGGACATAGTCCTCTAACTTTGGTAAATCACAAGAAACTTGTCATTATCACAAAAGCAAGATATGATAATTTGGGCCGATTGTTGCATTACCAGCTATCGCGTAAACTCTTCGTGGTACTTGAGATATATATTTTAACAAGTTTCAATCTCAATTTCAGGCCCAACCAAATGGTTGTGAGCGGGCCTTTGTGCAGCGGAACAAGATCAAGTGGTTCTGGGCACCAGCCTTTTTTGGATTCTGGTTGCTGCTTTACGTGGCCATCTCAATCCCCGCCTGCCACCGCCTTCCCCGCCCTCTGACCATTAAGGATGAGGCCAAGCACCCCGACCAGTTCATCGCCGAGCGGGCTGAGAACAATCTACGGGAACTGGTGGGTCTGGGACCCCGAGTGGTGGGCAGCCGGCAGAATGAGATGGCCGCTTTGAAAATGCTGTCCCAAAAGATGCAGAAAATTCGATCGGGCACTGCCAACGATATTGAAGTGGATGTTCAGGTGGCCTCCGGCAGCTATGTGCACTGGTCGATGGTCAACATGTACCAGAGCATTCAGAATATTGTGGTTAAGATTAGTCCCAAGGGAACCAATAGTACTACTTACCTACTGGTTAACAGTCACTACGATTCGGTGCCAGCTGGACCTGGTGCTGGTGACGATGGCTCCATGGTGGCCACCATGATGGAGGTCCTGCGTGTGCTGGCCAAGTCGGACAAGCCCTTGAAGAACCCAGTGGTGTTCCTCTTCAACGGAGCCGAGGAAAATCCGCTGCAAGCCTCGCATGCCTTCATCACACAGCACAAGTGGGCCAAATACTGCAAGTAGGTCAATGGAATACTTCTTATTTTACTTTAAATTGAACCTTATACTTGATTTTACATCTTAAAGAGCCCTTATCAACCTGGATTCCTGCGGTAATGGTGGTCGGGAGATACTCTTTCAATCGGGTCCCAATCATCCTTGGCTGATGAAGAACTACCGTCGAGCCATCAAGCATCCTTTTGCATCCACCATGGGCGAGGAGATGTTCCAGCACAATTTCATTCCCTCTGACACGGATTTCCGCATCTTCCGTGACCATGGATCGGTTCCCGGATTGGACATGGCTTACACCTACAACGGTTACGTTTACCACACACGGCACGACAGAGCCGAGATCTTTCCGAGAGGAAGTTTCCAGCACACTGGTGACAATCTGCTGTCCCTGGTTCGCGAGATTGCTAACTGTCCGGAGATAGAGGATTCTTCGGTATGATGGGCGAGGGAATACCCCTTAAACCGAATAATTAATTTTTTTGGTTGCAATTTAAGAAATACGCCGAAGGACACACCATATACTTTGATGTGATGGGCTGGTTCCTGGTGTTCTACACCGAAACGGAAGGCATTATTCTTAATGTGATTGTGGCTTTGGCAACCATCGGTGTTTGTGGTTACGCCTTCAAGCTGATGTCGGTCAGCTCGGGCATAAAGCTGGAAAAGATCCTCAAGCGGGTGTTGCACACCCTCCTTGTTCAGATTCTATCCGTTATTGTGGGAGCCATTTTGCCCATCCTTCTTGGTCTCTTCATGGACGCGGTGCATTTGCCTATGGCGTGGTTCACAAACTCCTGGCTTATCCTGGGTCTGTACTTTACCACATTCTTCTTTGGTTTGGCCATCGTTCCCGCTTTGTACTTCCACTGGACCAAGTATGTAAGTATTTCCGGCTTAGTTTGTTTGGATCTAAGACTAAAAGAAGATTTTTTGCAGGATAAACTGGCCATTGGCCAGCGGATTCAGCTGTTGCTTCACTGTCACTGTGTCCTTTTGGCCATCCTCACTCTGGTGTTTACTATCTGTGGAATCCGCTCTGTTTTTGTCCTGATGCTTAGTTGTCTTTTCTATACAATGGGTTTGATCATCAATATTGCCACCAAACTGCACAGCAAGGGTAAGTTGATGAACAATATTAATTATACCTGTTTTATAACAAGCTGCTTAATTTCTCCTATAATATAGATGTGGCCTGGGTAATTCCTCACATTGTCTGCACTGTTCCGCCGTTTGTATTCTTCGCATATTTCTCGCACGGATTCTTCACCACCTTTATTCCCATGTTCGGTCGTTTCGGAGAGAACCTTAACCCGGATCTGGCGGTGGCTGTTTTCAGTGTAGCCGTGGGCTTCCTTTGCTGCGGTTTTATCATTCCCGTACTGCAACTGTTCAACAAATCGAAGACTATTATCTGTGGCCTGATGGGCATCACTTTATTGTGCTTCATTATAGCCATGACTCCAGTGGGATTCCCCTATCGCCCAGACACCAATGTCCAGCGATTCGCAGTGCTGGTAAGGAATCACATTGTTGCATTTAAAATCAGCATATGTATAAAGTCTTCATTTCTTTATTAGCACACCAAACGTACCTTCCACGACGCCGAAAACCATGTGCGTCGTCAGGAATCGGGTTACTTTATAATGCCTCAGGACAGACGTACATATACAGTCAAAAGTTAGTTAAACTGATTTCCATTTTAGAGGTTTATGTACTTATATAAGGACTTTCTGTCTTGCAGATGCCGTTATCAACATGACGCTTGCCCAACGGATCGGTAGTGATTGCGAGAAGGAAATCAATTGTGGACTGCCTCTGTACAATCAGCGATGGCATAAGACCAGAAAGAACAGCTTGTGGATTCCCGCTTCTGAGCCCGTTCTTGGCGAAGATTTGCCCACCGTCATAGTGTTGTCGAAGAAGCAGCTGTCTAAGACCAAAATTCATTATGAAATGCAGCTAAGTGGACCCAATCATATGGCGCTCTTTATCCAGCCATTGAATGGAGCAAAGATGATTGATTGGTCTTTCCATAAGGTAATGTTTTTATGTTTATGTTTAAACTCAGAATCCCATTTAAATATCTTAATAATTATAGGCTCCCCTACGCCTAAACTTTGAGGCACCTTACTTCATTTACTTCTCCTGGGGCGTCAATGGAGATCCCCTTAAATTCTGGTTAGAGTTGGAGGTAAGTCATCATCGCAAAATGCCAGAGATAATTTTTAAATGTATATGGCTTAACCTTTTCAGAAACCCAGTGGAAATTGGAATTCAACCACCGTGGAGCTGGGTATCGGAGGACATTGGACGCACCACAAGGACTTGCTAACGCCTGACTTTAAGAAATTCCTCGACAGCTTCCCCAAATATGTAGATGCCACCCCGTGGCCAGCTTCGTTTGAGAGCCGGATCTACTAGGTTAAATTAAATTTGACCGTGATCTACTAGGCTATTCAAATGTGTAGATTTTTTATACCTAAATTATAAATAAACGCTTAAGTGTTCAACATTTTCTGTGAACTTTGATTTGGTAGATAAAAGCCGACTCAATGATTGATTTGCGTCACTTATATGGTCTGAGTGCTTATGTGTTATACCTTTTCAGGTATATTGGCCTGTTCATTAATCAAGTATTAATTATAATTAATACCATAAGCTGCGCGGCCAATATCAAAGTGTTCTGATTGCAAGGTTATAGCCAATCTAAAATTGCGTAAGGGCTCACACGTAAAATGTATTTTATACATGAAATGGAAATGTGAAATCTACATTTGACATTTGACTTCCTAGATGAAGAATGTCAGTACTCTTATATTAAAAAGTAAAGTATGATATACTTTTAGTGCCCGTAAAAAAGATAAGCGCCTTTCTTATAAACAGGAATTTTATTGCTGTGTTCGGGGAATAGAACAATTTCACTGTGTCCATTCACCGAAAGTGTGATGCAGACTGATCCACCTGAAGATTACCAGATTAGCATTTGAAAATTTAATATGGGCGAATGCTTATCTGCATGAGTAGACTAATAATGTCGATGCTTATCTCTGAATTCAAATTTAATAAACGTGGGAGCCAAATTTATTTAGCCACTGATTTTCGTACTGTTCAGTCGTATAATGCTTTTTATACATCCTGTTAAGACATATTTATATGTACTTATCTCTCTTTTAAAGTACAAATTTATTAGTGTGAAGTAAACAGGAACATAGATATGGCATGGCCAAAGCGCCAGAAATAAGTGGCAATCTAACTAATAAAGGCTAATATACTGTGTGAACATTCAGTGCTATAAATTTATAGTGGTTTTTTGGGGTTTCCACGCTAACTTTTTAATTGATGAATGATTGTGATTTGTAATCTAGAATTTATTATTTGAGACCATCATTCATATAAAAGAGTAAAAATTTTGTTTAAATTCAAAATTCTATTAGACTAATACGTTTAATATTTATGTGTAAGATGTAAAATTTCCCACATTGCCATCCTAGCTTTTAACTGACTATTTTCCATTTGAAATAGGATTTTGGAATTATCGGTTAGTTTGAAAAAAGAGTCCAAATTCCATTTGTAATGTTTATTGGCCCTTAAAAGAGTAACACGTTTTGGATTTATGTGCTCCGATAAGATGGTAGCATTTCACAAATTACCACACTTACTTATCTTAATACCTTATGTAGATTTTTTTAGATTTTGGACCCCACCGAAAGATCTCTGCCGAACGGAGGTCCTAATCGCATTAACTACTGGCCAATAAAAATTTTTAAAGAGAAAATGCTTCTGGTATCGCCTATCGCAGGATGTAATCGTTTTATGCGCCAGAATCAACGATTATAATCATAATATTTAATTATTATCGCTGCCATGGAGGCGATAAGCGATCCACGGCGCCGAAGCTGGCCCTACTTAATTCTTGGGAACAGGCTCGAGGCGTCTTAGTTGCCCAACGGTTGGGCTGTGGTGCGGTTGCGGTTGCGGTCGTATTTCATCCCGTTTGGTTCAGGTCCGAGTCGCGTGCGATCTGAAAATTGGTGCGGTGCCATAACTCACGGTGTTCGACTGATAAGGATCTAAGAGTTTCCTCGTAGAGGTAGCGCTGCGATTTTAAAATATAGGGCTGGCTGTCAGAAAAGTGAAAGGAAGGTCTGGCGATAAGGCAGCGATTTAACGGAAGAGTTCAAATCAAGGGATAATTGCAAAAGAAAACCTTGTTTGCTTTGCTTTCTTCGAGTATCCATTTGCGATAAGGAACTTTATATCGGTTATAAAATGAGACCTAACTTTGTTATCGAATGCTATTTTTAGACCAAGTGCTTGTTGCCTTTGAAATTACTGGACCATAAAGCTAATTAATTAGGGTGCTAATTGCTTTACGACCTTTCTACACTCTCCAGCAAAGATTATGTTCTGTTTTCTAGGAACCTAATAAATAGTTGGTCAACTTTATGACTGCAATTGGATCGAATGATATTGAGATATTTATAAATTAAGAACGATCCTAGGTTCGTAAGTAGGTACAATGTGTGAATGTCGTATAATTTTGATATTTTGAAAATGCCTAAGGCCATACAGCAATTTTGTATAATTTGAGTTATTGAAAAGCACGAAAGTATGCAACAAACTATTCCTTAAAGAGTTTTATTCAAATAGTTTATTTAATTCTTTATTATCTTCTTTAAGATATAAGGTTAACATTGAATTTGTTCGCCTTAAGATATTTATTTACCAAAACCATTTCTATTTCAGATGTCTTTCTCAATCCTTGACATTACGGCCGAGAAGGATGGCGGCAAGTCCAAGGATAAAAAGTGGCCCTGGTTTGGAGCCCCCATCTACGCAGCAGCCGCGTTTGCTCTCTTCTACGCCGCGGTCCTGCCCAGCTTCCATAGCTATCCGAAGATGTTGTACCAAAGCGATGAGGCCCAGCATCCGGATGAGTTCATCGGCGAACGGGCGATGCGGCAGTTGGCCGAGTACTCAGCGATTGGCAACAAAATGAGCGGCTCCATCAACAACGAAGTGCACACGGTCAATTTCCTGTTGCGCGAGATTCAGAAGATCAAGGACGAGGCCCGCACGGATCTCTACGACATTGAGGTGGACACGCAGTACTCTTCAGGCGGCTTCCACCTGTGGGGCATGACCATCACCTATACCAACCTCTCCAACGTGGTGGTTAAAATATCACAAAAGAGTTCGAACAACGACAACTATCTGCTGGTGAACTCCCACTACGATTCGGAGGTGCAAACCCCTGCTGCAGGAGATGATGGCGTCATGGTAGTGGTCATGCTGGAAACCCTGCGCGTGATCTCGCGTTCTGAAAAGCCCCTTATCCATCCCGTGGTCTTCCTGTTCAACGGCGCCGAGGAGGCCTGCATGCTCGGCTCCCATGGATTTATCACACAGCACAAATGGGCCAAGAACTGCAAGTATGTGAAGATACCTAGTCCTTGGAGTCTTAGAAAAATAATACGCAATTTGGAAAACAAATTAGTGTGATCTTTACCCATTTCATTCTTCAAAACAATTTCCAATGGACAAAGCCAATAAAATTACTCTAACTCTCCCAAAGTCTCTTGATCTTATTTTAACTCTTATATGTTTAATAAACCTGTTAAAATTTTCTTATAAAATTCAGAGCTTTGGTCAACCTGGACTCGACTGGTGCCGGAGGACGGGAGGTGCTTTTCCAGACAGGTCCCAACCATCCGTGGCTGGCTAAATACTACCAGGCGAGTGTGCCACATCCATACGCCCAGACCTTGGCCGAGGAGCTGTTCCAGAATAACTTCATACCCTCGGACACCGACTTTCGCATTTTCCGCGATTACGGAGGAGTTCCTGGTCTGGATATGGCCAGCGTGATGAATGGATATGTGTACCACACCGAGTTCGATAATTTCCGGAATGTGGAGCGTGGCACCTACCAGTCGACGGGTGAGAACGTTCTGCCCCTGGTTTGGGCTCTGGCCAATGCACCCGAATTGGATGACACCGCTGCCCACGAGAAAGGACATACTGTGTTCTTCGACTTCCTGGGCTGGTTCATGCTGACCTATACCACGTCCGTGAGCCTGGCCATAAATGTGGTGGTTTCCGTGGTGGCCTTTGTTTGCATTGGCACCTCGATTTACATCATGACATTGGACAATGGTGCGGATGCCGCGAAGGCGGTGTTCATGCGGTTCGGCATCATCTTCTTGGTTCAAGCGGGAACTCTTCTCGTGGCATGTGGTCTGACCCTCCTGGTGGCCGTTTTTATGCAAGGCGTGGGACTAGCCGAATCCTGGTACTCCGGCAAATGGATGTCATTTGGCCTGTACTTCTGCACCCTGTTCTTCGTGTTTGGCCTGCTCCCTGCACTATATATTGGATTCACGAAGAGGAAAACGAACATGAAGTTGGATCAGACCATTGCCTGCTTCATGCATGCCCAGTGCATCCTGCTAGCATTGCTCTGCATTATCATGACCAGCATGGGCATAAGATCCAGCTATTTCCCCATGGTTGGCATCTTCTTCTATGCGATTTCCGTCCTTGTACAAATCATTCTCAAGCTTACGCTGAAGAGTAGGTTTTCATTGGCTTACTACACTCCATTTTGAAAACTCTAAATTAATATTTTTTCCTACAGAAAGCTATTTTGTGACAGTCCATCTGTTGTGCCAGATACTGCCCTTCTTCTTCTACACCTACATCTGCTATGCCACCCTCGTGACTTTTGTGCCAATGGAGGGTCGCGATGGTCCCGAGAGCAGTCCCGACATAATGGTGTCTGTTTTTGTCATTGCAACCGCAATAAACTACGCTGGATTTGTGGTAAGTTACCTAAATAAGCCTCATACATATACAAGAAAACCTAACGATCTCCACTTACAGATTCCCATCATGCACAAGTTCCGCAAGCCCAAGATTATATTTTCTTCATTTGGTGTGATGACAATTGTATTCATTATCTTGGCTGCCACATCCGCCGGATTTCCGTTTGTAAAGGAAGTGGCTCCCCAGCGTTACTATGTGCTGGTAGGTTTTTGAAATTTCGAAAGATATTTATGAAGTTAGTTAATAAATTCATCACTCTTTTTCAGCACACTCAGCGAACCTTCCATAGCTTGGATGGTGTCGCCAAACAGGACTCTGGCTATTATATTCAGCCCGTGGATACGCGTCTTCATGAGCTAGATGACACCACGTTCAAGAATGCAGAGCCTGCCAGTTGGACGGCAGCAACCTGTGCCGCCGAGCCCTTTTGTGGTCTGCCCCTGTACAGTGGACGCTGGATTGATTGGAAGTGAGTTGAAGATCAAGAACCCAATCCTACCTATTGGTTAACCTTATGTATGATTTATCCCTAATCGCAGAGATTCGGCTCGTTGGATATACAGCACGCCACCGGTTTTCCCAATGAGCATCAATCTCACCCAGCTTTCTAAACAATCTGTGGGTGGCAACAACAAGGTGCGCTATGAGTACAACCTGAGGGCCAGCGATCGGGTCATGCTGTACATAGATCCCCTCGATAAGGTCAGGGTGACCGACTGGTCCTTCGACCAGACTCCGTTGGAGGAGCAGCACACACCGCCGTACCTAATCTACGCCATATACTCCTTCACCGAAGAGCCCCTCAACTTTTGGGTAGAGCTCGAGCACGAGGAGAGCAACACAGAAGGACCCTACCTAAAGCTGGTGGTCACCCAGCACTTCCAGTACCATCCGGAGCACTATACCGAGGACTACAAGCAGTTCCTTGCCACATTCCCCGACTGGACCTACACCACCGACTGGTTCTCGGCCCTCGAGAGCTGGATCGTATAGTCAGCGATGAGAATATAGACTCCAAACTTTGTTTATCTTAATAAATAATTTATAGTATATTTTAATAAAATTACAAAGTAGTAACTACACTGGTCTAATTGTAAATACAAGTACAAGTTAAGGTGTGCCAAGGGCATTGACACTTTGTTCGTTGGATTAGGGTTTTTGGTAAGACCAACTAGTAGTACCAAAGTTAACAGTAGCTTAGGTGTCATGGCAAAAAAAAGGGGATTGGGATGGCCCAGGCTTAAAGTTGCCAACTGTTGTAGGATCCAAGCCAGGAGCTAACATGCGCCCATGGTGGAAATGTGGCCAAGAACTCCCTGAAGTCCTCCGTTATGAACATGTCGTCGTGTATTCGGTGGCCCATGAGGGCTATTTTAAAAGTGCCACCCGACCAATCTGGATCGTCGTGCTGGAAGAAGATGTTTAACAAGAGAACTCAAGGTAAAACAAATTAATGGAGTAACTACCTCGAATTCCAGTGAAAACTGCAGGGGCTTGGGATCCAATGCGTATGACCAGTACACATAATAAGGAGGCTTTACATTGTTTTTAATCGGCTCTTTGGTGAACGACCAATCCACTAGTTTGGTGTCGTTTAAGGGCAGAATGAATATGCTCGTGTGATCTGGTCCTGAGATCTCCAGATCAAATTTAATATTCGTTGCCGAACTACTCGTTTTATCCAAAATGGTCAGCGTAGGAATATAAGCCTTATTGGGTTCGGGCCCGGGTACAAAATAGCTGTTGTCACTGTAAATAAATTAAAAGTTATTTGAGTAAAAATAGTTTAATCGGATTTGTTGCCAACTTACACTGCATTCAGCCAGCGCGAACTGTATATGGGATAGCCGCACATGAGCTCCGAATCACAGTCCATACGTTCTGCCTTTGTGAAGTTGGTGTTCTCGAACAGAATATCGTCCACAGTGTGTGGACGACGATCGACCGGAAGGACAAAGTATCCCGAATCCGTGTGGCTAACTGTGCTCGCTGCATCGCCGTTATGGAAGGTCCGGGCTGTGTGCTGTAAAAATAAATTTTTATTCAAAATATATAACATATACAATATATAAAATCCCTAAGAAATAAACTTACCACAGCGAAGAATCGTTGAGCAGCCGTTTTCTCGACGTAAGGAAAGGCAATCGGTGTGGCAGCAAATATAATGAATACCACCGTACAAACGCCAAACATTGAGATAATCGTTTTCGACTTGCGGAACAGGCAGAACAAGGGCACCAGAAAGGGTGCAAATAGCAGGACCATCAGTGCCGTAAAGAAACCCATTAGAATCTCTGGATTGGTATTACACTCGCGTCCCTGCATCGGCACAAAAACCACATAGAAGGCATAGCAGCAGTAGGTATAGAACATGAAGGGCAACACTTGGCAAGTGCAGTGCGGTATGAGCCAAAGGAAATCTATCAAATAAAATGTATATCGAATTAAATTATAATTTAAATTGCATAATATGCTCACTAGTTTTATGGGCCTTAGTGATCATGTTGATCAGCACGGATAGTGTATAGAAACCTATGCAGAGCATTATGATAAAGGCCGAGCGAATACTATAGCTGACCATTATGGCGGTGACAACGGTCAAGATCAGGCAATGCGAATGCATCAACAGCTGAATGCCATAGCCCAAAGGCAAACCATGCTATAGAACAAAAGAATAAAATTAACTTAAATATTTACTTAAGACCATCGTGACTTACCTCTTTGGTGCGACTAAAGTAAATAGCCGGCACTATGCCCATGCCAAATATCATGGGACAGAAGTACAGACCGAAGAGCATCCAGTTCTGGGAAAACCAGGACATTGGAAGATTCACTGCGTCCAGGAACAGGGCTATCGACATGACCAGGCCAATGCCCAAGGCTACTCCTGCCACCTGGAGAGCCGTCAGAATGCCAAACTTTGCCCAGATCCGTCGGCGGAACATTCCCGTGCTGCTGGACATCATCCAGATGTATGCCACAATCGTAATGCACACCAGGACACACACGGATATATTGATGATGACACCCGTGCTCTCCGGATAATACACAAAGAACCAGCCCATCATGTCAAAGAATATCATATGACCCTCGGCGTATTTCTAAATGGATAAAATTTGAATTTAAAATATATACTTTGGACAAAGTTCGACGAACCCACCGATGGATTCTCCAGCTCTTCAGCATTCGCCAGGGCCTTGACCAGAGCCAAGATATTTTCGCCAGTCAATTGATAAGTGCGCCGCGGGATGAGATTAAAGCGATCATATTTGGTGTGGTACACATAGCCATTCAAAGTCTGCGCCATATCGAGACCTGACCAGAATAAATGTATTAGCGATTAGGATTTTCGTACTTCACTTTATATTACCGGGTATATGGCCGTAGTCGCGGAACACGCGATAGTCCGTCTCTGAGGGCACAAAGCCATTCTGAAACAATTCCTCTCCGATAGTGGAGGCAAATGGATGAACTATGTTTTTGCCGTAGTACTTAAAAGATATGAAGAAAATATATAACAATCCAAAAATAGTCTAAGCATTAATGTGAGACATACCTTCATCAGCCAAGGATGATCGGGTCCGGATTGAAACAGAATTTCCCGTCCACCACTTCCCGCCGAATCCAAGTTCATAACCGCTCTGGAAAAGAGTAAGGCTTAAATCTTTAACAGAGTCCAAAATATAACTGACCGTCTTTAAATTTACATTTTTTAAGTAACTTTTTAGTGAAAGTTTGTAATTTAATTTGGGTTTAACATATTCTGACAATGTTAAGCGCTCAAAAACATACTTTTAAGGTTTAGAAATTATATTACTTTAATTTATCATTAGGTTTATTTACCAAAGTTATACTTTATAATTATTTTAAACTATTATACTTATGTTGAATGCTTGTTTTTATACTTTTTCCATTTAGTTTATAATATTTCCTTCACGAAAATTTGTTTTCATTTGCCTTTTTCATAGGCTACAAAGCTACTAGTATTTTGACAGAAGCTGTCCAAAATACTAGAGCTTCACTTACTTGACGTTCTGGGCCCAAGGATGCTGGGTGATGAACGCGTGGCTGCCCTGCAGTGGATTCTCCTCGGCTCCGTTGAAAAGGAACACCACCGAGTAGGTGAGCGGGGTCTCGAACTTGGTGATTACCCGCAGCACCTCCAGCATGACCACACACATCATGCCGGCATCTCCGGCTCCCGAGCTTCCCGGCACTGAATCAAAGTGGGTATTGATCAAGAGAGCGGCCTCACTGGTGGCATTCCTGGGCGACAGCTTTACCACCACATTCTGGATGCTCTGATACACATTGACCATGGACCAGAGCAGATAGTTTCCGGAGGCGACCTGGACATCCTTTTCGATGTCGTAGAGATCCAGTCGCGCATCGTCTATGATGTCTCTGATTTCGCTGAGCAAGAACTGAACGGCCACCTGTTCATTGGCCGCACTGCCCACGACCTTGGGTCCGATCTTCGAGAGCCTCAGTAGGGTGTTCTCTGCCCGTTCCCCGATAAATTGACCCGGCTGCTGGCGCTCATCCTCGAGGGTTTTCAGCTTTGGCATGCGATGGAAACTGGGAATCACCACCAGGTAGAAGAGCAGGAACCAACAGGACACAAACAGGGGAGCCCAATACCAGCCGATCTTGCTACGATTGTAGATGATCTTCATGTTCTCGTACTTTGATTTCATTGTGCTCTGAAAAGGATCAACAAAATCGCTTTATTGGTCATGAAAAAAAGTGAAAAGAGTGTCAGTGCACCCCACTAATTAAGTTCAATTGTCGAATTCCGATTGTGACGCACTCGACTGATAAAGCTCTGCGGATATGGTCGCATGTATGGCTTGTCATCGCAGCTAATCACCCCCTTTTTTTGACCGATGTGGAAAGGGATAAGCTAATGCAACTACTCGAGCGTCGAGCATCGATTAAATAATTAGCGGGCGTGATAAGCGAGTGCGAGAAACTTAAAGTTGTCACTGCAAACGGATAACACCCATTCAATGTTTCATTGAAATCAATCAGAAAATATATTGATAACCATGAATACAAACCTAGAAACATGAATGAGGTTCTTGTTTGCTGAATACTCCACTTTATCGAATCCAAGCAGTGATTATTCAAAGCATCGAATAGATAATACTTATCGGATCCTCAAGTGGGCAGGAAATTAAGTAGGCTACGAAATCTTGAGTACTCGAAAGTTTGTGAAAAAGAATAGAATGAAAATGCTGCCATTAGAATAGCTGAGAAAACTTCTCCCCATTTTGTAAAAAAAAAAACAACTTTTTTAAAGTCTACATAAAATGGAAACCAAACTGCTGACCGGAAAACATCTGTTGACCATTCGGTGCTAAACACAAATAAAAATCGCCCGTTTAAATGAAAAGTATCGAAAAACGCAAATTAGCCAACGACATTGAAATAATGCAGCTTTAAAAAATAAACAATGAGTCCATATTTATATTCGATATTTGGGGATCCAACAAATTGAGCAAATAAAACATCGGCATTCGGAGGAAATCAGCATTGAACGAGACATTTTGTAATTTTTAAAGCGGTATTTCATTCTTATTTATAGCCAACTGGGCTAATATATATTATCGTTTAATGTTCACACATGTGATGCGGCTGAGTTTTTGTGTGGGAAATATTTAATAACAAATTTTGTTTGTTTGCTTGTAGCGAAAGGAAAATACACTATTGTTGCGTCATGTTGATAAGTCAAATATTACGAATTCTTTAATTAATTGAAACCATTTTATTCATTTGTGTAATTAGGCAATTACCTTCCAAAAGCTTTACTTCATGATCCAATTTTTATTTATTTTATTTTTATGTGGATAATGTTTAGATAAAGAAATACAATTTGTTTTAATGCGTCAAAAATAAAAGAACTGCTTTGAAAAGATCGATAAATTATCACATGAATAATATTTTTGTATTCAATGTGATTTAGTTACTTCAGAATTTCATTTTACATAGCATCCCATAAAGGATTTTAAGTGCATGATCTTCGTTTCATAATGACCACTTAAAACTTGTTCTTGTAGTTTTTAAGATGAACGGTCACTAAAATGAGATCTGACGGCAAGTGTGTCCTAAAAACCTATATGAGCAGCGGGTGGGGACACCAAAAGTACTGGCTACTGAGGCAATTAAGCGAAATGTTTTTATTTATTTTCCGTTTTCCGCGACTGAATGCAAAATACCATTTGGATTACAGTGCAACATCGACCCATTTTCCACTGACTTCTAGGTGACCCGCGCCGGCGGCAAAAAGTTGAGCGTGAAGGCAACTTCTCAGCGATTAAAAGTGAGGCGGACAAAAACAAATGAGATGTGCAAAAGAAATCTCCTCGTTTTTCACCCAACTCAAGCGCTTATCGATTGAACTAATCACTTCCCACAAAAAACAAACAAACAGAGGGAACACTCTGTGCGGGAACCACGCCTACTTAATATCAAAAATAAAAATAAGAAAACATGGGGGGAGCTAAGAAAAAACTATTTAGAGACAATTTGAATGAGGGTATTGGGAAAAGAAGGAAAATCCAAAACAAAACTTGGGTTCACAGAGGCGTCGGCAATCAACTGTGACAACAACGGGAAAGCAAAAAAAAAAAACAAATAACAGCGCTTCTGACTATAAGATACCTGTTGGTAATCATTATAGATCATAATATATTGAATCTGTTTAATGGGAGTATAATTATTAACAAAACAAATTCTACAATTTACTTATACTTTTTATCCAAATTTTGAAGATAGTGAAGAAGAAACCAAACTTTTATTAACAATAATTAACAATATTATTATTAGCAATAAATAGCTATTCATTTACTGGAGCTTAATGGGAGTGTTTGCTTTCATGGTAAATTGTTTAGACGAGTTTTACTTTTTATATCCATTTTCATTTTAGTAGGTTTGCTAAAAGACTTACATTGAAATGCCAATTCCGAAATCGTTATTATGCAGTAACAACATAAAATAGAACACGTCTAAATCAAACCTCAAATTATTATACCCCGATTACGGGGTATAAAAACAACATCAGCTCGCGACAAGAACCGCATTTGTTTGGACTAAACTCAGGCAGACGCATCGGGGAAAAGAAGTTGGGACGAAAACAATCACCAGCACAGATACAGATACAGATACGGGGATACAACTGCAGATGCATATGCTGACGGCATTCAAACATAAGCACACATAGAACGCGACACGCTGCAAGGGCTTGAGTCAATAACCTGCTGAAGAAAGGAAGTTGCGGCTGCACTTGCGGTTGTTTGTTGAAAGAAGAAAGCCCCTGCAGAGGGAGGGGGGAAAGAGGAAAGAAGAAGCCTGGCAACTGTTTGTGTTACCTTCGGCCTGCCGAAAGAATCTTCCCCTTCGTTTTGGGAAGACGATCACTTGCACTGCGGAATGGCCGGCACAATTGGTTGGCACTCGCGCGATTATTAGCACATATCTGACCGAAAATAAACTGAAACTAGTGGGCGAAACTGTTTGCCTGCTGAGGATCAGCTGGTTGGTAGCGGAGGCGGAGAGAGACTGTCCTCTTCGACGGTCGGCGATCGTCTGCGGCTGCTGCGCTGTTGCGCTTGGCGACACAACTCTCCGGTCCTCTCGCTCTCTTTCGCCCTCTCTCTCTCTCTCTTCGGCAGGAGATCGGGGTCACCAAATGGCAGCGCTCTCTTTTTCCTTCTCAGCCCCACTTGTCACTCCCATTCTCACTCACGTGTATGGTGTTGCCTGGATGAGTGGTCAAAATAATCCAAAACAGCTGGAATCGAAAAGGGAATTGGATTCTCCTGATTTTCTCCTGATATTCACACTACCGTAATGTAACCGCCTGACAGACGGAGGCCAACTAAAATGCGAGACACTGGCACTGGCAATTTTATACGTGAGTTGGGGGATTTGTTTGCGGATTTCAGTGCTCAGGAGCTCAAGAGCCGGAGGCTTATCACAAGTATCGAGATATCAATACCTAGTTCGCCAGGTAATCACATAATTTGACAGGTACAACGGAATATTGGGGGCAGCAGGACGGAAGAAGAGAATCGCCTGTTTCATCCGTATTGGCATTGCGATTACAACCGTAATTGCCAGTAATCGAGATTAAGTGCAGGCGATTACTGGGTATTAGTGGGTGCTCACTGTGATTTCACCGATTCCTTCAATACAATTTGAGTAGCGAAAAGTGACAGTGCTCAGGAGATAAGGACTGGCCAGACAAAAGACACTTGAGACGAGTTCAAATTTGTTTATATTTATTGCATGGCTAAGAATCGCAACAATGCAATCTAAACAATTGGAAATTACACAAAAGCTACATCTAAAGTATTTTTTACAGATAAGATGAGCAATGAATGTCATGGAAAAGATATTCTATATATGCAGACAACCAGCGTTAATTAGGTATTTTTATTTGTCCATTTCGATGGAGATGATATTATAAGCAATTAATTTGTTTTTAATTTTCCACAAACAAGAATTGGCAAAATACACTTCAATAAAGAAGTTCAATTTCTGAATGATATAAAGTGTTTGAAATTCGGTTATAGAAATATATATTCTAAAAAAGATATTCTTAAGAAGCAGATAGCTTTTAGGAAATTAGTAATGTTAATGCATAACTGTTTGAATTCTTTTTTTCCTGTTACTTAGGTTTGCTGTAATGTAATCTAAGCCGTTGGGAATTGCAAATAAAAAACCATAAAAGTTATTTTTTGATTGATAAGGGGCATAACAACCAGTGGAAATTCTATTAGCTTGTATACTTTGGACAAAAGACAGCGCTTTATTAGGTAATTACAAGTTGTTAATTGCCCCAGGTATAAACTAACACGTGTAATTTTGTTTGTATTGACTGCAGAATGGGTGGTTAATACACAAATATGTATATCAGAGAATATTTATGATGCTTTAGCCTGCTAATCGCCTGCAATATTTATTTATTTATTAATTTTTTAAATTCAGAAAATTACTTTTCCCTTGTTTCTCTCCATTGTACATTTAGAAACTTAATGACAGTAGACTTTCGCCCAACATATTAAAGAATCATTTGCCGTAAGAACTAACCATATTTTGGTATATCGTTCAAAAAGACAGTGATTAGTTACTTAATTACCAACTTGAAAGTGATGTCTAAGCGAAATCAACAAAGTTTCTCCGCAGAATTCCTAGGTGATTAGACGCATCTAAAACTGGCAGATAGGTAGCTCTATGTTTCGTGCAGTCGAGCGAGAAAACGGTTGACATAATTTGATAGCCGCCAGCCAGTTTCCCAGCTATCGAATCCATTCGGGCGGAACAACCTACAACGACAATTACGAATAGACAGGTGTATCTGAAATACATGCGAAAGCAATTCAAATACGTAAACAATCTGTTAATCAAGCGAAATCAGCGGAACCCAAAACCCAGCAGAGGACTTGCCTCTACGGGTAAAAATGAGATAGAAAATTCAGCAGACAAAGGTGGAATGACACATAAACGAAAATGGAATGAAATCGGCGACAATCGTACAACAGCAGTGCACAAATTAATTAGTAAACTCTGTAAAAAGGCGAAACAAGTGGATTGGCACTGGGTGTGCCCGGGAGCTGGAACCCGAACCCAGTCAGTCAGTCGGAGGCAACGCTACCTAAGGGCCACATCTCGGGATTACGAGGAGAACCATACGGCACCATACGGCACCATAGCATTCCACTGTCAAATATTTTATGGGCATCATCGAAGTGACGGCAGCAGATTATATGGCACGAAACTTCTAATTCGCCAGTGCCGCCGTGCCGAGTATCTTAAGAACTGCCCTCTATATCGAGGAAATTGTTGCTGTACCCTTTACGATACTGGACACTTTGTCCGCCATAAAGATATAATTCGGTTAGCAATTGCTGTTGCCCCCATGTAGCGCATCGAACGCGAACAAAACAAGAAATCTAATAAAATCCCCGCCCATTTTAGCCCGAAGTGTTTATCGTACAGCTGCTCCGATATCAGAGAAACTACCGATAATTCCCCGAGTTGGCGAGTTCTCCAGACCTTCAATGTCGCCGGGCTTCATATATCTTTAGGGTGCCAGAGCGATTTGCACCTCAATTGGAACTCGAAGGTTCAGGTCCCCGGTTGCGGGCGAACTTAACTATAAAATTTACCGAAGTAGTGTTTAAAAAAGTCCTTAAGGTGCAAATTTATCAGGTGTTCGGAAGGATTCAAAAGGACAAAACGGGATACCAGTGTATAAAAATCTAACACAACATGAGTGTACGTATTTAAAGTGATGCCAATTGTGAAATTAAATGAATAAAAGGAAGAGTTAAAGAAATTCACCAGTTAACAGAAAAAATAAATACATACCTTTTCAAAAATCTTGCTAATTAAAAAGCCACCTCATAAATTAAGAACATCATAAATCATAAGAAGTGCAACTCCTTGAAATCTATATTTGAGCAATCTAATCAAAGCAATTAAAAGAATGTGAATTTAATCACCACCAATCAAGAAATTTAAATATAATTATAGAGATTGGAAATAAAAAGTGTGCAAGAAACATTATTAGTTGCCAGGATACGTGTAGAATTTCTGGTCAATGTACAATGTGTAGTCATGAAAAATCAGCAAAAATTACATGATTAAAATTAAAAAGTCATTTAGATAGGAAAACGGTTAAGAAACCTTCCCAGAATTACATACTTCAAAAACACCGAAATACAGCAGAAATTGCGAATTTGTTAGCATTTTCGAGCGATAAAAGGTGCTGATACTTATTTATTAAGGCGTTATCGTTTTATGGGAGCAACTTCAGCGGTTTTATGATCCTCGACAATCTCTCGTTGACCACACGCCCGTGAATCGAAAAGTGAACACGCGACGAAAGCACGATTTCAATGCCGAGCATTGTTTAATCAGAAAATCAAAAGGAGAATAAAGAAACCGTGCCTGCGAACACTCTTATCGATTAAGATGGATTGCAATAAAAGTTAATTTTCGAGCCAATATTCCCGGGAATTATGAGCCTCCATATCGATGCCTTTTCAGTTCCTATAGACATTCTGAAGTTCACGGACTGCTCCACACTCAAAGTTAATTCCTTTCAGCCAGGATTTTCTTTATTAGGTTTGACATGCAGTTGCCAGACCGAAATAGGATATTGATTGGTCATATAACTAAACCATAATTATTATTTATATAGAATCCGGAGAAGTTCTTGAAAGCAGTTGCACTAGGAACTAGAAAAGCTGTCAAGTTTATTGAATCCTCTTTTTCTTTGGCTTTGACTAAATACAAGCACAGCATTATCATTTCCCTTAATATCTACAAAGTTTACAAACAGAAGGATAACTAATAATCAGAAACTAAAAAAATGTATTACCTTCTTAAGGTTCAGATTTTATATTGGCTTAAACATATAATATATATTATATCATGAACGCGTAAGATTTTCAATTAAATACCGAGCGGATAAAAAAGCTATTCAAACTTTATAATTTTATTTATATTTTATAAATTTTTAAGTCCTAAAACCCAATTTCCAATCGAAAGAGCTTTAAAGGTGGTTTCAATATTTAATCGTTAGAAGTTTTAATAAGATAATTTTAACCAAAGCGAAACTTTGACCAATCTTCTCTTACTTTCATCAGTTCAACTCCAAATATCACATTGATGTGGACTTCGAGGTGCCCAAAAAACTGCAGTGGTACTATGCTCCTGCGTTTTTTGGCTTCTGGCTGGTGCTCTTCCTCTCGCTGGTCAACACCCAGATGAACCACATGCCCCAGCCCCTGACCCGCAGCGATGAGGCCAGTCATCCTGGCTCCTTTATCGCCCAGCGGGCCGAGGATACACTGATTGAGCTGACCCGGATCGGACCCCGGGTGGTGGGCAGCATGGCAAACGAGGAGTCCACCGTGGAGTTCCTGCGCGCCGAGGTCGCGAAGGTTGAGGCCGAGATGAGCGACCGCCTAGATCTCGATGTGGATGTTCAGCAGGCCAGCGGGGCCTACATGCACTGGGAAATGGTGAACATGTACCAGGGCATCCAGAACGTTGTGGTGAAGCTGTCCGAAAAGAATTCCACCAACGAGAACTACCTGCTGATCAACAGTCACTATGACTCGGTGCCCGGAAGTCCAGGAGCCGGTGACGATGGGTCCATGGTCGTGACCATGCTGGAGGTCATGCGTGTGATAGCCAAGTCCGACGAGCCACTGGCCCATCCCATTGTTTTCCTGTTCAACGGAGCTGAGGAAAATCCCCTGCAGGCATCGCACGCCTTCATCACCCAACACAAGTGGGCCAAGAACTGCAAGTGAGTGTGATCTTTGTTTTACAAATATTTAAACAAGTTTCCCGAAATTATATTTATTATATATATTTTTAAGAAATTTCTTTATATATTTATTATCATGTCTGAATCTTCGATTTCAAAAAAAGGTGTTGTAAAGATGTAGATCTTGAAAGTGTTCATGAGACATAAACAATTTTTAAAGTTTGAAACCTATTAATAATTTTTGAATATTATTGAGCTATTATGTTTATATTTTCTATTGTATACTTTTAGGCAGAACCAATATACTAGTTACTTATAGTTATTGTGCCGTAATGACTTATTGTATTTTTTACCTCTTCAGAGCTCTTATCAACCTGGATTCCGCTGGCAGCGGTGGTCGGGAGATCCTTTTCCAGTCGGGACCGAATCATCCTTGGCTGATGAACTATTATAGAAATGTGCCGCATCCCTTTGCCAATACACTGGCCGAGGAACTTTTCCAAGCTGGCTATATTCCCTCCGACACGGATTTCCGAATTTTCCGCGATTACGGAGGAGTTCCCGGTCTGGACATGGCTTACATCTTCAATGGCTATGTTTATCACACCAAATATGATAGGATTAACGCATTTCCCAGGGCCTCTTTCCAGCATACCGGTGATAATGTATTATCACTGGCCCGGTCCCTGGCCAATGCTCCGGAAATGGATGATACGGCTGTAAGTCTTAATGGGAGATAATTACTAACGAGTTTTAATCATAGACCAATTTCAGGCTCACTCCGAGGGGCACAATATATTCTATGACTTCCTGGGCTGGTTCATGATCTTCTACACGGAGACAACGAGCATTATAATAAATGTGGTGGTCACATTATTGGCACTTCTGGGAATCGGCATATCCCTCTACTTTATGTCCGTTCGATCGGGCTGCAGTTGGAAGGGTGTCCTCATACGCTTTTCCATCACCATTGCCATCCAGTTCATCTCGCTCGTTTTGGCCCTGGGTCTTGCCCTGCTGGTCGCTCTTTTCATGGATGGTGTGGATCGTTCGTTGTCCTGGTTCTCCTCTTCCTGGACCATCTTTGGCCTGTACCAGGCACCCATTATCTTCGGGATGAGTATTCTGCCGGCTCTGTATCTGGAGAAGACGAAAAGGGATCCCTTGGGGCTGGGCTTTCGCATCCAGCTCTTCATGCACTCGCACTGCATCTGCCTGATTGTGATAATGCTCACCTTGACTGGGCTGAGTATTCGGTCGGCCTATCTGATCATGCTCTGCGTGCTGTTCGACATTGTAGCGCTGATTGTCAACCTGGTAACAAAGTGGCACCGCAAGGGTAAGGAAATTGGTTATTCAAATGTGGAGGTACAGGCTTATATATTGTTCTACCTTACAGCCTATTTGTTTGCCATCGCCGTCACCGTCTGCCAAATCCTGCCCTTCGTCTACTTTACATATCTGTGCATAGTGGCTCTGGCTACGCTGATACCGATGCAAGGACGTTCGGGATCCTCCACAAATCCGGATATGGTTATTGCAGTTCTCATCTGGCTGTTTTCCCTTATGTTCGCCGGCTTTATTGTAAGTAAACATATTCTAATCTTCAAGCTCTTTTCACTAGATTTTTTTAACTACATCGATTAATATTTTTGCTACACAATTTATTAGGCTATAATAAATAAAACAAGAAAGAAAGCAAACTTCGGCAAGCCGAAGTTCATATACCCTTGCAGCTATTGCATGAATTAAATACTTTTGAAAACATTTAAATTATGATTTACTTCAGTATATACTGAAAAACAGTGAAGCTATGATGATTTGCAGCTCAATTATTAGATAGTTATTTTATATATTTTTATTAGTTCTATGGGAGCTATATGATATAGACGTCCGATTTTGATAAAATTTAAACCATAATTCTGAAATAATTAAACATTGCCATATGTCGAAGAACTAAACAAAAAATTAAAAAACAGAAAAGTTATAATTTTTTTTCATTTATTTCTCCGATTGTTCCTATGGGAGCTATATGATATAGTCGTCCGACTTTGATGAAATTTAAACCGTAAATCGGAAATATTTAACCATTACTAAATGTCGAAGAACTAAACAAAAAATTAAAAAACAGCAAAGTTATAATTTTTTTCCTTTATTTTTCCGATTGTTCCTATGGGAGCTATATGCTATAGTCGTCCGATCCGGCTCGTTCCGACTTATATACTACCTGCAATAGAAAGACAACTTTTGGGAAAGTTTCATGCAGATAGCTTTAAAACTGAGATACTAGTTTGCATATAAACGGACGGACAGACGGACAGACGGACGGACAGACGGACGGACAGACGGACGGACAGACGGACAGACGGACATGGCTAGATCGACTCGCCTAGTGATGCTGATCAAGAATATATATACTTTATAGGGTCGGAGATGTCTCCTTCACTGCGTTGCAAACTTCTGACTGAAATTATAATACCCTCTGCAAAGGTATAAAAATTCTAGTTTTAAATGTTTAAGCTGAAAATTTAAAAAAATTTTTTTTTTTTTTTTATTAAATTACCTTAACCTCGAGCAGCTAAGAGATTTATTTGGCCTCCTCGTCGGAAAACGTGATCAGTTTTGCAGAGACTTTAAATAATAAATTGATGAAACGAAAAAATAAATATTTAAAACATACTTTACTTTCAAAAGTAATGTTTTCAATTAAATGTTTGATTTAATAAAAAATTCATATATATATATTAACTATTTTGATAAGTTCTACAGTAAGTTCGAATTCCATAAAAGTATTATGTTTAATAACAAAAAATAAATAAATACCTGCAGGCCCCACTCATCATGTTCTTCCGCAAAACGAGAACGATAGTCCTGTGCTTCCTGGGAATCACCATTCTGTTCATCATTATTGCTGTCACAAATGCAGGATTTCCATATAAGGAAAAGACCGCTCCACAACGTTATTCTTTGATTGTAAGTTTTGCTATTTGCTATTTGATTAAATAATATTTATATATTTTTTAAAATGAATAACATATTAGCATGCGCACCGTCGTTTGCACAATGCCGATGGAAGTACTCGTATCGATGAGTCTGGCTTGTATATTTATCCCCAGGACAGACGCTTTAAGATTGCTCGAGGTAAGCTTTTGAATGAATAGGAAAAAGATGTTACTCCAATTTGTTTTATTTGTTTAGATGAGATCGATGCTCTTGGAGAAGCGCACAAAGTAAGTGACTTTTGCGACGAGGAAATGTTTTGCGGCATGCCGCTTTATAACCACCGTTGGAACAAAGCCCGGCAATATAGCCTGTGGATCAAGACATCGGAGCAGCCAGAGATCCCCACCGAATACCCACTGCTGGTTCTGCAGGACAGCAGCGAACTGGAAATTCCCACGCAAAGGCGTTTTAATTTCACCCTGGCAGGGCCCTCTCACATGGGAATATTCATCAATGTGAAAAACGATGCCAGGATACTAAAGTGGTCCTTCAACGACACACTCATACGAGAGCAGGCGGAACCGCCGTATATGGTGTACTTCTCCTACGGACTGGACGACAGTCCTCTGGAGTTCACCATTGATGTTGAGGTGGTGCAAAAACATGCTAATTACCTGTTATTATATGGCTGACAACCGAACTATTTACTATTTGCAGAAGACGACCTCAATGTTTGACACACCCACCCTGGAGATTGGAATCGGTGGTCACTGGGTGACCCAAGACATCACTGCCATCGAAAAACTCAGCAGTTACATCACTCGATTTCCGTCATACGCCTACATTCAGGGCTGGGTGGGCACTTACGAGACCTGGTACTTTTAGGCCAAGCCGCAAATGATTAACTAATTGTAGTCATTAAGCGTTTACGATTAACTGTATAGAATCTGAATGAGAAATTACATATTTTATTAAACTACAATACGAATACTATAATTACAATCAAAAGCCTTGACTTTGTTATTTATTAAACATACCTACCATGCATGAAGTAATTCAATAAATATATCAACGCAACATTGGTTTGCTTTGTGCAAACAAAACATGGAAAATGTAAACAAAAAGGTGCGTAGAGAAATTCCTCTGTGACTATCCATTAATAGTGTTCGATTCGGTAGAGAATTACACACTTTTGTTCATAGCAAGATTAGAATTCGCCGAGCGCAGTTCTCTGCGGTTTTTGAGATTAAAAGCTATGTTGAGAGTCTATAAATATATACACATAGACTGTAGGAACGCCAAAATATTTATAGAGAATACGGATTTCCATTCGAATCAAACTGATTAAGATGATGCGCCTAAGCGGAATCGCGTCTCAGTTGAATTGTTTACCCACAGCGGAGATGTGGCAGGTTATACGCTCCCGATTTGATTCTTGCCAAAACAAGGTGAGGAGGATTTAATATTGTGTGTGTGTGTTTACTTATCGAAGTTAAATGGAATACCATCTTTATGTTATATGTAAAACATCTCCAGACCAATTAAGCAATTAAAAAAGGCGTGGGAATATTAAAAAACCGTAAAAAAAATTTGTTAATTGAACTTATTTTTACACTTGGAAACAATCTTGCACTTGTACTCCCCTATAACAGTGATTGGGTTGTGGTGGGTCTAGTTTGTCTAGACCCATAAAGTCAATAACCGTTTATTTTCTTGATAATTTTTATGAGTTGTATACATATGTACATATATCCCAATAGTCTAGCTGATAAATAAAGAGGGCGTAGAAACAAGTCCTAATAAATTCGTAGAAAAGGGGCAGCACCTGTTAAGGATAGACACTTTAAATTTTTAGCACAATAAAATTAAAACATAAAACTATTGCTCATTTTCGAGGGTAGCTTAAAAAGTTATTTAAAAAAAACCCTTAAAAAGAAGGCCTAAAACGAATATAAGTTTTTGTTTTTTACTTCATTAATGTATGCACTCGTATTAATGTTTAATTTTGTAAAATTTAATACCATTTTTGTATAAGCCACCCTCGGTTTGATGACACTTTATCGAATTAAACAGCTCAATATTTATCTTAATTAGCTGAGACAACAATATTGCTCATATAAATCCATTAAAGTTTTTATCGCTTTTAACTGGTATCCAATGATTTTAGAAGGTATAAAAGAACATGATTTTTGTTAAGGCAAATCAGTCTGGTTTTGAAGCTGCCTAAATAGATTGGCAAAATGGGAGACAAGGACAAACTGGTAATGGCATTTAAGAATCAGGATTCCATTTGAAGTCTGACTGACTTTGCCCTTTTTTACAGATTTCAGATGAAGCAGTTGAAGGTGGAGTCGGATCGGCATGCTCCAAAAAGGTCAGAAATCCTGAGCAAAACCTCCGGGGACCCTGGTACTTGGCCAGCGGTTTCCTTCTGTTCTGGGTACTACTTTTCTTTGCGGTCGTGATGCCTCTGTTCTATCGCCTTCCGAAAGGCTTAACCATCGAGGATGCGTCCAAGGGCGTCTTCATCGCCGAACGCGCCCACAACAATCTGTACGAATTTGACGAAATCGGAACCAAAGTAGTTGGCAGCGATGGCAATGAGAACAAGACCGTCGATTACCTCTTGGGATTAGTGGCCAAGATACAGGAGAATGTCCTGGACGAGTTCTTCGACATTGAGGTCGATCTGCAAGAGGTCTCGGGATCCTACATTCATTGGACCATGATAAACAAGTATCAGGGAGTGCAGAATATCGTCATTAAGCTGAGTCCCAAGAACACCACGAGTGAATCCTACCTCCTAGTCAACAGTCACTTTGACTCTAAGCCAACCAGTCGATCTGCCGGCGATGCCGGTCAAATGATAGTCGCCATCCTTGAGGTCCTGCGCGTCATGTCCACGACCAGGCAAACGTTCCGGCATCCAATCGTCTTTCTGCTGAACGGCGCTGAGGAGAATCCCCTACAGGCTTCGCATGGTTTCATCACCCAGCACAAGTGGGCTAAGAACTGCAAGTTAGTGTTAAAATATCATGATGATAATACCTTTACATACATACTAATAATACATCTTCAGGGGATTAATCAACTTGGATTCCGCTGGCGGTGGAGGTAAGGAAATTCTATTCCAAAGTGGACCAAATCATTCCTGGCTAATGAAAGTATATTAAATTTGTTTTAATTTTTGATTCTTTTAACTCAAAATCGAAACTTCTTACAGTACTATAAGAACTATGCCAAGCACCCAATGGCTACCACCATGGCTGAGGAAATCTTTCAAACTGGTATCTTGCCGTCCGACACGGACTTCAGTATCTTTGTAAAATATGGAAAACTAATTGGTAGGATAAAAATACCATAAAAATAGTTGTGCGTGCTCATAAAGTAATTTACCGCATTCTTGTAGGTCTGGATATTGCCCAGTTCATCAATGGTTACACCTACCACACCAAATACGACCGATTCGCCAATATTCCCCGAGAGTCCATACAGAACACTGGAGAAAATTTGCTAAGTTTAGTGCGAGCTCTTTCGAATGCCACTGAGTTGGATAACACAGCGGTAAGATGCCTTGGCCTTCGGGAGATATTGAATGAAACCCTAACCTTTCTTAGGCTTACGCAACGGGGCACGCAGTTTTCTTCGATTTCCTGGGATTGTACTTCATCAACTATACGGAGAGCACTGGTATTATTCTGAACTATTCCGTTGCCGGAGCAGCACTTATCCTGATCTTTGTATCCATTTGGCGTACTGCGAGCATTTCCTGTGTGTCCACCGGTTACGTACTCT
Organism: Drosophila elegans; assembly: GCF_018152505.1. Taxonomy (NCBI): domain Eukaryota; kingdom Metazoa; phylum Arthropoda; class Insecta; order Diptera; family Drosophilidae; genus Drosophila; species Drosophila elegans. The sequence goes on along the minus strand of NW_024545903.1, from coordinate 4,226,315 downwards.
GCTGGTTCATTCTGATCCTAGTATTCCAAGTCATAGCTTTTGTGCTGGGTCTGGTACTGCCCATAGCCATAGCCTACGCATTTGACAAGTTCGGACTCTCGCTGACCTACTTCAGCACTCCGGCCCTTATGATCGGTCTGTACATATGCCCAAGTCTGCTGGGATTGGTCCTGCCTTCCTACATCTACTTGAAGTTACAGCGGAGCGTAAGTTTAAGGGGTAAACAGATGTGAGCACTTTATACTGAGTTATATACTCTTCGTATCCTCTGTGCAGGATAAGGTGCCATTTGCCCAACGACTGCAACTGGTTCTCCATGGTCACGCCGTTGTATTAGCTATCCTGGGCATTGGATTGACTCTTTTTGGACTGCGATCTGCTTATGTGGTCACTTGGACTCTTATATTCTACGTAGTTCCCTTGGTCATTAATCTACTGACCACTCTGCACGATCGCGGCTTTTCCTGGACTGGTGTGCTAAAGATTTTCCAGATCATTCCGTTCCTGTACAATAGCTACCTGATTTACACTTTCGTGGTGACCCTGACTTCCATGATGGGACGTTTCGGCAGGTGAGATGACACAGCTTTGGCTTGATACTACGTTTTACTTATGTCTTTCTTATTCAAGATCAACCAACCCAGATTTGATTATATCTGCTTTGAACGGTTTGGGAACCATTTTGGCAATGGGATTCTTGGTAAGAGAATGATAACTTCAATTAAACCATATTTATCTAATATGATTATATATATAATTTATTTGTCTAGATTCCCCTAGTTAATATGTTCCGAAGACCCAGCCTGATCATGTTCAGCCTTTTGGTCGTGAGTGCTTTAACCATTTACACGGCTACCTCCACTCAAATTGGTTTTCCCTATAGACCAAAGACCAACGTAGAGCGCGTACCTTACTTGGTTGGTATTTTTTATTTGATATAGAAGACCTTAGCTTACATTGCTTACCTATTACAGCACGTGCGGCGAACTTTCTACGAATACGATGGCACAGTTGTCAAGGATGACTCCGGCTACCTGTTTAATTTCCAGGATCGTCGAGGACCGGCTCCCTTGAAGATGTCCAAAGCCAATCTGACGGGCTTAGTTAGCATCGCTGCTGATTGTGACAAGATCATGATGTGCGGCATGCCTCTTTACGATCACCGTTGGGTCAAGAATCAAAAGCAGATAATGTGGCTGCCGCGCGAAGAGCTCATCAATCCTCCATATGTACCGGAACTGGAGCTTTTGGGAAAAACGGAGCTGGGAAACAACACAGTTCGATTGGAATTTAGGACCCAAACCACGGATCACAGCAGCGTTTTTATCAAACCACATGAGGACGTGAGCATAGTAAACTGGTCATTTGATTTGGCTTACATCGGACAGCAGACTACTTATCATATATATTTCTCATATGGCAAGAATAAAGCAGCATTGACCTTTTTCATTGACTTATGGGTAAGTAAAACGTAGATCTACACAATGTTAAGAGCTTATTTTAAACTTTTTTCCCCTAGAAACAAGATGGTGATTTTAATGTACCCATGTGCCAGATTGGATTATCAGCTCATTTTATTGGCGACAAAGGCGATGCGTCCAGCCAAAAGTTTGCCAGCCTGCTCCCATCGTTTGCCGCCTTAGTGGAATGGCCCACCTCCTATCAACGGTTCATTTACTAAGCAAACAGAGCTCGTTGGCTCTTCGAGATCTAATAAACATGATCGTTATCCGAAAGCACGAAATAAAGCAACAATTGTATTGATAAACTATAAAACAATTAGGATATACATAACTTTAATTGGGGCTATTATTATGACTGTCACTTTGTGTAAGTCATGATTTATTCTATTATCGGAAAGGACTTGTTCACAAATTAAAATATGATTTTGAAACTGCAACCTTCCATTCTCGCAGGGTATGTATGTATAACCACTAACCATACAACATATAGACTGGTCATTTCATACGACGCATTTGGACACAAAAAAACGGACCGCGGAAGGTCCACCGCTCTCACAGCAGCAGGTCCATGCACTTCGTGTGCGTTCGGGTTTTTTACTCTCTCATTCTTATTCTCATTTTTATGCTCGCGCACTCATTGCACGAGTTCAGTCGTTCAGTCGCAGAGGCGCTTTTGAAGAAGGCTGCCCTGCGCTTGAATTCGTCTTTGTATGTATGCGTGATCATGCATTCTCATACACGGGAGCATGTGTGCGTTTATTTCATTTCGGCGCATCAAGAATATTTTGTCTTTTGCCACTTTTCAAACTTGGTACCCTAAGAATATGGGCGTATTTACTATTGGGTTATGATATAAATATTAATATTATATGTTACAATATATTTTTTTAATATTTCAGCATACATTTTATTTTTGTTTACAAATTCAAATCAGTGGTAGCAGTAAAATGTTTTACATATATGTATGTATTCGAATTTATAGAAATCAGTCCACTGAGATGGGAACAGGGCATATCGCAGTCGTGTCACTTGAAACACCGACTGCTCTTCAGTGGTTGAGAAAACTTCAAACTAAATCAATTCTTGTCGATGTTTTGCGAGCGGTTGGTGCCTGCATACCCTACCGACCGGCTTTTAGGACACTTGTTTTAAATGTTATGTTTAGTGATCTTTGGTTGATTTATTTTTTAATGATTCGCAGTGTTATTTTAATTGTCTTTAAACAAGTAATAAATAATAAAATAGTTTTTATATTTTTGAAAATGTAAATGGAACAAATATAAAAATCCACATATTTTTAATGATAATAATTTATTTTAATGATTATAATTTTAGATTTTAATTGTACCAATATCTTGAATTTTAACGAATTGTTTAAAGACAATTAAAATAACACTGCGAATCATTAAAAAATAAATCAACCAAAGATCACTAAACATAACATTTAAAACAAGTGTCCTAAAAGCCGGTCGGTAGGGTATGCAGGCACCAACCGCTCGCAAAACATCGACCAGAATTGATTTAGTTTGAAGTTTTCTCAACCACTGAAGAGCAGTCGGTGTTTCAAGTGACACGACTGCGATATGCCCTGTTCCCATCTCAGTGGACTGATTTCTATAAATTCGAATACATACATATATGTAAAACATTTTACTGCTACCACTGATTTGAATTTGTAAACAAAAATAAAATGTATGCTGAAATATTAAAAAAATATATTGTAACATATAATATTAATATTTATATCATAACCCAATAGTAAATACGCCCATATTCTTAGGGTACCAAGTTTGAAAAGTGGCAAAAGACAAAATATTCTTGATGCGCCGAAATGAAATAAACGCACACATGCTCCCGTGTATGAGAATGCATGATCACGCATACATACAAAGACGAATTCAAGCGCAGGGCAGCCTTCTTCAAAAGCGCCTCTCTGCGACTGAACGACTGAACTCGTGCAATGAGTGCGCGAGCATAAAAATGAGAATAAGAATGAGAGAGTAAAAAACCCGAACGCACACGAAGTGCATGGACCTGCTGCTGTGAGAGCGGTGGACCTTCCGCGGTCCGTTTTTTTGTGTCCAAATGCGTCGTATGAAATGACCAGTCTATATGTTGTATGGTTAGTGGTATAACTATACAGCATAGTTAGTTTTCTGACAATATTAATAAATATTAATATATACAGCATTACTTCAGTCGATTTCAATTTTGTACAGTTTTCTTTCCCATTTTATTTTTTATCTAATGCTCTGGCTATCGATTTTATTTAACTAAAAAATCGGTAAATTGGTTTAATACTGTTATTTTTTTTTAAATCTGCGTACCGTAAACAAAACTACAAATTAGAAATGAGCATTTTAATAATCGATTTAAATTTGTTAACTTTCGATTTTGATCTCAAGCGATCGCTACATATTGTTTAATACAAATTTTAGTTTGATCTGTAGTGTCGTGTCTCTCTAACGGAGAAAGAGAACAAGAAAATGAGTGCGCATATTCTATTATTTTTTTAGTCGCAAATAAACTCTTAGTGCAAGCACGAGCACGGCAGTCCGCGCATTACTACCAGCTCAATATATACATATGTATGTGTGCATGTGCATATGCCAATCGAGTGTGGAATTTCGCCGAAAACGAAAAAACATACAGAACGATCTAGTATACTTACTTAACATACTTCAATAGAGACACCAGAAAATTGGGATTCCCCGTATAATACTCAGCGAAAACCGGCGAATGGAGTCTGCTTTAAATGTATTGACTAGGCTGAAAATTAGAAAATAAAACTTTGCATATACCAATATAAATACTTTGGACATAATGGATATATCAACCGTAAGTGTTATCAAATTGTTGGTTAATGCTTGCTTTTGCCGAAAAAAAATGTCTAAAAGCATAAGGTTTTCTTCGTTCCGAAGAATGAGTGAGCACGGTGATAAAGATAACGTGTATTGTTTGACAACAGTTATTAAAGATTTATAGTAATAATACCATAAATCAGTTGCAAGCAAGTGTGTGTGGTTCCTTGGAGTTCTTATACTTTGGCTTGCTTTCTTTCAATTTGAAACCAGAAGTTTGCTGCAATTTAGCCGAGATATTCGAACGCCTAGTTTACTAAATTGGTTTGCTGATTTATACAAGCCCCTTACCTTTATTAATGCCCAAATAAAAACAGTTAAAATATCGAAATTAATTTACACTATGTACTTTTCTGACATACAAAATTAACTAGCGGTCACAATAGGTTTTTTTTGACTATTGCCATAAGTAGATATGAAATCAAATTCTGAGGTTTTTAGCTTATAAAAGTTATCATTGGTTATTGACCATTTAGTCACATTTTAGAGGGAGCCTTGTGCAGAGCTGCAGAATGAGCGATACGGAAAACTTAGTAAACAGACATTTTGAAACCCTTCGGAAAACTATAAATACTAATTATAATTCCTAACGATTTCATTTCAGATACTAGACAGAACCAAGTTTGTTGGAAAGAAAGTGAGCAAACGTTTACGAAACCCCAGAGGACCCTGCTTCTTGGCCAGTGGCTTTATTCTGTTCTGGCTGCTCCTTTTCTTAGCGGTCGTAGTACCTCTATTCCATCGCGTTCCCGATCCCAAGTCAGTCGAAGATGCCACAAAGGGTGTCTTCATTGCCCAACGAGCAATGGACAATTTATATAATCTGGTCAAAATTGGACCGAAAGTAGTTGGCAGCGAGAACAACGAGGTCAAGACTGTTAACTTCCTGCTTAATGAGTTGGCTCTGATCGAGAAAAACATTCTGGACGAGTACTTCGACATAGAAGTCGATCTTCAGGAGGTATCGGGATCGTACATTCATTGGTCCATGGTGAATATGTATCAGGGAGTGCAGAACATAGTCATAAAGCTCAGCCCGAAGAACTGCACCAGCGAAACGTACCTCTTGGTTAATAGCCACTTCGATTCCAAGCCAACGAGTCCTTCAGCCGGCGATGCAGGTCAAATGGTGGCCATTATCCTGGAGGTTCTGCGAGTGATTTCCACCACCAGGCAAACGTTCACCCATCCAATAATCTTTTTGCTAAATGGAGCCGAGGAAAATCCTCTGCAGGCTTCACATGGGTTCATTACCCAACACAAATGGGCTCCATTCTGCAAGTGAGTTGAGATCTAAGTTTAACACTTTTACTACAGTTAAGTCCTTAATTTCCAGAGCTTTTCTCAATCTAGAAGGAGGTGCGGGTGGCGGTCGTGAGCTACTCTTTCAAACTGGACCCAATCATCCATGGCTAGTAGATGTGAGCCCTATAAAGCATTGTCTCTCTGCCACATTAAATATGAAAACCCTTTAGTATTACAAGAGAAATGCCAAGCACCCATTTGCTACCACAGTGGGTGAGGAAATATTTCAAACTGGCTCCTTGCCCTCTGATACAGATTTTGGTATTCTCACTAAGTACGGAGATCTCATTGGTACGTACTAATCGAAAATATCATGTAATATATACATTTTCCGGCTAATCCACCTGTATGCAGGTTTAGATATGGCTCAAAGTATCAACGGCTTCACCTACCACACGAAGTACGATACCTATGATATTATTCCTTCTAATTCTGTTCAGAGTATGGGTGATAATGTGCTCAGTTTGGTTCGTGCCTTATCCAATGCGACTGAACTGGAAGACACTGCTGTAAGTTTGCTAAATAATAATTGTAATTAATTTACATTATTAAATCATTTCGTAGGCCTATGAACAAGGACCGTCTGTGTTTTTTGACGTCTTGGGACTATATTTCGTCAACTATACCAACAAAACAGCCATAGTTTTAAACTTTTCAGTGGCCATTGCGGCCATACTTCTAATTTACATTTCCCTAGGACGAATGGCGACTCATTCCGAAGTGTCTACGGGTTTTATGCTGTGCTGGTTCTTCCTAATTACAGTCGTACAGGTTCTCGCCATTGCGCTTGGCATTGGTCTACCCATATTGATTGCTAATTGCTTTGATAAAAACGACCTGAGCCTTACTTACTTTAGCACGCAGACTCTGATGTTCGGCCTTTATGTTTGCCCAAGTCTGTTTGGCTTACTTTTGCCGCCTTACATTTTTATCAATCTGCCGCGTCATGTAAGTGGGAAGTACTTTTTTTTTAAATATGCATAAACTAAATAAGTTACTTTGTAGAGCAAGACTTTCTTTCGTCAACAATTGCATATGATTCTTCATGCACATGCCTTTATACTGGCTCTCCTGGGACTCGGATTGACGGTGTACGGTCTGCGAAGCACCTACGTGATAACCTGGACTCTCCTATTCTACGTCATTCCCCTGGCCATCAACCTGATAACCACGCTGCACGATCAAGGAATTTCGTGGACTGGGGCCGTAGTTATCTTCCAACTTTTCTCATTTTTGTACAATAGCTATCTACTATATACTCTTGTCCAGACGATGATTGCCATGATGGGACGCTTTGGCAGGTGGCCTGGAATAAGCTTGTCCTAATCACAAAATACTTATATTATCAGTTTCAGGTCAACGAACCCGGATTTGTTAATGTCTGCTATAAACGCTTTGGGAACTGTTCTGGCAATGGGATTCTTGGTGAGAATAACATTTGGCAAGATCTATACTTTATTTAATTCAATGATGTTTATGTGTTAGGTTCCCATTGTAATTATATTCCGTCGACCTGGTCTAATCTTGCTTACTCTTTTGGCCGTGTTTGGTGTTAGCATTTTGTCAGCCACAATCACCCCCTTGGGTTTTCCCTATAGGCCAAGGACGAGTGTAGAGCGAGTTCCATATCTGGTGAGTAATTTAAAGTCCTTTGGAAGGACATTCCTTAAATCCCACTCCCATTTCAGCATGTTCGGCGTACTTTCTACGAGTACAGTGGAAACGTTAGCAAAGAAGACTCCGGCTACTTGTTCAATTTCCAGGATCGCCGTGGACCCGCTCCCTTGGAAGGCACCAATGTAAATCTGACTGGATTGGTGGGCATTGCAACTGAGTGCGAGAAGCGTATGATGTGTGGCCAGCCACTTTACGATCACCGGTGGGTCAAGAATCGTTTGAATGCCATGTGGCTGCCTCGAGAGGATCTGATCGATCCTCCGTATGTGCCCAAGGTGCAGCTCATAAGCAAAATTATCCAGGCCGACAAGACAAGAGTGCGCTTCAAGTTCACAATTAATACCACGGATCACACCAGTCTGTTCATCCAACCATTTGAGTTCGTGAACATCACCAATTGGTCCTTTCCACTCGAATACATCGGGCAGCAAAGCACCTACCATGTGTACTTCTCTTATGGCAAGAATAGCTCGCCGTTATCCTTCTTTATCGAACTGTCGGTGAGTTGGTCCTTCTTGAGTAAAATTTGTACAAGTAATTTGTATGTTTTCTGCCCACAGAAAGCCAACGGTGACTTCCAAAATCCCCTCTTCCAGTTGGGTGTGTCTGCACACTTTATTGGCAACAAGGGCGATGAACTGAGCCAGAAATTCGCCCAGTCTTTTCCGGACTATGCCGTGCTGATCGAGTGGCCAACCTCCTACCAACGATTCATTTTCTAAAAAAGTTTTACATCTTATACATATGTGAGTTGCAATCGGAAAACCAATCCAACAATCGATACCATAAAACCATATAATAAACATGTTTGATTAACAACACCAGTAACACAAGTGCCAATAATGAACTTTTTTTTTCGATCTTACTTTTTTCTGACTTGAAATGTCTGAAAAATTATAATCTTAATTATATGACTACGTCTGCAGATAACTGGAAATTGGCTCTGTTTAATATGTTTGTATATATCGAGATTTTATTTATGGAGATTTTATTATTATCAAGATGAAAACATAACTAAAGCAAACATGTACTTAAAAGAAGAACATTTAAGTTAATAAACAAGAAATGAATAAATTTCTAGTTTGAATTTGATATGACAATGCTCTGTTTAACCCTTTTAATATCAAATGATTGAAATTGGAAGCGAACATAAATATAATGCTAATTTTTCATTCACACATATGTTACCATCAAAAATACATAAATATTTAATTGCCAATCGCGTGTTGCATATTAAAGTGATCACTTTATGAACCCATAAATAAAGTCATGACAATAAAGATTACCTACAATTGCCTGTCTACAATGGTCTGTTTAAACCTTTTAATATCAAATAATTGAAATTGGAGACGAACACAAATATCATGCTAATTTTCCATTCAACACATATGTTACCGTCAAAAATACATACATAAATATTTAATTGCCAATCGCGTGTTGCATATTAAAATGATCAGTTTATTAACCCATAAATTAAGTCATGATAATTAAGATTACCTACAATTAAGTACTTCAGAGCCACGGGCTGGTGTTATATAAGAAAGAAATGATTGTTGCAATATGCTACTCCTCTAAGGTACTTGGAAACAACTTATGTCGGATTGCGCTGGGCATGAAACCAATCCCAAATCTCTTATCTCTTAGAAATCGAATTTGTCTGAGTTTTCATAACCACATATCGGCATGTTTTATGGTAATTACACACTTGAAAACGCGTGGCCCTCCCGAAAGCTGTTCAAATAGTTAAGAAGGTAGGTCTATCGAAAAGTTCAACTACTTTATAAAAATTATATTCTCGTCAAGTAATAAATGTTTACATTTACAAACATAGTTTACTTATATTATATTACCCCTAATTAAAAAAGGTTTGGTTGTGTTCCAGACATTTTCGATGTACTTAGAATTGTTGAAAAAGGTATTTAAGAGAGATTTTTGCTATTAACAATTTAGAGATATGATTAGAAATTCTTGATTATTTTACGAATAAAAAGGCGGCTGAATTAGGATCCCAGTCAGTCTCGCTTTGGCAACCTTTTTGCAGACAGTGTGCTCAACTGTGCCAATAAACCGAAAACATGGGTGACAAGGACCGACTAGTAAGGACGACTTAACTAATTTGGTTTATTTAATAAACTAAAAGAATTTTTCTTTTCCTTTCCTATTTAGATCCTAGACGAACCCGTCGAAGAAGGAGTGAAATCCTACTCTAGGAGGTCTGGCAAAAAACAGAAAGGGTACTTTCAAGTTCCCTGGTACTTTGCCGGTGGCATTGTTCTTTTCTGGGGGCTGCTCTTCGTCGCGGTAGTGAAGCCACTCTTCTACCGCCTTCCCGAGCCACTGACCGTCGAGGATGCCTCAAACGGAGTCTTCATTGCCGAACGTGCCCATGCCAATCTGTACGAGTTTGAATCCATCGGTACCAAGGTGGTCGGCAGCGATGGAAACGAGCATAAGACTGTGCAGTTCCTCCTCAAAGAGTTGAATTTGATCAAGGCAAATATGCAGACGGATTACTTTGACATGGAAATCGATTTGCAATATGCCTACGGTGCGTATGTGAAATGGAACCTGGTCAACATGTATCAGGGCATCCAGAACGTGGTGGTTAAGCTCACTCCCATGGGCAGTACCAGCGAAAACTACATTCTGGTGAACAGTCACTTCGACTCGCAGCCCACTAGTCCATCTGCCGGTGACGATGGCCACATGGTGGTCTCCATTCTGGAAGTGCTGCGCGTGCTGTCGTCGTCCAAACAATCATTCGAGCACCCAATTGTCTTCCTGATCAACGGATCCGAGGAGAACTCGCTGCAGGCCTCCCACGGATTTATTGCATACCACAAATGGGCCAAGAACTGCAAGTAAGTTGGGGGATAAGACTTAAATGGAGTGCCCAAAACCTATTGAAATTATTTGCTTAAAGGGTTGTTATCAATCTGGATGCAGGTGGCAGTGGAGGCCGCGAACTTATGTTCCAGACAGGACCAAACAACCCATGGCTAGTCAATGTAAGAATATTTTGGATTCATTTTTCAATTCATATACCTAATAAATTAATGTATCATAGGTATACAGGAAGGGCGCCAAGCATTACTTCTCCACCACCATGGCTGAGGAAATCTTCCAGACAGGTCTGGTGCCCTCTTATACCGATTTTGATATATTCGTGGAGTACGGAGACCTTATTGGTGAGCTAAGCTAACTCCAAGATTAAATGTTTTGCAAGGACTTAGCCTGATTTCATGACAGGTTTGGATATTGGCCAGTGCATCAATGGATTCGTCTATCACACCAAGTACGATCGCATTGATGTGATTCCCCGGGCTTCTCTTCAGAACACTGGAGACAACCTTCTCGGTCTGGTTCGAACCCTGTCCAATGCCACCGAGTTGCGTGACCTCAGCGTAAGTTACTCTCTATTATAAATTAGTCTTTGATTTAACCATTGCAAATCTGTTAATTAGGCGAACCCGAATGGAAACACCATCTTCTTTGACGTCCTGGGACTGTTTCTCATCAGCTATTCGGCCGATACTGGCGTGAAGCTTAACTATGCCGTTGCTGCAGCCGCCATTATCCTGGTCTATGTATCCTTGCTGCGCATTGCTGATAGGTCAAATGCCAGCTCCGAACAGGTCTTGAGCTCCTTCGTCTTGGTCCTCGTTGTCCAGGTGGTCGCCTTTGTTTTGGGTCTAGCCCTGCCTATGGTGGTGGCCTATGGATTGGACAAGTACGGCTTATCCCTCAGCTATTACGCCACACCATCGCTTTTGGTCGGCTTGTATGTGTGCCCGAGTCTCATTGGACTCGCTCTGCCCAGTTTCATCTACCTGAAGCTGAAGAGTAATGTGAGTTGATGTAAGTTTAGGGCAAAGACTTTAGGGGACTAACCACTACTATCCCAACAGGATAAGAGTTCGTTTGCCCAACAAGTTCAGATGGCTCTTCATGGACACGCCGCTGTGCTCTCCGTCTTCTGCATTGCTATCAATTACTATGGACTACGCACCACCTACGTTGTAACATGGACCCTTGTCTTTTACGTAATCCCCTTGGCTTTCAATCTGCTTACCACCCTGCATGATCGTGGCTTTTCGTGGACGGGCATCCTGAAAATTGTCCAAGTGGCTCCGTTCCTGTACAACAGCTACCTCTTCTACTGCTTCATTGTGATACTCACTCCAATGATGGGCCGCTTTGGACAGTAAGTGATGTTTATTAAATATTATTAAGGCAGAATTGATAGGAATTTATCCATATTAAGGGACACCAATCCAGACATAATAATTGGTGCTTTGACAGCCTTGGGAACCATACTCTCTATGGGTTTTTTGGTGAGTTTTCCCACTCTTCGAGGTCCTTAGCTATGCTTTACTCTTGGCTAATCCCTTTTAGATTTTACTGGTTAATATATCCCGTCGATCCGGTTTCGTTATCCTGACTCTGTTCACCGTAGCCGCCGCCTCTGTGTCTTTTGCTGCTTCCGATTTCGGATTCCCCTACCGCGCCAAGACCAACGTGCAGCGAGTTCCCTATTTGGTTAGTTGTAAATTACTTAAGTTAAATGAAGAATTCTACTGACATCCAACTCAATTGCAGCAAGTGCGCCGGGTGTTCTACGAGTACGATGGAACCGTCAGCAAGGATGAGTCCGGATATCTGTTCAACTTCCAGGATCGTCGTGGAGTTACTCCGCTGGAGGACAGCAATGTGGATCTGACCGGCCTGGTCAACATGACGTCCGATTGTGCGAAGTATATGATGTGCGGCATGCCCCTTTACGATCACCGTTGGGTGGAGGCGATGGATGCTACCATGTGGTTGCCTCGACAGAATCCCGTCTGGACGCCAGCGGAACCGATCCTGGAGCTTCTCAGCAGAACAGTCCTGCCCGATGGCAAGACCATTCGCTTTGAGTTCAACTTAACCTGCACGGACCACACCAGCATTTTCATTCAGCCCAACGAGGATGTGACAGTCAGCGATTGGTCGTTCCTCGAGGAATACTTAACCACCGTCACGCCTCCGTATCACATTTACTACTCCTACGGAATCGACAGTACTCCACTGAAGTTCTCCATGGATCTAACGGTATGCACTTCGAGCATTATAATTAAACTTTTTCATTTCATTTTAATTTATATCTTTAGAAACCCGATGCCGACTTTGATGTTCCACTTTTTGAAATTGGCATCTCGGCCCAGTATATGCATGTTGATGGCGATGCAGAAGCCGTGGCGTTTGCTAAAACTTTCCCCGACTACGCCGTCACTATTCAGTGGCCAGCTATCTATAAGAAATATGTATATTAAATTGTTATTATATAACAAAATACAAGATAAACAAATACATACAAATCAGTTAAAAATAAGATTTTTATACCCAATTTTTTCGATCTTTTCGAATATTTTAAAGATATTTTTGATCAAAATTTGCATTTATAATGGATCGGAAGGATCTCCTAAATAATTCGAATTTTGAATAGTCTTTTAAGGATCATATTTTTAGGAGTCTAAACTTTCAAAACATACAAAAAAAATGTTTTTTTTTCAAATTTCTAGACCAGAAACCCCCCTTAATAACACAGGTGAACTGTGTGTCAAATACGTTTCGAGGCGATGTACACTGCTCTTTTTACATACATGTCAATCATTTTTTTGACAATGTTAATTAAAATTTTACATGGTTTTAACAAATGCTTCTGTTTAAGAATCCTGCCTAGAAGTGCTTGTTTTGGGTCACTTTTCTGCAAAGTCAAACCAAAATTAATAACTAAAATCTGAACGCTACAATTTAAGTCGTTACAATGAGCATACAAATGTGTATGTTAACATAATTCATATTCAAACTACACAGAGCTCTTATTTAGACGCAGAAAATTGAGCTTTTATCGTTCCTTGATAATACATTTTTAAGAGCAAAGACAAAAACGCGTGCGATATGGTTAGGTATATGTAAAACGCGTTTAATTCGGAATAAGCTATTTAAACTTAAAGATACATGTAAACAATGAAAAGCTGTGCGCTACTGGCTGTGCAGCAGCTTATTGAAGTCGGCGTAGGCCGACTCCAGGTCGAAGAGGAACTGGCGCACCTGCCCCTCGCTCAGTTCGTCGGAGGCCTGCATCTCGTTCAGGCTGCCCAGCCACTTCTCCACCTTTAGCTTGGCATCGAAGTCCTCGGGGATGAGGGACAGGCGGTTCATATTGTCGGCCAGATCCTTAACGTCCGGCTGCAGGGCGTCCATGGTGTTGATCTGCAGGCGCAGCTTGTCCATGATGGTAATGAAAAGCGACACAATTTCGGCGATGCACTTGGAGGTGTTGCCCTTGTCGTCGCGTATGGTGATGGGTCGGTCCTCGCGAATCCGCTCCAGCGCCGCCGGGCAGTCCAGCCGGAACTTCTTGACGAACGTCTCCACCGTGGGAAACTCGTCGCATTGCACCTGCTTGAAGGCCACCTTGTACTGGACCAGGTATTTGGAGCAGGCGGCCGTGTATTCCTGCGGCGTAATGCAGTCGCGGATGTAGGCCTTTTCCAGCTGCTGGATGGTGTTGGTGATTGCGTACAGATCGGCCATGTTGTCGTACCGCTCGCGCTCACGGGCGTTCCGGAAGAGCTTCACCTCCTCGTACAGCTCGGGACTTTGATCCTGCATCCTGGTTTTGGCTCAAAATCTATCTGGTTAAAAAAAAACAATGATTCACAAAACAGATTTTGCCAGGCAGTGTGACCGTATCGCATTGCACTTATAATACCGCATTTAGAAGTTGATAAGCCCTCGAACCAGTGTTGGAAAACACATAATTAATAACAGTCACACAGTTCAAACTTAAATTTTGGACAGGGGATTATTTACGATCTGGTTTAATCATTTACGCCTCTGGAAAACCTTATCGATGCTGTGCGTTTTCGGCTTGCCGAATATAGAATGCCGCTTTATCGGATTGCATGCTTACTGGTTAATTCCACGCATGCCGATAACGACTTTTATTGAATTACGACAAGGTTTTCATTGATCGAACCCCCCTTTGCGCCACGAAACCTTTTCATTAAATCAGAGGTGCAAAATAGCCAGTATACGGTCGCTTAATTTACCTGTTTATGACCGGAGTATCAGCATATCAGCTTATCGATACCATTGACCGCAGCACAACAAAGTGCACCAGGTTCACTTATTGGTATTCCCACAGTCAGCAAACCGCTCGCAATCTGTTAAGACCTGACCGAATCCAATTCGGGGCTTTGTTTTTATCTGCGACCAGATCAAATTAACAAGTGTTGTTTCGGTTATTCAATCTTTAAAGGTGTTTTGGTTTCACAAGTATACAGATTACAGAGGACACATTCAAATGGGCGCTACCGAACAGCAAGGCAATGTAAGTAGTCGCAACTTCGAGGCAAATCTTCGGGGTTTAATAAATATTTTACAATAAATATAGGCTTACCATTACGTATGTCTATAGTTAATAAGCTTGGCGTCTAAGCAAGCAGCATGTTCGACCATAAAGTTATACTAAAATATAAATCCTGTATGCGACACGCTTGGATGCCAAAGCGAAATGCGTAATCAGTTCCCTAAAACGGCACAGCCTGTTCGACCAGCTTGTAGCCATGGCCGGAGTAACTTCGTGGCGGGTACAGGACAAACAGGCCCAACTGCAGCAGCGACAGTATGCAGCCCAGAAAGTTGGGTATCTGAAAAGCAAAGCAAACAATTGCCCCCGTAAGTGATTTGCTGTCTGGCCAGTCGTGGGAAGTGGGTCACCTGGATGAATGAGTCCGATATCAGTATGCCGTAGATTAGCCACTGCAGGCTGACCAAAAAGGACGTGGCTATCAGGGGCAGGGGCAGGCTCTCCGAGTTCTTCGCCCGTATCACATGCAGCAAACTAGCCAGCGGAGCGGCGAAGAAACACACGGTCACGACGCAGCACACAATTCCTTAAAATATTCATATTTGGGAATTAAGCACACCCGACTTTGGCTAAATAGTTGCACGTTGCTCTTACCCGTGAGGTGTATCATACGATCGCGCTGATCTTCCAGCTGATTGGTGAAAATAATGACCACGACAAGTACGGTCAGTGCGAATCCAAACTGCTTGACACAGGCACGTTTGTTGACGGTGAACACATAGTAGATCAGCGTGTAGACCAGAAAGAGCGTCGATCCGATGATGTTGACCAGCACAATGCTCTGCTCGTTGGTTAAGACTCCGTAGCGCAACCAGAAGCTGCACCTGTACAAATAAAATTCAATTCAATTCAGTGGAGTTGGTTAAGCGCCAAAAACATGGTTAAACTGCCAACCAAGCAGGCAGAGTTCCCACAATTAGAGGGAATATTATAGCATGTGCAGGGATTAACTATGCATGTTGTTTGGTTTTGGCAACTTAAAGTTACCGCAATAACTTGTATATAAGGGTAAACTATGCTTTTGATTAAGTTGATTCTATCAATTATATTTTGGTTATTTTATACAGTTTAAGAATATTTTATAATTTGACTCATGTTCAAGAGATTTGAGCCAATTTTTAAGAATTATATTTATTTGATCGTGATGGAAGCCACATTAGGTGTGCTAAATCTAGATAATTATTACTTTATTTGGGAGATTAAAATATTAATCATAGGATTGTAATTTTCTTAGCTATTGAGAGCTTTCCATTTCCAGATAAGGTTTTTATTTGGTGGCGCACTACACCACAATGTACACTATTTCTTCGTTTAGCAGTCAAAATAAAACCTTCTAATGTTGTTTACCCCGTTAAACCCCAACAAAACTTCGTTCCAACCGCGACCAATTCGAATTTATCTCGGTGGTGCCAACGTCGGCAATTTCTACTCACGATAAGAAGCCGCATATGAAGGGAACTCCGGAAGAGTCGCCCGTGCTTTTTTTTTGTATGTACTTTCGGCATATCATGCTGCAAGTAAAGCGAACAATTGTTATTCGGATTGGCCAATTTTAATGAGTTTGGTACTTACGCGCCGGAAAGGAACTGGAAGACGGTGCTGACCACTGCCGTCGTGGAGAGCAAGGAATCGTAAGCCACCGCCGACATAGCGATCGATCTCCTTAGTGACTTATGCTAAACCTAAATGCTGCTAAAGACGCTAAGCTCCCAAATACAACGTCAACAAAAAAATTGAACAGCTGTTGAGGACGTAGAGATGACACTTTCGAATAGCGATGGGTGCGTGCCCAACTTTTCCAACACAGCTCAAAGACACAAAATAACTGAGTGAATTTAATTTGAATTTTGTAGTGATTTTAAAGATAAGATAAGATGCCTATATTAAACAAATGTTTAATACGAAGTTTGAAAAGTTTGTTGCTATTAAACAAACCTGAAAGCATTTAAGGTTTCGTGTCACGACAAGTTCCACAACACTGGCAACGCGCGCACGTTTAAAAAATGAGCTGCCAGATTTGAAATGAAAGTACTTTTCAAAAAATAAGCATATTTTCCACTACTCCCTAAAAATTGGTTCGGATTTTGAATAATTGACTGTTTTTTGATTGCTTTTTCGTAACTATTCTCCCCGCTACCAACAGCTTATTTCAGTTAAAACTCTGGCAACAGTGCATGAAAAGAGCTTTTTATACCCTCTCAAAGTGTATTACAAATATATAAGCAGTTGTTAGGAGGTAAAAGTATGACAAGGATGTATTATAGACTTTTTCATATAATGGACTCATTTTTAACTTATTAGCTAGGATTAAAAACTATTAAGACTAATCGAAAATTATGACGTAATTTCTACCATGAAAAACTGTCCTTTAATAGTTTTAAATAATGATAGAAAATAAAACCACAAAAACTATGAATTATTATACTTTAGGAACTGGGTTATTGTTTCGCATTTAATTAAAATACATTTATAAGTATTAAAATGTTGGGTAGTCATTATTGTTTTGGGCTTATCTTATGCCGGCAATCAGAATTTGGCTGTCGTGTGTTCTTGGCGGAAGCTTTTACTGGCCACCAACTACGCCGCTCAGCTGGCGTGTTCAGTCGCGTTCACAACTCCAGAGCTGCCATAACGTAGCGCTTCCACCCGATTCTGTGTGCACCGCTGGCGGTGCTGCGTTTACAAACAATTGTAATTATTATGCCAATTTGTTGGGATCGGGAAATGTTAGAATCTGCATACGTTGACCGTTACACAACACTGATTCAAAACAGCCGACTTTTCCTTACCGCCAATTGTTTACAAATGTGTTAACACACGCGTGTGATTCCGAGTGCCTTAAAAATTGTTCCTTCAAAATAAGTGGTAGAAAGAAAGCAAAGTCCATAATTATGGCCAGCAAAGGTCAGCAGGCGGAGGCCCAGCAATTGTATCCGCAGCCCTCAAGAGTGGAACTGCTCACCGCCCAGACGGAAACCAACCAGGTGAGACTCCCAATCCGATTCCGGATGCCATGTACCACAGGTGAGAGAGAGAGAGCAGGAAGATCGCCGAACTACTACCACCAATCTATCGATGTTGTTGTTGTTCTTATTCTTCTTTTGGACTGTATCTGCATATGCACATTTTCTTTGTTTTTGTTTCGATGACGTTGTTATTTCTCTCTCTTCTCGGATGCTGTTGTCATTTTTTTTTATCTCACGCATTTTATTTTGAATATTTTTCTACTCTCTACTTTTGTGCTTTTGTGTGTAAATTTACTTCGCTAATGCGCTTGTACTTATGTATTTATGTATATATTTTATTTTCATGCATCGTTGTTTTCCAAGTTGAATATAGATTTATATACACGCACATACACAAATGACGAATTTAGTTAGCATATGGTTGATTCATATACATACAGTGGACCCAAGTTGACATTGAGTAATTTATGTACATATGTACAGTGTGGGAACAAATTGTAGAACTTAAATATTTATACATTTTTTAGTTAAGAGCTTCCATTGTTTGGTACATTTTTGTATTGCCAGAATTTGAACTTTGAAATACCAATAAATATTTTTCTTTTAGTTAATTCAAAAATTCGATTATCTGTAATTTTGGATTAGAAGAGTGTGGCTTAAATGATCGCAGTCGATATTTTTAAAGTAAACAAGGGAAATACCAAGCTAAGTAAATGTCTCAGTATTCTAAATATATTAAGCTATAGTTTTACGGTGCAAAGTGCTGTCTCAATGACCTCTATTGTTTACGAGTACTTTGGTAGCGTCGTTTTTTTTTCTATTTTGGCAAATAAGCCGATCTCCCTGTGTGTATAATCAGCTGAATTCTCAGTCACCGCTTATCAGTTATAAAGCGAAACCGCCTGCACAAAATTATTCAATTAGAGCGTTTTGATTATAAATAGTATTCCGTTTAATTGCGTCTGATCCCAAATGCTCCTGCTGAGAAATGGAAAGTTTTACCCTCGGGTCAAGTTAGGCCGTAAATAGCGAAAGTTACAGATTATGACAGGGGGGAACTAATCAGTTTGATAACGCAACCGCCATTCGAATTTCCAAATGACCCCCACACAATGACGCACTGACTCACTATCAAGTTCCATATTTTAAGCACTGAAAAAGAAAGTGATATTTTTGCGGAGTAACTAATTGTGAATGGAACACTTGCAGAAACCACGATGGAGCAGTCTCCTGCTATTGGTGGCCCTGGCAACCACATTTGGAGGCGCGGTATCCACAGGTTACTGCATTGGCGTTATCAACGCCCCCTCCAAGGTAAGATACATATCTACAAAGCGATTCGAGTCAGCCAAGGGAACCAATTCAAACCCTATCTTTACAGCTCATGAAAGTTTGGTGCAATCAGACCATATATGAAACCTACGGCAGTTACCTCGGTGAGAGCGGTCTGGATCTCCTGTGGTCGTGCATTGTTTCTGTGTTCCTGGTCGGCGGCGCCATCGGTTCGCTGGGCGGAGCTGGAGCGGCCAATAAATTCGGCAGGTAGCTATTAATCAACTCAGATAAGCCACTTGGGTTTTCTCGAGTGTTTTTAATCCACCAACTAATTCGCATATCAATAAAAGCCAATCAGAAGAGGACTGTATTATGTCGTAACAGTCATTGAGAGTACTAGTTCGAAGGGGTGAACACTCTATTAAGTAATGAACGTGGGAAAATAGCTATAAAGTTTTTTTTATTTTTGTAATACATATTCTTTCTATAATGCAATTGGGGGCTAAATTTTTAAGAAAATCCATGATTATTCTGTCAAAAATATATTCAAGCGAGACAAAGTATCATCATAAACTCTTACTGTTTTACTTTTAATATCATCTTTGTTATTATATTTGTTGATAAATTAGGTAGATAAATCTTAATTTATCAATAGTTAAGTTTTATTAACAGTTTATTTAGTAAACAAATCCAGCTAAACCAATTTTTTTAAATTTTAACCTTCCTTTGACATGGATTTCTAAAAATGAATAAGTGTCTTTAAAAAATAATCAGTATAATTCTGAAATACATTTGCTAACATGCTATGAGTCCTTCGAAAATAATATCCTAATCCATAAAGCTCATCCTGCTATATGCGATGAAAATAATAGCCCTAATCTCTTCCAGAAAAGCATGCTTCCTCATCTGCGGCGGCCTTTTCACCGTGGGAGCGGTGCTCTTCTTCTTCTGCCGTGCCGCCGGCTCCGTGGAGATGCTGATGATCGGTAGATTTGTTGTGGGACTGGCCTCCGGACTCGTGACCGCCACCCAGCCCATGTACCTGTCCGAGGTGGCTCCTTTGGCGCTGCGCGGCACACTGGGTGTCTTCTGCGCCGTGGGCGTGACGGGGGGCGTGGTGGTGGGCCAGGTCTTCAGTCTGGCCGATGTCTTCGGCACTGAGGAACTCTGGCACTATGCGTTGTCCGCCTACATGCTACTGATCATTGTGTCCTACCTGCCATCGTACAAGTTCCCCGAGAGTCCCAAATTCCTGTATATTGTGAAGGGAAATCGTGCGGCTGCCAAACGAGAGCTTCAACGACTGCGTGGCAAGAATGCGGATGAGCTTATCGCCCAAGAGATCGCCGAGATGGAGGCGGAGACCAATGCCAAGGTGCAGACCAGCAGCTTCTGCGATGTGCTGCGCGATCCTCGCCTCACATTGCCCCTGATCATTGTCTGCTGTTTCCATGGCGGCCAACAATTGTCGGGCATTAATGCGGTGAGTGGAGTAATCCCTATTTTCTGAGTCTGGCTAATCAGTTTTTGGGTTTCCCCAGATATTCTACTACTCGGTGAGAATCTTCGAAAAGGCCGGACTCTCAAATGAAAATGCCCAGTGGGCCAATTTGGGTGCCGGCTGCCTGAATTTGACCATATCACTTTTCGGACCCTGGCTGATGGCCTACCGCAATAGGCGAACCCTCATGATGTTCTCCTGCGCCCTGTGCTCCGTCTTCCTGTTCACCCTTACCTTTGTTTTGTTCTATATTGTGAGTTTTTTTCTGGTTTGCCCAAAACCCTTGGTTCTTTCTTAAAATATTTATAAGTTCAGTAAAGAATGTTGTTGATTTCTTTTGTTTTGTCGACCTAATTTTAACTTGATGTTACTTTACTTTACAGGACCAAGTCAGCTGGTTTGCCATCGCCTGCATCGTCTGCATCATGGGCTACATCTTCTTTTTCCAATTTGGATTGGGTCCCATTCCCTACTTCATTGGCTCAGGTATTTAGTCGCGTGACTTTATTGTTTGTACGATTTCCTAAAGCTCCAATAGTCGTGGCTGAGACAGCTGCTCGTGTTTCGGAGAAATGGGTCTGCAATTGAGGCGGAATTGGAATCGAACGAGGTTCATTGGCTCTGGACACATTTGTTTACGACTTTTTTGAAGACCTTCCCAGACACATCGACTTTATAATTGGATGACTGGTTGTTTATTTTTAGACCCCTAACTGATTTGAATTGTGCTCTCCAATTTGCAGAACTATTCGAGGTGGCTCCCCGCTCCGTGGCCATGTCGATGGGCAGCCTGGCCTCGTGGTCGTGCAATTTCATCATTGGCATCTCGTTCCCGCTGCTTCAGAACGCGTGGGGTGCCTTCGTCTTCCTGCCCTTCTCCATTACCTGTGTGCTGCTCTTCCTGCTGACGAAATTCTATCTGCCGGAAACGCGGGGCCGAGATCCTTCCGAGGTGGCGCCACTCGTATCGAAGGGTTTCCGCTCCAAGGTCAACTGAGACCAAGCCCCGTGGGCTCATCTTACAATTAGCCTTAAGTAGCCGGTGATATGTGGTAACTCGTTTGGGCTCCGATGGCAGAGTGGGACCACTCAATGATTCCTCCAGGTCGTGTGCCTTTGTGTAATAGCCGACAATAAACCGGGATCCACATTGTTCAGGGTCGAATTGCTGCAACCAATTGCAATACCCCGTCTAGTCTGTAAGCTCTTTTGTACAAACCAACAAATGCGAGAACGGATCTAACTTTAGGAGACACCCTGTATGAAAGCTTTCAGCGCTCCGTTCCCTTATCACTACTGCACAAGTTCAATTAAAATGCCTTGGGACGGAGCGTCAAGTAATACTCGGTTAATTAGATTTATTGTTAAGCAGAATGCCCTTCCACGGCATTGGGTTAGATGGTTAAGTGCCAAACTTTTGCCAAACAAATGTTAAATGCTTTGAAAATAGTTTAAAATATTGCCACAATTGCCTGTTGTTTATGCCTAAGTGTCGGTTAATAAAACCTGTTTTTCAAGACCAAAACTACCTGATCGAATGCGAAAGAGTATATAACTATTGACTTACTTTCACGGCTAGTAGTTGTTAGAACAAACAAACGCTCCCGTGTCAATGATAAGAAAACAAGTACTCGTAAGACAAAAAGGTTGAATTTATCTACGCTCGGTTATGAGCTGCAACCGTATTCCTAGTGAAGATGTGTCTATCTGATTGATATACAAGGGGACGGGGATGACTCAGCCAGCTGTCGAATGGCACCGAGTGAGCCGCCGGATGCGAGTCACTTTCGGTTAAGCTTTCGGCGTGCAAGCATCGCTCCATCGCCATGGTTGTTGTAATGGTGATTACCCATGACCGATCACTTTCTTCCCTCCTCCGGGACGAGTTTGTTGCTTTAGTCTTTCGTTTGCCCCAGATTCAAAGTGTTAATCGTGTGAATCTCTCGTGTGCTCTCTTTGCAGCATGTGACCCCGCCAAGGGTCAAAGGCTGGACCCCGCTCCTGCTGCTCATCTGCCTCACCGTAACGCTGGGCACCACGGTTCCGGTTGGCTACTTCTTCGGTGTGCTCAATGCCCCGGCAGAGATCATCAAGAAGTGGTGCCAGGACATCCTGGCGAGCGAATACGACACCATCGTCACTGCCGGCCAACTGGACGTCCTCTGGACGAGCATTGTGTCCATCTACCTGATTGGGGGCATCTGCGGATCCTGCATCAGCGCGCTGCTTAGCGACAAATATGGCCGGTGAGATGTTTTGCTCGAAAGTCTTAAAATATTATATAAAACAAAAATTATTGCTGATAAATAAATAGATAATCTTTGTTGACTTAAATGATCATTGATCAAATGAAATTTACTTACACTTTTACATACACCGTAACGATTATTAAATATTTTTATTATTATGTATTTCATCGATTTTTTTTAAACAAATTTCAAATAATCGTTAGTTTAGATTATTATTAAAAAAAAAAAAATTAAACGGTTTACTCACGCTACGAAACTTATATAAATGATAAAGCTAATTTGGTGATTCCGTTGTTTGAGTGAAAACAATTGCTATTATCTTCTGAAGAACTAACGGTTGCTGTTGTAAAACAAGATATCATTTATCTTAAGAAGGTAATGGCCAAATTCCGATTTAGACGCGTTTATGTTAAAAAACATTGAAGCTATGTTGATTTTTAGCTCTATTATTCGCTCGCTCCTTTGGCAGCTACATACATATATGATATTGTTTTCCGATTTGAATGTATTTGGCTAATGCTTCTACCTGTTTCCAGTAAGGGTTGTCTGCTGATCAGCGGCGTGCTGCTCGTGATCTCTGGCATCCTCTTCACCTGGTGCCGTGCAGCCAAATCTCTGGAGATGCTGATGACGGGTCGCTTTCTGGGCGGGATTGCCTCCGCACTGATCTTCACCGCCCAACCCATGTACCTGCTGGAGCTGGCTCCTTCGGAGCTCAGTGGCAGCGTGGGAGTGTTCACGTGCATCGGTGTCACGGGTGGCATCCTGCTCGCCCAGGTGTTCACTCTGACCCACCTGCTGGGCAACCAGCGACTGTGGCCCTATGCCCTCAGTGCCTACAGCCTGTTGGTGATGGCCTTCCTGCTGCTCCTCTGGTGGTTTCCCGAGAGTCCGCGGTGGCTCTTCCTGCACAAACGGGATTCTGCAGCCAGTGAACGGGCTTTGCTTCGTGTGCGTGGAAAGAACGCCGAGGAGGAAGTGCAGCAGGAGCTGCTCGAGATGAGGGACACTCTGGAGGCCAAGGTCAGCACCGAGGCCAGCTCCCTGTGCTCGGTGCTGGGCGACAGGGAACTGTGGCTGCCACTCCTGCTGGTCTGCTCCTTCCAGGCCACGCAGCAACTGAGTGGCATTAATGCTGTGAGTCAGTGCCTAAAGATCTTTATTCAAGTTGGTTATCATTTTCGATTTCTCCTTCAGATATTTTTCTACTCGCTGTCCATTCTGACAGGTGCGGGATTCTCGGCAGGAGCTGCCACTTGGCTGAACCTGGGAATCGGAGGCTTCAATCTGGGTACCTCGCTCCTGGGACCGCTAGTGATTCGCAGGTTTCCACGTCGCCCTTTAATGATGATCTCCTGCTGCACATGTGCCCTGGCCCTGCTGGCCATGTCCTTGGGACTCTTTTTCCTGGAGAGATCGGAGAGCACGGTGCTCACTTACTTCTGTGCCGCCTTCATTCTCACTTTTATTCTGGGATTCCAGCTGGGACTGGGTCCCATTGCGTACTTCATTGGCTCAGGTTTGTTTTCACAGAGACAGATATACATTTTATTGATACATATTTTTGTCCCAGAACTACTGGAGGATTCGCCTCGCCCCGTGGCCATGTCGATGGGCAGTCTCTTCTCGTGGATTGGCAACTTCCTCGTGGGCATGTGCTTCCCCCTGCTCCAGACTGTCTGGAGCTCGTTCGCCTTCATCCCGTGCATGTGCGTGTGCCTCTACTGCCTGCTCCTCACCTGGCGTTTCCTGCCGGAGACTCGTGGTCGCGAACCCAAGGATGTCAAGCCCCTGATGAGCCAAGGTCTTCGCTCCAAGCGGAAGTGAGTCATGCATAAAGAATAACACAAGCTGGTCTTTTGTATAAATAAATAAGGTTAATAACTAATTTCTTTTCTTTGTTTATTGTTTTAAATGTGTGGAAATTAAATTGGTCCCTTGTCTATTGCGGTCAGATTTGGTTCTACTCCGGGGGCCTTTTTCACTCAATCCGGTTTCACTCTTAAGGTGGCTTGAGAACTAATCGACCTCTTGGAACCCGTGCAGTTGAGGAGAATCAACAGACGGTCCATGATGATCTTCTCCTGCCTGTGCCATATTCTTGATCTTACTCGTCGTTGGTCTAGAGTTTATGTTGAGTTCGTATCGTTTATATGTATATATTTCGGTCACTTTTCATAAACATAAATTGATCTCACCAGAACTCGCCTTGTTGGCTTGGAATCCAGGAGTAATTGAGATAATAATTTGAAATAACTGTTTTCGTATAGAGGTTTTTAATTTAACTATGCAGATATGCAGCAGAAATCTTCAGCACCCCTTTATCAAATTACCATTTAACTTATTTGAAATAGTGATGCTTTCTGTTGATCAAAAACTACTAATTTGAATTGTAGAATTTTCATAATTAAACAGAAATGTTACCTTTTGGCTATTATTTTAAAGCCAGAACATGGAAATAGCAATCAATAACTTAAAATTAAGCTGAAGCCTTTAGTCTGGAAACGTTGAATCATTTGTAAATATCTTGACAATTTTTGAGATTTTGAGACTATTTGTTACAACTAGCCCTTTGGTTTGTTTTAAATTCTCAGAATATATTCAACATTTATGTACTGGTATATTTTAAATAAATTAATTTTAAATTTAAAATTTGAAGAAATATTTCAAAAATTATCTTTTTGATATCCGTAGAGGGCATGCAAAGATCGATGCGATCTGCTCCAATTGAGAGAGTAATTCCTCTCTCCCTCTCTTTTTTTTCGTGGCGAAAGATCGCCGATTCCCATTCCGAATCCAACAATGGAGGAGCAGCGACGTCACAGGTAGAGCGTCAACTTAGGCGTCTATAAATACGGATAAATACGGGTGCGAGTACGGATTTTAGTGGGCAACGGAACGTCGAGCAGGGCGCACGGCCGGCGAATGAGGCACTTGCTCCGGAATCGCATTCGTAGTGTCGGGAGATGGCCAAATGAAGTGAAGTGTGGTGCGGTTAAAAATAAACATGGCATGCGAAACAAGCCAAGAAGTTATTCAGTGAAAATCAACCGTGTGGAAATGGGAAAACTCTCGTGGAAAACCTGTAAAATAGCTTGACGGAGGAATTTCGTGGCATGCGTTGAATAATACTGATAAAACAATATACAGAGCGCGCAAACATAAATAATATTCCATATGCATAGTTCGGAAATACATCAGCTGCTAAAATAAACGGATCGGCCGAAGCACCAACAAAATCGCCAGCCGATCCGCCGCTCGTACCGTCTCCGCTCATGACGTCACGGGTGAGCATCTGGCAAGGAGCATCAATAGTATCAACAGCATCATCAACTGCAGCACAACAAACTGACATACTAAACAAGTTCGTAATACCTTAAAAGTACCAACAATTAATTTTTCTACTGTTGCTTTGAAATAAAAACTTATAAAACAATAAAACAAAAGTTTATTATAGTTATTTTCCAAAAAAAAAATGTTCATATATTGACACAAAATTTCAAAAATAAACAACGAATAGGAAATGTAATATTTTTTATTAACAATATGTCTGTTTACAAAACCAAAAAATATACAAGTTATCAACTTAAAAAAATTTTCTTAAAAAGAAAATCAAAAAACAAATTATTTTTCTACGAATATACAAAATAAATTTTTAAACAAAAAAACCATTGAAACCATTTTCTACTAAACCATATAAATTTTCTAAACAAGATTAAATCGACAACTTATTTACCTCAAACAATATTGCATCTTACATTTATTAGCGTAAATTTCCAAATAAATAAGTATTTGTAGTTCCAGTATAACCACAGAAAGAAAAATTGTGAATTGAAATTTATTTCGTTTATTTACTTAAAGCTTAAATTGGAATATTTATGATTTTGGAATAAATATGATTTTGGAACTTAAGAACAAATTCTTTGCTGGAATACATTTAAAGGCTATGAGTATGATGACTTTGAGTACAGATAAACTGAATTTCTGGTGACTGAATTTTCTCTATTTTGTTTTTTGGATAAGAAATTTTATTTTTTCTACATACCCTTCTTTTTTTTTTAATTTTCCCGGCGTGCAGGAGCAGAAAAAGCAACGCGATACGCAACCAATTCTTTCATTTTGCGGTCAATGCACGAAAATTAGTTTTCGACTCACACACGTTCTCGGTTTTGTGCCGATCTGTCATGTCAATTGGACTGCTGGCCTGGCCATCAATGTGCGGTGATGATGTCGTCGCCGTAATTTCTTATTTTCCATGCCAGCCAGCCGGCTTTTCGCCCCGCCATTGTCACCGAATTTTCACTGTAATTAAATTTTAAAATCTCCTCTCGTGTAGCCGCTGACACTTAACATTCTGGGGCTGTCTGTCATATTTAAGCATTTCTTGCTTTCAATTTTACTCTTGGCATGGCAAATTAAATGTTGAGAATTAATTGTGCAAATGTACTGGCCGAAGGACCTGCACAATATAATACTTAGCATATATGCTATAGTATTGGGATAAGCTATGATTGACAACTGTCACTGAAGATTGGCTAAGGAAAAACTAAATTCTGTGCACCTATATGAGGTAATACCTTAGTAAACATAAGCGAAAAGTGTGTTGCCAAACGCTGTCGTCATCGCTCGCATAAACAAAATCTGAGACATGACGCAATTTAGTTACTTACTAAAAGGCAACTCAATTGGCCAAGTGGAAGATCGGAAAAAAGCCACTTTCAAGAAGCAAGGAGAATGCTTAACCTTATGACGGCTAGATTAAATTATTTTTTTTTGGTTTTTGCCATTCTTAGATCTGAATACAATACATTAGTTGACCACTTCCTGCGCCTTCTGCTTTGATCTTTTCAGTAATCTTGGAATTCGGATTAGAATGACTTGGAAATATTTAGAGCAATTATAATTTAATTTTTGATGCTATGGGAAACAGACATTTCGAGCTAATGAGTGGTGCGGGCCAAACGGAAAACGGCTTTATTGCCGCTGGCCAAAAATATTCCGTCAAACTCGAGCGAAGTGCATTTTAATTGCCGGCCACAAAATTCACTCGATCTTGGCCAGAATATACATTTCCCCTTACTCGTACTCGTCACTTCCCTTAATTGCATTAAAAACATAAACATACCAATTGACAGTGGTCATATTTTTTATGTCAGCCCCTCCAGATTTGCCCTGCGAAAAAAAAGGCAATCCATCCACTAATGTGTTTTTCTCCCGTGGTTTGTGTATTTTCATTGGAAACACATTGGCCCAGGCTGGCTGGCGGCTTGTGTGTTTGTTTTGTGTTTGAATTTTTTAATTATGTATGTATGTTGTGGCCTGTAAATAAGGCAGACATCAATTGCAAATTGATTTTAATTTAAGCCCGCTGGCGGAGTGGTGCGTGCAGGATTGAGCGAATCAATAAAAATATTCCAATTCGTATGGCGCACCTGCCAGCTTCCCACCGATCCGATATGCTAGGCGAATGCGTGAGGTGGGCAGATAGCCCAAGGCTAACCAGATCCACAAATCAACCAAGTGACGGTCGGCCCCGTCCAGAACAGAAGCAGAAACAGAAACAGAAGTTTATAAAAATAATCCTCCAAATGAACTCGTATTTCACACCCACTAAATAAAACCCTAAAAAAAGATTGAAAACCAAACAAAAACAAGCAGCATTTGGCAACCGCAGACGACGCATAGTTGGTTCGTATGGGATCGTCGTTAGGAACTTTCCAATTTGACGCCACAGCTACGCCATCAATTCTCGAATCTAGACGAGTGTCATCCGCCGGCCACGCGAGAAAAATGAAATTGAAATACCACACACAAACGATCCGTGCGGATGAGTGGCGATGAGGCGGGATGATGTGACTGTTCCGTAGGCCAGCTGCCAAGATTGTAGTCCAATAACTCATGTTCATGTTGGCCATTTATTAGAGAACATACAAAAACCACTGTATTAAAAATAAGAATCCATTCATGCTGCTAGGCAAAATATTTGACATCTCTCGAAAATGCCCGCAAACTGTCACTGCGAATGAGTTACATGCAGTTTCGAAATTTTCAACGGTCCAAGGAGGAAGTAATCGGCTCAAATATAATTAATTATGTTATTGGATTCCAAAAGTCCAAAATTTGTGGTTTTCAATGGCAATTTTTTGTAGTAAAATTTATTGATTTGAAATTCTTTTACATATTAATTTGTCAATATGCCAATTTAGTGTGAGTGCTTTTATTTAAAAACCCACAAATCGTACAGAAATTCTGAAGATTCCAAAATTCTATATTTTAGAGGGATCTCTAAAACTGGTAAATTTTCAAAAAGGAATAGAATTATTAGTATTGAAGATTTGATACTTTCAGGGAAAATAGTTGAAGTAGTCAATACAATATTTTAAAGAAATTTAATCAAACAATTTATTCATTTTTATTTAATTATATTAAACATTATATCTGTTGTATTTGTTATATTTTTAATTTAATTTTCAAGTTGTCATTAAATCGAGAAAGAATTTTTTAAGGGAGTACCATTGTATTGATAATCTTTTTATACAACATCATTTAAAGCTTAGTCAATACATTGTATTGAAGACAAGGCAACAGTGTATATATCAGAGAAGATCGTATATTTCGCGATAATCCCAAACCGTGAAAACAAACCACCCACACACATCAGCATTTTCCCCGGGGAGATTTATGCCGCCAAACACTTTGATAGTGTAGCAATGTAGCGGCTGCTTTGTTTATTTACCACTTTGCACTTGGGATTTGGTAGACTAATTGTGGATACATTTTTTTAGCGCTGGGTAACCGGAAATCCTTCCAGTCGTCATCGATGCGAGTGTCGGTACAGACCCGAGCATGTCCAGGGCAGGAACGCCAGTTGAGGGCCAATCGAAACCGGAACCGGAACTAAAGCCGAAACGGAAGCGAGCCGCCAACAAACATGTCCTCGAGACGGAGCTCCTTCCGCCGGCGAGAGAAGCCGGCCTTCGAGCGCTTCAAGGACCATTGCCGCCACTTCACGGCCTTCATGTTCAGCAACGTGGGCATCATTCTGCTGGTCACATTCTACATAATCGGCGGAGCGTTCATATTCCAGGGCATCGAGATATTCGAGTACGAAAGGCTCAAGACGGAGAAACCCCATCGGTTCATCGCCAGGAACTTTAGCGGGGAGTGCCTGACGCGTATCTGGGAGATTACGGCTGAGAACATAAGCTTCTTTGACCACCATGCCTACAGGAGGCGGTAAGTCAGATGGGCTCATAAAGTACACGCAGAAAAAAATATATATAATATTAACATAGAACAATTTTTACATTTACATATTTGTAACTTTACTGTTTAATAATTTTGAATATTTATTTTATAGATATAGTAGTTAACAATTGTTTCATGTATTTTAGGGTTTTAAAAAAGGGTATTCTGAATTTAGAAACCTATTTCAATAGACAATCATGGAATCTTCATTTCTCCAGAACAATTTTGACTTTACTATTTGTTACTTTACTGTTTTATATTTTGGAATATTTAAAACTCCTGTACTTTGGAATCTTTGAACTCGTGGAATCTTTAACTCTCCTGGGAATTTGAGGTTCCGTGGCTAGTAATATGGGAGTCATTAGCTCATGAGTTTGTGTAGTGAATATTTCCGGTTTTTTTTTAACATTATATGTTGATTTATAGCCCACATATGCTACTCTAAAAAAATAGGGTCTTAAAATAAACGTTATCCTTGCAGGGTTAACGATGTGCTGCTGGAATACCAGCGGGCCATAGTAAAGAAACAGCTCAGGGGACCCGACGTGGAGCAGTGGAGCTTCTCCGGCGCCTTTCTCTACTCGCTGACTGTGATCACGACGATCGGATATGGGAACATTACGCCCCAATCCGAGTGGGGCAAGCTGGTGACCATTCTGTATGCGATTATTGGCATGCCGCTGTTCCTGCTCTACTTGTCCAACATCGGCGATGTGCTGGCCAAGTCCTTCAAGTGGATATACTCCAAGGTGTGCCTCTGTCGCATATGTCCCGGTGTGGCCAAGCGACGAATCATCCGTGAGAGGCGAAAAATGCGACAGTTGGCCAGAGCGGTGTGTTGAAAGTACCTCAAAACGTATGGATGACATCCAATCAGTTCCTTCGTCTCTCATTGCAGCTGCAAATGCACGACATGGAGAACGCCCGGGGAAGCAGCAGTTACACCAGCACCAGCAGCACCACCACCTCCAACAGCAGCAGTAGCGACTATACCAGGAGCTCCCGGCAGAGTTCCAGCCTGGTGGATATTCCGTACAGTGACTCCGACTCGGATATTGAGCGGGAAATACGAGGCAGCACGGACGAGATAACAGTTCCAGTCACCGTCTGCATATTCGTCATGGTCGGGTAGGCTGAACCTTACCTCTAAAAGCACCCACATCTGCTAAGGGTTCCGGTTCCCTTCGTTTTCAGATACATTCTCTGGGGTGCCCTGCTCTTCGGGCGCTGGGAGGACTGGAACTATCTTGATGGCAGCTACTTCTGTCTCATATCGCTCAGCAGCATTGGTTTCGGGGATCTAGTGCCGGGTGATCGTGTGGTGAGACGTTTTATAAAACAGTTTTTGAATGTTTCTTCAAACCCTTTCAGAGATATTACATACATTTCCGACCTTATATGCCATTTAATCTTGATCAGTTTCTACTTAAACTAGTCCTCGTCTCTCAGTTTAAAAGATATCCGTATGCAAATCCCAAAATTCTTCTTTTTGTTGCAAATCGATTATAAGCCCAAATGAAATAAAATGGGAACAATCGAAAAATAATTCAAAAAATTATAACTCTGTTATTATTATACATAATTGTATATACTCGAAATCGAAAGATCAAAACTGTAACTGGTATTGTGAAAAATTCAGCGGAAAATCGGCAAGGCTTCTTTATTTTTAAGCATATACAACTACTTTTACTAAACTTCGGCCGGTCGAAGATTGCTATATTTTTTGCTTAGGATTGTTTTCCGAATTATAGTTATAGGATGGGTTTTTAAAAATTTGTCTAACATCCTGGCGTTAGAACCAAGTACAATTTTAAAAAAGAACATTTATGAATTATTCCATAGAATAATACAAAAATTACAAAAGATATTTTGAAACATACAATTTTTATTGTACTAATCTTTAATAAAATAGTTTATGTTTTATATTTAGCAGTTCGGTATATTAAAATTCAAGTTTACACGTTTTTTCCTTCTCAGATAACCGCCGATAAAGATAAAGTGGAGGTCAGCTTTATTCTCTGCGCCATTTATCTGCTGCTTGGCATGGCCGTGATTGCCATGTGCTTCAATCTGATGCAGGTAAATGGGGCATTATATGATCACTACTTTTTTTCTAATGCAAACTCTCTCTTCCAGGAGCAGGTCGTCCATAATATACGGGCTATTAAGCGGGGATTCAAGGCCTGCTTTCGGTGCCGCAGCTCTTAAGAGGCTACGTGGCTCTGGCCCTCTAACCACAAAGATGTTTCGTCGTACAAAGTCATATTATTATTCACTGTTAATGTAGGCTCATCTAGACTAGCTTAAGGTAGAACTGTACATATATAACTAAGCAGAATGTGTTCCTTTTTTGGTAAATGTATAATACTTATAAATATAAAAACGGAGATTAAAGAACGCCTTTGTAAGTCTTCTATGTTTAATCTGAATGGCAAGGACATACAATGCATGTGCAATATAAGTTGAGATCAAAGAACACCCTTTTAAGTCATCTATGTGTAATCTGAATGGCAAGGACATACATCCAGATGATTCTAGGTGTCCACCCTAGATCACCTTGCTCTTGCGCGACGTACGGCATTTGGGTCTCTGACTCATCCGCTCCATCCTCTTTTGAGCGGCCACCAGCGCCTTCACCTGTCGATCCATTATTAGTGGTGAGGCGACTGCGATCTCTGCGTAGTTGGGCACCGTGGTGGTCACCTTGTTCACACAGGACTCCTGGAATTGTTTGTTAAGATGCTGGGTCATGTGCCCCACAGACGGATTGGTTAGCAGGTCAAACGCTGTGACCTTCAGGGCTTCGAATTGCTTGCGTGTCTTGCCCGTCACCTGTTTCCGGATGATCTTCTTCTTTGTGATGTTCACGGGTTCCACCTTGGTGGGATCATAGGCGGGCAGGGTCGTCTTGGGGTCCAAGATCAGTCTGCGCTTGCGCACCTCCAGCTTCATGGTGGGATTGGGTACCTTGGTGGAGGATACCGCCGAGTTCGTCTTCTTCTTTTGGAGAGGTGACCAAGTGGGTGGTGCCGGCTTTGCTTTGCTGACAGTGCCCGCCTTTTTGCGAGTGTATGTCCGTATGGGCGCCAACTTGGGAGTGTATTTGTGGATTGCCGGTACCGGTACCGTTACCTGTGGTGAAACAGTGACCTGGTTGTAGCTGGCAAAATTTTGGGACACGGAGGCGATTTTAGCTGGTGGCTGAGGTACGGGAGAAGGTAGGCACAGGCTCGTGTTGATCTGCTCCTGGCAGAGATCCACATCCATTGCTATCTCAGACAGGGAAGTCCGCTGAAAGGCTCGTTGTCCTTGTGGCGTCAGGTCGGAGGGAAGGACGTTCTCCTTGTCAGGCCGAGATCTTAGCGAGGACGTACTCGACGGAGTGCTTTTGGCCAGCGGCGTTGAAGAGATAACTTCGGGAAAGGAGCGCCGCAGGGGGCTCTTCACCGTCCTAGTCCTCGTGGCCCAGTCCCCCTGCAAGTGATCCGATAGCATTTTGCTCTCGGCACAACACCTTCGATCTGGGAGGATGTTTTGGAAGGTGATCCGTCCACCAACGATTTGAGGCATGAACAGTTCGCTCTCGTAGCCCGGACAATCCACCAAGGCAACATTCTTGCCGGAAAGCAGCTGGATCTTGAAGTTCAATTCCTTTGGGGGTGCGGATTGGGGTTGCATGTTTAAGATTTGGATGGGTAACACAAATGCAAGTGTTTGAACAAAATCGTCCTCATCTACGAAATGCACAAATAAGTAACATGAACTACAGTGTTGTTTTTTCTTGACATACAAAACGAAGTGATGGAAAACGAAATGTTAACATTGTCAAAAACAAATAAATGCAAACATTTTTTACTATTAAAACACAAGGAGAACCAAGTAAATTCATACGCGACGCTACTGTTTTCAAAACACAGGGTTGCATAGCAACTGATCTTAAGGATCGCGTTAGAGATGGAAGCTATCGATCAACTCATAAATATTTTGTTGGTAAAGAAATATGATATATTACCAGTGTTGGAGTGTACCTAGATACATGTACCTAGGTATGTACCAAGGTACACTTTTTTGAAACCTTATACCTTACCTAGGTAAATAATTATGAGGCTACCTTTTACCTTACCTTGATAAAGAATTTTATTTATCTTAAAAATTAGCTTTACTGTGTATTTAGGTAATAATATTTTTATTCAATTTTGTGTTCAAAATTAGTTGATTCCACTAAATTGAATTTCGTATTCTTTTCCCCAATATGTAAATAAAAAAAGTATTTGACTGAAAAATAAAAAAATGTTAATACCACCGTTCATGCAAGATAAAAGATGTTCCTTTTTACATGTTTATGCTACAACATATACACAAATCCCAATTCCTCTGTTACTTTGTGAAGAACAAAACAATTAAATTAAAAAAGAATGGTATTAAAAATGTTTTTTACCTTTATTATACCTTTTACCTTACCTAGATAAGTACTTATTTTCACAAATATCTTGTATCTTACCTAGATCCAACAAACTAGTACATTTCCCAACACTTTATATTACACGTCTAAAGATAAAAAATATAAGGAATGTACATTTTTTTAGTTTACCACCTACTGAAATTTTAAACTGTAAAAACAAGTTTATTTCAAAGCTTCTAAAAAACAATAACGTATAATGTCGTCTGTAAACGACTACCTCTATTGCCTTCGAACTATCGATAAGTAGCAGTGGCGTATCGATAACAGCTAGCAAAGTGCAATGAAGAAGCGAAAGGCAATTATTTCATAAAGTTTTTACGACACAAACCTGGTTTTATTAATGTGCAATTGAAAAGATACAAAGCTGCTGTTTAATGTGGAGTTGAACAAGAGAATTGACCAGAAATCATGAATTTCAGCCAAGGTATGAGTGTAATCGCAGTGAAATGAAAGTGGATAGCAATTATTAACACTTGGCCAGGCCAGTAAATCTCTGGCAAATCATTAAATTAATATAAGTATAACTATATTGCATTTCGTACAATTGCCACGCGACAGGCCACTGCGAAAATAAGTTTTTGATGATTCATTTCAAAAACAAAACGCAAAAAAGAGAGGAGGGTGGTGGACCAACATGACGTAGTGCTTCCTCCCCCCCACAAACAACCACCCCCTTACCTTTCCACACAAAAACATGTTTAAATCGTCCATTATCTCATTTCTAAAACCCACTTTAAACTCTTTGTTGGTGTTTTTATAGCTTTGCTGACAACGATACAACTTCATATCTGTTGTATGCAAAGTGCTTAGATTGAAATGGAGTAATCTGTCCTCACATTTCAATGCATTTTGCAGTTTAGCATCTGCGGTCTTTGTTTAGTTTGACCGAGTGACCCAAAAAGATTAAAGTGTCTGGGCGGCATGGGAAGATCACGATCATCTGGCACTGGGTAGTTATTTCTTATTAGTTGCAGCAATATAGAGTTTTTCTATCATTCTATTGCTCATTCCATGTGAGCACAAACAACTCATTGATTCGGAGAAACCCCGATCAGCTGTGCTCTTATCATGGCTTTAGTGGGGTTCAGTATATCTTTAAAAACAGACAAGTAATGAATGGTTACTGATTTCTTTGTGTTTTCAGTGAGTCACCTGCGGGCCATGTCGGAAATCAGTAACATTTCCTACTGCCAAGCGGTGGCCAATCGCACCTCGTTCTTCACCACCGCCTACAATGGCATACCGGAGACCCTGATCCTGAACACCATCTTTTGGGTCCTGCTCATCCTCTTGTTTACGACTCTGCGATACCAGGCCGGTGACTTTGGACGCCTGGCCCTGGTCAACAGCAATGGGAGTAAAAAGCGTTGGACGGAGATCTTCTATTCGCGGGCCGCCAGTGTGGTGGATCCCCAGCCGAGCACCTCTGCGCAGGTGTCGCCCAGGCCAAGTTCCGCCTCGCAGGGCATGGCCGACTCCACACCCTTGTCGCCCATTCAACCGGAGGAGGGTATATTTGGGTGGATCAAGGTCACGCTGAAGCTGCGCAAGGAGACAATTCTGCTGCACACTGGACCGGATGCCGTGCACTACCTGTCCTTTCAGCAGCACCTGATGGCCGTCATGGCTCTGGTCACCATCGTCTCGCTGGTCATCATTCTGCCCGTGAACTTTTTGAACGGGCCCAAGGAAAACCCCTACGATGTAAATGCCTTTGGTCGCACCACAATGGCCAACCTATCGCCGGACTCACCCTGGCTTTGGGTGCACACGATCGTCACAATTCTCTACATACCGCTGGTGGTGCTCATCATGCGGCGAGCCTCGGGACGGAATGCCTTCAAGAAAGCCGCCACCCGCACCATTATGATATCGAACATCTCGTCCAGCGATCGTAACAAAACTGTGGTGCGGAACTACATGCAGGAACTCTTCCCGGACGTCACCATCGAGAATGTCTCAATCGCCTACAACATTTCACGGCTCTATGTAAGAAACGCGGAGTTCGAGCGAGTTCACGATGCCCGTTTGTATTGCGAACATCACCGGAACCGGGATACACTGATGGTAAGTTCGTTTTTCCGCAAATTCAACGCAATTAAGAATCATATAATCCGCTAATTTACAGGCCAAGCCAGACTTGTGTTCCTGCAAGAAGGAGAACGCCTACGAGTACTATCAGCGGGAGGAGCGAAAGCTATCCGGAGATGTGGCCCGGCTGCGTGCCTCCACGATGAACGAACCCCTGGACATTGCCTTTATCACCGTGTCCACTGTGCAGGAGGCGCAGAATATTGTCACCCACTTCACACCCGGCACCTACCGCCAATGGCATTTGGTTTTCGCCCCATCGCCGGACGACCTCTTTTGGGAGAACCTAAACGTGAACAAGAGCCACTGGTACTTGAAGTTCTTCTGCGTGAACGCGGTGCTCTTTGTGGTGCTCTTCTTTCTGTCCACGCCCGCCATGGTGGTGAGTCTTCTGAACAGCCGGCCCTGGATAAAGGAAACGGAGGGCAAGATCTCACCGCTTGTGGCTGACTTCCTGCCCACTCTGATGCTCTGGACCCTGTCGGCACTGATGCCTGTCATTGTGGCCATTTCGGACAAGTGGATGCGTCACTACACACGCTCCAAGCAGAACTATTCGATCATGACGAAGTGTTTTGGCTATTTGCTAATGATGATCCTTGTTCTGCCGTCGCTGGGATTGACCTCGGCACAAGCACTGCTGGAGTGGGGATTCACGAATGAGACTGATCGCTGGCAATGCATCTTCCTGCCGGACCGTGGCTCCTTCTACGT
Organism: Drosophila elegans; assembly: GCF_018152505.1. Taxonomy (NCBI): domain Eukaryota; kingdom Metazoa; phylum Arthropoda; class Insecta; order Diptera; family Drosophilidae; genus Drosophila; species Drosophila elegans. The sequence continues at coordinate 4,189,086 of NW_024545903.1, read as the reverse complement.
GAACTACATCATTACGGCTGCGTTCATTGGTACTGCGTTGGAGCTGTTGCGCTTCCCGGAGCTCATTGTCTACATCTGGTCATTGCTGACGGCCAAGTCCAAGGCCGAGACACCGTACATCCGGAAGGCGATTCTAATCGAGTTTCCCTTTGGCACACACTACGCCTGGACTACGCTCGTGTTTTCCATCGCCATTGTGTACAGCGTGGCCTGCCCCCTGATCATGCCCTTCGCCATGATCTACATCTGCCTGAAGCACTTTGTGGACCGGCACAACCTGTACTTTGCCTACGGACCATCGAACATGATCTCACGCAAGGGTGGCAAGATCCACTCGACGGCCGTCACGATGACCAAGTTCTCGGTCGTGATCCTGGTCCTGGTCATGGCCATGATATGCTACTTCCGCGGCGACGACGGCATGGCTCGCTTCCTGCTGCTTATCATCAGTCTGGCCATCACTCTGGTTCTGTTCACCTTTATGTCACCGATTAAACGCTGTGCGGCAACACGACGACCAAGCATTGTGGAGATTGCCGGTCCGGCGCCCATCTACGTGCCCGATGTGCTCAAAGATAATGTGGTTAGGACCGGCAGCGTGCGACCCGCGGTGGCCGGATTCGGGGGCTATGGCTCGGACAGCGTGTCCGAGTACGACAGCTCACAGTACAGCGTGAACAGCGTGGAGGCGTAAATGGTATTAACTAATGTCGCAAGACATTTCATTTATTTTTGTAAAATATCTTAAGAAGCCACTGATAACTTTGCAAGTTGACGGCTTTGATTTGCATACGAAACAATCACAGGAGGATAACAGCAAGAGAATTTGTGATACCTAGACCAGCCTCAATGTCGTTCTCGATATGACCCCTGCACGCGAACGCAAACGCGATAGAAGTATTTATTTCTGATCTGTATATAATCCACGTAACCTAATTTCCCCCAATTTTATCTGTAACAACTCTGTATATACTATATGTCTTTGCTGAGTGCTTAACAAAGGGCTCGATGCTAGTTTTTTCGAGGCAGTAACGCTGATAATATTAAGCAAATGAAACACAGTGCATTATTATTATTTTCACGTAATTTTTTTTTATTTGTGGTAAATAAAAAACTATTAAGTTTATGCGTATCCGTTTTGCATACAGAGTTACGAGTACGAGTTATAATTATTTAAATATTTCCTTTAGAAAATTAGCCTGCAAGTGTCACTTCTATTGTTAATTGAAGGAAAACTATCAATTAAAGTAAACAAAATACGATAAGTCCAATAAATGAGTTTATTGAACGCTTGGTTCTTTTATCGGTTTGAGGACATTTCTATATTGCTGGCGTTTTCTACATTTCCGACGACGGCGATGACCTCTTCCACGGGGCACGGCTTGTAGGCTCGTAAATTAAACGCTTAATTTATTGGTTGATAAGGTAACTTACAAAAAGAACTGTAGCAACTATACTACCATTAGCTGGGGGATAGTTCAACGATCCAGTTATAGAATAAACCAAATGTCAGATGACAAAACTGAGCATCGCTGAACGGTCCAGAAACACTCCAAAAACTTCATTGGACTGTTAGTATGTATGCGTATGGTATATAGAACGAATTACAATCGAATCGGTGTTCGGAGTTCACAGAAGCTGGGGCCACTTATGCCACATAGTTGTATTGGTTTTGATTATCCTTATCCCGCTCCATGTAGTCACGATCGATAAGCGACTCGATGCGTTTCTTTAAGTCAGCGGGCTGGAATGCAAAGCAAAGCAAACTCATTAGGCTCATGCCGCTAATAATAGGAATGACTAATGGTCATTGGCTTACCTTGACGGGGAAGGTGAGCTGGTTGAACAGCTCTGTGATGAGTAGATTGTGGCTAAGCGTTTTCCTCATTTTCATGATACGCACAATAGCCGCGTCTATTTGATACTGTCGATCCTGGAAAACACGCTCCTCCGTCGCCTTTTGCTCCTCATTCTGGGCGAAAAAAAGGCTAGGTTAATCTCTATTAATGCAATATATAGTCAAGTATACGCACCGTCTCCTTCATCTGTATTTGGTTGATCTTGATTCTGAACAATTTGTTTGTGAACTCATTGTTAAAGTCGAACTGATCGCCATCCAAAATTTCGCGACCCTTCGGTGTTTTCGTTATGACGCGGGCGCGACCACAAGCAAGGGACTGAAGCGTTCGCCGCAACTCACCATCCTCAATGAGGGTGGCGGCCAAAATCTCCTCGTAACTCAAAATGGGCTTATCGTTGAACAGCAGCAGCACGAGCGCTTGAAACAGCGAGACCAACAGTTCTTTTGGACCCTACAGAAATTAAGCAAACGTTAAATAATATATATTATAAGATTAAAAACAACATTTTACATACCGCATCAAACTGGGCACGTAGCATGCAATTCCCCAGCGTTGGCTGCCACTGCAACTTGCGCCCACTGTGCTTCTCCAGATAAAACTTATTGAAAATCTGCTGCGGATTGATGAACTGTGGCGGCATTGTGACTTCCGTGGGCGCATACGTTGGCCAGTAGCCCATGGTCAGAATGCTGACGCACAAGTCCAAGTTGTGAACATCGCGGTTGTTGCTCAACGCGTGGCCGCGGAACGCAATGTTGATATCCCGGCTCAACTCCATGTCCTTGAACATGCCTTCCAGCTTGGACGTAAATCCTCCTCCGCACTCCTGCTTCAGCTTGGACAGCATACTCTTTTCAGAGTCCACTGAGGCCGATTTCCCCACCAGCAACCGTTTGGCCAAGTCCTAAAAAAAATGTTTGGTGATTGCTTAGATGCGAAATATTATTAGGGGCACACAAACCTTTTTGTAAAACGCCTCAAAGACATCCTTGCCATGGATAAATCGAAACAGAACCATGATTTTGTCCAAAGTCTTCTCCAGTTCTTCATCGGTGGTTCCCTTGTTGCCAGATCGCAGTTTCATGTCTACGTATTTGGCTAATGGATGAGTTAGGTGTCATTATGCTGTTTAAAACATAGTAATTTAGCGTGGTGGCTTACCAATGAGCTCGGCCGGCTTGTTGGCACGCTGATTAATAAAGAACTCGAAGGCCTCGCGCAACGAGTTGGTAAATTTCTCATTGTGCTCGAAGCAGCTGCGAACGATCACATCCATTTTATCCTTGAAATCGAGCAAATCTTGGACCATACTCTTATCCTTCTCAGGATCGATGACAATGGTGCGTCCCTTTTTCTGTAAATCAAAAAAGAATACACATATAAGTTAATAATTAGATTGTGTTTATACGTTTCAATTGGGAAAGCATACCTTAATGAAACCGTTGAAGTTGCCGCACAGTTCGGAAGTTCCATTTTTGACTCGGCTAAGCAGCCCGTATAAGAGTGTGAGGTCGTTCAGTCTGTTGTCTTCCAACAACGAATCCAAGCCCTTCTGCAATATTGATGTTAGATGCTCCGCGAGCAGTTCTTTTTCCACATTATATATCAGCGGATGTCTGGGGAAAATACAAATTTATATTATGTTCTTGGTGGTGGACCTAGAATCGCTTACTTTGTGCTGGAGTCCAGATAGTGTCGCAAGCGCTCGTTCTCCTCGGCCAAGCGCTTGTTGACGTGCTGTAAGTACTCGGGCACCTCCAGTTCCTGCATCTTGCGTTGACTCTCAGCCTTGTATAGTTGGTTAGTTGCATCGAGGAACTTCTCCTCAAAGGAGCTGGTGTAGATTTGCAGATCGCACAGCATGCGGACCAAACTCTTCAGCAGACCGCGATCCACAGTGGAACCCTGGCGTTCCTTTTCGATCAGCGTTAGTAAACCGTCGACGGTTCGCTTCTGGACAACGCTGTTCTGAGCAAAATGGATGCGAAAAAGGTCCAGCCCCATGTCCCAAATCGAATGAATGGACGAGTTCTGCAGCACATAGGTCCGGTCCATGTACAGGAATATGCTGCGAATCATGATCATCTGCTGGCAGAACGAGAGCCACCAGTGGTTAATCTTCTCCAGCAGGATCTGCAAGGCGAAAGGGTTTGTTAAATGAGCTTCTATCCATACTTTCTGTGGGCAGTTTCTTACCAGTTTGTCCATGCTGCCGCCGGTGAGCTCCTTGAGCTTTATATTACGCTTCACATGCTGCTCCGTCAGCTCCTTGAGTTTTGAGTACAACTGTGCATCCATTTTGTGGCTGCACATGTTCACCACCGCCTGGTAGAGCTCTTCCAGCGAATATTTAATGGGCTTTGACAGTTGGATGGCGATAACGGCCTCCTCGAGCTTCACGTACGTGTCCTCGGAGTAGTTATCGGGCAGTGTGGGCTTAGCTGGAGGGAACCAGATGACAAAGGTGGGGGAAAATAACTATCTGTAGGCAGAACATACCCTTGAAGTTCTTAATCACTATCTTCTTGACATCGCCGGGCTTGCTGTTGTGTATGGCCCCCACGCGATTGAGGAGGTTTGAGGTAGTTGAAGCCGTGCGAATCTCGCCATGGCTGCCGCTTAGCTTGGAGAAGTTTGGCAGGCGTTCGCCGTTAGTGGACGCGGAGTTCATGTTTTGGGCAGCAAAGGCACTGCGGCCCAGACTCGAGGCGGCTGCACCGGCTGCAGCAACGGATTCGGCCTTCTTCAGGCACGCGGCGATATTCTCGGTATTCTCGTGCAGCTCAGTTGTGTCCATGGGCTTGTACTTCTTGGCAGCACTCATAGTTTTGGGACCCAGCTGCCCGCAGGCTCGACTCCACTCCTGCTCCTGATCCGGTCCTGCTTTCGTCGTACCGGCCTGGCCTTGTACTGCCCGAAAAGATATGTTACTGTTTGCAGGCTCTGCTTTCGCTTACGAGGGTTATAATCGGTTGATGACTTACCGGTTAGAGGACTACCAGCAATTACCACTGAAGATTTTTGCGACTTTTGCACAGGGCCCGACAACAAATTGGCAACTGGCGACCTCAAGGCGAAGACACTGCTCTTGCAATTTCCGGCTGCCGAGTGGGCTTGTCCGACAGTCGGCTTCTGGGCTGCCAATTGGTAGTCTTTCGGCCACTGATGGGTTAGCCAAATCGTATAAAATTCGCAATTACGATTCCACAGCAAGCATTATATTATTTGGTTTTTGGTTGCATGCGGAAAATATTGCTTTGTAGTAGGGATGTGGATATCGGGCGAATCAGAACATCGATTGCCTGCAAACTATCGATGTCATAACGGGGAGCACTGTTAAACGCCATTGCTGTTAATCAGGTTTACATTGTCTATCGCTGTAAACAGGCAGCAATTGTTTTTGTTCTTGAAAATCAATTTAAGGTAAATATTGTAAATCTAACAATTAAAGTGAAAACTGTTTGCATCCAAGCAAAACTAGTTTATTTAACATCAATCTTGACTTGACCCTTACCAACTTTTTGTGGAAATTCTAGAAATCCCCCGCGTGTAAAATGAAAGTGAAGAACCCGGAAAAGCCACCTGAGAAAAATGCACAGCGGAAAATAGATGTCTACAACTTTCCAGCCAGAAGAATACCCAAGAATGTCTTAAATCGCACTCTTAACATTGCAACTAACTCCGAGGATGGCTTTTGGCTCAATAAAAACACATCGTGTGTTCCTTCAACCCACTATGAACTATACAATCGGACAAAACGGTCGGTTACCTCTGAAAAACTCCGAATGGCACGGGATTGCCTCATGCAGCGGGACTACAAGAACTTGGCCAAAATCCTGGCCTCCCATCATTTAGGGGACACTGTGCTTCAAAGGGCCGCGTTCACAGTTTTTACGGAGTACGCCGGATTACTTCAAAAATGCCCAAACCTAAAGACAAATACTGAAAAAGCCAAAAAAGAACCTACTCCTCCAAAAGAACCCATAGTTGAAGAGGAAACATAACAATTTGTAATCTTTCTTGACACTTGTTTTAATTAAAAACCCAAAAAGAACCGATCTCTCCAAAAGATCCCATAGTTGAACCTTTCTTGACACTCATTTCATTTAAAACATCAATGAAGATTATCAATTCACCCAAGCAATTAAAAATATTTTCTATTATTTTCGGTAAAAACTTACACTTGCAGGCGAATCTTCCAAAAAGATACATAATTTAGGTGTAAACATTACATGCTTATCTATTACATTCTATACGCAAATTGTAATTTCATATTTTCATAAAACCCAGCCGAATAACTAAAAAGACTTTTTATTATTTTTGGTAAAAACACAACCTTATATATGTGTATTTGTAATAAGCGTTATGTTCTTCCTTTTATTTGACTTAAATGTAATATCAATATGTTTTAAGGTTTTGCTAAATAAATACTGAAACGTGTGTACAAAATGTGTGAAAAGAAAAAGGTGTGTGGTGTCCTAAAAAAAATTATTATATACAGTTTAGATTTTCAAAATGATCATATGTGTCAAACAAGTCTCAATAGTAGATACCTTGTACAAAGTTTATAATATTTAAATACGTTTATATATTGGGTACTTAATTGGTAACAACTTCTAGGTACAAAGGGTTTATATTATATTATCCTTTTTGCATAACTATGCTCGATTTTCTTTATAATAGCATTGGTGGCTTTTGAATTGGGTTAGTCTGGGTAAATTGATATTTCTTTCAACGTTGTTTTATAAACTCTTCGTCAAACCATCAACAACAGATTTAGAATACTTGAGTACGAGTGTAAGCCAAGATCCCGACCAGGTCGGGCCTCATGTGGATATCATTAGTATCTGTTTATGGCAGCATATAGTATAAGCATACAATACATAATTTCAGCTCCTGACAACTCATCTGCAATTGAGTAACTTTTGCGCACAGCGTGTTGGGCTAAGATAAAGTTATATTTAGTTACGGTACGAATTCCAGCATTTACAGGATATAAATTCAGTTATCAAAGCAATTCATTGAGGCGCTAACTTTGGGCAGGCAATGCACAGCAAGGATCTCTACTAAAATGATCTGATTAAAATACAAGTGTAAATGAGTAGTTGGCTTTTACGCTAATGGTGGCTCACTTGAGACGTTTACAAGTTTAGTCTTAGGCAAATAAATAGTCGCACGCTTTGTGATAAAATGCTTGTAATAAATAAAAAATTGTCTTATATATCATTAGAATTTAAAAAGACGCATACACACATCAATATTTTTATATATATATATGTCTATATATATATATATATATCTATATACAATCACGCGCAGCCACACACTCAGCACAATCAAAAGATTGATTAATCAGGCAACATATGCACGAAGCTGACTGGAAACATGCCCTTTCTGGCTGGCTGTCCCTCAATGATGCCCTCCATCCAGTTCTCGTCGTCGGTGCGCTCATTCAGCACGATCAGGATCTCGCCCTCCTTGAACTCCAGTTCGTCATCGTTGTCGGCCACGCAGTCATAAAGAGCGCGGCACCGCCGTTGACCATTCTGTTTAAAAGAATATTTATTAGTTTGTTAAGGGATAACTTTGATGAGATCTAGGTCATATGAGTCTTACATAGTGGAACTTCCCGCCTGGACCTGCTCCACCGCTTTTCGATGGATTGTCTGGCGAAGAGTTGAGTCGATCGTTGTCGCTCGAGGACACATTCGACTCGGCGGAGTGATCCAGACCGCCGCCAGAGCTGTCCATATCCGTGTGCCAGGACTCGTAGTCGGGGAAGTTGGCCGACTGATTGATCAACTGCAATATTTCAAAGGATAAGCATTAGCCAAGCTGAACAGCACAAGAACGTAGAGAGCAAACAAAATGCAACACAGAGAAAGATCGTTTCGATTCAATGTAGAGTCTGTGAGTATGGGCGCTTGGGGTTAGAGCTTTTGGGGGATGCACAAAACGAGACACTTAGTAGAAAGAAGAACGACAACTGCTGCAACAGCAACGACAACATTTAGTTTGGATAGTTCGCTTGGCAAAGAATGAAAGTGCAAATGAGCGGTGGTTCTAGCCATTTACCGTCTCCTCGCTGGCCTGGCATCTCAGTGCGATGATTTGTTGCTTGCGCTGCAATTCGTTTGCCGAGTGCGGATCAGATTAAATACAGAGAAAGGTATGGGGTTGGTTTTTCAGCTACACGTCCTTTCAACTACCCACTTTACGCTATTTGTGGGGGCACTTACCTTGCGGGGCGGCGCCACTGGACCCTCGTCCATGGAACTGATGCTCTCGTTCGATTGTCCGTTTGAAATTTCACGCTCTGTTGGTGGTAAAAAAAGTTACAATTACAGATATTGCCAAAACGATTCTGCCCTATGCAGAAGCTTACCTGATGGCGGACCTGGTGGTGGAATCTTTGGCCTTGTCAGCGCTGATTTGTCCACATGCTTCAGCGTGGGCAACTCGCCGGTGGGCGGCAGGACCAGCTTGGCGCCCGCCAAATGGATATTTCGGTTTAACGACTCACCGCTGGGCGAACGCTTGTGGCCAAAGGTGGTCATGGCGGGCATGAGACTGTTGTTACTCCCGTTGCCCGATCCTCCCGGATCCTGAGACACGCCGTAACCGTATCCTCCTCCTCCACCTCCTCCACCCCGAGGACTGCTCTCCACACTGCGAAGGTGTGGCAGCGTACCGTACGCCACGTCGAGCGACTGGTTCTTGTGGTTGATGGCGCGAATATCGTTGGCATCGAAGTTTTGCGAGTGCCGTGGCGGATGGGGCAATGTGCCGTAGAAGGAGCTGGACGAAGCGCTGCCTAGTGTTCCGGGCGGCGGGGCCGGCGCCGTACGCTTCTTCAGCGAGTTCATGTTCGCCGTGGACGTGGACTTCCGGGCGCCCGTCACATGACCACCCAGATCACTCTGCATGTTCAGGCTGTTTCGCGCCGCTCGGACGCTCTGGCTGGAGGCGGAACTGGGACTGGAGCCACCGTTGCCGGCCCCACCGCCGCCCACATTGGTGGCACTGCCCAGGTACTGGCCCACGCTGATGTGCTGCTTGGGCGATGTGCCCGCCGAATGTGTGTAGCTGGGCAGGCCCGAGGGCAGCGTGAACTGGCGGCTCGGGCAGTTGGCGATTGGACTAGAACTGGACTGTATGGAGTCGCATGTGGAGGAACGTGAGCGCAGAACGGGCGAGTCCCCGCCAGCGAAACTGGGGGGACGCGAACGAGATTTCTGCAAGTAAAGCAAACAGGAATCAGCATGGATTTCGACTAGATTAGTAAGCGTAACCTACGCGCTCATCGATGACCGTCTCATCGTCGCTGAAATCCGTGGAACCATCCTCGTTGGGCAGATTCCAGTCAGTGTTGATGTGATCGAAGGCGCTCTTCTCCCGCTTAATGGCACATTCAATCTGTAAATTGACAAATATGGATTAGATTACTATGAAACAGGGGGTGAGTTGAGTTTAGAAAGTATTACCAGCTCCCTGCAGCTATTGTGTCCCATCTCTTTGGCAATATCCAGCGCTGTCTTGTTGTGTGAGTTTTTGAGCTCGTAATCCGCTCCCGAGCGGAGCAGTAGCTTCATGCACTCCCTGCGATCGTGGAGGGCGCACAGATGCAGCGCCGTATTCTTTCCGGTGACGTCCAGCAAGCCGGCCGGATTGGTGGCCTTGTTGAGACCCTTGGGCGGCATATTTTGGATAAGAAAGTCGACTATATGCAGCGTGGATCCCATCTCGCGCAACACAGCCAGATGGAGGGCCGTCTCGCCGGCATCCGAGCTGGGCAGACAGCAGGTGAGATCCGCTCCCTCTGCCCACACCTGGAGCAGCTGACTCATGTCCGCATTGACCACCGCTTGCTCCAAATCGCAGCGCAAGTCGTTGTCATCCGAGCAGGTGCGCATCACATAGCGCCTGGCCACATACTTGGCGCGAATGAAGTCGTAGCGCTCCTCCCTGGAAACACAGAATGCAACGAGTTAAGCGGAAACTTAACTCAAACACCACCCGTATTAGAGACTTACATGCTGCTCTCATGCTGCAGTTTGCCCCTGCCGAGTTTTGCCTCCATAATGTCGTTCAGCGTGCTGTTTCCCATGGCACGAGCAATCAGCAGGTTGGCCGTGGTCAGGTTATCCAGCGTGAGGCTCTGGATGCGCGAGTGGTGCACGCCCAGGTCGCGATGCACGCCAGAGCACTGGATGCACACCAGAATGCCAAAGTTCAGGCTGATCCAGGTGACATCGTTCCGCGAGCCACAGTCGCAGCACCGATCGTTGCCCGGCAGCAGCTGAACGTAGCGGATCACAGTCTTCTGCAGCTCCACCAGACTGGGACTCATCTGCGGATTGGCATGCTGGAAGGCCTTGGTCAGCGCCTTCTCCTTGCAGTTCACCAGCACGGCCATCCAGGCCTTCTGGTCGCCCTCATCCTCCGCCTGAAAGTGATACGGACGATTGTCTACGACATGGAAAAGGTGGTGGAGTCATTCAGTTTAAATTTAAATTTAGAACTACAGATGTTTGAGCACTCCACTTACAGCTTATCAGATCGAAACCGCGCTTGTCATCCGGCACCGGCTTGATCTGGCAGGTGAGCAGATTGACCCGCGTCGGCGGCTTGGACTCGTCCGCATGGAAGATGTCGAGGAAGCCGTCGCTGGTGACCCGGCAACGTCGTTTCTGCCACACGCGGCGCACCTTGCCCTCGCTCTTCTTGAGCAGGTGGCCCTGCCGGGTGACGCCGTGGTGCTTGTCGCCCTGCAACTGGTGCAGAGAGTAGCCAGCTCCCCCGCTCCGGCTCTCCGACGACGGCACATTGTCCACCCGCTCGAAGTCCGGTGTGCTGCGCAGCACTGTTCGCAGGTCCAGCAAACTGCGACGATCCTCGTCCTGCTTCTGCTTAATCTCGTGCAGCTTCTCGCTGAGATCGCCGATGTAGGTGCCAAAGTGCTCGATCGTCTGCAGACCGTCCTTGAAGTAGCTGTGTGGATGGTAACCAATTAAGTTAATTAAGTTAAGAGTTTGTCGTGGACTTATGGTTGATATTCACTTACTTGCTCAGCGCATGATAGTACTCAATGAGGTGCTGCAAGAGCTCAATGCCCGTTTTGGTTTTGATGTCCTTGTACTTGAGCAGATACTCGCAGGTCTGCAGCTGGTAGAGACGTCGCTCCTTCTCCATTTCGTCGGCCACCACGGCGGCGTCGATCTCCGTGCGCACCATGCCCGCCTCCTTGGCCTGGGCCTTCTTCTCCTTCTCGATCTTGATGAACTTGGCCTCGTAATCCTTGGCTGCCTTGTCGAAGGGTCGCTTCATATCGCCCTTGACGCCACGCAGTTCGCTCTTTAGCATCGAGTCCACCGGAAACATCACAATATTGTTGATGTTTTGCATCTGTTTTGGTGGGTAAACAAGTTAGTACACAGATAACGCTGCATAAGCTACAGATATTTACCAGGGTTTTCATCAACGCACTGAGCTCCTTGGTAACCACACTGAACTTGAGGAACGCGGCACCAATGTCCGGCTCATCCTGTTCGATGACCTTGCCACCCAGACGCTCCAGTGCCCGCACCATAAACATTTCATTGTCCACATGTGCTGTGAGATAAAAGCGTCACCACAGATTATTAGCAAACAAATAACGCATATCGTGTGATATCTCTCAAGAGGCTGCACTCACTGTTTCCCGAGTTGTGGATGGCCTTGACCGCCTTCTTCAGCTTGGTTAGACCCTCCCGATCAAACTCCAATCGCTGTAAGAGAACATAATAATTAGTCATTAAGTTCTGATTAACAAACGAAAATCAACATCACAAATATCAAGTAAATAGACATGTTTTTCTTAACGTAAACAGGGAAAAGTTACAGAAACCTTAGACAAAAACTTGAAATTATTTTTTTAAATAACCTGAAGATAATATTATTAAATAAATAAGAGAAAGCTATTTACGATTCAAATTAAATTAAAGTTATTACTTGCAAACTCATATAACAAGGTGATATAAATATTAATAAAGAAAGAAAATTAAAAAAGGATTGGCGCTAATCCTATTTTTTTTTTCAATTTAATAAACTTTATGAGTTTTTTAATCAATAGGCGGCACCTTCTGTGCCGTAAAGGAGCAGCCACAATGCATTCCCGAGCTCAGCCAAAAATGGGAAGACAAAATAGAGGAAACGCCTTGGATGGACTCCAAATGAACAATATTCTCTGATTGAGTGCGCGTCAATATCGGCATTAGGTATTCAGTTGGCCTGTTGGCTGAATGGTCATCCCCTTCGATGCTCAACCACATTTTATGGCACTGGCTAATTGAAAATGTACGACAAGGTCACTTCTATTATTAAACTTAATAACCGAACAAGCCCCATTTTGAAATGCAGTCGCATGCACCAATTAAGACACCAAGTAAAAAAGATTTCAAGCATTTCACCCCACCGATACACCATTAATGTTTTATGCAGCTTGAGGCTTTCGATAAACAAAAACCGGAAGCATATAAAGCATTATTTTATCCCATTTCTGAAGTGGAAGGAAAGAGTTCGTTTCCCCCATTGACCCATTGACTCTCCCAATTGCTTTCAATTCAAATTGTTCTATAGAAAATTAAATTAGCCGCCAAGGAACACGATTTTGCCTGCGAATCACATAGAAATCGGCAGAGATCGTTTACATTCCAGCTGAAACTGAAATATGAGCTCCAGTCAAGCAACTGGCCAATAAAAACAGAAGATTAGATTAAATTTTATGTGCTGGAAGAATGTACAAGCGAATCGGCGAAGAACGGGCTCCAGGGAAACCCGAACTATTTGCGATTGCAATTCGATCCTAAGCGATAGCAGCAAACATCTGGGGACAAACGAACTCCTAGCAATCGGCTGGAGAAGATTAGTCATGGGCAGAGCAAAAGAGTTGAGCAAATTACGGGGAATGCAAACAACACGCCTAGAACGAAAACAAAAAACCAGCTAACAATATTAGTCAACTTGTTTCTCTCTCTTATTCACTTGACGAGTTGCCCGGCCAGTTGGCTGCTTTGATAACAAAAGATGCTAATTTATAATAAGTCAAAGCCCCAGAAGAAGGCTAAAACCGCAACACTTTTGTTATGGAAGCGGCCAAATGAATGGCAACACAGAGAAACTCTTCGCTGAACCAAATTAAATTTCATTTTAGACAGTTTTACAGCTGCTCCAAATATAATAAACACGCAATGGGAGAGACTGGCTGAAAAAAAAAAATGAAATAAAATTCATTTAACTGGGCGGAATGGAGGTCATTGCTTGGGCTGTTTGGGCTACACCAAAAGTCCATCAGCGAAATTAAATATTAAATGTTTGACGTGGTGTCCAAGAAGACGGCCCAGAGTTCCGGGAAAAAAGTGGAAATGTCGTGACCAATAAATCGTCTAATTTTGTTTCGCTGGGCGCTGCATTTGCCCGGGGGGATTTGGAGCATATACGAGTATATTGCACAATCGGTCCACTCTGGGGCTCATTTCGAGTGACAAAATGGATGAATTTTCCACTTAGACAGTCGGTGTTTCATGTGGGCGACATACATCCCCAACCGACTTAGTGTCCGTACGGGAATAGCTATAGCCCTCGGTCTCGCCTTTCTTATCACACGCCTTTTCCGGCCTTTTCTTTGTGTGCTTAGCTTTATCAGCGGGCGGACGGGGTGTACGTAATATAATATATATATACATATATATATACATATACTTGTAAGAGGCGACATCACAGCTGCCGTGAATAAATATAGAAATTGCAGCATGCTCATGTGGCAACCACTCCCTGATCCCATAGCTCCATCTGCATTGAAACAGTCAGGAATGCACTTTGTATTTTCATAATACTATTTTTATGGAATCGAGGAAAACCACCTTGCGGGGAGAAAGAGAAAGAGTGAGAGCGAGAACTGGTGCGAGAGAGACCGCATTTAAATAACAGGCGGTGGCTCATTTTGGCGCCGAGCCAATTTACAAATCATTTTGCTGCTCCCCCTGTGCAAATAATAACAATCATCACCGCTTTGCAGGGGGCGTGGGCGTCGTCTACCACGTTTACTGCAGTATTGCACGGCAGTATGTTGCAATATAGCTAGTCATCCTCCGGTTTTCACTTTCAAGGAATTCCAACTTATAAATTATTACTAATCGATTCGTATTCAAATGAGCAGCCTTTGTACAACACACACTAATAAATAAATAAGGCCATGAAGGACTAAGTGCAATCAATATTATTAATATCTTTCTAAATATTAAGAATACTTTGTTTTGGAAACGTAATTATTTCCTTAATTTTCTGTTTGCTACAACTAAAAGGAATAACAATGATAAGATACTCTTAAGCCCAATATATTGTACATATATTAAATATATGCGGTTTTGTAAACATTGTTTGAACATTAGTTAGTTGACTACTATCCTTACCCTACCTTTCCTTTTTTACCAAACCTAATCCCAGTAATTTAAAAGAACGATAATGTTTGCTAAACACTAAGTTAAATGGTTAGTATATCACACTTTTCACACATCTGTTTTGCACTTTTAATCTCATTAAAACAATAAAATACTAGTGCTTGATTGTATATCCCGGAACACACCTGTAAAGTGCCTAGATTTAATCATCGGCTACCTTGAAATTTTCTTTTGGTTTTGGGTACCTTGGATACAAGGGGATAGCTTTTGGACAGGACTTACCTCCTCCAGTACGCCAATAGTGTGGCGGCAGTCGGGCATCCGGGAGGCGAAGGTGGAGGTGGTTGGCGAGCTGTAGTCGGAGCGCGTCTCCTCCACAAATTCGGACACGGCAATCAGGGATGGCGGCATTTTGCTCAGGATACGTATCACTCACAAGCACACGGCACACACACACACACGGCACACAAACACACACGGCACGCACACAGACGCGAGGCACACGCACACCAGCTCGCGCCCAAGGCCGAATGGAAGTGGGAGCGGGACGGCGAATAGCAGAGAAACCAGGATAACGCCTATACACTGTACGTAGTATTATCTCTACGCCTTTGTTCACTCCCGATTTGTGTTGTTGCTCGTCGCAGTTTCCCTGGCACTGGCACTATATCCATATATCCAAGCACTGGCGTTCTCATCCTCTCGCGATTTGTGTTTTTTGCTATTCGCTTTTCTGCGTTTTCGGTTGTAGTACTAGTGAATCGTACTCCGCACACAATTAACGATGACGGAGGAAAATGCGCATTGCCCGGGCAGCAGTGGGTCCTAAAATCGCGGGCCCCATGACAGCGGAAACAGGAAGAACACACTCGGACTGGGATTCGCGGCACTGGACATGGTCGTCGTCGACCTAACTTTAGGCGTGATTTAATACTTTTGTTTTATTGCGATTTTTGTGCTGCTGGCGTCTCGCTGCGTACAGTGAGTGTTGTTGTTGTAGCCCTATCGATAGATGGACACGGCCATCGATAGTCGATGACCATGGCGCAGGACTCACAACTGCGTTCGCCGCGAGTTCGATAACACTTATCGGCTAGCAGCAACGCGGTGTGGATTTCGTTCGGTTTTCCTACATTTTCACCTGGCATTTGCTTTGCAATTCAATACAGACTGCATTTAAGATGGCTGGCAAGCGACAGGCGACCTCGAACCTGAACCACGACAACTGGGACCAGGAGGAGGAGCCCGAGGAGCGCGGCACTTTCCGCACGGCCAGCGAGCAGGAGCTGAAGACTCGCGTTATCAAGAAGGCGCGCCGCAAGATTGCCGGCGGATCCGCCGCCGCTGGCGAGGATGCCGCCGGTGAGGCGCCATCGGAACCCAAGAGCGTGTTCAGTGGATTCTCTGGTGAGTTTCTGATCCTTTCCATTTGCCTGGCGTTTGCTCA
Source organism: Drosophila elegans (assembly GCF_018152505.1). NCBI lineage: Eukaryota > Metazoa > Arthropoda > Insecta > Diptera > Drosophilidae > Drosophila > Drosophila elegans. The sequence goes on along the minus strand of NW_024545903.1, from coordinate 4,173,340 downwards.
TCCATCCTCGTTAATTGCTTTCAGGTTTCGGCAAGCCGGCTGCAACAGCCGCGGCCTCATCGCCATTCTCCTTCCTGGCCAACCTGCCGGCCAGTAGTACTAAAACCTCCACCACCAGCGAGCCAGCCAAGCCCTTGTTCTCCTCTTTGGCCAGCTCCAGTGCGGCCGATAAGCCACTCACCACCAACATTTTCGGAAGCGGCAGCGTCAGCAGCACAGCACCGTCCACGGTGAAGGAATCAACAAGTACCACCGACGGCGCCAAGCCGTCCACGTCGATTTTCGGCAACATATCAGTGGCCAAGAAGGAGAGCAGCGAGCCCAAGTTGTCGGTGACCAGCAGCAGCAGCAGCAGTGGGAAATCTGACAGTCCCGCCGCAGAATCTTCCGAGTATCGAGAGAGCGTGGCCGAACTTAATCGGGCCGTCATGAAGTTCCTGCAGGAGCATATGGAGAAGAGTCCCTACTGCATACTAACGCCAGTGTTCAAGAACTACGAGAAGCACCTGAAGGAGCTGCAGGACGTGGAGAGCGCCAGAGCAAACACCTCAAAGTCCACACCGCCACCGCCACTTTTTGGGGTCCCAGCTGCGGTCGTATCCACTGCAGCATCGTCGCCATCAAAGCCGGCTGCCACGTTTTCGTTTGGCAAGCCCAGCACCCCCATTGGCGGCACCACGTCGCCCTCGGCCAAGAAGCCCAACTGCACCGTGACCAGTGGTGGGTCAACTACCACATCCACAACACCGCTGTTCTCCTTCGGCAGTACGGCAGCTTCCGGTGCGTCGCCGTCGACTGCCGCCAAATCTGCAGTTCCTCCAGCCACCAGTATCTTTAGCTTGGCCCCAAAGCCTGCGGACGAAGCCAAGGCCGATGATGCACCCAAGCCCAGCATCTTCAGTTTCGGTGCTAAAAAGGATGAGCCTCTGGCGCCGCCACCGAAAACTAATGGCTTTAGCTTTGGACTAAAGAGCAATAGCGACGACAAGCCCAGTACCTCGTTGTTTGCCGGTTTTGGAAAGGCACCCGACGGAGCTGGAGATGGCATAAAGGGCTTTTCATTCACCGCCAATGCCACGCCCTTCTCCTTCGGAAACATCCAACCGCCAGCAGCAGCAACTGTTGCCAGCGAGGAAGCGGAGGACGAGGAAGACAAGCCGCCAAAGGTCGAGTTCAAACAGGTGAATTGATTACGGAACGCGTTACTTAATGGGTTGCTAATACAGGGGTTATCTCTTAACAGGTCGTGGAGGATGACGCCGTTTACTCAAAACGATGCAAGGTGTTTATTAAGAAAGACAAGGACTTTGGCGACCGCGGCGTGGGCACGCTGTACTTGAAGCCGGTCAAGGACTCGGAGAAGACCCAGCTGCTCGTGCGCGCCGACACCAATCTGGGCAACATCCTGGTCAACCTCATTCTGAGCGAGGGCATACCCTGCCAGCGGATGGGTAAGAACAACGTCATGATGGTCTGCGTGCCGACGCCGGAAGACACCAAGGCCACATCGCTGTTGCTGCGTGTAAAAACCGGCGATGAGGCCGACGACTTGCTAAAGAAGATCAAGGAGCACATCAAATAGGAGAAAGACAGCTACAAATAATTAATTCGTACATCTAAATGTTGTTTAATCGTTTATATATTTTAAAACTATTACGAAACCCTGGAAATAGAACACAAGAATGTACACAAAAATCAATCGACTGAGGCAACCACGATCTTGGCATCTATCATGTGCTTCAGATTTATACTCAAAGAAGGCAGTTCTTCAGCAGAATCGTCTAATGCGTTCACATATTGGCTCATTATGCGACCGATTCCAGGGGGACAGGCTTGAAAATGGATTTGAAGTCAAATTTGGGAATGTGTCTAGAGATCCGGCGACTTACTTATGGTCTCCACAGTGATCGTTTTGGTGCGGCGGTTCACGTAGGTGCAGTTGCCGGCGAGATAACCGGTTGTCCCGGAACTCGCAACTCCCTTGGTCCTATGCAACTTGAACAGAATCGTATCGGCTCTGGCTGGCAAGTTCGTCAGTGGTGTTGCACTCTGCATAAGGTCCTTGATAATATCTGATGTTTCCTCCTCCTTTGGGTCTACGAAAAGATGGCTACTTAAATGTAATTGAAGACTTTAAAGCATCGCACCTGGTATGGCCTCCACATCTGAGTCTGAGTCTATATTAGTGTCATCCACCAGCATCACGTCATCATCGGAATCCGAGATGAAATTATCAGCGCAAGCGCGCGCCGGTGCCACTTGTATGTCCTCTGATTTAACCTTAGCATCGATCAGGGAATCGTCTGGCATTAATTCGGCGTTAGTTGAGTCTGTTTTAGTTGTATCCTTCTTATCAACCGGATGAAATTCTTCAGCTGCAGTCGAATCCTCAGGAACAGTGGCTTCAGCATCAGTTATATCGACCTCAGCTATAGTAGAATCGTCCGGAAGAGTTGATTCATCTTTAGTTGTATCGTCCGGATGAATTTCTTCAGCTACCGTAGAGTCGTCCGGAAGAGTTAACTCAGTGTTAGTTGTATCATCCGGAAGAGTTACTTCAGCTGCAGTAGAATTGACTGGTAGTTCGATTTCAGCTTCAGTTGTATCTCCAGGAAACGTGACTTCGGCATTTGTTATATCTTCAGGAAGAGTTGTATCTTTTAGCAGAGTGGTTTCAGCTGTAACGTGAAGGGATGTGGATTGTGGTTTGTCTTTATTTTCAACTTCTTTTATGATATTTGATGTAGACGCTTTGCCATTGACTGGCAGTTGGTTAGTTTCATTGTCAACTGACAATGGCTTTGCAATCTCTTTTTTAGTCTTTTTCTGGGGAAGAAAGTTTCCATCAAACCCATTGAGTATTATAGTTTCTAATATCTGAACCTTAGTTTTTATAACTGGAAATTCGAATATGCGCGGGATGTTGGAGTCCAGCTCCATGAGCGGGCATCGAAATAAAACCGAAGGACGAGGCGGTATCTTATCTTCCGACTCCACCGCATTATCAATAATCTTAGGCGATTTTAGGTGGCTCTTGTTTTTGGAACACTTTGGCTCCTTGAAAGTGGAAACCGAGAGTGCAGTTTCCTCCTCTTCCTGCTCTGCTGCTGCTAAATGAGATGTTTCCGAAAAAATTTCAGCCGATTTCGGGACACTTTTGTTTTTGGAACGCTCGAATGTGAATGGATTTTTAAGAGCTTCGTCTTGCTCCTGTTTTTCCTCCTGAATGTCAGCCGTTTTCGCATGGTTATTCTTTTTAGATTTCTTGGTTCCCTTGACATTGCAACGCGACGAAATCGTTGAAGCAGGTGCCTTCTTTTCCTTCTCCGCAGCAACCAAATCAAAAGATTCCACTGGAATCCTGGACGATTTTGTGTGGTTTTTATTCTTGGAGGAAGAAGACGCCTTCTTTACTGCCTCATCCTCTACAGCAAGATGGTTATTGGACCGCTCGAGAATGATAGGACTGTGTGCTGTTACATGAGTCTTTTTTTTTGATTTTTTAGTTTCCTTGGTGTCCCTCTCCGCAGCTGTCAAATCAAATGATTCCAATGGAATCTTGGGCGATTTCGGGTGACTTTTGTTATTGGAAGGGGCAGATCCCTTCTTTGGTGAATCATCTTCTACAGCCACATGGGTTGTTTCTCTTCGAATTTGAGAGCGTCTTGAGTCCACAGAGGATCCAGGTGCCTCCTCCTCTTCCTCCTCCACTGCATCCACATTGACTGTTTCTGGCGCAATTTTCTTGGGGCTAACGAGGTTTTTAGAGCGTTTTGTAGGGCGAATGGGAGTCGAGGCGGATATGTGAACCTCTTCTTCGTCGGACCGATTCTTGCGCTTTTTACTTAACTTTACAGGACTGGCGAACCGGAAGGCCCTGCAAATAAATAAATTGTCTTATATTTCCTCTTAGAACAATGACGGTTCACATACTTTAGTCCTTGGGCTGATTTGAGCACCTTGATGGACTCCCTTGGGGCCAGAAAACATCCATCTGTGGTGAGCAGGCTAATGTCATTCTGCAGGATGCAGTTTTGTTTAAAACAAATTGAAAACAAGATCTCAAAAGACGTACCAAATTGAAGAGACTTTGAATGTGATCTTGCAGGTCCTTAATGTTTTGCCATGTTGCATCAATAAAAACCAATGTCTGCCGGCGTTCGTCCTTGAAAAAATTTGAGAGATCTACCTTCATGCTTGAGTGGTGCATCCTTTTTTCGGCTTATTTTATAATTGCCAAAAATATGAAGATTTAAAAGCCGCCTTCTAGATTAGGGATGGTATTAAATTCGATTTCGCTATCGTTACATCGATGTTTTTTAATTTTTCAAGATCTATATGTACTACAATTTAAGAGAAGCTAGTTTATATTTAAAAAAGGCTATATATGAATATAATGAAATAGTTCTCAAATAAATCACAACAATAAATTAATTAAATTCCATAGAGTCTTAAAAATGTGGATTTACCTTTTTTAAAAACATTTTCAGTTTAATTGAAGCCATGAGCAAATATAAAAATACAGACTATTTAAATAAAAATATAAGTAAATTTAACCCAATAAGAAATAATCATCGATATGCTATCGATAGCACATCCGATAACGATAGGCCACTTCTTGTGTACTCACTTCCAACGAAAACAAATAGTTCTTATCACAATACAGTTTGGAATTAATCACGACTCCGAATTAGATCAATGATGTGATACCGCCACGAGGGTACCGATCCCACTCCAAAATGAGCCACGGCGACCAGAGTCGCAGCCAGCGGAGCCACGAGCGCTCTGGCGGAGGCGACTCCACCAAGGACAGGGAGAAGGAGAAGAAGGGCTGGTTCCACTCGCTGACCAGGCGCAAGAAATCCGACTCGGCGCTGGCCGTGTCCGCATCCGCTTCCGCATCCGCCTCCACCAGTGGATCCCAGAACAACAACAACGACGTGTGCGTCCTTGAGCCAACGGCCTCTTCCATGGCCAGCTGCAGCAATGGAGGCACTGGCACTGGCACAGGCACGGGAACACTGCGCAGGCGGCGGGACAAGCAGGACAAGGACAAGCGGAACGTGTTCGCCAGATTGCGAAGGAAGGTGGGCCAGGGGCTCAGCTCCCTGCGCAACTGGCACTCGATGGGCGACTGCGACGATGGCGGCACCACGGATGCCACCTACGAGTTCCTCACCCCGGCCATCTGCCCGGAGCCCACGCTCCCATTCACGCACGACTACTTGCGCTTCATCCGGAAGAAGTGGCTGGAGCGCGAGGACGCCCACTCGCCCAACCAGGTCATGTACAAGGCCTGCTCCGAGATGCTCAAGTAAGCGCACCGTCTTTCCCCATTCGAACGGTCAACGATCAGTGACTCATGCCCTTTGTTTGCTTTCAGCCAAGTGTGGTACTGGGGCGAGATCTCCAGGCGCGATTCGCAGCGGCAGCTGAGCGACAAGCCGACCGGATCGTTTCTGGTCCGCGATTCGGAGACGAGCGGATCCCAGTTCACACTGAGCTTCCGGATTGTGAACGTAACGCTGCACTATCGGCTGGAGTTTCGCGACGACTTCTGGCACTTCGAGGAGCTCAAGTACGGTTCGATTGTGGAGATGATCAAGGATATCTTGCACCGCTGCACCAACGACAACTTTGTCTGCTTTGTGAAGGTGCCCAACGAGATGCAGCCACCGTTTCCGGTGATCCTCAAGTATCCGCTGAGCCGGTATGCCAACATGCCCAAGCTGCAGGACCTGTGCCGTCGCGTCCTGCAGCGCCAGATGTCGCGCGAGCAGCTGGCCAAGCTGCCGGTGCCCGCGCAGATGCTGGAGTACTTGTCGGTGGAACGGGAACTGGTCTTCCAGAGCTAGACCAGACTTCCCGCCCCGTCCGCCGCCGAGCATCCGCTGGTCAAAGCTTTAACACGGAAGTAAACGCAAGCACGTACACCAAAGATGTCCGGGCGAATCGAATCGAATTGAATCAAATCGAATCCCAGCCTGCAGTTACTCGTTATGATATTTGTTGGTCGGGTCGTCGGATTGGCAATATGTTTTTTGATGCATTTCAACGCCCCAGTAACTAAGCGCACAGTCTCTCACCACACAAGTGCACGCCGGAATACCAGTGTGCAGGTTTTTACTGTATTGTACTGCTTAAAGTACCACTAGTACTAGAGTACTAGTATCTTGTCTAGGATAAATAACTTTGTTATTGGCCATAATTAGTCTATTGGTTTGTTTTCCATGGGTCTTGGTCAAGTCTTTACTCTGCACACGAGTGCGCCTATCCTTAAATTTTTGTAAAAATCGAACTATTGCATATATATGTATTAACGTTAGTCCTAAGTCAGATGTATTGTAATGTTTACGTTGTTCGCATTTTTGTATTCCTATCTTGGACACTAACTTTTTGCTAAACTAGATTTGCATGGAATTTAGGCAGCTTTACGGCATACGAATCTGTTCAATGCCCAATTACTCTTGTTGCAATGTGTATGTATTTTATTTAAATCTATCTACGAATATTTTACAACAATAAAATATTAATCAACTCATTGTGCGATCTTGCAGTCAATGGATTTCGCAAATAAAACAAACATCACGTATAATATTCTATGTTTTATTGTAAACTAGTAAGTAATTATTGATGGTAAAATCTGTATTTGTAGTAAAACACGATTTATCATTTCCCATATGCAATTGTTTGGTATATTTGACAAAATGTTAACTTAATTTTCGCCACCTTTATGCTCCTCCTCCTCGTCCTCCGCCTCCGCATGGTCATATATGCGATAGGCCTTGAACTGACCAACCTTTTGGCCATCCACGTAGTGGAAACTCAAGAGGCAACTGCGGCACAGGTAGGAGGGATTGTGCAGCTGTCGTCGGGACTGATCGACAATGAAGCTGTAGCTGCGAATGCCGCACAAGTAGCAGGTCCTTCGGTTGAAGGTGCTAAAGGCGTGAGGATAGGGATATAGACTGCGTTCGGGGCGTTTACTGCGCGGCGTTAGCACCTCGATCTGCGAGATTACAAACAGGTGTTCGCAGTTGCCGTGATGCAGGTAGTGCAGCGGTGATCCTGGACTAACCGTTAGATCTATGAAGCGTTTGCCCTCCATATTCTCCACCTTAAGCGATTCTGCTTGCACTCCGTTTGCACGAGCCGCCCACTTTAACACGGTCTGCGAATAGTCGGGATTGTTGGGATTGCGTTTGTCATTGTAGAAGGTGTCGTTGATGAAGAAGTACCCCGGATTTGTGTCGATTGTGGGCAGCGGAGCATCCGGATCATTGCTGATGTCCACGAAGCGTTTGCCGCGGCACACGCAGCTGATCTTGTCGCGCAGCTCGGTCAGATAGTTGCTGCCCAGGCAGACGTACTCCTCGGAGAATACGGGGATCTCCACCTTGAATCCCCGATGGTAGGCACGCGGTGGCCGGTAGAGACGCACCGTTAGCTCCAGTTCGCAGGCATCCAACTGGAGATCCTGGCAGTCCGCCGGCGGCGGATTCAATTTGTGAGTGTATTGGGTGCGTCCAAAGGCACATTTGCGCGACTTGGTCTTGTAGTTGGTCAGGGCCGTAAAGGTGGCGGGCACATGCTGATCCTCCTGCGGCCGAACAGCAGTTTGGCGAAATACATCTGCGCCGGGCTGAAAGTTTGCGATCGATATGTCGTCTGGGGATTCGATCAGGTCCAGGGAACAGCTCTCACCCACGTCCACGAGCACGGGATTGGCTTGCATATAGAACGGCATATCGTTCTCAGAGCCAGTTAATTTTCGCTGATAATCGGCAAGAAAATTTTGCAGATTTAAAGCCTTTTGGGTGCTGTCCATGGTGCTAAAGCAAATCGTACTTAATATGGGGGATTCTCTTGTGTATTTTACTAAACTCACTTAATGCTCCTCCCCGAACTTGTTAATGGCTTCTTTATAGGTAATATTCAACTTTAATGACTCCGCCTTGGCCTCGCCCGGCTCTCCCTCCTCAGCTTTGACCGATTTCTCGGCCTCCAGGTGCAAATTGTCGACGTAGACTCGCTCGAAGGATATCACTTTGGTGGACTTGTCCACGTACTGGTAGCGCTGACGACAGACGGACTCGAAGAGCGGATCGCTGGCCAGATTGTCCTTGTCCTTCTCGAAGAACACGTTGGTTCCAACGGAATGTTCGTAGCGCCCCCGGTAGATATTGCCATTCACCTCCGCCATGGGCGTGTCACTCTCGATCCCTATGACCTTGATGGCAGCGTCCTCGTGCTTCAACTGGTGCGGCTGAATGTGGTTCTTGAAATCGGCAAATACCAGGTACTCTGTGTCCTCGTACTCCGAATCGGAAGAATCGTTCATGTTCCCTCTACTAGCTCTTCATAGGCGTTTACTGATGTTCAGATTTTAAGATACATTCCATATTGAAACTAAGGAATATTTTTTTGACTTCTTGACTTCTTGATAAACACCTATGTTTGGTCATTGGTAGTAAACAAACTGTTAAAGACTGTTCACACTCGTTTCGCAACAGGCGTGTTTGCTAAACAACAAAGCGCCTATTGGTTTTTATTCCTGTGACCTTTTTTTATTTAATAAACATTTGATTGCATGGGGCAAGGCCAATTAGAGGTTTTAACAACAACAGCGGTAATCTAATCACTTTGCAACAAATTTTCTCAATTGCTATTTTAAGAAACAGTCCAGTGTGACAAAGGTATAACAAAATAACACAGCTCACTAATAAATACAAAAGGTTATCGATATGACACGCCACTCCAAAAACATATCGGGGCGAAAACTGTACCGCACTGCCATCTCTAGAAACGAGGCGAATACAAATCTGTTTTCGGTGGCAAAATTTACGTGCGTTCTCGTATTCCTGTAAATATTAGTCGATAATAAACACTACAATTAAGTGCATAGGTGGTCTAGGGTGCAAATAAAACCAAATACACTCCGATACAGGTGGCCTTGCACCGCAAAACAGCAATTTAAAATTCGTGTGTTTTCACGGCACAGCGGCCATTTTGGGCGAACTCAACGTCAGCAGAGCGAGCACCCCTCTTTGTACATATTTTCAACGTAAGAATAGTGGTTAAAAATGGCATGTGGAAGAAAAAAAAGCGGATCTAAACTATGTGTTCAAGGCTCTTCGCGACCTAAATTGATTGTTTTTAGTGCCAAGACTTCCACTGCATTCCTTTTTTATTCTGGCTCTCTTCGTGCTAACTTTCGCCGCTCTTTCTCATTGACAGTTAGCTACTACGACAACTGCCGTTTTTCGGACCACGCCGTAAGCTTTTGCGCCACCAAAAACCCGAGCTTTTACAGCCCACGTAAACGTAAACAAAAACTAAAACAATGGCCGATGAGGATATCACACTGAACGAGGATCAGCTCCTAGAGTCGTTGGACGAGACGAACGGCGAGCAGGAGACTGAGATCATCACAGAGACCGAGGTGAGTTTTGGAGTTAAGATAAGGGGGCGTCTCGATGATGATGATGGTCAAAAACCAGTTTGTTGGCCCGCCCTGCGAAAGCCCGCCGATTCCCTGGAAAAGCTCGCAAAGCTTTTGGGGGATATACAAAGGCGAAAGTCACCGCAATGGCTGCCATTTTCAAAGCGTCGCTTCGCATTGTCTGCCGTGTTTTTGGGCGTTTCGCTAATTGATCCAAATCCAATTCAAATCCTTTTCTATTCCATCTCTTCCGGGTCACAAGGAGGAGGGCAGCATGCAAATCGATCCCGAACTGGAGGCCATTAAGGCGCGCGTCAAGGAGATGGAAGAGGAGGCCGAGAAGATCAAGCAAATGCAGTCGGAAGTCGACAAACAAATGGCTGGTGGCTCCACCACCGGTTTGGCCACCGTTCCGCTTTCCCTTGAGGAGAAGCAGGAGATAGACACGCGGTCCGTCTACGTGGGCAATGTGGACTACGGAGCATCGGCCGAGGAACTGGAGGCCCACTTCCACGGCTGCGGCACCATCAACCGCGTCACCATACTCTGCAACAAGGCCGATGGCCATCCCAAGGGATTCGCGTACATCGAGTTCGGATCGAAGGAGTTCGTCGAGACGGCACTGGCCATGAACGAAACCCTCTTCCGAGGGCGTCAAATCAAGGTGGATACTAGAGACACTTATTCCTTATAAAAGACACTTATACTTATAGAAGAGTAGTGATTAGAAAAAGGAAGAGTTTTCGGTCCCTTTCCGGATAAACTTTCAAATTTGTTCTTGCATTCAGTTACATAATATGTCGGTTTAAATTACATTTTTTTAAATAGTTAGTTGCCCAGTTTTTTAACCTCTAAGAAGGTTTGGTAACTTTAAATTCGAAAGAAAATTGATTTAGGGGCAAAACAGAAAACGTATATTGCCGTGTGTTCTGGTTCACTATTAACTGACGAATCAATATAAGCATGTCAGTCCGATCAGAGCTCCATATCAATTAGAACTGTGGAGGACTGGAACTATTATGCCACCATTTTTTTAATGGTAGAACTAATAAGATTACCCTAAAAAAATATACCGAGTTATTGATTTAAGTTGGACTATTTGTTAAGAATGTTACCTTATATGTTTGCTTTTGATAACATTAACGCTCTAAGCTAGCCAGTATAGATTATTACATGATATTGATTAGCGGATACCTTAAATACTGTATCTTATTTTATAGTTTACATTCTAACCTTTTTTTCCATGCTCTGCAGGTGATGTCGAAGCGCACAAACCGCCCTGGCCTGTCCACCACAAACCGATTTGCCCGAGGCAGCTTCCGTGGTCGAGGAGCCCGCGTTTCCCGAGCGTGCTGTCACTCTACCTTCCGTGGAGCCCGACGCGCTATGTAAGTGCGCCCTGGTTAATCGCGATTGGATCCAGCTAATCCCGGTCTGTCTTTCGTTTCAGAAGGGGTTACCGCGGTCGCGCCAATTACTACGCTCCATATTGATTATTGTTTTATTAAAACCCTAGTAAGGTAAGCCCACAATTTTTAACTCATCTAAAAACTAAAACGAACGAGACTGCTTCTTATCTACCTGAAACGTCCTTGACCGAATATTTATTTTTGAGATTTTCTTTATGAGGCTCTGTCCGTTCTATGCAAGTGAGCGTAATGCTTTACGAATAATTAAAATACAAATTTTGTACACGATTTTAAAATCCATAGACTGGATCTAAAGTGTAATAAGATATTTTTTAATTTAAAAATTATAGGTTTTGAATAAGCAATCTTTTTAAACGTCATTTCCACTTCTGAAGTATACATAGCGAATTCCACCAATCATTGGAGCAATCAGTTGTACGTTTAGATAATTAGTAACCTGGGGGCATTTAAAATTGAAAACGTTAGGACCATTATCCTTTTTGTGAATGCCTTATCCTTCATCCGCATCGTATTGGGACGAATAATATTGCCTTCATTTAATTTACCGACACTCTTCTTTAATCCAATAACTATTTGATTTCAGATTTTTTTACAATATTATTTCAAAAAACATTATTTTATTGCCAAACTTCTTTGCTAAATAAAAACAAAAAAGAGATAACAATCACAAGAGAAAACGCCAGAAAAAAATCGTTTCAATAAAAAAAAGCATCAACAGCAAGAAAAGAGGCGAAATAGAAGAGACTTCGAAAATAATAAAAAATCAACATGGAAATACGAATATCTTGACTTGGCTATAATGTTTTTTGAAGCACCCAACACCAAACACCCCCTTTTCACACATTTTAATTTTCAAATAATAAATCAAAAAAAGATTATGAAAAACAAGAAGTTGATTTAGAAAAACAAAAAAATATATATCAATAAATATATATAAAAGAAACGCAAAAGAAAACCACAAATCGTAATTAAAGAAGTTAAAAGATGGCAAAAACAAGTTAAAGAAGGAAGAAAATAATAAAAAAAAAATCAAAAGAACACAAGACTCTTGGGAAAGAAGTTAATCAACAAAATAGATAAAAAAGAAAGTGCGTAATTTATATATTCAAAAAAATATATAGAGTAAAGAAAAGAAGTTGAATTTTACTGAACTGAAAAAGAAGATGACAAATATAATCGAATTAAACAAGCGTTCAATGCCTTTCCTTTGGGCGGGACAAGGTTTTTGGGAATCATGATGTCACGATGTCAAACTGCTCCAACCAATCCAGTCCTGCGAATCAATACTTATGCATGTGTGGCAGCGAAATAAACAGAACACTCTTTCTTCAAGCACTATTATATGGTTTTTATTTCAATTGTAGGATTGCCGAGCCTGAGCGGATTTCGACTCGATGAAATACCCGTCTCGTTCGATGGCGGTTTTTGTTCTAGCGCTTCTAAAATTGACCCTGGATCCTAGTTCTTCTGGACGGCGGCCTGCACCAAAGGCAGGTTCTTGCCCAGGAAGCACTTGAATCCGCGGTAGGCCCAGGTGTTGGCGGGCGACTTCTGCTCGTTCTTGTCGGCGCACTTCTCGATGTCGGCCTTCAGCGCGGCCTTATCCTCCTTGCCCTGGCCCAGCTGCGCCACCAGGTTGTCCACCTTGAAGCCCTTGGTCTCATCGAACAGGTCGAATTTGACGAAGATGCACTGGATGTAGTTGCGGGTGATCTCATCCTCGGGATAGTCGAAGGTCTTGTACTTGGCGATCAGGGCCTCGGTCACCTTGCTGGCGGCGCCGCACTCCTTGCGCACATTCTGCAGATCCTCGGCGGTGCGGAGCTTGTACTCGGCGGCGGAGGTCTGGAGGGATAATGTGAATTACTGACTGACTGCCATCAGCTCTTTAGTTACTTTGTACTCACCAGACCCAGCAGGGCGCACAGCAGAATGGCAACGGCGTTCTTCATACTGAAAGAGGTTTTTGGTTTGTTTTTAAAGAGGTGCTTGTGCTTGCTCTGTGATCACCCGGAGGAAACTGTTGACTGTGGACTGGTCTGCTCCAGCTTTTATACTTTCGAGCACGGCTCAATGTGCTGTATGTGTACATATGTCGCACTCAATTGTGGGGCGATTTTGAGTGTCGCTCAATTGAGTTGCACTCGCTGGCTGTAATTTAAATCTCATTATGGAATTTTTTATGAGCTCGAATTTGCCCTAAGGACGTGCTGATTAAAATTATTCAGTAGTAGATAGTTCTTTGTAAATCCTTTATCATCAGCAAAACAATTTAATTTGTTTCATGCTTCCAAGTAAAAAGTTTCTAACTGTTAATTACACTGTTAAAATACAAATTTTAATTAAAGAAGAAATATTTTTTAATACATTTCGGGGTTCATAATTGAAATCTGGTAATAAAAAAGTTCCTGCATGACAGAATTAAAAAATGGTTTAAGTTTGAAATAATGACGACTTTGAGAGTTTTGAAATTAAATTAAGTTAATTAATTAAAAGTGCCGGCGCTGGCAGATTTAAAAATCTCTATAGCGATATCTATGATATACGTATAATAATATATTTGTGTAAAAGTAATAAAAGGTGAAATTAAGTAACATAGTTTTATTAAAACAGCAATAAATAATCAAGTCATCAGGTTTAACAAAATATGAACCCATTTTAATCACATTTTAAGTTTTTGTTTCGGTTCTTTTTATGAGAAAACATAATCAGAAAGTGTCATTTTCCGGAGAGCCACTGTACTTATAAAAACTTTTGTGGCATACAACAAAACTATAAGCTCTAGTCTCGGATAGATCAGCTGATTTTGATTTGAGTTGTGGCATTATTAACAGTTAAATCAGTTTAAAATTTCCATTGTTTGTCTGGAGGGAGCGCAAGCGAAGTCTATAAACCAAACATAAATGCGATTTGCATGGGTGGCGGTCTAATGACGAAGGGGTCCAAGTAGATCACGTTTTTTTTCCAGAGAACTGTTTCACTTTCAATTAATTTGTAGAAAATCGAAATCTACCAGAGAATGTTTATTACATTTGTTAACTTGTATTGAAAGCCATTAAAGCTGTTATATGCATACATAAATGACCAATAAAGTTTTTATTTAAAAATGTAGAAATAATATTGAAAATGAAAAAGTTTATGCAATTGATTTTAGCATATCGACGTCAAATTTGGAACATACTTTTAGCGTTTCTTTTAAACATTGATTAAAACATATCGAATAGATACCATTTTAAAATGTTTATAACTTTCAATGTGCAAAGCTTAGATTTCTTTGGTACCAAAATAAAAAATTATAGAACCAACATTCATTACGCGTAAGAAAATTGGAATCATTGACCGCGCGAAAAATTCATATTTAGTTCTATTGTCTTATAATTAAGTACAACTTTTGAGCCCGACAAGCAAGAACAATACTTAGTGTTAACATCTACAAAATCATTGCTTACAAACCCCCCATTTTTGGGAAGTTTTGACCCCCAGAAATAGTGGATCTGCCACTGCGTTTGCTTGACCGACCATTTGTGGTCACTTAAACTGCCCACTTGGACATCTGTGGGCTTTTGTGTATGCTGTTGGATGGAGAGTCGGTCTGCTCTGCATTAAATGAGCATTAATTGAATTGGCAAAATTACGTTGACAAATGAAATTCGCCCCCCGCCAACGCACATTGGATGTCATAGAGTGCTGCCCACAGCCTGCCGATTTAGCACCCACTTTCGAGAATTTTCCATTGCAACATGAGTGGGCCCCATGGGAATTGAGTGCCCAAATCCACTCATAAGTATATATGTACGTATACATATCGTATATCAACAGCCAGACAACAGGTGGATTTCCATTCGCAAGCAGAGACGAGTCCATTTCGGCTTTCTTTGAATTTGAAGCATTTATTTGTATTGAAACACTATCAGTTAAGTATACATAGGTCTAAAGCACAGTTTTCATAAAAACTCCAAAAAAAACCTCATCACAATGAACTAAATTTAAATGATCACATACGAAAAAATAATGAAATCGAAAATCACAACTCCCATACGCCATTTGGAATATGCATCTTCTAAGAACCTGCAGGAGTCTCAAAGGAACTAACTATATAGTTATTATAATAACTCAATTTTGATTATAACTTAAGTCCACTCACTTGACGAGAAACGATCGAATGGTAAAGTTCGAAATGATAATGAAACCAAGGCAATCGCGAATTCTGGCTAAGTTTATGCAAAGTTATAAATATTTCGTTTTTGGTAAGCACATCTAGAGGGTTTTGAGGCTAAGCAAACAAATTGGAAAAGCGATATCTGCTATATAGAGTGTGTGTGTTTGCATATCCGTATAAATATGGTAATATAGTAAGGAACCAGTTCACTTCTCGGGAATGGGTCGCAGGGTGGCCAAGTCCAACTTGTTGCTCGGCGGCACCAGTGCCGTCTCCAGTTCGGGGATCTCAAAGTCGGGGATGGGGTCGCGCCAATAGTTGAAGTTGGAGAACTCAGCAGAGGCTTCGTCGTGTTTCACCGGCGGGAACAGTTGATCCACAATGTACGTCATGCTGCAGTATCTGGAAGCAAAAAGGCAGGCTTGATCAGATCATGTATAATATTAGAGCCCATAGCCCAGGGTTATGCTATGATCTTTGTCGATCGACAGCAGCCCGAGGTTATGCTATGCTATATATTGGAATGCCCGAATCAGGATATACGCCCTGGGATATACTGCATTTTTTTTTTATACAGTAAAACTCGCAAAACACGAACTATGGAAAACAAATACTTACCGTTACTTAATCTAAGAATGTTCGGTATTTAAGTAATCATCTAGATATACTCTAGTTACAGATATATGAAACTACCGGATTTAGCTCAGAACTCATGCCACACTCAGCGATCAAAGTCAAAAATAAAAGATTACCATCACAGCGAAAATAAAGGTATATTTTGTTGAGTACTTCATATAATTGTCATCCTTAAAACTAAACATCAAGACCTGCTGGGAGCAGAATACTTTCCAAACATAACTGGTCGGCGAACTTGGAGCTCGCGGACCTGGCACATCAGGCACAGACATATATAGGACACTCCTAACTCTCTCTCTCTCTCTCTCTCTCTTTCTTAGAAAACTTATCACAATTTGTAGGCTGCACAACCATCGGCTTGGGATAGGACTGTGGCTAATTTAGGAATTCAACCACTTGGGGGGCGAGGCCAAGATGACCTCGTTTTTGGTGGAGACGCGGCGGACTCGCATAATGAGACCCATATTGGAGGACTGATCGTCGCCGGAGGCCACGTCCGCCTGGATGCCATCATCGTCGTTGGCAAAATCATCGTTGTAGAGGGCCTCGTCATCGTCATCGTCCTCATCTTCATCGCTGCTCTCCTCACTGTGAATGTGAATCACCTCGTCGTCGTAATCGTCGCTGAACTGCAGCTCATCCTCCGACTCTTCGTCGTCGAAGATGTCCGTCCGGTAATCGAAATCATCCTGGTTGTTTAGCAGCGGAAAGTATTCGTCGACTTCTAGCGACTGATTGATGTAGCCACTGTGTAAATTTGACAACCAAAATGCTTGAATTGGATTTGGCAGGCTTTTCGATCGTTTGATTGATTGATTGAGTGGGGTGCGATTTTTGGGTGGGTAGTACAATGGATAGATACTACACAGATAGGAAGTACACTCAAACAGCATAGAGACACCTAGCGTTACGTGATGAAGTTAATTCGACTTGAGCCAATTAGCGTTTGTTGTTTGGTTTGATTTGGTTTTGTTTTGCGAATTAGTTAACGTTATCGGATGTGGCATGAGTTCAGTAATGAGCAACACCGGAACCATATAGTATACATGGGAGAGACACATGTGCAGTTAGGGCTAAACACTAGGCTAGGGCATCAACGGATCGCTACTTACGAGGACTGGAATGTTTGGGTCAGCTCGTGCTTCAGCTCGCCCTTTGTGTTGATGGTGAAGATGCGCATGATGGGAATGCCAACGGCTCGATACGCCCACACGTCCTGGAAGGGATTACAAATACGGTGGATTGAATAATATAACTCAGACTGTTTGGTATTAAGATATGCCAAACCCTGACTGCATTTCAACTTTTATACTTCAATAAGTGATTGAATCAGGGCTATTGTATCTTAAATTGAGATGCTTTGGCCAGACTTACATTGATGCGATTGCCGTAGCCGGCGTAGAAGGGCTCCTTGTCGGGGAAGAGATCGCGTATGTCCGATAGACAGGCGATCTTGAACTGCTCCGGCTTCTTCTCGATCACCTCACGATGGAAGGCCGAAATGAGGGACGTGGGATTGAGCAGCAGCGGACCCTCCGGCAGCATCACGTTACCCTGCCGGATCGACCGGAGATACTCGCGTGTCACTCGGCTCTGGCCGATGGCACGGGCCGACAGATAGAGCAGCTTGTAGCCATTCTGCTCGATCTTTGAGAAGAGCTGCGCCACCCCCAGCTGCGCCCAGTCCTTGCCCACCATGGGCAAGATGTGGCCCAGCACATCCGACCTGGTGATGGTGCCATCAATGTCCGAGATCACCACCTTGTCGTTGTGCTTCCAGCGGAACAAGTAGCACTTGCATCGCGTCGTTCCCTGATAGGCGGTGGTCACGCTGAACTCGATCTCGTTCATGCCCTCCTTGAGGTTTAGTTTTTTCTATGATGGACAAAGAATCGTTTAATCTTTGGCCAATTATGGAAAGGATTTGATTTCAGAGCTTACAATGGCAGCCGAGCTGAGACGGAGCGACTTCTTGTAGCGCTCCTTGGGCTCGTCGCTCTTGTTGGAGGCCATGGTCAGCTCCTCCAGGTTGTCCACCAACGCCGAGGTGTTCTCCGCGTTCACCAGTGAGTCGCTCTTGCTCAGCGTGGGATCGCTGATGTCGGGCGAAGTGGGCCTTGAGGTTTGGGTGCCCACCGCTGCCTGATCGCCATCTGGAGGAGATTGATTTATAAGTTTGGCTATCACTTAAGGTGCAGTTTTTCCATTTATCTTACCCTTCTCATCCTTGCCCAGTGGCATGCCATGACCGCTGTTCACATGGTTGGGCGCAGCGTCCTGCGATCGCCGCCAGCTCCACCAGTAGCGCTTGGTCTGGCCCACATTGTCCGCCTGGGCGGCCGCCTCTTGCTTGTCGTCGCCGGACAAGCACTTGTCCTCCACCGTCTGCGACATTAGCTGCTCAATGGCATCCTGATCGGAGAGGAATATCAGATATCGTCTAGTTAGAGCAGAAAGCAAGCAGGGCGGTCTACACAAAAGGCTTGGCGCTTTGGGGCCAACTTACATGGGTTAGTGGCTTCTGGAAGGTGATCATTGTCATGACAATGGGACATGCAGCCATCCAGGTGTAGTATTTGCCATTCAGCCGTACGACTAGGTTAGGCGATGAGAAAATGCTGGGGCTTTTGCACACCTGCGCGCATGGTACGAATGAGGGCGTGGCATGGGAAGAGACTGGTTAACAAGGCGGGATGCAGTGCGTGGGGTGGCGCAGTGAATAGTGCATGGAACTTAAACACACACACAGAACATAGCACCAATGGCGGCCATTTGCGGGATAATACTCACGTCTGGATAGTTGACCAGGTGACGGTCGAACTCCTCGTCCGAGGGTGCTGCTCCCTGCTCCGACATTCCGCACATGGACATGGCCACAAAGTCCAAATATCTGTGAGCGATATGAAGGCTATAGGATATTGTATTGTAATCTTCTCCCAAGTTCAACTCACTTGTTGTCCCGCTGCTGCTTGGTCTCGTCGAAGTCCGAGTCAAGACTCTTCTGACCCTCCTCCAGCGAGCTGGGCGAGTGGGGCAGGCTGGTTCCATTGCCACTCTCACCATCCTCCTCCGGCGGCGCGGAAGTCTCCTTGGACTTGGGCGTGGGGAAGTACAGGGCCGCCATCTCGGGATCCATGCTGCCGGCGTCCAGATCGGATAGATATATGTCGCCCACCTCGGTAACGCCCTTCTCCTTGCGCAACCGATTGGCCCGCTTCATGAAGCTGAACATGTGGCCTAGCATCGATTGGTGCTCGCTCTGCTGCACCTGGTCGGCGCTCATAGCCTCGTTCTTGGCCTGCTCCGGCGTTGGCAGCTCGCCCCACTTCCACGAGGCGGCGATCTCGTCCTCATCCATACACGTATGACGCATTGTCGTCTCCAGCTCACTGTCGCTCTGGATGGGCGTCGAGGGTCGTCCGCCGGCACGACCAGATCCGCCAACACCACCACCCACAGGAGTGGTGATTTCCGTGTCGCTGAAGAAGTGAATGTCCAAATCCAGACGCTGATTCACTGTGGGAGTGTGCGGGATCTCGCTTAGCGGGCTATCGTTGTCAGAGCGGGCGGTGACCAGAGGAGCCGACGGTTGTTCATCATTTGACGAGGAGTTGTTGTTGTTGTTGTTGGTGGAACTGGATATGGGTGGATCGCCCTCATCAATGTTGCTGACCAACAAGGAGGCCGTCTCCGCCGAGAGTAAATCACCACCGCCAGCACTGCCCACGGAGCTGCTGGAGGAGGTCTTGCGCTGGGCATTCTTCTTCATCTGCGACTTCTTGCGCCGCTTCTTGGTCTTGCTCTTGGACACCTCCTTGGTGGCTTCGCTAGTGGTGACCGGAGTGAGGGTAAGGTCCGGCTTGGGCTGCTCCTCCTCCTTTACCTTCTGCACATCCTTATCTGTTTCAGCTTCGTTGGAAGCTTTGCTTTGGTTCTCCAGCTCCGACTCCGTCGATTTCTTTTCGCCCTGGAACAGCTCCTCATGCTCGGCCCACTCCTGGCGAATCTTCTGGGTGGTGAATTCCTTAAGCTTCTCGCTCAGATTGCGACGCTCCAGCGTGTTGTCTGTGTGCCTGTTAGGATTACAAAATGCGTTTGCTTAGACATGTCCCCGGATTGCTTGGGTATGGATAGGCATTGTGTACCTGCGCTGCGAGTAATCCGAGACCTGGTTCTCGAACTTGCTGCCCTCGACGGCGGCTTGCTTGGGCTCCTCCTTGGAGAAGTCAATGGAGTTGCGTCGCGGCAATGGCAGGGGCAGGAGCAAATCCTCGCTAGCGTTTCTAAAATGATTTCGCAAGTGACAGGATGAGTTGGGTGTTGGTGGAGAAGCAAGCACATCTCACTTACTTGTCGGCCGCCACACCACTGATGTCCTCCATGGTGTCGTTGCCCTTGTCTCGCGACTGCAGGAAGCTGTTGGGAATGGGCGATGTGGCCAGGTTGGCTGGCAGCTCCTCGTCCTCATCCTCCAGGCATTCCTCCACGAAGAAGGCCTCGCCGGAGTCGCCCAGCTTCATTTGTATGTCCACGGGGGCGCCATTTATCTCAATGTCCACCTAGTTGAGTGAAAATAAAAATAAATAAATAAGTAATTCAAATATATTTCTTATAGATAGCTGTGTAATATTGTAAGAAAATATAAAATTGCAAAAATAATGAAATGTTGACATAGTACTGTATACTGTACACTGTATATATATTATTTATTCTTTCTGTATTTAATATGATTGCTTGCATATCTATAAGAATGATAAGCACTCTGGCAATATCTCGTTCACAAGATACGTGTACTCTTGATATATATAATACCTAAGGTCCAAGTTCGTCAGGTTTAAAGTTTATTAGTTACAACAGGCAAAGTCCCTCGATTAATTTTTTCACATTAGGCAAATTCCCTTAAGTATAGATACGAATGAGATCACCAATTTTTGCTTTGATTTAATAATAAAAAAAAACTCTTCCGAAACTAGACAAATTATTGCATTACCATATAGTTCATAGAATTATATCTAAGCTTTGTCCTGCTAGATTTGATTTTACAGGACTAATGGTTACACTTACCACCTTCTCCCGACTCCTTAGCACTCCCAGCTTGCCAAAGCGAACGTGAAAGGGCGAACATTGGAACTCGCCATCCCGCTGCTCCACCACGATCACATCGATGGCTCCCGTGAGGGTGGCCGCATTTATGTCGTTGTAGAAGTCGCGGAAGTTGCTGAAGACGCGCGCCAGGCTGTTCATCTTCGATCTGCTTCGGTTGTTGGTCTTCCCGGAAAATGGGTTTCCTTACTGCTGGGGATTTCTCTCCTTGATCTCCCCGAAAACTGCTTGTCTAATCTCAAAGCTCCGACTTTGTGTGTTTGCCTATGCCGTGTGTGGTTATATGGCAGCCATAATTATTGGCAGGCGTTCAAATGCGCCGCTTATTGACGAAGAATATCGGCACTGCGACTTTGGACCCGCCTCTGAGATACGGCAGCTGTAAAGGGCAAAGCGGAAACGGTGGTGAGTAATTTGTATAGGCCATCATTTTCTCGACGTTTATTTCGGCTTGGCAACGGCGAGCGTCTGCAGAAAATAGATAAATTGCATCAGAGGAGAGGACATCCCGTGCTTGGAAGCCCCAACAATGCACCTAAATTGTATTTTTAACCTTTTCGTCTCTCTGTCACTCTACTCTGGGTGCTCAAAGTCAAGGTGAGTTGCTATAGAGCAGAGACAAAGCCGACTAGCAATGTGTTGCTGACCGCCGGCAACATCCCCGCAGCAACAGCAATGTCACCGCGGCAACACGGTACATTTGCGTTGAAATGTTGCCAGTCGGCGGACGTGACGTTGAAAATACAACCACAGAATGAAAATTATAAACAAAGCAGCTACCTACATATAATGTATTCAACACTTGGGGTCACAACCATAGCAACCAACTGAAAAATAAAAGGAACTTTCAATACAAAATAAAGCATAAAGGGTTGGTGATCGGGCCAACGATAATCGTTAGGAATGATTTTTGTTTGATGAAATTTAATACCATAATTTGAAAATAGCTTTTTATATGAAACCTATTTCCTGCCACAAAGTTATGGTTTTTATGAATAGCCATTTGGGCCATGTTTAAAAGAATTGCATTATTATGTTGGCCAATGTTGTAAATGTGCGATGCCATTTAAATGTAATTCATTTCATTTTCCCTGCGCTCGGTTAAGTTTATTTACCACAAGTTCAAGGCAAGATAAACCGTTGAAAGGCAGGGTAAATATAATTATACGGGCTGTCGGCCCCGATGAAGGCATTTTCGAATGCTTATCTGGGATAAAAACTATTTACGAGTGTCACCGATGAATTGGGGCGATAAACCTAGTCGAACGCTGCTTATCAAAGACTGTTACCGATGCCAGTGGCGTGTTCTACTGTTCGCAAATGATAAAACACAGAATAAATAAACCCGAAGAATACAAACACATTGGCGTTCAGTAAGTATGAATTAATCATGGGCACTGCCGAAAGACATCACGCGATATCGAGTGGAACGCAGGCTTTACAACTTGAACTACACACGAACAAGTCAGTTAATAACTAGCCATAGAGTTCAATGTCCAACATTGCACAATAATTAAGCGAATTTAACAAACAATAATTGCTAGATTTTTGGATTTTGGAAGCCGTGCCAACGGTCGACGATATCGCACTTCACATACCCGACAATCTGACGAGATTATTATATTTACCTTGGCTGGGAATTCGAAAGAATTTGTAGATAAAGCGTGAATTGATCTGCATAGGCAAAAACAAATAGATTATTTGTTGAATTTAATTTTGATTTTATCAATTGCCATACATTAAACAACTTCAAATCTAACAAAATTCTCAAATATTTAGATACTTGCTGTTCAAAATTTTTAATAAGTGTAAAACTTCATTTGTTTATTTGTGCAAATATTAAACAAAAAATTGTCTCTTTCTATTTGTAACAGTTCTGTTTTGTTAATTTACTTGAAATCAATAGTCCCTAAGCACAAATTAATCTAATCAATACTTGTTCATTATTTATTTTTTTTGTCAATTAAAATCCGCTGAAATAATAAAGATAACAAATAATACAATGTTATATTGAAAAAATAGATTATTCATCACGCTTGTTTGTTAAGATAGTTTGACTGTTTATTGTAATGATGTTATGTTTAAATTGTTTTGTTGGTCAATTTTGATACGAAAAAAAAACACATTTTCCATTTTGATATTATTTTTGGAAATGTAACATAGAGTTCATTATTTGTAGAACTTCAATTAGAATATTATTTAAGAAGCAAAATTGATTGCAAACTATTTTAGTAATGAGACTAAAAAGACACATATTTTTCTCTCCGTGTAGTAAAGGAGGGTGCTCAATCGGGAGTCCTACAAATGCACGCAGCAAACGAACAGCAGACATCACGCCATCTGTCACGCGTTGCGGCCCCACTTCACTTTCACCTGCGAAGCTGTGGAGCCATGTTAAGCGTGAATCGTGGAGCAGAAGCGGGTAGCAAAACAACATTCGATGAAACACATGGAAATCGGACGATGGTAACAAGAGTAACTGCGGTAAGTCACAGCGGTAACTAACAAAGAAACCCCAGAATGGGGCCAACTTCAAGAGAAGCTAAGTACGTACCATGTATCCAGACAAAGACACAAAGGGAACTCGGGTTTCCACACAAATAACAACTCTGAGATAACGCTTCACATATGTACAACTAAAATATTGATATTTCGGACGATTTCAGACAAAAGATAAATGTCATTTTTTCTACGAGAGTGGACAATAAAAATATAAAAATTAATAAGGAATCTTTTAACTAACAAGTTTAAATTAAACTTTGACTTTTCTCTGACCAGACAGTGTATAGCACG
Organism: Drosophila elegans; assembly: GCF_018152505.1. Lineage (NCBI taxonomy): Eukaryota > Metazoa > Arthropoda > Insecta > Diptera > Drosophilidae > Drosophila > Drosophila elegans. The sequence goes on along the minus strand of NW_024545903.1, from coordinate 4,149,777 downwards.
CAAACTTTGTTCCCGCACCAAATCGAAAATTAAATCGAGGCAGATTGGTTCAATTTCGCGTTGAGTTTAGTTTTAATATGCATTTTAATGGGTCTGGGTCTGCGACTGTTTGCTGTTTTGTGTTGAGTCACGATCAAAGTCCAGGGAATCGGGGAATGCGAGCGAATAAAAAGAGGCGACCGAACAAACAAACAAACAAACACGGGCACAAAGTCTAACCAAAGATCTTGCCAAGAAATACGTCTGCAGGCGTACGTTCGTTCTCGACTGATCATCTCTAGTATAATGGAAATTTTCAAAAAATTCATTGGTTTTCGGTATGTAATCCACTATACCTCTGGCACTATATTCGCCGCACAGCTGTATAAAATTGTTGCCCTTGAAAACACTAGCGAAACTATGGCGAATCACTCTGCTTTCCGTGTTATTTTCAGGGTTTTTTTTCACAATATTTTTAAAGAGTTCTTGTGTGTTTCTTCGGTCTTTTAGATTATTCACTGTTCGGATTCTTCCGTATACTTGTTGCTCCGTCGAATCTTTTTTGAAGACTGAGCGTTGGAGCAGTGCGGCTAATCGAATTAGGCAGGTGCCCGAGTGAGTGAGAGAACGCTGAGAGAGAGAGAGAGTGCGAAAGCTTCGCCACAAACCTGTAAAACCGGAAAGTCATGTAACTTTTGTTGCCATGTCATATCTATGTACTAAACAGCGGAGGTAAGAATAATAGGAAATTGTTTGGTAGCCAGCCAAAAAAGTTGATCAATTTTTAAGAGTGTGCCGAACATTAGGTATTTGTTTAAAGACAAACTTGACTGAAATTATTCTCATTTCAACTAAATTATAGAATGGAGAAATATTATTTTTTAAACTTTGGAAACACTACTATAAATTTGATCATAACTGTATATAAGCATGTGTTTGAGTTTTGCCCACCATTTAGTCTCTCTCTCCCTCTCTTTTGGCGAGACTTAATAACTGTGCTTATCAGCTGCTCGCACGCCAAACAGCAGCTGTTTATGTGCAATCGAAAGCTCCATACATACATGTAATAAATAAAATAATTGTAAGTGTTCTCATATGATCTGATCCGAGTCCGGGACCCCAGAAAAAGCGTCATTTTGCGATGGTGCGATTTCTACGTCACTGGAAATGTTTTCGGGATAACAAGATGAATTTTTTGATACAGGAAGTGTCTAGAGTATACTAATGAGTCCTCAAATGATCCATGGTCAAAATATGCTCGACGGCAATATAAGCAAATGGTGGGAAGACAATAAAACCGCTAAGAGAAAAACAGCCAAACAATTCGTCACAATTTGGGACTGTGGAATATTTTTTGAATGCCAATGGGTGCCAACAAAAGATAACGACGTGTACGAAAGACTTATAGTTCGTATTTATGAATCAAATTTAGTACTGATCAAATAAACAAAACTTACCAATTCAAACAACAATAATAACCAAAAAGAAAACAAATAAACAAAATCAATTACGATTTAAATAATTTAAATGTATTTGCATAGTTTAAGTGATAAAACTAAAGAAATATAGTTATACGTATGTATGTACATCGAACAAATTGTACCAAAAATATATAGTATGAATGCCTCATCATTTCCTCCCGTCCATCTGAACGAATATATATGTATGTATATAATAAATAGGTTACCGTGAAGAGTACAAATAACTAAATAGTTGGCAAAGGCAGACGACATATGTTTGTATATGGGATTGTAGCATGATATGTGGTAAATATAACTAGGCTCTAAAACAAAACATATTCAGATAGCAGATAGATAATAGCAATTACTAAGAACAACACCTCGTTTCAATGGTTTTATTGGACCCCAACAATAAGCAGGCAAACTCTAGCTCTGGTACAGAAGCCCAATTACTTGGGACTGGTCGTGGACTTGCGCCGGGCATCCGTTATGGCACCCCACAGTTCGATGATAAAGTCATCCGTGAAGCCGAAGGACTCCAGGTCCGAGTTGTCGATGGCCTCGGCGAAGTCCATCGAGTTGGACTTTTGGTCGCCCAAATCCCAGATCTGCGACGCCAGCTCCGTGTCGTTGATGCCCATGAAGGACTCGAGCAGGTTGTTGATGGCCTCGATCCCGGCCACTGTCGCCTCATCGAACTTCGGCTCGATCTCTGCATTTCCATTGGCCTTGAACCGCAGCGTCTCCTTGCCGCTGCCGTAGTTGCGTCCACCGGCCAATCCGCTGCCCGACGCCCTCGACTGGCTGCGCGGTCCGATGCCCTGAAAGCCGCTCTTCACCGGCTCCACCAGGCGCAGGGTGAACGTCTCGCCGGTGGCTATGTCCTTGAGCATGCGCGCCACCTCGTAGTGCCGCTTGCCCACCATGTTCTGACCATTCAGCTTCTCGATGTGATCGCCCACGCAGATGTGCTCTATGCGATCGATGATCGAGTCCTCTTTGATCCGCTTGATAAAGGCATAGCCGGCTCCATTGTCCGTGATCGTCAGGCCCAGGGCATCCTGCGACTTTACAATCTCGATCTCCTTGGGCCGACCCTTGCGGTGGGCAAAGATGAAGTCGTCCAGGCCGATCTGACCGCCCAGCAGACGCGTCATGTCCACCTTGTGCGAGTTGAGGGTGCAGAAGAGGATGTCCTTCTCGGATATATCGAAGCACTCGGCGATCTTCTGATATAGCTCTCGAACGCTGGAAAAGTCGTGGATGAGGCCTGTGGGACTGCCGTGGGCCAGTTGGCAGTGGAAAACCAGTGGTGGCTTTGACTTCTCCGGAGTGCCGTTGTTGTTATTGTTATTGCTGATGTGGCTGCCCTGTGAGGATCCCGAATTCATGGAGGATCGACTACCAAACTGTGAGCCCCCGTCCACAGTGGGTCCCTGCTTGGGTGATTTTCTCGTGAACAGCGGCATAATGGAATGGGATGGTGTCCTTAATTAATCCTTGGGTCGGAAAACTCCCTCTAGTTGTGGAACATGTAGTGCTGCGATCGTCCGTTGCCTGTTACCTTGCTCTTGATCCCGATCTGTGTGCGTAGAAGAAATGGGGATGCTCTTGCAATTAGGCGATTACACTCGTTGTTAGGCGTTGCGTTTTAGTAAGTTTTGTGGCAGTCGTTTCGACTGGGACTTAGTCATAGGTGGGTGAGTTAGTGGCGATTAATTGGGGGGAGGGATGTGTGTGAGTGTGTGTAAGTTAACACTGTAAAGTACAGCCCACAACCAGGCTACGCGTACAGGTTTATCTAATCGGTTTGTCGGTTCGAATCGGTCGTAAATTGCAAACGGAAAGTGCAAATACCAAGGCCAATTATTTGGAGCTATGAATCAGAAATCGATCTGGCCAGATTAGGATTAGAGTCAGTACGATCTCGTACTCTTCGATTACACCTTATCACCGGTCTTTGTTTTAATTTCAAGTCAACTCATCGAATTTCTTTTACTATTTGAGGTTAGACACGTGTCGAAGCTCTTAAACTTTTCAAATAGTTCTTAACTTGGGTCTTAAAACACATAAGCACTCTCACTAATTATTATTTACTAAACATCGTAATCAATTGATTAATTATTACCCTACTAAAGCAGCATAGCATGGACGAGCTGCGGAGAAACACATTGAATTCCAACCAATTTTTGTCACACTGAGGCGACTGCTTTTCACTACTTTTTCCCCGACTTTTTGGTGCTAGCGATAAGATTCAACGCATATGCCCGATAAGACAACTTCACAAGATAAGAGCCTCGGCAAAAGATACGGGTGTAACCGAGGGTTTATCGCAAAGTTTCCACTCTCTGTCAACGTCCGTCCCGAGCAGTCCGTCAATGTGAACTGAACCACTGGCCGAAGTTGGCCACTTGATGGCAGTTAGTTTCCCTTCCTATCTCCAATGCACTTCCGCTGAAGAAAAGCTGTAGTTCATGAACCTACTTACTTCTTTGTTAATTGTACGTACTTAAGAGAAATGACGCTTGATTTTGTTATTATGTCTGGGATTTTGCATTTACTTACTTAAATTTTGAACAACTAAAGCTGAGATGTCTAATAAATAAAATAAACAATAGAAAATGTTTGCCACACGCTTCCTTTGATTTCTTTGCTGGCATAAATCACTTAAGCCCATAACCCAATGAACTTAAATTCTTCAATTCGTCTTGATCAATCAAGAGAGTATGGATCAAACACTGACAAAAATCTTATTACTTATAGAACTCGAGATGCATTACAACATAAGTCATTAATGTTAGACTCCAGAAATATTTCTCAGACTTTAATAATACAACTCCCCACTGCTCATTTTAAAACCTTTTAAATAAATATGAGATATTTATATTGCAAGTATGATAAATCTATTATAATAATTATTATAACTCACTGGTCTACTGAATTAATCTTATCTACAAAATATCAATTTAAAATTGACAATTATTTAGTATTTTAACCTGATTGGTATGGTTATTTCTTTAAAACACCCATTTTAAAATTATTTCAAACGAAATTAAAGGTGCAAGATAAAGCACTTTCAACGTATTTTATTCAGGGCACAGACATAAACTGGTTCTCGCAGCTTTAACTAAAAACAAGTTACATACATCCCAATCGAGTAAGCAACGTGAGACGAGCCCCTTCATTCATAGTACATATCTCCATTCCCGTATATATGTGCAAGCCGCTTCTACAATGTAATATATTCAGAGTGTCATAACAAGCAAAACAACAGAATAGCCAGTGGATAGATAATGCCGACAGTCCCATCAAGGTCGAAATAGTTGAGAGCGCGTGAGTTGCTCACGCCTTAACAAACCAAGAATACTCGTTTATACATATACATAGATTGACATACATCGGCAGATACTAGATGGAACTATATGGCACCGGCTAAACGAACTACGCAGTTGAGGTGGAGCATAGAATTTAATGTGCCCCCAAAGGCGGAAGCCGGCTGAGAAGGCAGGCCCCCTTCGACAAAAAAAAAACCCGAAACCGGTGCGAGCAATGATCTTGCCATCCGAAAAAGTCTGCTTTCAGCCATAAGTTGGTGGCAACTAAATGATATTGTGTACGTAAAAATACGCCCGAATGTTATCGTAAGTTATGACACGAGGGTCATTAGCTGGGGGGCAGTGTTGACTTTTTAGCTGTGTTTTTCGTTCAACAAACTCGTTTTTTCAAATAACTAATCGCGACAAAAACTTCAAGAGTGTCACAACCGTTGGATTCGTTACCCTGGTTTTATAATTGCTTTTCCTTATGTATTATACACTTATATTTTTATTTTTTCTAAGTTTTTTTTTTATTAAATGGAAAAGTGTAAGAAAATTAATTAAACCTTGATCTTCTGATTTGAAGTCTTTATCTGGTGTTTTACAGTAATCTCTAGAGAGACTTCAACGATATATGGGTTTCAAAATAGCTTTGCTCTTTTTATCTGTTTTTTGCTGTACAAGATATTTGCGGCACTCTTTTCTAAAAAGTGTGTAAGTCTTGTTTATTTTGCTTTGTCATTATTTCAAAACCCGAAGATCTAAAACTTTAACTTTTTGTGGCAGACCGTAAATTCTTTTTTAAAACTTTGCTGTTGATGCTAAAAGTTACATATTCACACATTCAAACATAAAATTCAAAAAAATTCTCTAGCATTTAGGGAATTAAAAATAATTTGACTTTGACTTTTAAAAATATTTTTAATACATATTTTTTAAAAACCACTAAAAGGCATCATAATATTATTGCTATACTTTTAGCTAGATTTTATTTATTTGCTAGGCATTTTCACGCTAAAAAAGAAAAAAATATTAAACGTGGGTAGTCAGAGACGTGGAGTCATAACTGCGGTGATATGAGCTCCCTAAGCTGTTTTTCCGATCTCTAATTGCTGCTTGGATAAGACGTAAACAAATTCGCTTCCGCGTTGCCGGCTGATGGTGTTGTTTTGCTTAGCCCACCAGCTTGTTTACTTGGCTGCCATTGGTCGCAATCGGTGGGCTCGACGTTCAGAATGTAGATTATTGTGGGATGGATATGTAAAAGAGCTTTAATTTGCTGTAAACAACAACTGGCGGCAACAACAATTGCACATGGCTATTGTCAAATTACAGAAATTGTGCACTTAAAAATAACAACAGCCAGAGCTTGGGAGTGCAATGTGTAAACAACAAAATGCGCGATTGTTTACCCCAACGGATCGAGAATAGATATACGTAGGGGGTGGGAATATACCAAAAGCACAAGTACTTAAACTTTCAAGCAAACTATTAGTAAGTTTTTGAAGTTGTTGTGCTATGAACTCTGTTAATAATCGCTGTGTTTAATTAACGACTCGTTTTTATTACAGAAAAACAAAGTCATATAAATACAAAATACGTGCCCAAATAGATACGCACACCATTGCACGATTGACACGCGCGTGGCGAATTGGATAGTGATTTTAAATTGGGTCGCCAAGTTTTTATACAGTGAAAAATAGCATAATGTTCTCGAAAACTTTCCAGTAGTTTGTGTATACGAAAACTATATAACACAGAAGCCATATAAACAATTAAATACTATATACATTTAATTAAAATTCAACCAAAAAAAAAAAGGAAAGCTTTAATAATTAAGTCTGAAAAATATAAATATAATCCGTTTAATTCCTAGTTTAATTTCTATACCGAAATCCTTAAACTGTGTTCTTAGGCCTTATATTTAAACCATATAAGTTTCAACTGTTTGGCATTTTTCAGATCATTTAAAATAGCCAAATAATAAGCTTTTCAAAACAGACAGATTTGATTGAATTTGGTTAAAGAATAAATCATGAAACTTATTAAGTTTGCTAATGAAACAAATATTATTGTTATTTATTGGGTTTCTTTTAAAGAAATTAATTTTTTTTTTGCTGCAGCAATCTATATTGCACTTGTTTTTAATCAGTATTCGAACACCCACATTGTTGTTTGTTTGCGCAAGTTTGTATACACCCAAGTACCTACTTAATATTCTTAGCAAATCGTTGAATAAAATAAGGAGAAAGGTGAGCGACAACCCTTAACTTAGGCTGAACTTTGATTTAAATACATTAATTCATTGGCGATTGTACTTAGCCAACATTTGCTTTTTTTTCTACTTTTTGCATGTCTAGGTTCAACTATCATTCCCGAAACTCTAGATTTGAATTGTTGGGAAACCTTGGGAACCCAAAGGTTGGGAAAAATTTTTTTCCAATGTTTAAAGTATCAACATAACCACCAAGTAGTCAATGCCAAAAACAAATTATCTAAAAAGAGAAAAAAAGTAGTTGAACCTTTTTAAGAGACGTCTCTCTTTGTTAAGAGTGTTTAAAAGCTCTCCCAAAGCTTTTCAAAAGTTATCAAACAAGTTTTACTCTTTAAAAGAGAAAAAGAAGAGATCGGCGATCTCGCATTTCGTTGACTAGGTCAATTTTTTCGGCCGAGTGCGAAAATCCAGTGAACACCGTCTGATCTTTTGCTAACGGTGAAACTTAATTCGAAATGTCAACATTTTGTGAGCAAACCATGAAGACAAGCAGAAAATTGAGATTCCATATGAAATGAAAGAAAACGATACACAGAAAATATACAACATACGCTTTACATATTTAAATAAATAACTATTTATTTGAAGATAATATTTATGATTAACTTGATGAGATAAAATATTGAAGCATACATAAATCGTTATTTCCAGAATGTTTTACTATCGACATAGTTTAAATATTTAAAATAATTTTTTCATTTTAACTATTCGAAATGTCAATGAATAGTCAAAAAACCTCTAGTTAATAATTATTAACTAACATAATAAAAAAGCAAATTGGAAAATGTTGTTTTTAGTGTAAAAATGCTAAGAAATAAATAACCAATGACAACGGGCGGTTAGTTTCAGTTACGGACAAACAGAAGTATCAGTTTCCCAATGAAAAGCAGCTCGCATAAACAAATATCAATTTGTCAACGAAGAAATACGTATTTCCACCGATGATTCAGATTCAGATGATCTGTGGGCGAAGCAAAAGCTTTTAAATGTCGCTTCGCCTGGCCGATAATACATATAATTTATGCACTGCTTTTTGTGTCATTTTCTGATCACGTTTTTCTGTCGTTCCTGTATTTTTCACTACATTATTCATAATTTGCTGACATTTTCCATTTGCTATGGTTGGTTTTTTGGCTCGTTTTTTTTTGTTTACCCACTAGGGTCCCGGCACAAAGTCGTTGCTCTATGATTGTGTGATTTAGTGCAATGAACTCGTACTACGTGGAACTGCACTGCAGCCCTGGCTGAAAACATATCGAATGGCCCTTTATGGAGCATATTTTACGATACACTAATGTGGAGCACTCAAAACACCCGGGCACCGACATTAGGGTCTAGTTAGCATAATGCGCACACACCGTTGGGGCGGCAAACCGAAATAACAATGAACACACGCAAAGCCATATACACATGGCGAAAGGAAAACACTGGGGCAGTTTTAAAAACATTTAACCGTTTCACCTCGCTGAACTGCGAGCACGAAAAAGCAAATTAAACAAACGAATTAAGGCCCAAAACCCGTGGCAAAGTTTGTTTTGGGCCAAGTTTACGCAGTCCGACAAAATAAACCCAAATATGAAATTTTATCTCTTAATAACATTTCTCTGAAAATGTTAATCTGAAGGTTGTTTTGTTTTTATTAATGCCTATTTCATCAGTTCACAAATTATGGAGATGGAATCGGAACGGAAACTCGAAATAATTAAAACGGGAAATGCTAAAAAAAAAGTTGTTAAAATGTACCTTTTATGAAAAAATTATCCCATGCTTATTGAAAAACTAAATTGCATAAAATAAAAAAGTTTATATCACTGATAAATTGATTTATTGATGCAAATTTTTTAAAAGATTTATTAGTAATCCAAAGGTTTTTATACTTCTACCATGATAATAAAGGCGGATAACTAGAACATCACGCAGATGGAAAACAAGCATATTCATTCACGCTAATACAAGGTATATCATCCCATACCGATTGGAAAAACGTTATTGCAATGATATTGCATATGTGCGGCTATGAGTGCGCATAAAAAGCGCAAAGTGCGGCCATAAAAAAGCACAGTTAAACTGATTGGCGACTGTTGGCATGACGATGCATCTTCCAGATAAATGGGCTGGCAACCCTGGCATCGAGATCTGTGGATCCAACAATGGAGCCGATTCTTTGACGCCCCTCGTCCCGCTCGAACCATTCCGCTCCAGCTTTTCATAAAGCGCCCGCCCGGTCGCATTGAAATGTCACGCAAGCAATTTACATAAATGGAGTTGCTTCCGCTTGCAGAGCCGAAGAACGGAGAGCGTGGAGTGGACAACAATGAATCGCATCCATGGAGAAAAGTATCTGAGTATCTGACAGCGAGTATCTGCGTAACCGAGCGCTGCTCACGTACGAAAACAACTGTTAGCAAGTGGCGGAGGGCCGGGCAAAAGGCACCAGCCGATAGCCACGAAGCGGAAGCAGACGAAGGAATCGAATCGATCAAACCATTTCCGAGGGGCTCGTGTGCCGCGACTACACAGAGGAAAATATTTACAACTACTGAAGCCGTGTCACGGAAATGCATCAATGAAATTAATACTTTAATAGCTTAAGCCATTCAAAAAGATCTAGGATTGGAGAAGTAGTTTTTCTTAAAAATAAAATAGTTTACAAAAATTTAATTTATAAAATTTGTCCCTTGTTTCTCAGTGTATTGCTTTTAGTACATCTCAATCATTTTTATTCGATTTAAAAATACAATCAACACCCAGATGTGAGAGTTCAACTCAGGTATATTTTTTTAAGGACTTTTTATAATAGATTTTAATTGATAAAAAAAATCTATTGCTTTAACCCACACTTAGAACATCTACTTTTGGGTTTATTTTTTCACTCTGTATAAACTTTAAGTTAGAGCATCTTTGTTGGGTTGCCCACTGACCAACTTCACGGTTAGTTAACACCTTAATTTGCCTACAAATTGCTCAAGTTTTGAATTTCTTTGGTCATGGCTGCGTTTTTCGTTTCCCCCTATTTTTCGGGGGGGCAAGCAGAGAATTTTGTTGAGCAGATGAAAACTGAAAAACGGAAAACTCAATGAGAGTAGACGCACGTGCTGGCTGAATTAACGCCTTAGTCTTGTAAGAGGGAAGACAAACGGCAATGAGTGTAATTAATTACCTCGATGTGCGTGTTGGTTGCGAAAATGAAATGGCGCTTTTATTATCGCCATTTCTGCGAAACATTTTGTATCGTTTACGTTTGAAAAATCAATTCGGCCGTGAAAATTCAACGAAAACGAAAAGCATGACGTTTTGCACCCCCCAAATTCGAGCATCTTTTTATGCGACGACGCAAAGAAGCCGGCACCCCGAAAATCAGATGAATTTGGTGACCTAACCTCAACATAAAAGCGAGAAAACGAGGAAAAGCGACTTGGGGCAGGCTATGGCCATAAAGCATGGAAACGCGGTTTTCAACATGGTGTGTTTTCATTTTCAAGGGTGGGTTTCGGTGTATGAAATCATTTCCGCTTACGCTTTTTCCTCTGTCACAAGTGGGTGTGGTACCGAAACACTTGTCGTGGTATAAAACTAATAATTAAGTGCGCCCCAGCAGCTGCAAAAATCAATAAAAAGCTGGGGGTCAACAGGGAATTATCATGCCGGCTGTCAGGCGGTGTTTCTCTACTGAGGTTTTCACATATTTCATGGTTTAAGAGTTTAGTTGAAATTTAATAGATCTCCTACACGGATAAATAATTAAAATAATCGTGGGGTATTTGCGATTTATCAAATATTTGATTTGATCAATAGCAAAAAAAAATCCTTTGGAAATTGTTTATTTTAAGAACGCTTTCCTTGTTTTACAAGTAACAAAACAATGGAAAAAATCGATGTAATGATTGGACTACATGGGATTTTTATATCCCTTTCTGTCAACATTCTTGCCTGTTGCCAGGCGGAATAAATCCTACTTGATTTTGACCATCTTCCACCCCCCGAAAATCCTGATGACTAAGAACGATTTCGCTTTCCTTGCTGTCGCGAAGCCAAATACAATAGAATAGATGGGAAAACGCGTGCCGCCACCTTTCACTTTATTTGTTTGACGGGTTTAAAAAAATGTATGTTAGGCAAATGAATGGGGAACCGACTGCTGAATGAATGCCTAAGATGGTTAACAATAACCGAAAGATAATGATATGTGCTGTATAGTAGACACCAGACACCAGAGAGAGAGAGAGAGAGCAAGAGAGGAAAGATCCCGATCAGACGAATATAATATCGAAAGTTTGCAAACGGTACGCACCTGCTTGGGTTTTATTAAGATGCTGACGATGATGATGCACTTGCATATACATATATCAATTTGCGGGTAATTTGCTATATGATAGCCCGGTTTTAGGTCTCGCCGATTTCCAGTTGACTTTTGAGATCGTGGGCCCGAGGAAAGCACCGCTAATAAGCGAGGAAAGCGGACTTTTTCGTACCGGACCAGTTGTTGTTGTATTTGTTGTTGCTGTCGCCTCGAAACACTCGAAACAATTTGTTCTTCTCTTTTCTCCCAACACGTTATTGAATCTCTTTCACTGCGAACTAACTGGTTTTTTCAGTGCTTCGCCAAATACACACACAACCACTTTTTCCAGGGTTCTCTTACTTTTTATCAGCTTTTTATTATTTATTTTTTTTTGGTGCCTTAAGCAATTAGCGCCTGGGCGTTGAAATTGAATTTGGGCCAAGCTGTCGCCGCACAATTGGCTATTAAAACTAGTCGCGTTATTTAACTAACCACCGGACAATTACCGTTGCGATGCGCTCGGAAATTTTTCGGACCTCGCGCTGGAGAAATGGAAAAACAACAACAACTGAAGCAGCTGAGCGCCAGTGTGACCTGTTTCGCCATTAGAGGTGGGCAAATATCGATAAGCAATTATCGAATTGCGGCTTGAAACTCCATCTAGTGGGGACTCAAACCATTATGTATAAATTCGAGTTTTGGCGGTAGATATTAAAACACAAATTAACTTGCAGTCTTGAAAGCATTAATTGTCCGGAACTTTTACACCGTCAATAAACAATACAAGGAAACACACTTGTTTCAGGCCTTTGCCATAATCTGTCGCTGCAATGAATGTTATAGTCCAAAATTTTGAAAAGAGTTATTAACAAAAAAGTCTTTAATATCTTCTATTAAAAACTACTTTTTCTTTTTATTTTGTAAATATGGTATCATTTTTTAAAATAATATTTTAGCTTAAAAGCCCATTCTTGGTAAAACTTTAAGTATAAATTGGATTTTTAATCGAAAAAGCCATCTTTCACCAGAAAGAAAAACCAAAGATATTAAAAAGGATAGGTCAAATATTCCACACTCGTTTGTATTTAAAAATAGACATATTTATTGGTAGTATTATCATTAATTTCAACCGCTGGGCAATTTGTTAAGCTGCTCTGTGAGAGTGGCGACTTAACGTATCAGTAGACAAAAGTAACAGCAGATATAACAGAAGAGAAACGTACAAATTGGAATCGAAGTATCCACAGAGAAGCTAGCATAGGGGAAAATAAAAGCGGTTCGCCGCTTGGGGTTTATAAAGTGCGCCTAATTGATTGGCTGCGCCCGCGACATTCCAGCTGCGTCGTGGCCATGGCGAATCAGGGACTGCTCGACGACCAGGTCATCGTCGTCCTGGTCGTTATTCTCCAGCTGCTTCTGGCGTTTCAGCCGCAGCTCGAACACCTCGCTAATGGCGTCGCGGAAGCAGATAAAGTTGTAGTCGATGACGCCCTGCCGGTTGAAGTTCTCCTCGCGCAGGATGCAGACCAGGGCCAGGAACTTGTTCACCTCCCGCAGGTAGAGTATCGTGTTGTTGTTCAGCTTGATGAGACTAGAGCTTCCACTGTCAAAGGCGGTTTCCTCGGAGCTGCAAGAGCCAATTAGTTTTATGCAGTCATAATAAATAAATTAGTCAGCTTACCTGTATATGCTGGACAGATCTATGACCACGTCAATCATGTCGCAGCAAAGCTCGTAGGTCTGCATGTCGACGGGCGAGGAGTCCGTGGCTATGTAGATCTTGGAAACGACATCGAACAGAAAGGCCTTTTCTATGCCCGAGTTCTACAAGGATTACAGGATTAGCTAAACACGCAACTGAGACTAAATAAAACCGAATCCAACTTACTGGTATAAAGATGTTCAACAGGTTCTCCAGCGTGGGCAGCTGGGGAATCAGCTTCTGCACCACCTTGGAGAAGGCCTCGAAGATCGAGTGGTCGTATATGGAGGTCAGATGGAAACTCAGGTGGATCTGATTGAGGCCCGCCTCGCTGAGGTCGTCCGACGATCGCTGATGGATGTCCCGCTGCGATTCCATTTTCGAATCGTCGCTGATGCCATCGACCTGGGAAGCAAGCAGGTGTCACTGGGTTATCACAGCCGATAAGCGTCTAAATCACGGATATTACCTTGTGTATAAACACCTCGAACTTGATGCGCTGGTTGACCTTGTACGCCTGCAGCACTGTGTTTTTGAACTTGGTCAGCGCCTCATTGTAGTCATCCTTGGCGTCAATGACAAAGACCAGGGCACCGCAGCCGCCGAAGATCATGTCCGAGTCAAAGGTCGGCTCAAAAAAATCTATCTGGCCAGGAAAGTCCCAGATCTGAAACTGCACGAAGCTGGAGTTGTTGATGTCGTCCTTCACGATCTTGCTGGTGGACTCCAGGAAGAGCGTCTCGTTCGGCGACATCTTGTGGAAGACCACCTTTTGGATGGAGCTCTTGCCGGATCTGCGCATTCCCATGAGGAGAATGCGCGGTTTTGTCTCACTGCTGCCCGTAGCATTTGGCTCCAGTTCCAAGCCGTCCTGGTTGTAAGCGCGATAGCCAAAGTCCTTGGGGAACGTGTCCGCCGGATAGTCATCGTCATCGTAGCTCTGCAAAGACGTGATTGGATGCAAATCAGGCGGTTGCGATGGGCGGGGGCCACTGCGATAGGGCTTCTTTGTCTACTCACCATGCTGTCGTCGGAGTCTTTCGCGCTCCACTGGAATCTGCTTTTGGGGGTGGAGCCGACTGTGTGTCAGCGCATGTGTGCATGAAACGCTCAGATAATAGATATATAGCTGGCTGGATCAGTTTACCTTTTCTACTTTTCCTGCGGGTTTCTTATCGGAATCTCAATGTGTGCACACCTGCGGGCGGAACTCAGCTGTTCCTATCGATAGCAATCAGCTGGGGGCGATAGTCAAGTGAATGCGAATTTGGTCACACTCAGTGATGGCAGTTTGGAAGCATCCGTTCAAATAAATTTAAGTTTGAGTTACAATTTTAATAATCTTATCTTGAGCTTCAAATTTGTATACAGCTTGAACTGTTCTTGATTATTATTGCAATAAATTATTCCTTTAAACTTAGATTAATATTTTAAAACATTAATACTTAATTTTGGTATTCTTTGTATCATATTCTTGGTTTATGTCTCAAGGATAGAAATTGAGACAATTATGCAATTAAGGATTGAAAATAACCAAGGAAATTAAGCTTGAATTTGAGTTATTTTATAACCTAAAATTAAGCTTAATGTTTCAAACATTTATACCTATTTAATGAATCAAATATAAAAATTAACACAATCATGGAAATCATACACAATGTTCCTTTTAGTTGCTAAAAAGTTTAATTTTAACCAACTTGTTAACTTAACGAAAGAAAAAACGTATATTTAACCAATTCTAAGACTATTGGGCGGCCAATTTGGCATCCAACTGGCCAAGATCGACACCCAGCTCCCTGAGCCTCTGCTCCTGCTCCTTGGTGTCCAGTCCGTGCTCCTTATTGTACTTGTAGTTGACCGTCAGTTGGACCTCCTCCAAACCGCTGACATGGTCGTACAGGTTGCCCTCCAGCCGCAGATCGATGTCGCTCTCTTCGCGCAGGGCGCAGAAGTACAGGAGGAATACGGCCAAGCTGGCGGAGATCACGTAGGGCTGGTACCAAAGGGACTCATCGCTTCCGCCGCTCCTGGTGTCCTTCGCCCGCCAAGTGGCCGCCTGGCTGCCGAAGAACTGTATGGGCTCGTTGCTGACTGTGTCCTCCTGCGGTTTTTTGCCAGCAGCTCCCTGATTTTTAGCATAGAAGCGGGACACCGCCGGAGTAGCGTCTGTTGCTGGCACCAGTTGCCTGCAAAATCCATAAATTATCACCGTTAATATATTTTAGTTGTTTACTTATATTAACTAACCGCAGGACTTTTGCTTTTGTCAGTAAACGCAGCATTTTCAATGTGAAACTCAAAAAAATTTCATAACAAAATTGGTTAAACAGCTGTTCGAGAGGAGTTAGAGATGTGCAAACGATAGAGCCAGTTATTGCCGGCAAAAAGTTAAGCGACTTATCGATGGTTTACAAAATAAAAATAATATTCTTTTTTAGGTAATGTTTTTTATATTATAGCTTTTAATATATACAAAAATTCACACATACATATATATAAAGAAAAGAAAGTTGTTTGTAAATTACAATTATAATATAATCAGATCATTTTTTTTTTGTAGCAACCGATATTTGTAAACGATGATTTGACTACAAATTCTCACACCACCAGCCGCCCGCTACACGTGTGTTCGAATTGTAAACACGCGCTGGAGTTTTAATTAGTTAATAAATGCACAAAATGGGTGCAACCAAAAACCTGGACTTGATAGGCACCATCGAGGATGATGCCGAGGTGGAGAACCTGTCGGAGGATTCCGATGCGGAAGTGGAGGTGGGTTACTCAAACTTAAAACTAATGAAAACTGAATACGAGTTTTTCTTTCAACAGTACCAACCCACCAAACTGAGACACAAGAAGGTGACCGAGTTCGAAAAGGGCTTTGAGTTCGTGTCCTCGGTGAAGGAGTACAACCAGGACACCTGGGACGATCTGATGAAGTATGTGAAGCGGAAGGCGCGCACAAAGACCGACGACAAGATTGCTGCACGTTTGCAGAAGCGAGGTGGCGCCGACGCGGTGGCCGCCGAGCAGAGCGATGGAAGTGAGATAGATCTTTCCGAGGATGAACTGAAGCATGACAACCTACGGCTACGCGAGAAGAAACAGTCCAAGAACAAGAAGAAGAAGGCCGGCGAGGAGGAAGAGGAGGAGGAGGGCGAAAAGATGCAGTTTGACGACACTGTGGAGGCCAATGAGCAGATCACCTCCTTCTACCAGATGAATCTGTCCCGTCCCCTGATGCGTGCCATCGGAGTGCTGAGCTACATCTATCCCACGCCCATCCAGGCCTCCACGATTCCGGTGGCTCTGCTGGGACGTGACATCTGTGGCTGCGCCGCCACGGGAACGGGCAAAACGGCAGCCTACATGTTGCCTACCCTTGAACGTTTGCTCTATCGTCCTCTGAACAACAAGGCCATCACCAGGGTACTGGTTCTAGTGCCCACCCGTGAGCTGGGCGCCCAGGTCTACCAGGTGACCAAGCAGCTGTGTCAGTTCACCAGCATAGATGTCGGCCTGGCCATCGGCGGTCTGGATGTCAAGGCCCAGGAGGCGGTACTGCGCCAGAATCCCGACATTGTGATTGCCACGCCAGGTCGTCTCATTGATCACATTAAGAATACGCCCAGTTTCACTTTGGATTCCATTGAGGTGAGTAAATCGGTAGTATTTAACTATAATACCTTGTTTATGATGATTCTCCATCCTTGCGCTCTGAGCTTCATCCAGAGCTAAGAGGAAAACTCTGGTACTTGTTTCTGCGCGGCAGTAGCAAGCTGACCTTTAATTTTTTTCCACTTCTATCCCACATATTGTCTTTTATTAAGTGACTTTTAACTAAAAAATTTAACAGGTTCTCATACTGGACGAGGCAGATCGTATGCTGGACGAGTACTTCGCCGAACAAATGAAGGAGATTATCAACTCCTGCTGCAAGACACGGCAAACCATGTTATTCTCCGCCACAATGAGCGAGCAGGTCAAAGATCTGGCCGCTGTTTCGTTGGACAAGCCGGTGAAAGTGTTCGTGAACAACAACCAGCAGGTGGCCTTTAATCTGCGCCAGGAATTCATTCGCATACGTGAGGATAAGGAGGGCGATCGGGAGCCCATACTGGCCAGCTTGATTTGCCGAACCTTCCACGACCACTGCATGGTGTTTGTGCAAACCAAGAAGCAGGCCCATCGATTGCACATTTTGCTGGGTCTCCTGGGCGTTCGAGCTGGTGAATTGCATGGTAATCTTACCCAGCAGCAGCGCCTGGAGTCTCTCAAGAAGTTCAAGGAAGAGCAGATCGATGTGTTGATTGCCACCGATGTGGCTGCTCGTGGTCTGGATATTGTGGGCGTGAAGACTGTCATAAACTTTGTGATGCCCATAACCACAGAACACTACATCCATCGTGTTGGTCGTACGGCTCGTGCTGGACGTGCTGGTATCTCAGTTTCGCTTGCCGGCGAAAAGGAACGTAAGATCGTCAAGGACATCATCAAGAATGCCGAGAGCACCATCAAGAATCGTATTATTCCGCCGGAGATCATTGAGAAGTACCGAAACAAGCTCACAAGTCTGGAGCCGGAGATTCGTAAGTGCTCTGAAAAACATATTTATTGGTTTATAAGATGGTAATTGTGCTATTTTCTTTAGAAAACATTCTGGACGAGGAGCAGGCAGAACGGCAGCTGGCCAAGACGGAGCAGCAGCTTTCCAAAACGGAGCGCAAGCTGCTGGGCCAGTCCAACGAGCGACGTGGCTGGTTCCAGACGAAGCAGCAGCGCGAGGCTGAGAAGGATCGCCTAGCTTTGACAACGGGTGACGAGGAGAAGCCAGCTGGTGGAAAGGGCAAGGGTAAAACGGCCGGAAAGCGTAAGCGACCTGAGTACGGAGGTGATGGCGAAGATGGACCTCCGGTCAAGGAATTGGAGGCAAAGCGCAACAAGAAGAAGAAGGAAGAGCCCCGAAAGAAGACGCCC